>NC_052536.1:26572215-27189524 GCF_016699485.2 Gallus gallus
TATTTTAGCAGAAGATGCCTCAAATGTACCTAACTCCACCTTCCCTACTGCCACAAATACTTTTCATGCAATTTAGGTGTGAAGCGTAGGGAAAGCAGCAGCTGGAGGCCAAGAGACAGCTGAGCATCTAGTGGAATTGATCTCCTTAACACTGTGACACTGCGCATGCATTCATTAATAGATGTTACCCACTTTACAGCAGGGCATTTTGTTTGTTTGAATCTATGGTTTCAAACTCGGAAAGCTTGTGGATGAAGCACGCTGTATCTTTGAAAGGGACTGGAAACACACTCTCAGCAATTCCTTTAAGACACACTTAAAAGTTTGTGGGCCTGTCCTACAAACACACTTTCACCAGAGCAACCCACAGGGATAACAGTGAGCAATCCTTACAGCAGCATGACACTGAGCTAAAAGCAGAAGATGAAAACATCATTTCCCTACAGAGAAGCAATAATCTCAGTCACTTTTTCAAAGTTTCGTTGAGACACAGATCTTAACACCTCTCTTCAAGTATAGGAAGGAATATAGAGCCACGGAAATATCTTCTCCGCTGTCCATTCATATTAGCAACTGAAAGACACTGTACTGAATGGAGGACTGATGGCAAACAGCACACTGATGAAAGCTAAATAGCCAAGGGAAAAAAAAAAGCTAGGAAAATAAAACTGTTTTTTGTTTTGTAGTATTTTATTTGTTCATAGAATTAGTTAGAATTCAGTGAAATGCTTCCCTAATTCTGCCATAAATATAAGAAGAAGAAGAAAAAAAAGAGAGTAATATGTGACATGCCTGTTGTATACCATAAAGCAGCTAAAATTAGCTCTCGCAGGTCAAGCAGCTGTAAGAAGTCAGAAGCATCAGATTAACTTCTCAGGAAGCAGACGACTCGAATGAGCAGCAAAAGGCTCCCTGATCCCCACCAGGTCCTGATCTGCATACAGTCACCTTCCAGATTTGGCATCACTAACAAATTTCCTTTGGCCTCCTCCAACTGTCAAACACTGCTTCTACAGCACTTTTGGTTTATTCTCAACAGCGCTCCATTAGGAAATTGTTCAACAGCTTCCAGCCACAGCATTTTTACTTAAATCTGCTGGTGACGGCATTAGTAAGAAAATACATTTTATTAATGAGATCTCTTAACAACCCATTAAAGATTAGATGGGTTTTGAAGCTGTATAAAATGTTTACAGAACCTCTTGTTAAAAGCACAGAATGCACATTTCATTTAGCCTTTTAAAGATAGCAAATATTATTTATTATACATTAAGCAGTAGTGCGGCCTGAGGTTTCTGCTTAGAGCTCTGCCATGTAAATGTGAGTGATAAAACGGCTACAAGTCGTCAGCCCAGGCAGAAGCAGCAGCTGGGGAAACGCTTCAGCCTCTCAAGGGCTCAGCACAGCACCGTGCTTCTGTTGTTCCTGCTTACGGAGGACAGCTCCCAGGAGGATGGCATTTAATTAGTTCCAAAGGCTTCGGCGAGGTTCTCATTTCACAAACTGAATGATAATTCAAACACTACAGGTAATGCTATGCATGGAGCGCCATAAAGGTGACTCCCTAACAGCGCAGTAATGAATAGCCTCAAGGAGGTTGGCAAGGAGAAAAGGCAGGTGCAGATGTCTCACTGCAGTCACTCCACCTTTAAGATCTCCAAGGGAAAAATGTCCCTTAATTAAGAAAGCAATGCTGTTTCACCAGTACTTTTGTATATGTTAGCCCACATCACCGCATATTCCTGTTGTACTATAGCGCCCTATTACTTCACATAACATGTTTTTCTACAGGCAGGTACATTTCTTCTCATCACTCATCAGTATTTTCTTTTCAAAGCCAATGTCTAGTAAAGGCCAGCCTCAAAGACCTTACTGTAAGCAGGAAAGCTTATGAAGCACCCCAGCTAAGGATTTCTGTTTCCCAGTGTGTGAGAACAGGAATCCAACAACCGATTTGTTGCCCTTTCAAAGTGGACTTTTGCAAGAGATAAGGAGGATTTCAATGACAGAATGATCACTACATGCAAAACTGCCCAAACGCCACTCAATGGGGACAAAGAAAAAAAAAAATGGCTAGTTTTCCCTCAAATTCTTCTGGAGACAAAAAAAAAGATATTTACTCCCTGGTATTTATTAAAGTTGTACCTATAAAGGCTCTGCTAAATAAGCAAAGCTTGACCAACTCAGACCAGCTCTGGGTGTCGCAGTGCCAGCAATCCTGCCTCATCGAGCCAAACTCCTGCAGAGAATGGCAGACAGACTGGTCTGGATTTGAAGAATGCATTTAATGGATGGCTTCATTAAGACAAACTGAAGGTGACACCTTATCCAACTACACACTGGCAGCAGCTGACGAGGGGGAAGAGAAAACGAGCAGATGTGTCCAATGCAGAACAAGGGCTGCAGTGTGGCTCCGGGGTGCTGCTGGAAGCAAGACCCAAAGAGAACAGTGCCGTGTGAACTGCAGCACGCAATTAGCTGGAAGCTGTTTAGACAACTTTCATATAAATCCTAAGTTAGTTCCTTAGATGGCCACTTCTTCCTGCAAAATCTCTGTCAAGTTCAGAATACTGATTTCTAAAGCAAAATAAATAAAAATGCAGAATTGTGATGACTATTTTCATTGCTAACTCTAATGCAGACAGTAGTTCCTTTGACTTTACATCAAAGCACACACTGCAGTGAAGACCGTTCCTTGGACAAGATCCGTGTGCTTTGAGATATCCTACTCATTAGTCTTCAAGGATAAAATTACTAAAAAAAAATCTGCATTTAAGAAGGGCCATTCCCATGTGCTTTAACAAATTAAATGTTTACAGCAGCAAAATCATATTTCTAAACAAACTTGATGACAGTTTCATAAAGGAGACAACTGAAGAGACAACGCCTCAGCACTGTAAAAACTTCGTAAGTCCTTCAGAATAAAACTGATTTAAAAAACAACTATTTTCTTTCAAAAAAGTTTTAAACACGAAGTGTACGTTAACTAACAGTGGCCTGCCTAAACCATTCTCATCTAAGCATGTTGTTACGCACGCGAGGGGGTGGAAAAGTTTCACACGCTCACATTCATGTAGCTGGCCACAAGCATTCTGCAGCTTTCTGCTCTGAATGCCAGCCGGAGAATCCATCCTGACAGATGAGCGTTTTATTTTCCTTTTGGAATTCCCCTCATCTTTGAGGTTTCACTGGAACCTTGCTTATTAAATAATCTTCACTTTGCTGTCTTCAGGGAAGGCCTGAAAGAAGGCGGCACAGCTGAAGTGCTGACTGAGGCACGAGAGCCCATTGTGCCCTACGTAACCCAGGTGCCAACACCAACAGAAAAAAAAGATACTCTTCTCCACCTGGCCCCTGTATTACTTCCTCTACTTTCACCATTTATACATATTCAAAGTCAAAATCAACTCATTTATGAGCAGAAATAGGAAGTGCAGTTGTGGGAAACAGCCAAGTTTTCTGCTATTTTTCTACTATCATGTTGTTCAAGGAAAGGTAAAACCCACATCATTTTGTAGCTCAGAGGCCTGATGCTTTAAAAAGCAGCATGTGTAAAGTGAGAACTGCAGTCATATGCAACCAGTAAAGATGTCTTTTCTGCATCAATAACCCATCCTTCACCTGCACACGCAAAAGCTCTGCAATTTATTATGGCTTTTTATTTCTTTTTGTGGACTTGTATTATTTTCCCCAAACAACTTTCCAATACAATATCACGAACATTTTCACCAACACAAACAAAATACTTTTCTTGCATTCTAAAAATACATTTTTATAAATTTTATGTATTTATTTTACTAACTCATGCATCTCTACCTTTTATTTTATTGCCTGCTTTATTAATTTATCAAATAAACAAGAAACAGAACTACGGGTAGCTGGAGAGCAAACAATGCCAACGTTGGCCCCCTCCCCCAAGCGAGGAGAACTGGGGGAGAGAAGGCTTCAATACACACAGTACTTTCTTGACTGATTTACCACCTTACTTACACTTCGACTGAAGCCAAAGTTTTTCCCAGCAATACTACCTAAAAGCCTGCAATCCCCCAGACTTCCAGCTTGACTTCTACTCCAAATGACAGCATTTGCAGTTTCCACTTACCAATCCCAATGAACTTTCAGAGGTTCAGACAGACTCTCCCAGATTGCTTGCTACATGCCCTACCAGCCTGCTAGCCACACCTGAGATGCAGAAATAATACAAGAGCGATGAAGATGCTGATCAGCCTACTTAGTGACAACGTGAGTACACAAGTGAAGACATGATTCACATTAACAGATGAAACAGAAATAAAGCCAGGGGAACCATAATGCATCTACAGCAATGACAAATCTTAAGGCTATATATAACATACAGCACAAAGCATATAGTTTGCAGTACGTAAGCACAGATGCTACCCAGTCTCTCCTTGTGTCGGAAAGTCTGCTGCAGAATCACATCTTCGCAACACTGCACTAAAATATTCTAGAACATGATGAGTGTCAAGGCAGCACAAAGAAGTCCATCTCTTCGTTATTAATTTGCAAGTTCTCTCCGAGAATACAGAACATGTATATATTTAGCAAAATTAGTCCACTCTTTCGGCTTCATAGGACCTACTGTAGCTACCCAGAGCTCCAAAGCATAAGCCAGCATTTGAGTAGCTTTTATCACAGTGTGCCTTATCTCTTGCTTGCAAAAACATTGGATGCTACACACATGCTGTTGTCAAGTGAAAGTTTCCAATTTGCTCAAAAAGTTGACTTAAACACTTTGTATAATCTAAAGTAGCTTCTAGCATCCGAGACACAGTACATTCCTGAACTGCTCTGTCTGTAATACCTATCCATTCAACACTCTCAAGCCAAACGCTATTTCAAGAACTATATCTCCAGCATTTTTCAACCATCTCTTTTTTTTTTTTTTTTTTTAAAGTAAGATTTTAGGGCTTTTAATTCTGAATAAAGAATTTTTCCAGACAGGATAAATACCATTTATTTATCTTTGGCACTTAGTCTTCTCTCCAAGCAGTTAAAAATGAAAAGAATGCTGTTTATCAAACTGTTTTAGCTCTCAGTTAAACGCTAATCACTACCACTGGTGAAAAAGTATTTCAGCTATATAGGATCTAAGCTCTACCCTTAAAATACTTCATATTGCAAATCTTCCCTGCCACTGCATTTTTTGTGGTTTGACATGCAATTTAAAATTCCTCTTTCCATGATTTCTCAGTTTCTCAGAAATATCTCACATCTCCTTGGAAACCAGAGCACAACATAAAAGAGGCTTCCGGCTCTAATGCTTATAAGCAGGTTAGAAAAAGAAGTGCATTTCTTTGCTAGTCAGGATAAGGTTCAACACCTCATTTTTCAATTAACGTATCCAACATCAATCTGTCCCTCCTCCTCACAATTTTCATATTTCCCTTCATATCCATTCACTCAAAGCCTATTGATTCCTTCAGCTACTAACTTACACTCACCTTGAAGTTGATTGAGTTTTCTAAGAATCTATATAGAAAAATATAAGTGATATAAGGAGGGTGGTACTTCACAAACAGTACTCCACAGAGAAAAAGGCCTCGTTGAAAAAAAGCAAAAGGCAAAAACAAATATGGCTAAAGATCCCTTTTGCTCAGGTATTTAAAATTACAGTATTTATCTACATCAACTGGTTTCTACATCAATTGCACTTAATTTTATTTCAGATCAGCATAGGATACAAAGAAAAGCCCAGTATAGGATACAAAAAAAAAGCCCAGCACATTAAGTTTTTTGGGGGGTCCATGCCCACAACCCCTAGCTTGGAAGCTGCTGTTAAGATGTTAACATTGGTGCTGCATCTCGATCTGGATTTAAAACTGCCAAAAGAAACACAGGCACACCCCCAGCCCTGAAAAGGAACTCTCCCCACCTTTTAGTTTAGTGCCATGGTCTCTCAAAGCAGCTTTGAAAACATGCACCTTAAGAACCCTTCACTTTGCTGTAGCACTGTAGCAGATTTAGACACCTCCCTTGCAAGACCATCTTTACTACTACAACACAACATATCTTCCTCAAATAAAACCTAAAATACTAACAGTACTTTCTGTGAATTCACACCTTCAGCAGCATAAGAAAAATTTTACCTTATAGACAAGAACAATGATTTCTCAACTGAAGCATGGTGGGAAATTTGAACCATCCAGTTACTGCAGCTCAGCTGAAAGCTTTTCAGAGATAGGAACCAAGAACAACAAGAAGCACAGAAGTATCAGCATGCAGGGAGAAAGCAGCAAAAATAAAGTTATTTTCCCAAGAAAATGGCACAGGAAAGGTAGATCAAGAGTTACCTTCCCGGAATACTATCAGAGCCAGTGAAGGTGTTCAACTAAATTGACAGTCAACAACTTCACCATTAACTAAACAGGTACTTCTCCATATGTTAACCCAGGAAACTCTCTGCTGAGGGATACAGGACTGCAAAGCCGAAAGCTTGCTAGCATTAAAGGAGAGAACAAAAGATAAAATGCCATCGCAGTAGAAAATATTTAAAAATAAAGACCTGGAAAAGATACAAGTGTCTTTGAGCTTTACAACAGAAGCTGAACTAACAGGATCCCAGGGAGAGATTCCCTATTTATTATAATTTAATATAATATTATAATTTAATATATTATTATCATGACAGCCTACTGTAGGTTCTTGTGCATAGTCATCCTAAGTATCTGTTACAAGTCCTAATTAAAGAACAGATGGCCTGACCCAAAACGGTGATTCCTATGACCCTATATTTATCTGCAGGTGGGGAAAATAAGTTTGGAGGTCTCAAGCAAGCAAAGCAAGATTAACAAAAACAGATAACTAAATAGGTTTCAAAGCCATCTGGTATTCGTGGCTTACTAGAAATAATATTCCTGAAGATTTTGCATTATGTATTTTCCCCAGTCTCTCTACTGAGAAAACAGCCCTCTGTAAGCTCCACCAAATGCAAAGATGACTTAGCTCCAGAAGCATAAACGTTATGGAACTAGTAAATGCATCTCTGTTTTATGTGGAGCTAGCAGAGCACAGCTATTCCAGCTGTACAGTGAAATTTATAGAAGCAGAAGAAATCAGCATGTTTAGAAATAAATGTTAGAGGCAATTTTCAGTATGATCTGAAGAGATCATCATACTGCTAAAACCAAGGAAAACAACGTAGACGGGAAAGGGAAATAAAAAGCACATGAAGATTCCTCCAAACAAGCCATCTGACTTTTAAATAAAGAATTCATCTCCTCCCATCCCCCTCCAAGTTTTCCTAAGCAAGTCAGACTTCTGCAGTCATGGTAGCTACCGTTCCTCTCCAAATAAGTTACACCAATTAACCATACATCAGTTTTGACCAAGTTGGATGAGACTCTAAAGTCTCAGAGGTGATGTATTCCTTACATTTAATGAGAATTTGACAGTTTGATAGGAAAAAGACTGAACTAGCATCAACACTAAAGAAAAAGTTGCAGCGTAAGACCAATTTACCTTTATGGTTTGGTCTACTGCTTTAAAACAATTTCGCTATGCATGTTCTGTTGCTTTTTGTTGTTGTTCTTGTTTTTAAGAGTATAATCAATGACAAAGCAAACAACCTTCACTTAATACCAGGTGAGAGAACAACACCAAGAAGTTTTCAGAGAGCAGACAGGGCTGAAGCCCACATAGCTAAGGAGGTCTCCACAGTTTATTCCTGTTCCTGCCATCGCATGCCCATGCACCACACAGTGGGATGGGCTGGCTGAGCTGAACTGTCAGAAGTACATACAGATGGGGAACAGCATTTTTTACATGGATTGTTTCCTCAGTCTGTCTTTGTGTGACTGTATGAACATTTATGACAGCGAAGGAAACAGGAACAGGCAAGCAGGAAGTTCTTTCAGTATCTGCCAGGGATTAAGAGCCCTTTGCTCTGAAGCAGACAGCTGATAAAAAACAGAAGGTCTATAAAATCACGGAAAACATGGAAAAGAGGCATAGGAAATCATCATTTGCTTTTTCTCCTAACAGTACAGTTGGGCAGCAAATAATAGATACAATTTTCAAAACAATGACAGTATCTGTACAAGCCACATAGAATAGAGTATTACTAGACTCTAGAAACATTTCTTGCTACATGAATCAACAAAAGCATAATCTACTAAAGCATGTTATATACATACGTTTCCACTGATTCAAGAGTCTGCTGAAAGTTAGAGCAAATAAAGTGGTAAAGACCAATCAATGTATGCTTCCTCTGCTCTCATGTTCTTCTCTAAGCATCTGATGCTGAGTGAGCACGATGATCTAAAGAGGGTTGCTAAGGTAAATGGATGCACAGCCTGACCCCCTATGTTTGTTCTTATGCTCCTCTTAACCAACACCTTACAGTAAGTTATCTGAACTAAAAAGCGATCACTGGTGTTCTGGAAATATTTGTATTCCGAGCATTACAGGGGAACTCTATAGAACTCAAGTCACATGGAAGAATACACCAAGTATTTCATCAAAAATATGACTACATATTGGTAATTATTTCTACTTAATTAAAAAGTTTAAGGAAAGAATTCTTGCAACAATATTCTATACTAGAAGAAAAAAATCAATTACATAAAGGCTTCATTAAATTAGAACCATTTCCTGAACTGATTTTTGCCATTAACAAATGCAGAACACTGACTTCACCTAAAATGAAGAGAAAAATCCGAAAGAAGCCTCCTACTCAAAACATCACTTTCCCTCCCTCCTTTCCCATACAGACGTGGAAAAATGGACTTGTGATGTGTTGACTCACTATGCACCACTCAGATATCTTTCCTCAGTCACAGAATAGTTTGTATCATATTTTATTCTCACATGTGAGATAAGAGAATCATTTCTGTTTAGGTGTATGGGAACAGTTGAATCACGGGCTGAACCTCTGATTGACCACCTGAGGCGAGTGTTGAGTCAGCTGCAGGGGCACAGGTGAATGCAATTTCACCTGAGTGACCAGAAGGGGTGGAGCCTGACTGCACCCCTCCTAGACCCCATTTAAGGGCTGGAGATCCTTCCCCTTGGAGCCCTTCTGTGAGCCCAGGACGTGGGTAAGATCTTTATTTCATTTCTCCTTTGTAACACGATAATCTCTCTGGTCCAATACAGCCCTAACTCCATGAGTGCACACACTGCGAGTTCTGCACAGCAGGATGCAGCAGCACAGGCAAGGATGTTTGTAACTGAAGTCAGTCAGGGTAGCCTCACTTATGAAAAGTTAGGGAGATAACTGTCATGTTGCCTAGTCTGGGGACCACTGGGAAGATACTTCTACATTGATCTCCAACTTTTCTGCTTGCTAATTGTTTTCTTCAGCATTTTATAAGACATTTAATTACTCCTCTTCTGCTGCTGAATTGCACGGTTATTGAAAATACTTCAGTTTACAGATGATAGACAGGCTTTACATTCCACTGGTGGTTCCCAGGCCAGCAGCTGAGAACTGATACACGCTGGTAAATCCTATGAAAGCAATAGATTTGAGTGATTTCCTTTTAAAAAAAAAACTTTGGGGGCCATCCATCAAACTGACAAGCTGTTGGCTGCCCTTGCTTCTGTAAAATTGTTACAGCCAGGTTCACTGCTAACTCATCAAATAATTTGCTTACTTTCTTATATTTCCAGCTATGTTAAACTGAATGGCGACAGCACAGGCTCCTAGCCTCATTATTCCATATTTTGCAGTGTGTATGGCTCTTTCTCCAGTAACTGGCCTACTCATGTGATATTGTCACATTCCTAAGAGTCTGAACTTCTAAAAATAAATCTAGTGCTTTTTTAAAAAAAAAAACTAACAGTGGATGATCAGATGAAATTGCTGGAAAGGCTATTAAATAAATTCAGGAGAACAAAATACAGTTTTGGTGCCAGTAAAGAACACTTACGTAAAGCAGGTACGAGAAAAAGCAAGCTCTCCAATTTTTTGCTCAATTCATTTACATCAAACATAAAGGCTGAAGTCTCTTATAGGTCAAGCTCCTTTTCACAAATTTCTTCTTATAGTTTTACACCTAAAACATCACTTAGATGTCCCAATTTACGCAATTACTTTAAGTATCAGCAATCAGACCAGTAAGTAAGGCTTTGACTTTTTTTTTTTGTCCCTAATGACAAATAAGAGATAGTGGAGGGGGGGGTTGTTTTCCTTTTTTTTTTTTTCCTTCCTGGAGGGGAGAGAAAAGTCAATGGTTTGTGACATAGGATCCAGTAATCTCATTAGTTTCTGTTTTTAGCATTAAAAGGCTCACATACTAATCCATCCATACTTGCCACTAATTCTGTATACCAAAAACCACTGATAATTTTAAAATCTGAGTTATGTAAAAAGTAATAGCATTCACAACTGTTACTTTTTGGTACCACTGCTGTGACTACTAGATCCCTACGCTTGCATTTATAACCACAGCACTGTTCCCTCTCAGGAGAGAACAGTTAGTACAGGCAGCCCATTTGTTTTCCCAGTTCAAATACTCTGCAAACTGACTGATCACCACAGCAGTTCCTAAGCCTCCCTCCCTTGAAACTGCCTTCCTGCTGCTTCCCTCATGCAGGGGATGGGGAACTGTGGGGCCGTTTCTGGCTTGCTCCAAGCAGCTGTCACCTGGGCCATGCAGTCCCCCTCTCAGACTTCATGAGCCAAGCAGCCTTCCATACCTCTCTGCCTTTTCCATCCCAATCCTTGCAACTCCCAGAGTAGCTGTTGTTCATGCTATGCCTAAACCAACACTCTGCTTCCAAATGTTGGCCCTTCTCATCTCCTGCTGCATCCAGCAGATGCATTTCTCTGGCTTCCAGAAAGGAGAAATTTAAGGGCTCAAAAGAAAGGAAATTAATTCTTCTCCCTGCCCCTGCTCCATTCTTCAATTTTCCAGGCTCACGCTTATTTCCTTGCATTACAAATACATTCAGCTTCCAAAACAGTAGAAAACTACCTCCTAACAAAAACCAAAACAGCCTCTTTTTGCTGATGTGACACATCAGCTTAGGCTCAGGTAAGTGCCAGAGCAAAGGAGGGAAGGAGCAGGAGCAAGACACCCATCTTCCACAGTACTGTTTAGCTGTAACGTAAAGCTACCCGCTGTAATTCACATTCAGAGACTTCCAACAAAGTTCATTATTATCCTAAAGACTTCAGGGATGTGTGTACACTTTCCAAGTTTGAAGAAAAAATGCCAAATACAACACGTATATAAAAAAGCCTCATGGCTCAACTAAGTTAAAATTAAGAGTCCGGAGCATAAAAATCCGTATTTCTGAAGAAACAAATGCACTACTCTTCAGTAATTCTAGTAAGTCCTTACTTCTGCAATCTGATAGTAATTAAGGGTATAGATGCAAATCAAGATCTCACGGGGTGCTCATCTTCAATCACCCAGATAAGTGCACAGGTTTGATGGCTGCACTACCATGATTAAACTGCCAAACCAAGCTAAGCAAGCAGATCAAGGCTCTCCCTCTTCCTCCTCTTCAAAATTGCTAAACCAAAAAATATAAATCAATCCCTTAACAATCCCTACAATACGATTCTTGCAATCTAGAGGGGAGCTTTTGGCTTTCATTCCAGTACTTATTCCGAAAACACTGCTGTAACGTATAAAAATGAAATAATGATGTTTTGATATAAGTCAGCTCACTCAGACACCACACAGGACAGATTTACTGTTCTCATCATTAAATAAAACATTCAGAAATCCCCAGAGACTTATTTTTCACTAATGTTGACAGAGACACGTACTGCTTTTATTATCACTGTCTAAGCTAAGAATAGAAGTTTACTATGCATTTCAAACGTCCAAAGCAAAAAAAAATAAAAGGAGTTTCCCCTGAGCATCATTATTCTCAATTATGAGCCATGAAAAATCATACAAAATTTGAGGTTAAGACCATCAGAATATAAGACAAATTATTTTGCATACTAAATTCTGTTCAGACTTCTCTACAAACACACACACTACTATGAGTGTTTTCAATTAATTCATATTATGAATGTGCTATTCAAAGAAGAGTTCCACTTACAGAAAGACAGTTCCTCTTGGTAGTATCACAGACATCTGAGGAAGGGCACAGGAAATCTCTCTTCAAAGACGTAGCAGCTGGTAAAATAGAGAGAAAACTAAGTTAAACATACAGATAAAATGCTCTTGTTCAGAGTTAACTAATTCAAGAACTAGATAGCCAAAGAGCCTGAGAACAAAATTCTTGAGAAAGAAACCTTCTACTGAGAGCATCTGCCACAGAATCCCAGGTTTTCAGATCAGCAGTGCTATCAAGCAGCAGTACTTTCACGGATGGCCCGAGCCACGTTTCAAAGCCAAACAACTGTATGCACTTCGCTGTTCCCAGAACCTCTGTTTGTTGCTCATTTCTGCCTGACGCTCATGAATCCATTCCTCCCACTTTTCTGCTCACTTCACTCACTCCCGTTCCCTCCTCCTTTTTTTTCCAACGGTTTCCTGCTCTTACATTCTTTTCTTTCTCTCCTCCCAGTGGCCTGTTCTTCTGTCTCCCAGCCAAGCATCTTTTCCTTTCTTTCTGTTCTTCAGCCCTCTGGTATGTGAATCACAAGCGTTTCCTCCCTCCACACCACACTGATGCCAGCACAGAAAGCACCACGTGTACAGAACAGATTGTCTCTGCACGCTCAGTGCTGAGACCTGCAGCTAACAGAGCCTATTTCTGAAAAAAGCAATTAGAGGGGAAAACCCACAGACGCTGCAGCCCCACGCCAGGGCAGGCTCAGGTGCTCTGCTACCATGTGCCAAGTGCAGCCATGTTTGCAAATCATGAGGCAGTGAAGCCAACTGTGCATTCTTCAGCAAACTTAACAGTCAGAACAATAGACTAAATCATGCATGAACATCTGCCCAAGTTAAAAGTCACTGAAATATAAGGCTTAAACAGGGACAGGTTTCTCCATAAGCATGCAAAACCTCTGGTGCAACACAGCTCTCCGTGAAATAAATACCCCATTAGCTAAACTCAGCAAGATGGCCAAGTGCACACCGTGCACTTCAATGCAGCATCAGCATGTGCTGCACACCAGAGCTCAGGCCTGTTCCCTCCCACCCTGTGGTGTGAGGACTCTCAACCAACCCCAGTCAGTACATGGGGGTGCCGGCACCACTCCTTTCAAAGGTAGCAGCGGAGTAAACACGTTCAGTGAAATCCTGTGTATGCCATGCTCCAGGAAGTTGTATTTAACTTCATGAATTTTTCCAGCTGTTCATTAATTCCCACTGACAATGGGGAGAAGAGCACAGATGGAAAAGAAAAATCAACCTTCACTCAGCAGTCTATCTTCCTACAGGCGGTAATGTAATTCTACTGGGTTAGGCCTTGCAATGTTTATTTTTAGAAAATGTCCTTAAATTTTCATTCAGGTTAGAAAAAGCAAGCTAATATTAAGCTCTGCTGTGCAACTACATTTTCAGACCTTCAGCTATTTGGAATTATTTTCTACTTGTTTTGCACTTAGAGTGCTTCCCAGACGTGACAGATTAAACAGAAGCCCGTTCTTCAAATAGAAGTTATCAGAAAACTTACATGGAAAAAATCTACTAAGCCATACTGAATCCACATCTGTTTATTTAGCTTTGCATTGCTCTTTAATGTCTTGATCTCACTGCTGAAATTTAGATCTATTCCACAGAATGGAATAAAATAAGAAAGAGATGGTATCTTCTCAGAGTAGGGGTTTTCAGTCTGAGTCACATCACTGGCAGGACCACTAACGGATGCTCAAATACTAGCTCAGTATTTCACAAAAGAAACTTGTCAACCAGCAGATATTTTTGAAAAGAGGCATTAGAGATGTCTGGACAGTTTCCAGTCACAATGGTTTCAGCTTCCAGCACGTGTAGCTGTGCCACAGGATTTGAATTACATTTTTAATCTGTGGTGCTTTTTCCACTTATTTAATTACCAGTGCGTTTGAAAACTGAACAGTTTAATCCACCTACTTACTTACAATAACCTATACTGGAGTATATAAATAACTAGTCTAAATCATGCCTATAGCAGTACTGATTTGCTTTGAGAGATTCCAGAATATTATGCGTGTCTTTCAACAACAGTAGAGTGGAGAAAGTGAATTTAAGGAGTGATAGGACAAACAAAATAACTCAGATGCTCAAGACAGATTTAGATATATCCCTGGAGGAAAAAGAACAAGGGAGAAATCAATTTAAGTTAAAGAAATTATAGTCAAACAAAATATAATATTCACTTTTGACTGGGCACGTGTCTAAGGGGGGCAGATGTGATTTATGTAAGGGATGCTTCTGACACCATCCAACATAACCTGTAGATCACATATCTGAAATAACTGCTGTATGTAAGCATAACTGCTGGATAATTTTCTTTCAGAGAACTGAAACCATGGCTTAGTTTAAATAAAAATAAAAACAAAAACAATCGGGAAAGTATTAAAGCATTTCAGGTCGAGTCAGCTAAAACTTGTCCTGCATCAAGTTTTGCTTCATATCTCCATTAATAATGTGGGTACCCAAATAGAAAAATACTGAGAGAATCTGTAAGTGCCACCAAACCAGGAGACAGAGGAGCATTCAGGAGACAGTTGCAATCAAAGTTGCTAAATCAGAGATTCCAAAGCCAACCACATATGGTTTATTCAGATGAAAGCAAAACAAAATACTATAAGTCTGAAAGAGATAAATAAATGAATTCAAAGAAGAAGGGAAATTGTCAACTAAAGAGTAATAAAGCAGAAAAGAACTTAGCCGTACTGGATCATGGGCTGAGTAAGAGTCATAAACATGATGCCCCACTCAGTCTTCCTACCTTCCAGAATGATATCTGCCTATGATGCACAAGAAGTGAAAGGAAATATTTTAAGTCTACACAAGACGATAGTCCTAGCTATGAAATACCATGCAGATAATTCTTCTGAATTCTGAGAAACATATCTTAAAATCTGTTTCTAAGGTTACTAAAAACAAACTGACAGCAACTGAAAACAGAAACTCATCTTCTTAATATATATTTATGCATATCTGGTTTTCCAAGATGTGTTTAAAATAAATAAAGTTTTTGCTTTTTTTTATGGCCTTTAAGTACAAACTCATTTCTGTGAATTATTTTAAGTGACAATCCATACAAACTGATTTCTCTTGCTCTTTGTCTCCTCCCCTCAAACAGGAAAATTCCTTCCAACTGAAGGTCCTCTTTTCTTTGTCACCTTGTAAACCTAACTTGAAATATTTTAATTAGAATTACACAACGCAGGTACCAGAAAATCCCAATACACTTAACACTGTTATCTGCGCTTCTTTTTCCACATTTGGCAGTTTTCCATGCAGTCACAATTTGAAACTTGGTTTCAATGTGGGGGCTTTCATTTTTTAACTTTTTCGAAGTGTCAGAACACATCATATGTTGTGTATATACATTCCCTATGAAGTAATTTGGATTTTACCTACAGATGTCCACGCACACATGTATTTTAGCTCCATACACACACATGTATTTCAGCTCCAATTTTATTTTTCAAGTTTCCTGTGAAACAGCAATAATATTCCAACTCAAACTTTGCCAAATCTGGCACAAGTTTACTTAAATGCAGAGATAGTCAGAGCATCTATCAGAGTGGAAGCATTAACAGCACATACCAAAGTGTGACACCATCTTTCAGCCTTTCATGGAATTCAGACTTTAAGCAACTCTTGTTTAGGTTTTACCCCTAGATCTTTCATCAACATTCCTTGCTGGTAGAAATTTAATAGTAGTACATTTTTCACATACACATTAGCCTCTGTGATCTGGTAGATGGATGCACAGCAGCAAACAAACACTGGCAATAGTAAAAACAAAAAAAAAACTTAGAAATAGACACTACTCTTTCTATAAAAGCATGCATATTCACTAGTTCAGAGATCGGAAAGATGGAACAACATGCAAAGCTATTCAAAAACCCAAGGCTTTTTTATATATGATGTGAAAATATCTGCTGAAGGATAGAAAAAGACTTTGATTACATCTCCAGACTATGCTAAACTATCTGTGAAACTAGAACATGACTTTTTGGTCCAACAGACCTGCACCTGAAGGAATGAAAGAAGTAACCCAATTCCAGGAAAGGTACTTGCAGTACTGCCAGAGAAGTAAAGAAAGTAACCACTAATATTTGGACAGAAAGAAATATGTATCACACTGTTTTCTCTGACACCGTGGACAGAATGCAGTGGTTTTAGTTGCACACTAACACCTACTTGCAGAAACAAAAAACACACCAATTATTTGGTATGTAGAATAAATGTTTTTGTTTGTTTGTTTTTGTTTTTAACTAATCCTCTTGACATCTCTCTTTTCCTTGACATCTGCATTAACAGGAAAAAAAGAGAACTGGCTGACTGGCAGAGCTCAAAGGGTTGTGATTAGCAGTGCAGAGTCTAGCTGGAAGCCTGCAGCTAGCAGTGCTCCCCAGGGATCGGTACTGGCTCTGGTCTTGTTCAACATCTTCATCAATAACCTGGATGAGAGAATAGACTGCAACTCCAGCAGGTTTGCTGATTATAGAAAGCTGGCAGGAGTGGTTGACACACCAGCAGGCTGTGCTGCCATTCAGTATGACCTGGACAGACTGGAAGGTTGGGCAGAGCATAACCTAATGAGGTTTAACAAGAGCAAGCGTAAACTCCTGCACCTGAAGAAGAATAACCACAGGTCTCAGTACAGGTTAGAGGCTGACCAGCTGAAGAAGAGCTCTGCAAAGAAGGATCTGGATGTCCTGATGGACAACAGGTTGGCTATGAGCCAGCAGCGTGCACTCACAGCCAAGAAGGCCAATGGTGTCCTGGAGTGCATTAAGAATAGTGTGGTCAGCAGGTCAAGGGAGGTTATCTTCCCTCCTTCTCTGCTCTGCTGAGGCCACATCTGGAATACTGTGTCCAGTTCTGGGCTCATTTCAAAAAAGACAGCAGTCTCCTACAAAGAGTCCAGCAGAGGGCAACAAAGATGATTAGGAGCCTGAAGCAAGTTCCATTTGAGGAAACGCTGAGAAGCCTGGGACTCTTCAGTATGGAAGTAGAGAAGGCTGAGGGACAACCTCATCACTGTTTATAAATATCTAAAGTGTGGGAGTCAAGTCAATGAGGCTGACTCAACAGAACAAGGAGCATGCAGCAACAGAACAAGGGGCAACAGCCAGACACTGGAACGTGGGAAGCTCCATACTAACATAACACAATGAAGAGATTCTTCACTGTTAGAGTGACAACTGGAAGAGACTGCCCAGAAGGGTTGTGGAATCTCCTTCTCCGGAGACATTCAAGACCCATCTGGACACCTACCTGTGCAACCTGTGGTACAGAATATGCTTTAGCAGGAGAGTATGACTTGCTGTCTAGAGGTTGATTTCAAACCCCCTACAGTTACTTGATTCCATGGAAAAAAAAAAAAACACCATCAAGAATGCAGCAAGCTGGAGAAAAACTTACAACAATAGAGTAAAAGAGAACAAGTTATCAATATCCACATGTACTAGGAAACACCACAACTGCTGACGGGATACAAGCACTTGTTAGTACGCAAGTACAACAGAGAATAGGGATAACATCATCATCATCCTAGAGAAGATGAGCACTCCTTGCATAGTGTTTTCCATCAGAAAACAATTCTCTAGGTATTTCCCTTCTACATTTTGAGACCTTGCAAGCCTGCACAACCAGCAGTGAGCTCTTAAGTACTGAACCACCAACCTTATTCACCAACAGGTCTTTGCCACCAACAGCTGCCAAGTTACATGGTCAATGCATGAAAAATCCATGAAGTCTCAATGCCTTTAAAAGGCAAGAAACTGCTTTATACGGAGAGACTGACGATTAGAAGAGACAATCTGTGGCAAAGTCTGCAATATAGTTCAACACTTGTGACTCCTAGTCCAGCATTCCCATTTTTAGACAATGATTTGGTCTACATACTGGGTAAATTTTTAAAAATCTGCCCTCTTTTATATGGAGTACTGAAATAAAACATTACACTAGAGAATAAGCAGCTGTCTAAACATCTTTTGAAGTCCAGAAAAGAAATCCTACATCATTGTGAGGGATTTCATTCTTGAATACGTTAGGCAGAGGGACCTTGATATCATCAACAAAGCTCCCTAGTATTTTTGGGATTTGCTTTTGGTTTGAAGGGTAGAGGATAGATACTTAAGCTTCTTTTTCAAGTACTCGTTTACATTCCTTTGGTCAGAATAAAGATGCTTATACATTAGATCCTATTCTGACAGACAAAAGTTTAATACTGAATTTCTAAGTGAGAATCTATCAAAATAAAGGAAAGCACCACGTGGTTTACACAAAACAAAAACACTGGTCCAAAAGGTGTTATGTTTTATACTGATCCTATTGTTATTATAAAGAGAAACTATGCTGAGGTACCCTCTGTTCCCGCTTGTGACAGATCTGTGATTACACTGTTTACTCTTACAAGTATAACAAATGCACTAGAACACATTATAAAGATTCTCAGACTAACAAAATGGACTTACTGAAATAGTTACTAATCCTAGCTGATAACAAAAAACACCTTCCTACTAATAAGGTATTGATGACATTATCTTACACTCCGGGTCATCTTTGATCCACATAAACTCCCAACATATGTTACAACAAAAGATGACAAGTGAAATGATTTGTTTAAAAAGCATCAGGTATCAGGAGCACAGATATGCACATGGTAAGATGATGAAGAATATCAATTTTGAAGTACTCCCTTAGTATCTCCGTTATCTGACAACCCATGGGCTCTGTATCTTCATCACAATTTGCAATTCCTACATACGTTTTTCCTCAAATCAACTTCCAAACTGACTTAACTCCAAAATTCCTATGGAAAAATTATTTGCGTGTTATTCAGGAGTACACTATGCAACCAAATCATTTACAAGATCATTCAGGTGCATATGTACCATTAATAAAAATACTAATTGCACATCTACCCTTGAGCAATTCTGGATTACAAGCAGAGCCTCCCCGTTTGGTTTATGTGGAGTAAAAGTAAGAATAGTGTAATAAAAACCAAGTATGCCAAGACTAGTGAAGAAACCTAGTTGGGTTTGGTTTCTTACTGAATAGTTTCCTGTGTTCCAAAGCACCTTCCTCTCTCCTCATTTATTCAGCTTAATTCATTTGGGTCCATTGCCTGACAAGCGCTCGCACTGCACTCTCCAGCTGGGCAGCACAACACGTTTCTCCGCTCAAGCCACTATGCTGCACAAGCTATCTGGAACTTAGTGTAATCGAGTCTTGCACCCATCCAACAAACATGTTTGAAACCAGCAGGTTCAAAAGCTGCTAGGAAATGCAAATCATCGTTAAAGCAGGTTTAAGAAACAGTATGTACATACAAAGTAAGTGTATTTCTGACCAGCACAAAAATATTTCAACCAACCAAGTATCTCTGAACTATTACTATTACACTGTAACCAATACTGAAAAGATACCATCACTGCTAAATATTATACCTTGCCGCACTGCTTTCTGAATAGCATCTCAAAGCAGATCTCTGTAATTGTTTTTTATCCAGTTAACATAGCTGCTCTTTTCTCTCCTTTCAGTAACACTGCACTGTGGAAAAGAATTCTTCACCATCTTAAACAGAAAATAAAAGAATCATTTCCGAACAAAAACGAATCATAAGATTCAGCCTCAAAACATACAGTAAGTAACCTTAACTAAACAGGCTTAAACTTAACAGCACATTACCTCCAATAGTTTCATCGTTATTTCAGAAAGAAGGCAGATTCTCCCATTCCTTAGTACAGAGAAGGAAAAGAAAAATACAAGGCGGGGGGTGTTTATCAGCTGTTCAACCCAGGAACAAGAAAGACCACCTTCTGTAACACAAAGTATAACATGATACAACATAATCACTCTCTGCCCTCTAAGCTTTAAACGTACTTCACAGTTTGGTACTATAAAGTAAGAAGAAACTTCATAGCACATAGGCTCCACTACTGCAAAGCACGACACCTTGACATAGCTGTTTCTCATTTTTGATAATGCTCATTCCTAAAAACACTCCAGATATAGTTCTGTAATTCCTTGTCAGAAGTACTCACTGGAAAAAAAAACTGTTCTCCAAACAGTAAATCTGAAATTACAGGTCTGATGTGCTTGCACTAAAAATAAGCTGATACTATAAGCCACAGAGTCCAATTGTATAAAAGCAAACACATACAGATCGTATAAGATGAAAATTACATTTCATGCCCAGACAGATTAGCTGAGGGGGAGAAAAAAAAAGCACAAAAGAAAGATGTTCTAAATTGATATAGGCTATGACTGGTGTGATCCTGAGATGTGCTGGCAACACGACTGCCAACCAAGAGATGTTATTCCAACGTTTTACCATTCAATTTAGAACTTGATCATCACTGCATAGGTACTAAAAGCGAATTAAACTATTCTAATGGTAAACTGCATTTGCAGTTGAAGCAACAGTATAAGCATCAGTCAGTATAATGCTTATAGCTGGATCACTCAGAACAAACTCCTGCCTCAAGAATTGGTTCTACCGAAAAAAGGAGAGAACAATGTTAGTTCTCTACAGCCTACTGAAAGAGAAAGAAGGAAACATCCCTTATTTTTTCCAAAAAGAAAAAAGAAAAAAAAAAGAAAAAAATGGCAGCAGCAACAAAACACACCTGCATACATTTATTCTGAAGGGAACACTGGTCCTACGTCATTACCGCTGCACAGCAACTTTCACATTGAGTATCAAATGCAATGCTGCTCTTCCCAAATAAAAGAAAAATAAAGAAGAGAAAGAAGAAGGTAATGAAGAGTAAAAAAAAAAAAGTTCTGATCCAGTTCCTGAGACAGAAGTCACCAAATGAGCCTACAAACCATTCCCATACTCCTCCATGTACAGCTGTTGCCAGGCCCTGTCAGAGGCAGCAGCACTAGGCCAGCGGGACCTTTGATTTAAACAAAAGCACATAAGCTAGCTATAATGTGATTTCTGGATGAAAGACAACTGCTAGGATTTTAACGTATGAGAAAACGAATCCAACTTGTCCAAATATTTAACCTGTTCTTTTAAGATGGTCACGAGTATCAACATTCCTCTCTACATCCAAGCCATTTTAATAAAAGCAAAGCTGAAAAACCCAGATTATCCTTTACCAACGAAGACATGACGACTGCATTGCAGAACAATCCCAGATGGAGTACTTGGCCCGAATTTTAATTTCACAGTGAAGATATTAAATAGCCACTGCCTTTACCTGTCCTTTTCTCTACTCTTTTTCTTCCCCTCTCCCTCAAATCTTACCATATCTATCCCTGCTTCCCTTTTATAGACAAGGACAGAAGCAAGCAGCAAAGATTTGCAAGGAATGTATGTCTGTCCCCTCTTACTCCCTCACAGCCTAGCATGTGAACATTTAAAGAATGCTATAAACTTTTGATTCCAAATTAATCCCAGCTGGAAAGACACTCAGTGTCCAGTTATTTCACAGCTCATTCTCGTTCCAAACAACCTCCTCCCAATAGCCAGTTGTTTTCAAAGAAAAGAGGCTATAGCAGTATTTTCTCCTCTGAAGAAGGGCGGGCATGCTGGTTCTCAACATCAACTTTTCCTCCATTCTGCAAAGATCTTTGGCATGGGTTCTAGAGCAGAGTAGAAGAGGTATTAAAGGAGGAAGTTATTCTGAAGAAGATCGCTTACGAAGAAAATAAAAGAAGAGCAAGAAGAAAAAAAACGTTAAACTTGAGTTTAAACAACGATTATTCAGTGCTTCCTCATACTACAAATAATCATATCTTTCCTGTATGTCCTACACACACAGTTACTGCAACAATGGGCTGTGGTCTTCGCAAATATTACTGACTGCACAGAAGCATGAAGAAGTGAGAACAGCAGTGGTTCTTACCCCAACATCTGACTGTCATACTAAGAAATGAAGATTTTTAAGGGCCATGTTACAGGAATGACAAGTCAAGGTTTTAAAAAATAATTAAAAAAAAAAGGGGGGGGGGGGGGGAAGAGGTGATCTGCAGTATTTCTAGTACCACAGTTGCATAACCAGAAGTTTGCAAACAAATTCAGATGTGATAGGACCAAGAGAACAAGATGATTCAACAAACAGGTGAGGAAACTGTTTTTTTTTTTGCCTTAAACCAGAGGCCAGCCAGGCCAGCTCTGTTCTGGACATATGGGAGCCACTGATAGGTCCAAGGATTCAGCCTCACAGATGACAAGACAGTGATGGGACGGATGAGAGGGCCACCCTCATATGATCTGGGAAGGCCCACTCATGTACAAAACACTCACCAATAAGGACAGTAAATGCACAACACCAAACCCCCCAAATCACCTGTTATACTACCCGATCTATTCCAAAACATGAAGAGACTTTGCCACCCTGAGTTCAACAATTTGGAGAAAATTGTTCTGTCACATTTTCCAATATACCAGACACAAAACCAAAGCTGAGTTTGCAGCAAAACTGAACTTAGAAAATTGTTTGCAACTTCTGCAAATAAGCTTTCTGTGATTTAAAATAAAAATGTGATTATTTACATATGCTGGGAAAAAAAGCAAATAAATATTACTGCTAATAAAAAAAACAGCACAATAAATTGCACAGCTTCAATATCCTAAAGAACTGCATCTTAGTACTAAGCCTTCAAATATGGAAATAACAGTATAAATTAATGACCGTCTTCTAACAATAAATGTAAGTATGAGTAAAAATACTAACATGCCAAAAAAAAAAAATCGAAACAATTTAAGACCAATGGGAAATGCTATTTATTAATTGCACTGCTGCTTATGCTGAAGCTACATGGCATCATTCACACTGTGATGCGTATGTACACGTAAGTTATGTTTTATACATAAAAAGACGTAATTCATTCTATGGGATCTGAAGAGCTAATATCATATTGTCTTAGACTGGTCTTTATCTTTCATCACATGGAACAGAGTTAAGTTGTGGTTTTGCATTATGCATAAGCAGTGAATACAATTAGACTGAAAAGCAAGCTGATCTTCTCTGATCTCAAGCGGAAAGAGTGAACTCTGATCTTTACAGGTGACAGCTTTGTGCGTTACTTCAATTTATTAGTTAGCTTCCTTGAATCCACCACATCTGCAAAAGAAAACTCAAAACACAAAGTTGTGGCCAATCTCGCACAATCCACTAATGCTGTAATGAACAAGAGCATCAAAAAAAAGGGAGCAAAGCAGTTACATTACTTTGTTTGGCATAAAGAAACTACAAGTAGTTCTTCCTTTTGCATTTCAAGAACGATGCTAAAGAAGTGGAAGAAAAATAAAATGCCTGCAAAAAGAATGTAGGGAGTAAGGGAGGAAACAAACCTGATCTTTCATCTAGCAGGCTAGAAATGAGGCTTCTTTTGCTCTGGGAGAGACAGAATCCTTTAAGGATTGCCCACTGCCAAATTCCCAGAAATATTTTCATTCAAACGGGACACTTCCCAAATAAATCCTGTAATTCAACTAAGGATATTTGTTTTCAAGCATGAATTTAGGAAATTTTATGGTCAATGCAGTTGTAGCAGCAGCTGCTTTTGTTCACAAAACACAAAGGAATCAAGCATATTCCTGTTGAAACGCACCACCCACCATCTCACTGTGTGCACATCCACTGCTTGGTCTCCATAAACATTCAGCACATGTTGACAAACGTCAGTGGGCACCATTTTTTCCACAAGGCGGAATTCAATGACACACCTTTGCTTCCCGTACACTTTCATGTCAGACATCATTCTGTCAGACCACTCCTCTGCTGCTGTTTGTCACACAGCAACAAAATGCAGCGGAAGAGTCTGGGGGAGGTTCTATCTCTCCTGCCATATCACCAGCATCCGCCTTTGATGTCATGGGCCAATGTAATAAAATAGGAGGCATTACTTTCAGAGCAGCCCTTGTAACATGCAAGCTAAGTCATGCAGAAACTCAGGTTGCTAATGCTTCACCAGTCCCACAAGATGTCAATCACAGTAAACACCTCATTTGGTAATCACTGTAAATTTATAATTCTACACAGTACTAAGTCCTTACTAATTCTAAGGTATGGTGCGCTCCACCTGTTAAAGATTAACCAGGAAAATTCACACACAGCATACAATAAATGTACCTCATTCAGCCACAGCTCTCTGCATCTATGCAAGCTACAGAATTCACTAACAAGAGCTTTACAAAAACCATTTGTTTTCCAGGGCACAGGACTGCAGAGATTAAGCCCCAAGACTCCCTTGCAGTCTCAAACAGGCTATGCTAAAATGCACGCTAATAAATCCACACAATCTTTTTTTAATCCGGGCTAGCTAGATCAAAGCTAACTCGGGTGTGTCTAACCGTTTTGAAATTGGGAAGTTTGCAGACACAGCATATGCATCCTCATTCCTAACCCACCTAGTCAACAGGTGCCAACAGCAACAAAGAAAATGAATCACTGCTATCAGTATCACAGCATCTTCAGTCATTGAGGTATCAGTTTGTTTTAATACGTGAAGGGAGCGTGCAAAGAGAACAGAAACAGGCTCTTTTCAGTGGTGCTCAGTACCAGGACAAGAGGCAGTGGACACAAGTGGAGCACGAGATGTTCCCTCTGACCACCAGAAACGTATCTGTGCAGTGCAGGTGACGGAACACTGGCACAGGCTGCCCAGAGGCTCTCCAGCTTGGAGATGTTCAGAAGGCGCACGGTCATGGCCCTGGGCACTCCACTCTGGGCATCCCTGCTGGATCAAAGGTTGGGGCAGTTGGACCCAGAGGGCCTGCCAACCCCACCCACTCCAAAACTCCTGACCAACAGAGAACAGCGATTTAAGCATCAAAACCTTACAGCTAGTCAAAAATTTACCACCATACACTTAATTGAAATAATATGCATTTCATTCAGTCTCAGACACAGTGAAATGAAGGTGAGACCTCTCATGAACATATTTCCTATTATTAAGGGTATATTTAGCTATTAAGAACATTATCAAGTTTTGTTCAATTGAAGGGTTCAGTTGCAATTGTTTTTCAGTACATTAAATCTCTCAACGACATCGCTAATATCTATTAATTCACTGCAGCATTTTACATAAGAGAAGGTAAAAATACCAGGCATTTCCCAATTCTTTTCCATGTACAGATAGTAACTGTAGTTATCAATGCGATATTGTGGCACAAAAATATTACAGAAGACAATAAATTAAAGCTACTGAATGCCTTGCAACTAAATATAGTGTGTAAATAGATATGTAAAGGTATTCAAAGCAAGGAAAATTCAGCTTTCTTGGAGCACATCTAAATTTCTAGAGAAGTTACTTGATACTATGATTAACCTGTTAATCGATTTCAGTATATGAGCCTGAGTGTATTGGAACATAGATCTTATAAGCCTACAAACCATAGGAAAAGTCTCCAGTGAAATAGCTTGAGCTCTAGCTAATACTGTTAGGAGTTGGAATTCAGCAATCTTAAAAATTCTTCCAGAAACAATTTCAAATAACAAACAAATGTTGCAACTAATTCTCTCAAATAAGAACTCTCTTTCTTTAAACATACCACACGCTGATGTTTACAAGGGAGGATATCTTCTTTAGTAGCAATATTTGTTACAGTGCCTGCCATTTCCAAATCTGGACTTCCTTTGCATATCCCACATCTGTAAATGTAAGCATTTGTCAATAAACACATCATTATAATGTTTTCAGAGGAGGGGGCTGTACCAGCACTTCTGACAACAACTTCCAGCATCAGGTTGCAAATCAGCTCCAACTGATCTACATCCAGACCTCAGCGTTGTTCTCACTGTGGTCCCTAACAAGTACCCTGGTTGTCTCCCTTCAGGCAGCACTACGACTTGTGCAACATGTTGAGTTAGATGAGGAAGCTGTTCAGTCAGAATGCTAATCCACCCCCGTCTATCTTCACAAAACCACCACCACCACCACTCCCCAACCCCTGGCAAAAACCAAAACCATGCACTGTAATTTTCCAATCTTCCTGCTATGCCTTCTTGAACCAGAGCCACTGCACACCTGTGAAGGGATTGTACAGATACTAGGCAGATGGCAAGGCTGAATGGACAGAACTGCAGTATCTCATGCTTGCAACGTCATCTTTATCTTTTCATTAACTCCCTAGAAGTATATTATAGGTTCAGTGAAAGAATGGTGAAGACTGGCTTTTAGCCTGTGGTCCAGGAATCAAGCAGGCATATTCAGAATAATCATCCCTTTTTTTCCTTACAACATGAGTTTATTTTCACAGGTAGCTTAAAATATACCACCTACAAGATCTGCTGAGCTCCTGAAAATGTGACAAAACCATGCATTCTGTAACTGTCTGAGCAGAGCACAACCTGCTTTCAGAAACACATCCACAAACATCTCGCAGGAAGCAAGGAGGGAGCAGCAATGCAGTAACCTCATATCTCCTCCCTGAAGAAAGCTCTCACACAGAGCAGGTGCATTCAGCTGCAGATTGGGTACGGGCTGGCACTCCGAGGATGGCAGCTTACCCCATGAACCCTTCTTCTGGAGGGCACCCTCTTCCCACACTGCTTGAAGCAGTGTGTGCTGTCAGAAGCTGCAAATCCAACAATGATTGCATGACAAGGAGCACTGATACAAAGGATGTCCATCAGACAGCACAGAATAAGAGCATGCGTTCTCACCTGTTCAACTTCCTGAAGGAACAAGGAAAGCTCAAACAAAAACTGCCAGTGACTCAGAAGCAGGAAGACCACACAGATGGGAACAGAATTCAAACAGGAAATCAAAAGGTGAACTCTTTCTCAAAAGGTAAAGGGATATTTAGGAAATATCTTCAGCTTGTAGGAAGCCAGAAGGAACCACAAAGATTTGTAAGACCATAAATTTCGGTTTCCGCAGCTAAGATTCCCTCTTCTTAGTGTGCTTAGGTGAGAAGTTTCTCATTATAACAATCCCAACCTTCTTTTATCACCCTCTCTCTGAAAAAAGTGATCTTTCTCCTGAAACACATTCTGCCAGACATTTGGGGATTAAACCAACATTTGGTTACACCTAAAAAACCAGGATACTTCTCAGTGCTGTGGCCCACTTTTCCTCACCGTTCAGCACAAAGCTAATCACAATATGTCAAGCACAGGGGACAGCAAGAGCAAATTTATCTAAGTCACCAACTGCAGTGAGATCTCTAAGGGCAGCAAGAAAAGTTTCCAGACCAGTCCTTCCTATTTACACTGCCCTGTAATAAAGCCTGTATTGTTTCAGCATTAGCCTTACCATCTGACCTCTGTCTATTGCTACAAAAAATTTGCATCCGTAGATGCAGGGAGCCCTCTATATTTAGACTGAGTGAGCAGACGTAACCATGGAGATTGATGCTGCAGTCCCAGGAACTCCATGGAGGAACAAGCAGAAGCTGGAGCACAAACTGCTGCTGAATGTTGTCATCCTCAGCTCCCACCACGCTCATATGTTGGTGGAGACGCTCAGTGAATCATGTCAGAGGAGGATATTAAAACCTCACTCTATATAAGGAGCCTGAAGAAGGCCTGGATTGTTTCTCCAACCTGGTTTCCCAAAAATCACAGCTCACTGCAAGGCCAATTAGCATCTGCACTGATGTGGAGACAGCATGGGACAGACCAAGCAGTCAAGGAGAGCTGCTGACAGCTGCAGTGCCAGCTTAAGCTGCACACATAACCATGGCGCAAGCATTAGTTCTTTTATTACGGTTATCTTCAAAATGTCAGGTTGCTGAAACAAATGAATTGTTACTCTCCCAACAGTATTTCAAGAGCTGAGTAAAGTTTGAATACTTGTAAGAAGAATGGTAGTGTAAACTAAAACTCTTTAAAATGTGCCAGGCAGCACTATCAGGGCTTGTGAAAGTAATTATAGCCTAATTTCAATTATAAATGGAGCTCATCCTAAAGGTAACAGTCAAGGAAGAATTACTTTTAAACTTTCACTGACCAACAAGCCTGTCTCTTGCAAGCAGAATCACATTCTAATCTGGAGGCAGAAATGCTCAATCCCAACTCAGTCTAATGATGCAAGTACAGTGTTTAAAGTCTGCCTGTGATTGCACTTCTGACAGTTGGACAAGTCATTTTGGCAGCAGGTGAATAAATTTCCACAGGCGGTGGCCTTCTGGTCAAGAAAAATTTTCCCAGTTTTCTTTAAGGGGAACTTCTTCCATTCAACCATTACTGAGACGCATCATAATTCTAAACCAGAGCTCTCAATTCTCCTTTTCTTTGGTGTTAAATTATAGACCTGCTGTGTAAAGATGACTTTTTTTAAAAAAAGAAAAAAAAAAGATTGCCTGTGAAGCTCAGTTGTGATTGGGAAGGCCGCCTACACACCAGAGGGAGAGTGAGAAAAAACACACTTGCAGAGCTGAAAAAACATTGGTGTAGGCGTACATAGCGGGAGGGAAGAAAGAACTTGGTTCTACTGAAAAAGGCTATTTTCTTGCATCACCCTAGAAAGAATTAAAACGTGTTACTTGAATAGCATTCAGAAGATTGTTTTCTACTTTCCAGATGTCGATACCAGCACCACAAGCGCTGAGGAATCCTTGTGCTTTCATCTCCTCCCTGATTCCAGAATCCTGCTGCCCAAACAAGAATGGCTTTGCTTCCCTTCCTTTCTGCCACCTCCCACAAAAGCTGTTCTCAAAGCAGAAATTCACCTGTATAATAGCATTTCAAAGCTCCAGAAGCCTTACATAATTGATAACGTTAGAATGTATTGAAGTTACATCTAAAGCCTTGAAAATAAAAACACACCACACAGAAAACAAGGAGAAAGAGAATGTTTCAGCTCTAAAATTAAATTTTAGAAAGACCAAGAATTAGCAGTGTTTGTTCTAAGCAGAATCTAACAGTACTCTGAACTTCTGACAGTAGATGCTAGAAGTTCAGATGTTTCTCAGATACCTTAAAAATCATCTCCTCCACTGCCTAAGCACTCTCCAAGTCCATTCATTTCCCAAGAAAAGTTAATAGGAGATCCTGAAAAGCCTAACTAATCCAGACTTCAAAGGAAAGATGGAACAAAAATAAGTGGAAAATATCCTTCTTATTTCTCTTTAGGAACACCTATGCACTTTAATTTCTAAACAAAGAACTCTACACACAGAGTTCTTGTGCCATTATAAAGCTATGAAAACATTCTTAATTGGTATGTCTCTCCTTGCATTATAAAAACAGAAGCCTTTGGACATCAACGTGTAACTTTGTGTGGGGATTCCAGACAAAAGGAACAGAAGTTCAACACCCAGTTCCCAAGTATTTACCAAGTACTGCAGCTAGCAGATGACTGAATTGCTGTACCCACAGTACACTGCTGGAGGAGAGAAAGCATACACAGCAGTGATCCTGAAAGCTTCAGCCCCAGCCAAACATACGCTGCAATTAAAGACGCTGAATGTCAGGAAATTATAAATAACAGTAATACAAAGTAAACTCTGCTTTTACACATCTTTTCAACTACGTATCTGTTAAGCCCCAGTGGCTATTACTGACACGTATCAGAAGGACAGGTAATTCAGCATCTTAAAAAGCACAATGGCAGTTGAGTCAAACAAATCTATCTGGCAAGCTAAAGCAGCACGTCTAGAAGTCATAGCTCAACTCTTACAAATCCTCTTAAAACACAAGACAGTTGCTCTTTGAGATCACCGAGGCACAATTTTTTCTGGGAAAGAGATATATGCAGAGATGAAGTACCGATAGCAGTGTAAAATTCATCAGCATTAGAACCTCAGGAGAAAGAGACTATCTGAAACAACTATGAAAGAGAAGAAATAAAGCAACGAAAAAATAAGTTAAAACAAAAAAAAAAAAAGGAATGTATGAAGTAATAAGAAGTAAAACCCCTCCTTTGGGGAAAATTGGAATCATCTATTATAAAAGAAGGTATATAAGATGGCTACTAAACTTTGAAATTACCGTCACCTTGACTTTCATCCTCTTGAACAGTGAAATACAGTCATTTAATAGTCTCTCTATATAGTAGTACATATATGATTCTGATAAAGCAAAAAAAAAAAAAAGACATTACACAACAAATGAATCATATATATAGAATTTGCATGCTAATAAGGCATATACTTTCATGCTTAGCTTGTCAAGCTGAAGAACATTTGCTTTGAGGCTTACTGCCAGAATAATCTGATATCTTGTATTCTTCCACAATTTTATTTTTCAGGTAAAATGATGTTTTAGTTTGTCTTTGCCTCAAACTGTTCCGTAGGATGCTATGTGGAAGGCTGCCTTGTACCTTCAGGTGCTAAGATTTCCATTGAGACCAAGCCTACTAAGAACGAAGAAAACTCGACAGGAGGACTCCCACAGCCAATAATATTGAAATGCAGAGGATATTTACCTTTTGCTTTTCAGACACTTTAGGAAATTTTTTACAGTGAAACTGCCAATGAAGAAAGCCGAGCTTCCTTAAAAAGAAACCTTTTTAGTTTCTCATTTACTTTTTTTGTAAAATAGCAGTTTTCAGTTTTTTTAATGAATGGAGATTTATCCCAAGGTGGTGCGTTTGGGAAGCTGTAGTTCCGAGTTCTTTCATTTTCTGTGTTGTTTTTTATTTCCTTTCACCAAAGCAAGAAAAGAAATCCAATATAGATTTATGGTCTAATACAGGTTTGAACATCATAATTATAAAGCATAAATCAAAGTTAATAACACTGCATTTAATTCATTAATCACTTTGCTGCCCCGTCAACAGGAATCAATTACTGTAATTCCTACCGTTTTTCTCAAAACGGATCGTAGAACAAAATTTCCCTTTCTCATTTTATTTGAAAAGGCTTCTCCTTTCACATCATCCTAGTGTTGTAAGCCATAACCTATCCTGATTATTCACAATCACCATGGGTTACGCTTTCAGAAGCTGGTTTTTCTAGTTACACAGCACATGACCATAATAGCGCATAAAAGGATTTTCATTTGCTTTTAATATAATTGTACCTCTCACAAGTACCTGTACAGGAAGGTACCACTGGCTTGAAAAGCTTCTCATCTATGAGCTAATACGTCTGTCTTGTGATGGAACCAACTGAATTGAAACACCGAGGTATTCATAGAACAACTGTGAAAACAAGTTGTCAGTGACAACAGTTAGCATTCTAAAGTAAGTAATGCAAATACTTAAGTTTGAAAAGGAGAAAGTCAACAACAAATGCAGAGTCCACTTCATCATATGCTTTTCAAAAGAAGTAGCCGCTCTTATTTTTTGCTACCCAATACTGACTTCTTAAAAATTAGTTTTTCTTTGCAGAAAGTTAGTTCTTTGCCAGCTTAAGATAAAAATCATAGAGGGTTCTTTGCCTGTTTTGTCAGGAAAATTACAAACTATTTTGTACTCTTCACAGAAGATAGCTCATTTATGTGCATTTCAAGATAAAGTGTTCTGTAAACAAAATTTCACAGTCTTGCTCTTGGTTGTGCAATTTAAAAATCAGAAAAGCACGCGTAGGTCTGCTTAGACAGCATTACTCTGGCTTACAAAGTTTTGTAAAGAATTTACTGAAGATAGACATAGTCCAGCAATTAGACCGTAAGTCTAAGAGCTCCATATAATTCAAACAAGCAATTTTACTCTTCTCTTCCAAAGCTTTTCCATTAATGAAAATAATATTTCACTCACAGGGGTCAAATAATTATAGTCCATGAAAATCCTGAGCCAAAAACACAGTGCAATATGATGCATCTCAGTACAGAGGATAAAGGAAAAACAAAGCACATTTTACATTCATTTCAAATGAGAAAATATTTGAGTTGCAGCAGAACCAGCTACTTTTGCATCTGCACGAATTTAAACAAAATTACACATAAAAAAGAAAGTACAATGCTAATATAATTTCTCTCAAACTGCATACCAAGCCTCTTCAATGCTAGATTTTTATCTGAACAGACAACTACTTTTGGAATTGATTCTCATCCATCCCGAAGTTGCATCAGCTTCACTAATAAAACAAGCTGTAATATTCTGAAAACTCAGTGCTCATTCATCCATGAGAAAAAAGGGAAGAGAGTTACAGAATATTCTGTACTTATTACTTTTAGTAAATCTAAGCTAAAAGAGAAATGTATTAAAGTACTTCATGAACCCAGGACTAATAATATAGAGCATAACACTTTGTCCAATATAATAAAAATAGGAGGCATTACTTTCAGAGCAGCCCTCATACTACATAACTACTCGTACACTATTCTTAAGGTGGTTTCACCATTACAGAACCATTTGTACCCAGACTGACTTGCTATAGGTGAGAATCGGGTCCACAGCTTTACTTCTTTCATTAAAAATAAAGTGATTTTGAATGTCTGGACTTCAATACGGGATTCATTGGTTAACAATCATATAGGAGGAGGCATTCAGAAATGTGTACTTTTCCTGCTCTTATCATACACATTCTCATACACCAAGAAATTAGGCCTACTTCTGACAGATTACTTTGGGTATTTTGAATTAATGTCTGGAGCCTGTAGTAAATTTCATAAAGACTGAAGAGTCTTCCAAAAAAGGAGCTCTGCCAAAGCTATTACCTGGAGCAGTTAATGGACCATGTGCTTTGACACACACTATCTTGACGCAGAACCTGTCCCTGAACGCAGCATTTCAAAAGCACCGTGGACAGAAAATAGATCAGTACCTAAGACCTAAGGCTGAACCCAAGTGAGAGATATAAGACAGACTGGAGGGGTGGGGGTTGTTACTATTTTTGACAAGAGAGAGAGGGCTAAATTAGCAGATTCGGTCCCCCCACAAACGCTGCTCTTTGAAACCCTTCAGAGCTAACTGCACTGAATACAAAGGAAGATACACTACTCGACAGTTCATGATTTTAAATGAGCACCTCAAAATCCAGACACCCTTGTTTCTGAAGAAACTGTGATACGATGAAGGAAACTGAGATAAGGAAGTTTTTAATATAGGAAAATATATTATGAAGAAAACTAAAGTAACAACAAAACAGCAAGGTTATCCACTTGTAGAACTGAAATTTGCAGTGCTCACTGAGCTATGCTAACAAAAGAGCTAGTAAGCAGTGCTATTAGGTAGAAACTATGGACTGCATGTGTCATGGCATCTTTGAATACCTACAGACACCGGTACATGTCTGAAATGAAATTGCTGCTTCTGAACAATTTTAAGAATAGCTTTCAAACTCAGTGTCTTGAGAACACCGAGTTTCAACTTTAAGAAATAGGAAAACATTTCATAGAAAAGATTCTCTCAGCTGTCCTGTGGCCATCTGAATTAACCAGCAGCAGATCTTCTTTCCATGTATTTGGACACCTATTTTGAAAATCTTTAGGGCTATTACATGATCCCTCATCTCCACAGGCAACATCCATGAAGAGGCTAAGACAGTTCTTAAAGGCTTTCATCTAATCTAACAACACAGCAGTGCCGTTACAGCTGCACAGCGGTTATCTTCAAACAGGATTAGGAAGAGCATGAGAAAGAAAACATCAGTAATGAATTATGTAGAATTCAAACAACTTTGAGCAGGAACACAGGGCACAAGCAGAACTTAAATTCTGCTTATAAAAACAAACAAACAAAAAACAGACGTACCAAAAGTGGCAAGTGATTTCTGAAACCTCCTATTAGGCACACAGGACGACTTGATCCCATTATTAAAGCATGGGTGTGCTGGCGGGGGAGCTCTCGTGCCTCTGTCTTTCCAAGTGCTGGCTTTCAGCAGGATCAACTTCTGGTCCCAGCCCACTGCAAGTGGGTACAGAACAACATCCGGAGGAGGAAAGGAGCAGCACACCAAACAGAGGGGATGACGGAAGCAAGATGCACCCGCCCAGGGACTCCATGGACTCATGCCAGACTGGCAGGGCCACGCTGCCACATTCTGAGCCTCCCGGAAGCAACATTCTCAATTCTGGTAGGAAAACACAGATCCAGTCCAACACTACTATAAAGGCAATTGCCAAGACAGGGGGCTGAGCTCTGAGACACACAAATGAGAAACCTCATCCCCTGAGCTTAAGTAGTTACCCCAGACAATTATTTCTTTACCCCACCCAGCTATTCACCAATTTTGAGAGGGAAAAAATACCTGAACTTCAACTAAGATACTGATTTCATCAGGCACGAGCAAGCTCAAGACTTATCGATACACTCTGAAGTCATGTTATGATTTTGTTTGACCTGGTCTAAGAGAATCAGCAGAAGCATTTGAAAGAAACGCCACAGATGCAGTTACTGTATGTTGCAGTTTCACTTTTTAGGGTGACTGATGTCACAGGAACTGAAGATGGGCTTCTGCACTCCTCACATCCCAGAGATCAGAGACAAATCAAGTAAGCCCAGTCTGATGCATTCTGTTAATATATCATATCCTGACCTGTGGCATGTATTCTCATTATGTGAAACTGCTCTGCTGAGCTAGTTTTCAGACAGGTCAGAAATGGTTCTCCAGCAATTACATACAAGAATACTTTGGTGCCCAGGTTCAAACACTGAGAATATAACATTACAGGTATACTCCACTGAAAAGCAGTTGAAATTCAGAATAGACATCCATCCCAAATATCACCTCAGCCTTCAGGTACAGAATAAATATATGCTGTAGTTTTGATTCAGTGAAAGAACAGGAAGGTTTTTAGTTGCCAAGAGAACAGCTTCAAGCCTAAAGATACACGTCTATGACATTATAGAGGGTAACATAGTTTGAACTACACTGACCTAAAAGGGCTTCCCCGTCAGCAGGGTCTCAACCACCAGAGTTGCACAGAGCAAAAGTGTTAAGAAAATAGCACTGCCCTATTTGGGGAGAGCCCAGCATGGGTAGCACAGTGAAACACAAGGCTTCTTTCCCTCCTATCTAGACTCAACACATGAAAAACCCTGCTAAGCACCAGCCTCTCCTGGAAACCCGCCTGCCTCTCACCAGCACACATCTCAGGAAGAAAATGCTTGCCTTCGCCCACCATAACCCCCATGCGTGCGGCAAACCCCACTCAATGAGCCTGCAAAAACATACTGCATCACAACCAGAGTATAGCCCCATAGGTGCTCACTCACATCACAACATTTTATGTGACACAAGTTACAGAAAACAAACCTTATCTCGCTAATCAAACCTTCACTGACTAGGCACTGTCATGAGAGGAAGACAATCAATGCCCATAAGAAACTATCACTGCAGAAAAAAGACACAGCTGTAACTGCAAACATTAAAGGTAAGTGATAAATGTCAATGATCAGTGTTACTAACAAAAATCACCCCTTCAAAATAAAGACAACACCAAAAATGCCCAGAGGAGTGATGCCAATACTAAGCACCAGTCCTGAACAAAGATCCTCTCGAAATTTTCCTTCCTAATGAGGATCAGAGAAGGAAGCACCAGAGATACCTGTGAGGCTCAGGTGCCATCCCCACCACAACGTGCCACAGGCCATCTCCAGGTTTGTGAACCCCAGCAAAACGTGCACTTAGTAGTGGGAGGCTACTTGGGATGTGTGATAATGAACAAAAAATAGCTACTACAAGAACAGTACAGGAACTCTCCTCTTAGAAAATGTCTACTGATATGTGAGTGCTGTGTTTACACTTAATTTTCCACCAAATAAAATTATGTTCATATTCACTAATTTACCAATAATTGTGTCTAGAGCTGGAAATAAAGGGGAAGAAATGGGAGAATGACAGTGTCCTGATATAACTGCCTGAGCCAGGTTTTTTCCTATAAAATGTTGTGGACTACAGAAAGTTTACGAATATAACTTTAAATCTGAGAAATACAACCTAAAGCCTTCAAACAATTTATCTTTAACTACAATTAATATTTCTAACATGCTTATATTCATAGGACAAATACCTTGCTGCAGAAGGCACAAAGGGATTTTTTTTTTGCTGCTATATCCCTGTAAGTTGATTTCTCAAACCATCTGTTTCTCTGCGAAATGCATACATAATGGGATATAGGCCTTAAAAGAAGCTCTTAAGTAAAAGGTTCTACCTTCCTCCTTCTTTCTCTCAGGCCTTAGTTGGCAGATGGTCAAGAGGATGTTTATAGCAATAGAGGATGTTTATCGACTGATCTTCATAGGTTAAAGATGCTGGCAGTATAGTAACAACAAACAACAATGCCTTTTAGTAAACAAAGTACCAAACTTGTAACGTATTCCAGTAATGCTATCACAAAATATTTGGAAGACACCAATTCTTTGGTACTCACAAATGAAAAGCTGCCTTCTTACTCCTAAATCCCAAAATACAATCTTAGTTTGATCTCTTCTAAATTCTTAAAATTCTCACTAAGTCTCAACAACACTGAGAGTAAACAGCTGCCAGTAACATAGGAGCTTAAAAGTGAAATATTTACAGGTTACCAGTTGTCTTCATATTGCAGTTTTGATTAAATATTCTTTTTCTTTTGAAGACAAAATGAAAGTCTGGTAAATGAATTAACTGGGTCACAGTTTAACTTGCATAATCTTCATTACTCTAACCACAGGAAGAAAAAAAACAATACATAAGCGTATTGGTTTTGCATGAGTTATGGAAAGCATTGCTCAACACTGAAGCACAGGACTAAATTATGTTTTACATGTAGCTTCTTTACTGAAGTCTTTGAGTATTCTTTTCTATTACACTTGTGTGAAACACAGTCAATTCTTTCATTTTAGAGACATAACTGGGGTCAACAAGTTGAGGGTGAAAGTCATTCAGCAAGCACAGCACAGCCCCTGCAGGCACTCCCCCCAAGGCAGTCACTGCATCACTGCACAGCACCCTACACCGAAATAAATGCGAGTTAACTGTCACTGGTAGGGAATCTCACTCTGTTTTGTGTTGCTGCATTTTAACAAGATCTCAGCCAGTTCTCCAATTACTCACTACTGGAAAGGGAACATCAGAAAAAAAAAAAAAAACAATAAAACACTGAGGTCTGAATGCCCCAAAGGATACACTTGCCTAAAAAAAGCACTTGGACACAAACATCTAAGTGATACTGGAAACTCTAGCTTTGCCCTTCAGGGTCAAACTGTCTGTTCCAGTCTAATTCCATGCATACTTTAACGTCTGGAACAAGCGGGAGCTGCAGAGGAACGTTGTCCTGTCTTTTCCCACTCTCAGCCCTTTCTGACTAAGAGTCACTTGGTGATGTGGTGAACCAGATTAAGAACACTGAGGCAACTGGAAGGTGATATTTCTTCCTTAGTAGGTTAACACTGATGAAAATGAATTTTCAGCCAGTTCACTGAATAGCTACCAGAGTGCCTCTGCAAGCAAGAGAGTAGATGGGGAAGTGCAACAGATTAGAAGACCACAATTTTCTGCAGTAACTCAGGTCCACTCGTGCTGGATTAACATTGTTCAGGATGCACAATATTAATTGCCTACATCTCGACAAGTCATTTTCCTCAAGCTTCTGTTCCTATTCAGTTATGTCCACAACACCTAAACAAGGAAATCAAAGTAGGATTTTCAAACAAGATCCTCTTCTATTACCTCAACATGTACAACAGGGTCTAATCCAAAACATCCAACAATCATGACACCAAAGCCTAGTAAAAGTATATCTAACACAGATGAAGACTTTGATCCACATTAAACACAGCTAACACAGACATCAGTAGTCAAAAGTTCAGGAGGTAGAACTGGTTATACAGAGTAAGCAGGCATTTATTAGGTTAGGGAGAATGTAACCTATTTCCTTTTTTTCATTTTCTCTTTTTTTTTTTTAAACTTACCTGAACTGAGAGTCACTAATCCTTGAGCTGACAATACACAGAGTGACTGCCTGTAAAGCTGTCTACTAAAGACACACTTTTAAGAGAATTTAAAACTCCCTTTAAAGTATTTCTTTTGTTCATTCTATTATTTTATTAACACACTTCCCCAAAACCTTCAGCCACATATACCAAGTCATGAAGAAATTATACAGGCCGTATGTCCAGTGACTCTCAAAGTATTTTTCTGTTCCACTTTGATTATGTTTCCAGTTTTAAGAGTCTACTATAGACATTCTCTCAAAGGGGTTTCACTTGGATTATAAGCATAACTGTCCTATGTACAAGGCATGCTAACTATAAATATCTAACATACTTTGCTCTAGGGAACAAATTTGTGTTTTTAAAACAAGGGAAATCAAACAAGAATTACTGATTTTTAATTGTCTGTGACCTAGTAAGGATAACTACCATGCTTCTCACTGGGTATCATCCTTACTGATTGAAATACTGGTAATTTCCCTGTAGACAAAAGCAGATCTTATCAAATGACGACTGAGTCCTGGAGAGGTCATAAATTTATAATGGTATGCAGTGACTTGATACTCTATGGGGTGGTGGGAAGGAATACATATGATGTCAATGAATTTCAATTTGCTTCTCAGGAGTTAAACATGTTCTGATTTCAACAACAACAGACAGATGAAACAGGAAAGTGACATGCAGGCTCCTACGTGACAACACAAAGCTCTTGAAAGAAAAGAAAGTTTCCAAATAAGTCACATCTCGTCAGTGCCACAGCATCAGGAATACATCACTAACTCTCAATCCACAGAAATTACATCTTTAAAAGAGTTACTTTAGCATACAAAGGAAAGCAAATTAATGGGAAGATTTTAGGCTTTAAAATATAAACAATTAAGAGCACAAATGCTGCAGTAACAAAGATAAGGAAGGCCACCTAAGCAGCAGATCCACTTCATCAGTGAAACAGAATTGCAGAATTAGTTCCAGAAATCAAAATAAACAGATACACATACAGTTCAATCCTCATCTATGCACTTGAAGGGAACAACAGATGTAGGAAATCAGACATGCAGAAAGCAAAACTAAAAAAAAAAATGGCAAGAAAGCATTGTTTTCATACTTCAAAGTTAAAGTAATAAAGGATTGGTTTTAATAAGCATTTTAAAGCATTTCTGCAAGTATACTCAATAGAGGGCTTACATCAGAAAAGAAATACTGCTTACACTGACAAGTGACACATTAGAAAACACGTAACTGTCACGTGTATCAAAGGAGAATATGACAGGTTCAGTCAAGTGAATTATTGGTGCTCCAGAAGGGAGAAAAAAAAACACATCAGAGCACCACAAACACTAAACAAATGAAGAAAATCCCATATTTATTAACTAGATGCAGTTAAATGGTAAAATCTGAAAGTGCAGCTCACATGAAAAATAGCTTACCAAAGAATACGTAGCCATTAAATGCAGAAGGTCTCAGCAAATACCCTTCAGACTCTTGCCTTACCTTATTCTAAGGTTGGGTGTTCAGAGCATCTCATCCCAGTAGATTTGCCAGATTTGAGAAAACAGGCAAGGACTGAAGGATAAGAATAACACTTTGGGGCATATAGAATCATAGAATCACAAGGTTGGAAAGGACCTACAAGATCATCTAGTCCAACTGTCCTCCCACTACCATTACTACCACAAACCACTAAGCCATATCTCGTAGCTCCTCATCCAGACGCCTCTTGAACACTGCCAGGAACAGCGACTCCACCGCCTCCCTGGGCAGGCCATTCCAGTGCCTGAAAGACTACAGCTATCTTAAAGTCATCTACACAAAAACAGGACATTAAAGATACTAAAAATCTCACAACTGCAGTAGAAACTTAAAAAAAAACAACTTTTTATTAATCATTCTGGATTATTTTATATGCAAAGACTATAGCACATACAAAACAGAAGCGCTGACCACCAATTTAAGTTTCTCCTATTTTGCTGTTTATACTTTCAACACCTGTTTCCCAATGTTTCATATCCAGTGCTTAATGATGAAACAGCACTTGTTTTGTTCCATTTTAAAGGCAACAAATTCAGGTAGTCAGCAGTAATGACCTGTACAGAGCATAAAAAAGTACCAGATTAACTTCTTAAATCCATGCAAACTTTGCCAAAGAAATGTAAGTGCAATCTCCCAGCATACTGTTAAGTGAAAGTCTGGCCTTCATGCTGAGACAGAAGCTGCAGCTTCAGCTGAGGTGCTGGAAGTGTAGTACTTGGTGCTTCTTATAGAAAAAGAGTTACCCAGTTTCACAGTTCTGGAAGAAAGATGTTTCTTTCAGATATCTTTTGCTTGCATTTCGAAACCCACATATGTGTGTATATATATATATATATATATACATACACACACATACATATTCATATATATATATATATGCACATGCATGCACACAAGATGCTGACTTGTCAGTCTAGAAGAGGTGGATACTGGTTTGCATTTCAGGTGCAACAGACATCTCATTCACAGCTCATTTACAGTCCTGCAGTTCACGTGGCCACTGCTACCAGAGTCATTCGTGGTAACCACACTATTCCCTTTTCAAATATTTAGGGAGGAGAACTTCCACTGGAAGGTACTCAGATGTCTACAGCATCGGTTTGTGGCTCTTTTCTTAGTCGAGTCATCACTTGGAATAGGAAAGTGGTATATCCCAACAGTTGGAGTGTGTCCTTATGCATTAAATAGGATTTTCCTAGGAAATCAATTTATTTATATATGATGGTTTAAATTGCAGTCTATTTATGACACATATTTCTACAATTATCAACTCCTAAGGAAATAGAAGAGAAGGAAAATAATTCAAATGAGGAAAACTAAGACTAATAAAACCCAGTTTGACAAAAGCTTTGAGTCTCAGATGGCCTCTCTGAAAAGCAGGTGAAAGCAGCTATTTGCAGACTGAAGAATGCGACCAAGTAAAACATTAATATATTCTCAAATAAAGGACAGAACTAACTCTACACAGGATTTCTCAGGCTACTTCTCCTGGTGCTCCAAACACTCCTCCTTGCAGTTCCCACCACGACAGGAGTCTGAATTCCTTGGGGCACCAGGCACAACTGCAGTACCGACGGCTTGCAGAGCTTTGATTACAGAAGCGAGAACACCTCAGAGCTTGGGTCATATTCTTAATACAAACTGTGGGTTCATCATCTGCCAGTTCACCTGATAGACAAAAGCAAATTCCTTTCTACGTTACTCTAGTTTCTCATTATCCAAATAAATTATTTATAAAAAGGAGCTTTTTCCCAATTCTTAATTCTAACTAAATCTACATTACACTGACTTAAATTCACACTTATTTCTAGTTTCACTAAATTTACTAAAGTACAAATAAGCAGAATGCTGCCTTCCTTTAGAGGATAAAACAAACATTCAATAATAAATAATTGGTTTTGGAGGTAAAAGCAAGACACTGCAGTGGCTCACTTATACCACCTGTTTTCTCTTTTGCAGAAGGGAAAGAAGGAAAATGCAATTATCTGAAATCTCATGCAATCTGATCAGTTCCATTCAAACATGTTCACTAATACAAGCATTTCTGTCACAGGAGGGAAAATGGCTAAGTACCAGCAAAAAGTGAGATTTCACATGATTTGTCAACGTGAGGTTGATTGTGTCACTCTAACCTTTAGTCAGGAATCCAAAGAATACATCTATTCAAAATGCATCCTTTTGCCGTACTGAGAACAAAACATGGATAATTTAACTAATCCCAGACTCCAAAAAAAAAAAAAAGATTACGTTAGCTGATCTACCACATCTCTTCTACTCGACAAGCTAAGCAGAAAAATATGTTGAACTACAGCAAAATAAAGTCCTAGCAGCAAATGCCGGATTTGGAGGACTTAGCAGGCGCCACAGGCTGAAGTCAGATCTAGAAAGTCTATAATAACTGAAGGTATAAGGTAAGACTACATCAAAGCCCCTTTGGACAAAGAAAGTCAACATAAATATTGTTTCTACTAATGCAGAGATAATTGGGGTACTCCGGTATGCAGAGGTAGTTCAAAAAATAAAGTTGCTTGCATCTTGACATACGCTTTACTTGGTGTAACAAGAATCCCACATTACATGGCATGCCACCCTGTGTGGCTATACACATCTGCAGCAAGGCAAACAAAGGTGTTTAAACAAAATTACTTATAGTTGTACAATACAAATATACAGAGGCATGGATATCTATGCCTACCACGCATGTATCATGCCACTATCAACCAACCCACTGATGGTGATAATGCATAGAAAGTCAAGGAGAATTTGGAAACAAACTTCAAGAAAAACAGCGAGGAAAAAACCTGTAAACCAAGTTCGAGGGAAAGTAACAATCCAGACTTACAGGGGATGTCAGTTTGGAGATTCAATACTTGTGCACTACCATATTTGTAAGAGCTTCTTTTGAATAAGGTGCCTCGTTTTACTTTTCCTCCCACTGGTAGCATGCTAATGCTGACACCTTAAGAGGTGCTTGCAGCTCAGAGAAAAGGGGACAAGCCTGAAAAAAAGCAGGTTAAATTGGAGCAAATCGTGAAACTGTAAGCAGGGACAGATATTTACCACATGTGTGAAAACCAAATCTAAAATAAGCCCTCCTGCTTTTAACAAAGCATTCATAAAAGATGCAACCAAAGCAGCAATCATAGTTGTTTAGAACATACCCTCTATAAAAGATTGGATTTGCAGATCTAATCAGAAGGGATAAGGCAGGAGACTTCACACTTAATTTCTGACACAGGCAAACAAAACCAATTAAACAGCTTTTATGTATGAACATACATTAAAGGCTGGTGCAGGATTTTAGCTTTTGTGGCTCAAAGAACTGCACGCTCAGCTTATGGCAGATTAAAATTAAATAAAAATGGTTTCCCTCCTGGCAATTAGGGAAGTGAGTGGCTCAACGAGTCCTGCTTGCCAGCTGATCTTCGCGGTCCCATTCATGTCTTAAATACAGAACAGAACACAGAAAGCGTTAACAGCTCTCAAACCTGGGCTCCCAGCAGTGAGACAAATTTGAGTTATTTCCCACCTATGATAATCTTAGCTAACAACGTACTTAACCCTTGACAAACAACCACTAAAAGAGCTACTATAGAACATCCAAAATAGAATACGGTCCCGCAGTATTAATCTGCTTATCAATTTCCCTTGCACAAGCTTGACTCATTTACACCAAATATCAAAGCTGACCAAAAAATTATCAGAATGGGGTTTGAACACGTCAGCAGGCACTAAGTAAAAAATACATCAACCTCCCTCCAAAAACACCCCACAAAAACAAACAAACAAAAAAGCTCCGTAAATAAAACTTCTGCTGAACTGTATGAAATAGAAAATACTTTTAAAACAGAACTACTCGCTTTTTCCTTTTAGAAAAAGGAAAGTAATGTAGCTTTGGGTCAGTCCAAGATAATTTGCAAATACACGAGGGAAAACAAACAAACAAAAAGCCTTACAGAGTGTCAGGAATTTGCAACAACATCCCAGTACTCTGCTCATGAAAATTAGCCTTTACTCAAAGAAAAAAAATCAGTTGCTGTTTTATAGCTAGAAATCAGGTATTTTCATGGTAAGTCTAAAAGCTATTTCCCCTTTTCTCCAATATTACTTACATTGTACTAATATAATTGAATTTAATCCATCTAATGAGAACTGGCACCAGAGATGCAGCTCAGAAGTTACGTGCAGGTAAGTAACTTTGTCACAGTGACCAAGTTAGTGATTTCCTATTAACAGCAACACATGTGCACGGATGTGCAAGGAATAAAGAAAGGATACTTATCAGCAACTGTAGTGCAACGTTCTTTCTGCATGACCACTACCACTGAATACACAATCACCACTCAGCACCAACCTACTATAGATAAAACAAAAACATTCCCATGGTTTCCCAATTCTGTATTCACTACGAGACTGCACAAGTTGACTGCAGGAATGAATACGCTCTGTAGTAGGATTCAAATCAGTGCTTTTATCAGGAGACATTATCTTTAAGATGCACTGAGCATAAAATATACCTACCATTCTTTTTTCTTGCATTTTACCTCTCTAAACCTACACCAGGAATGCAAAAACCTGTTTTTTACTCAAAGATAAATTTTCAACACACTCTATCGCCAAGTAGGAGAAATGCAACGTGCTGTTCTTGGTTACTTCACAACATTTATAGCAAATCCTGTTGCAAACGTCCCGCCACATGATTTTCAGAGCATAGCAATCTTCTGCAAACAGTCAGCAGCAGACAGTCCGCTTCACTTTGTTGTCCAACAAGTAAACAGCAATTACACCACAAAGAGTTAAGGAAAAATTAGAAAAAGATGCTTGGTGACGTTAAGAAGCTACAGATGTGCTCAAGTCTATCACTTTCATCCGGAAGAGATTCAAATTTTTGTGGTTTAAAAGCTGTGAATATGGTTTTACAAGTCAGAAACATTTTGAAGTGTCTCAAGTTGCTCTTTGCTGTACCAAGCAGGGTATATCTAGGTTACATAAACTAGGTGTCAGGTCGCAAGCCCAAGCTTTCATAAAAGTACGTGCTGATCCTTTATGACGCCTATAAAGTGTTAAAAAGTGACACTTTATGCATGCAATTAATGCATAAGGAGATGCTGCAAGTCCAAACGAAGTTTCGATTCGGGTGGCGGTGGGGAAAGACACACAAAACTGTCTGAGAAACTTCAAGTCTGTGTCCTTTTCAAATAAGACAGGCTGACAGGTTAGCTTTTCATTAGGTTCTATTTGTTTGGGATTTTCTGTTTTGCTTTATTGCTGTGTTTTTTGTTTTTAATCATCTCCAGCATATTGCCCAGCTTTTCCTTTACAAATATTCTTTTTTCCTCGAGCCTCATAACAAATAAAAGAAATTGGAAATGAAAAATCTACAGTGAATCCCAAAGAAAATACCACCCTGCAAAAGCCATCAGTGAATGGTACATCCCTCATGCAAGGCTGAAACTTTCTAACTCATTTTGGTAATGCAAAAGAGCTCTTTTATAATAACTGTTAACTGACAAACGAAGTAAGGAATCTCTCTTCGCTTATCCGCTTAAGTCTCTCCCGGCATGCCTAATAGAGACACTTCTGGTGGATTTCTCCACTAGCCACATCAGACCAAATGAGCAGCACACTTCATTGCTTAATAAACATAGAAGTTTGCATGTCTCTTAAATAAGGTTACCTTTTATCAAAAAAGAAAGAAAGAAAAAAGTCAATGTCAGTGATACCATGCTGCAACAGATCCCAGGCACACACTCGGATTAAGCCGAGGTCCACTGGTATGGTATAAGGGCTCATGTAGCCCTACCAGGATCACCTGAGCAGCTGTTTGCTTTGGCTCATGTATGCACAGCTGCGCCTCTCTCCCTCATCCCATCTCCTCTCCTAGCTGGCAGCTATACCACACCCTGTATAAATAAGATTCAGCTGAGTGCCACTGCAGTTAGAATTCTCAAGGTGTTGGTCTTTTTTCCCCCCCCATTGATAATTCTAGATTTTGCACTTCTAGAAGATGTTTGCCATTTCCTTTTCAGGCAGCTAAGGGTAAAAACAGATGAGTTAGGATATACTATTCTCTTCTAAGATAAACCAATGAAACATGATGAGTAGGAGTTATAAACACCTGATACTCCCTGAGCATACGCCCTGGGTGTGTCCATCACATCACTCAGGCCTGGCACTCCCTATGGCTGCAGTTTTGATCTAAAATTCAAGAGCAAAATTGTTGTGGTTGGACAGAAATGAAGCAACAGAGACAGCAGTATTGCTTTTCATAGCCTCACCCTTGGAACATTTTTGAATACAAGAAGGAGACGTAGAAGTGGTACATAAGTGCTCCTAACGGTAGTGGGGAAAGTTACCACTGGTAACATGGTGGAACCATGTCAGGCAAACGCAAAGCCAGACCTCATGTTAATCGGTACAATTTTCAAGTAGCCAGAATTACATGCAAGTCATGCCCTGTCAGTCAGCATGGAACCTATTCACAGTAGATTTTAGCATAAACAAATGAGTCACTAAAACGATCTTGTTCTCCGGGATTGTCATGCATTTCCAATTCCCTTCCTGTTGATGAAAAAAAGCAAACAGGTTAGAGAGACAAATAAATACAACTGTTTGACCATAAATGAACCCAACTTATAGATAACAAGTGCCTATATGCTGGTATATCAATCTCACTTTAAGAGAAAACGGGTATCTTTCAAAATAGAGATATTAACATGTTAAAATATGACAGCTGTGGTCCTTCTAAGAACTTCTAGATCAAAATACTTAAGTCCACATAAAAATTCTAATTATCTAACTACAAAAACACAGGTAGCAAGAATAATCAAACAGATTCGGACTGCGATACCCCAAGCAGTTAGCTTGAAACCTCCATCAACCTCAGATTCTTTCCATTAACAGTACCACAGATTATTTTAACTCCGGTATCACTTTGGATTTTGTCCCCAGTTCAGAGATATTCTGCTCTTCTCCATTCAGTAGGGCTGACCTAAGGTCTGGCCTAGCTTTGCTCATACCCACATTACTTTGACCATTCTTCTATATTACTGCAGACTCCCTTCTATCTGCATTCCTGTATCCTTCTGAAGAAGCCCCTACAAAGCAGTCCTATTCCCAACTTTATTATTGCACTGTTGAATTCTTTGTATCAAATGATGAATAAGAACACAGAGCTGCAGGAAAAAAAAAAAAAAACCACAGGCTGCAGACTGAAGGGCAACAAGATATGCCTTTCACCAAAAACAAGAAACACATACAAGTGGCAGAATTTATTTGCAAAAAGAGCTCCAATAAAACCAACTTCTTCTGCATATGGACAAATTGGGTTCAAAGATACAAAAGAAAAAGGAGTTGTTTTGTATGTTAATCTTGGAAAACCTAAACATAATACGGCTTTAGTTATTTGAACCAGAGACCTCACAAAACTGTCAGCTAAACAACAGGTCAGTTTAGAGACCAACCCTATGCCTAAATTTTTGAGTGTTTAAACAATATTACCGAACTTAAGCCCCAAACAAATAACCTGTAGATCAAATATGGAGCCCACTCCTTAACAAAAAGGAGCCAAAAAACTTGGACATGCAAACGGACCAGCACAGCTTTTCATGAGACACACGGGCACACTGTATCACGGGGCAGCCCCTCAAAAGTTCAGGTCTCATTTGATTTGCAGTTACTTTCACTTTCACTTACGAACCTGACAACTTCTGACTTCTTGGGGAAGTCTTTTGGAAAAAACTTTTGCCAAAGTGAGAAAGTCAGGGCAGTACCTTTATTTATAGTAAGGTGCATTTTAATTGAAAAGCAGATTAAAACACCCTCAAACTAACACGCGTTTTCATACTGAGAACAACATTACTCATTTCAGTTTCAGTGGAATACTTGACGCTAACAAGGCAGCCTATGAGAAGCCTCAACAGTATGAACTTCACTGAAAAGAAGAAAGAATGGGCAGTTTGTGAGTAAAATGAGTTTTTCAGAAAAACAATAAGTATCAAACGTATTACATTATGAAATAACATTTAAAGATCAAATTACAAGCCAAAACTCTTTAAAGTTATTGTCTACAAAATTACATTAACAGATGGGAACACAATGCCTAGTATTACAAGTTTAACACGTATTCAGAAATGGATAAAATCTAGATTACAGATACGTTTTTGCAGTACTTGTTTCCAACAGAACCCTTCAGAGCTTCAGCTCAGTCACCTGTTAAAAACAGGCTCCAGGAGTGATTTACAGGAATGATCAGACTTTGGAAGAATTGACAGATGACTTCTTTCATCTCGTGACTAAGCTTTAAACCTAGGCCTGCACATCCACCTCTGGTCACAGAGGTGATTGGTTTTCTTATTACTTAAGTTTCAAAGCTCCATGCATTTCCTGAACTGTGATTCCAACCCTACCTCCCCACCCCCCCATAATACTGGCTAACAGTTCCCTTGAAATACCAACATAAAATCTACTGCCAAATTAAATATTGTTCTCCAGCTTAGCAGCTTCCTTTCCCTTGGAACTCATCTTGGCTATTACAGCTGATGCTGTTGCGTTCAGACAGCTCTGGAAGCCAGGCAGGCTTTGCTGCTCCCCTCTGCTGCAACAGAGAACAGGAGCAAGAGCTGCAGTGTTTGTGCTGGACATGGCAATGCAAACAGATTCAGATGGGAGACTCAACATAAGGTTAGGAATGGTTTTTCTGTGAGAAAATCTCAACTTGATTGTTGTACAAGTCACACAATTGGATGCCTAACAGATAATAGCAGGATTCTGCAATTTACTCTAACAGACAGCCCAAGATGGACAGGAACCATTAAAGCACAAGTACAACCCAAATTGGTCTCAACAGATCCTCTTTGCCAGGACACAAGGAGGGAAGTCAGTTGCTAGGAGTTCACAACCAGTGGTGTGGTTTTCCACACTTACAGTCTCATGCTTTTTACAAGTATGTCCAAAACCACCAATCCAGGACACAAACTTAGCGATTTACTATCGCTAAAAGTGCTCCTTTACATTAAGCAAACATACTACCACTAAATCATGACAAAAATGGGTCTTCTTGTTTACATTTACTAGTTTAAATAACAGACATTCCTGCCCCACAATGGCTTCTAGATTACCAAGTGATAGGAGCAGTCATCCAAGGAGTAGCAGCAGGGTGTTCGGACAATGCTGCTTTCCAGGCAAGTAGGTTTAGACCACAGCTGAGGAAACCTTTAGTGAACAATTATATATTTCTGACATGAATCTCAGTTTTGACTGTTCCATCTCTTAATAAGGTAATAGTCAAGCACTGATTAACAAACAAAAGGAAGAGGAGTAGTAAAATGAGGTAACCATGAATAATAAAGAACAGGTAGCCTAGATTTTTGTATTAAAAATATTGTGTATATCATATCAAAAGTAAGGACGATACGAGATCATAAAGAATGAAAAGTGTGGTTCATGGAAAGTGAGAAAGGTGCTAAGCACAAATAATCCTTAACTTCAACATATCATTCCACAGATAATCAACTTCTTTCACTTCTGTCAGGTCTTTCCATCTTTTCATTGCATTATCAATGAAACATCTGCTTTGATCGTTTCCAGCACTGAGAAAACCTACAAACTCTCAAGTTCTGTCATATCCATCTCCTCCACGGCTCCAGCAGATTCCAAGGTCTTCCAACCCTGAGCCTCAAAAAAAAAAGACAGAGAACCCTGTTGGACAGTTATTCCAGACTCAAGAATTCAGAAGCCTTCGTTACCCAAACAGAAACCAAGTGCCAAAAAGAAAACTGAGCAGCTTGTTCCCTGAGCAGCACAGAAACACCTAGCGCACACTGCCACAGGCTGCCTGGAGAGCCTGTAGGAACTTCTCCAGAAACAGCCTGACACTCATCTAGAAAAGGTCCCAGGCAGCCTTGACTAACTTCAAAGTTCTTCCAGCTTTAAGTGTGGCACTGAAGCACACGACCTCTAGTGGTCCCTTCAAATCACTTAACATAGGGGACAAAGTCCATCTGACAGAAATATATTTCCAACAAGCCACATCTTTCTCTGTATTAGCCAGACTAGCAGTAAACCCTCACATAACTACAATTTGTCCAACAGATTGCCAGTCCACATTTTAAAAACACATCAAAAGTTACGACTATTGATTGTAGTAGCCTAAGTTTATCACCACAATAATTAGCTACTACTCTTATCAAAGTATTCACAATGGACTTTCCTAGTTTACGCTTACTGCATTACTAACAGATATTTTCTTCATTAGACAGGAGCAGTATACATAGAGGCCAGGGCAGAGCTAGCTCTGATTTAATTAACACAAACCACTGGACAAGAGATAGATAAGAAGGAAATCAAGATCCAAGATTTCTCACTTTCATGGTCAAGTATTGATTTTTATCATAGCTAATTAGAAAAGCAACCGTTTCTAATTTAATTTCTCCATTATTATTTTTTATCAGTGAAGCATGTATTCTGTAACACGCAAAAAAAGGAGAACAAAGCAATTACGGAAATATAACCATGTACTTAAGTTGTATGCTAAATGTGTGTACTTTCCTTGAATGTCAAACCTAACGCTATTTCAAGACGCAGCTATGAATAAACCTGTCTCTGTTGTGAGGTGTCGCATTTACTATGAACATACGCTTCAGCTTTCCACTATACAAAGTTGCATTTCAACTGCAAATCCATGGGGTCAGGTCATCCTTGAAGGAAAAGATTTTTTTTGTCAGTACTTCCTCTTTGGTTGGATCAGTGTAGCTGCTGCCACACCTCTAACAGCCTTAGAGCAGGAGAGGAGAGCTGACTGGTTTGTTTTCCTACTCCTACCAACAGGAAGAAGCAGTGTCCACGCTCCAGCTTGCCTAAGTTTCTTCCAAACAATTAAAATTTTAATTCTAATGTAATGCTATTGAGAAGGTCCATGTGGTGCTGTACAAAAACTGTATCATCACGTAAAGTTTTATAGTTATAAGTACCTGGGCTTTCTTTTATACCAAGAAATACCTACTCTTCCTAACAATCATTGCATGAATGAAACCTATACCAACAAAACTCCTCTCTATCTCAGTAGATGCATGCTTTATGGGAAGCTTCGATTTCATACGCACATTCAAATATATCCTAAGTATATATCAATATATCTCTGAATATATGAAATACATATTCATATATACAAATCTCTTTCCCTTTTCCCCTCGTATAATCAGAATCAAAGCTGCATACACTAGAACAGCACACACCCAGAGACAGTTCTGTAAGGGTTTTAAAGGAGGCAGAATTATCTTGACCTCTAAAAAGGGAGCATCAAAGAAGCCACATGATATTTTGAACAATATCAACTCCGAGGATCCTAAGAGGATAACTATAATGCTATTTCTCTAAGTGGGAAGGGAAGATTAGAAGTGAGTCAAGATTGACATAATAAAGGCCTCGAAAGAACAATCATTTCAGAAGTGAGAAGGTACACGGGGGATTTTGCAGATAATCTAAAAAGTAATGTTCCCCAGCTGTGATTCCCATCACATTAGCTCATGGAATATCTTTTTTATTTCTAGTGTCTCTCCACAACAGATAGCCTGGAGATCTCAGCTCTTTAGAAAACAGAAGAATATTGTACCAGGGGTCCTCCTGAACAGCCAGAGAATGACACAGCCAACCTAAAGCACACATTCATAGCATAATTGATGCTTTCAGCTAACAGGAGCTGCACTGTTTCACCTTCCATTTCATGTATCATCAGTTGGCAATGTGCGATTACTACCTCTCTCACCTTCCATGGCATGACAATTGCAGCCTGAAAGATGGGCACATATTTATTTAAAAGTACTTGTGGTGAAGGCTCACAGGAAAAAGTTTATAATATGCCTTAAAAAGTGTGATATTGATTCCTCTGAGCACTGAATTAATAAGGCCAGTTCTCCTTTTAAACATTTATACTGCTAGTTTCCTACTTCAAATGAATTAGTGAAACCAGTGGATATCTTATATGAAGAAAGATAAATTAATTTCACTATCTAAATTCTTGTTTCCATAGGTATGAGAGAAAAATGCATTAAACAGCCATTCCATTCAGCATTTCCACCTTCACATTGACCACAAATGCAGAGAATTGAAAGAGCAAGGATAATGTGTTACTTGTGAAGAATCTCTTTATGTAGCTCTGGTTCAAGGAGGGATTTCCTTCATTCATTCTATTTTTAAAATCCGTGAAACAGGGCTGAAGTTTCAGCTAATCTCATTTCTTTCAGATGTCAGTTCAGAAAGAAGAGGAAAGATTTGCTTTCAGCTTTGAGCAGCTTAGCTTGCAGGTCCCTCTGCAAGAGAGGCTTGTCCATTATTCAGATCCATCCAGTCACAATGAAGTGCCTAAATCTCCCTCAGTGGACCAATGAAACCCAAGAAATTCATTATATAATCACACTGGTAAATTCTTGAAGGGAGAATGTGGGCACGCACTACTACAGGACATCACGACTCGCTCTCCAAGTCAGTTACAAAATCCCATGGAGATTTTTGCCACCTGACTAAAAGGCAGTTTGTCTTCAGACAGTTAGGTGATAAATTAATGCTTTGACATTGCATACCATGCAAACTTCAAAAACAATCAGTTATATCTGGATAGTAACAGAACAGTTACTGACTACAAACGTCACACACTTGGGAACACAAGCTACATGAAATACAGGGTGTAGCATGGAGTGTTTAATTTTATTGCAAAACAGTACTTAGATTTCAGGAACAAGAGCATGAAAACATTCCTCAAAGGACATAAAAATTTCCCTTGATTGTGATTTTCAAGTATATATAGTAAGAATTAAGCACTTAAATATTTCTATTACCATAGTGCATAACAAATTAAACCACAAACATAGCCTACTTCATTAGGTGCAGCAAAAACAAAGACAGCCCCTGAGATAATTACCTAAACTACTTGTTGTACTGTGAGCATTCGGCCATTAACATTGAAACTGCGTTGTCTCAGCCTGAGGGAAAGATGTCATATAGTTAAGGATGCACATTTTCTGTTGTGCAATGCCCTGTTTGGATTGCTTGTTTCTCTCTGATCTTCAAGAACTGTGTCAAGTTGTCTTTCAGTATGCAGTGTGCAATTCTCCACGTTCCAGCTGGTTCAAGTGGCTGCAGCCCCAGCTAGACCCCTTACCTTCCTACTTGCATGCACCTGAGCTAGAAAAGATTTGGTCTTAGGCAAGGTATTGCAGGCAGACAAAAGCAATGTCTGGAAGTGACTTAAAAATGACCATTCCCACCAGTGAAAGAAAGCTGTACCAACAACTACACTTGCATACTTCCGCTCTTAAGACCCTCCAAAACCAACCAGAAATGCAGTCAAGTTATTAACACCCATCTTTGACTGACGATGGGAAAAGCCAAACCAAACCTGTTTTTAAATGACAACAGGAGTAGACTATTACAAGAAAGTTAGCCAAGGTATATCACAGCATCTCTGAGGTCTCCCTCGCAGCACTGTGACCTGACTCTCAAGCACGGCCATCCGCATGGGCCACGTTGCAGATGTCCTGACATCTCTATGTCCTGCCATCCTCTCCTTCCCTTTAAGGGCACCCCCTGGCTAAACAATTACAAATACTGCTGTTAACACTGAAGTCATTAATGCCTCCTGATGACACCTTAAGTTAATTGGCAGAGGGAGAAAGATCAGCCCAGGACCGTCATGAGGCCAAACACCATGCACAACCCAATGCTACCTGAAGGTGAACTTCTTCAAAAGCTAACATTTCCCCAAAATAGAACACGTCCAGCAGGACTACAATACATTAAGTCCACCTAACAATTCCCTAAATGTGACAGCACTTGTTTCTACATATATAAAGTAAAAAAGAAGGGGAAAATAATTTAAAAGCTTACATGCTTCTGCTTGGTTGAGAAGCATCACACTCAAGTGTCAAACTCCTTTTAAACTTCCCAGTAACACAGATGTCACTACATTTTTTTGTATATGCAAATTTCTTACCACCAGTGGGTTACAACAGATCTTCTAATTAGTCTCTGTTACAGTATTCAAAATTTGAACCTTTTTCCAAGGAAAAAAAAAAAAGGAAGCTGTTCTTTCAACATTCATCTAATTAGGACCTTTTTTTTTCTCCTTAGAAAGGTAAAAAACAGAGATCGTTTCCCAGAAACCACCATACAATTTCTTAGCAAGGTCTTCTCAGTTCAGTTCTATCATTCCGACTACTTTTACTTTTTCCCCAGAAATAAGGGTGCAGCAGAGTAGCTCTAAAAAGCAAAATACTGATTATGACCACCATTCAAGATGATTAACTGTCAGGAGAACATTAAAGAATTAGTTCTGCAAACACATGAAAAACACACATTTAAGTCAAATATTCTGAGTATTTACAACCTCCTAAAATTATCCCAAGGGCAACATTACTTTACAATATTAATTAGTGAAAAATCCCAGAGAACCAATTTTTATGCAAGAATTATAAAGCACATTTTCCCCTCTGCTATAAGTAGCAGCTGTCCTATTTATCTTTCAGGCTTTTTACTCCATACTGTTACTGTTTATATACAAATTTTGACAGAAGTAGGAAGAAAAAAAAAGAAAAAGAAAACCTACGTCGTTCAACACCTTAAGATAACCATCAGAAAATAACCTTTAAAAAGAACCATTTAACTCATCATTTTGGGCTTACCCCCATAAACACTGTTGGCTAATTCCACTTACTCCAGAGAAAGCCACGATACCCTCTGGGAAAATCAGAGATTAGCTTACACTTGCAAAAAGATATTCTTTGAACTTTTAAGGACACATTTCCCTTCTACAGAGACTTCCCCACCACAATCTCACACACACACAACCTCTGTAAGGCTCTACTGCCCAGCAAATAAGATGCAAAATAATGTACAGACAGCAGCCATTTGGCCAAATGATAGCACATGAAACAGCGGGCAGAGTAACTATGAGAATGGTCTAATAGTTATACTGCTGCAGTGCAGTTTTCACACCCAGTTCCAGAGCCCTGCAAAACACTCTTCTCGTGATGGGGCCATTAAGGCTGGTGGCATTTCCTCAAAATTATACTAATATATATATATACGAACATGAATTTATTGTGTACATATATATGAACAAAGCAACAAGATTTAGCAATATTCAGATATTTGTGGTATCAGATCATAAGTGATGCAAATAAGGGTCACACTACACTCTTAAGTTTTCAAACACTTGTAATGATACAGCGCAGTTCTCTCCCCCTGCAGTGGCTTCAGCACTAACTCTTGCCATACTCCTCTCCTGCAGAAGACATTCAAAAACCAAATTGAATGAAATTTAATCAGCTAAATCTCATTAACTCCTCCTAAACAAATGAAGTTAGATTAATTCAAGCCATGCAGTTCACACAAGCCATAAGCTTATTTCCCCTCCAGCCTGCCTCTTTCTGGGTTACCTTTCTAATTGGTTTAGCTGACCTGTGCAGTGCAGTCAGATCTATCCTAGAGCTGAGAATGGATGAACGAAGGAAGATGAAGTATTGGAGAAGTAATTATACAAGGCTCTTAAAATACTTTCATATGAATTCGTTGCTTTCTAGTACTAAAAAACTCATATCTTTTTCCCAGGAAATAGGAAGTATACAGGAAACATAGCTAACAGTCTCTCTGGTATCTCTTACAGGTTATCCCTGCAAAATCCACAAATAAAAAGGGAACCAACAGATGCAATGCTGATACACGTAAGATCAAAAAAGAACCACCACAAACTTTATGAAAAAGCAAGCAGCAGTGGCTTTCAAAGCAGAAAGTTGAAACTGCACAAGCCAAACTCTCTATTTTTTTTCCAGTGGGTCATCTTCAAAACTGGAAAGTTTTTGACTTACTTTCAAAGTGCACAACTGCAGCGTTTCCAAGTCTCCATTACATCACAGGCTCTTGTTTTGACACACGCTTCAACAGAATAGCACTCGGGAGTCTGAGTTTAAAAATATATATATATTTTTAGAAAGATGAGAATACTAGCATTACCTTTCAATTTCATAACAGAGAGAAAGATTACAGGCGGTATCTTAAAATAATAAATTTTCCAAGTGGGCCAGAGAAGTTTTCTAACAGCAAAAAGAAAAATGGCTGTCTAAGACCACACCACTGCCACCAAGGTTTCTCGGGAGAAAAGAAATTGATCCTTCTTTGTTTGCTTGTAGCAAACAATTCATTTCTAAAAGCGAGTTTGCTAAGATGTTGCCCCAACACATCACTGGTGACCGAGCTGTAGCCTGGTGTGTTTATCAGCAACTGATTCACATAGAGCACGTTTTCTCCTGCCACTGTATCAAATACATTACTTATGCCGAATGTCATGAAGGTGAAAAGGACAAACATTACAAAGTTGCATCTACCTTAAGGTTGGTAAGTCTGTGAGCGATTTTCATGTGATACTGTATTCTCCATATTGCTGCTTAACATGAAGTTATACCATTAGAAATTAATTGATACTTGTTTTTAGCACAGATTAACATCAGCTAGATTTGAGCAAGAATGACTGCTTATTAATGAAACTCAATACTTAAGGTACGGCATACAAGGAAAGAAAGAGCATGGGGGAAAGAAGCCAAAGCTTACAATGTAAATGATCAGATTAAGTGTTTCAATTTCAAAGAATTTAATATTGTCATAGTTAAAAAAAAAAAAAAAAAAGAGGAGTCTGGAAAAAAGTAGAAAACCAACCCACTAAAATGGTTGGTGATAAACTTCTAATCATCCCTTGGCCACCAGCCTCTAAACTTTGGCATCACCAGCATTGTACAATGACTTGAAACATGAGTTGGTAATTACCATCGGTCTCTGCATACAACAATTCCAACACATCCGCCAAATCTTTCATCAGAAATGGGTGTCTTTCATTTGCTGTAATTACTATAAACATTGCCCCGCCACTGACCAAAATTTCCTTACTATAGAAAACCCTGTATATTTTCACAACAGAGCATTCCCTGCTTTTCTATTCTCCCACACAAAGACCGAGCTCATTACAGCTGCAAGTATTGACTGTTAAGAAAAAGCAGTCAATGTTCTACTGCAACGAAGAATAAATTTTATATGAGTTAAAATGTGAACCTACCCTGGAATCTTTGTTCACCTACATTTCAAAGAAGCGTACAACCCTTTCTCAATCTGTTAAACATGCTAGCAATAAGAAGGATAGCACAGCAGGAACAGCAGGTCTCAGAGCCCTATTGCTTGCAAAAATGGACAGGTTTTAAGGAAGGCTTGGAGCTCATTCAACAGCAAAAACTGCTGCAGCTGCCACGTTGTCACAATCCAAAAGAACACGATTGTGAACACTGAGCTCCCTTCAGAGCAGTTCATGCCATACCTTTACATTTCTGGCTCACCTCCCCTTTCATCTTACTCTCCACTCCTTTGTGATATTTGCCACTTATTTTCTGCAGTTACTTGAGAATTCTTGTTTTCCCACTCCAATTCTCCATACTAAGTGAAATATTTATTCCACATTCTATGTTTTTGAATTTATACACATCATACAAGTGGAAAGTTGTCTTATTTTTCACAGTACAAAACTCCACAGAAGCACTGCCAGATACATAAAATGGAGTTGTATCCTCTGAAAGAAGTATACTGGTATTGCTACTAGTTTAACTTTTTTTGCATGATTAACTTATAAGCAACTCTGAGTCTGATTAACAGTCTAAAGAGCAAGTGTGGGCAAACCTAAAAGGCCTGAAACAAAATCTATTTCCATATAGGCATATAATATCAATCTTATAATTTAGATATTTTTTTAAAAACAAATCATGTAGCCAAAATACAATCTACAACTGTCTACTGTCTTCCACAACACATCTATAGAATACAGGGTGTGAGCTCTTACCCAAATTCCCTCTGCCAACCTGTCTGTGATAGTGTGCCTCATCAGTGACAATACCAGAAGGCATTTCACTTCAAGACAAAGCATATTTGCATGTATTCAGGAAAACATTGGGGGTGGTTACGTTCATTTCTAAAAGAGGTTGATCTGCTTAATCTGCTTAATTTCTTCACCCACTAGTAAGTAATATCGGTAATATTGCCCACTAGCAGTGCTATCAGCTTTCACACACTGTGTTTCCCAAAAACAAATTTTTAGTGGAAGCAAGGATTTATTGTTTGGTGGCACCAAGTCAGAATTCAGGAAGACCATAAGTACAAGACCTCTGGGGAATAAGCTGGTGTTTCTACCAAAGCAACCTGTTCTCCCTCTCAAACTGCACTGGCGATGGAACCACCAGAGATGGAAGCCTACTGCTGGTCACCAACCTCACACAGGTGAGCGCCCACAGAAATGAGCGTCCCCAGTTGTTATTCCAGCGTTACAACTAACAAAGAACATGAAACAACATGAAACAACATGAGCACGCATGTTAAATGCTTGTTGGCCATCTCCATCCTGCTGGCAAACCATGAGGGATTTCTCTGACAGGCCTCTTGCCTAGGAATGCATTGCTACACTGTATCTTAGTTGTTTTTTTGTTTTTGTTTTTAAACTTTCCACTGGCTTGGGCTACCAGCATGCTATTTGTGCCTCCTGGGATCCTGGTTTATAAATCAAATGATTGGCAATAAAAGTTATACTGGGGAGAACAGAAGCAACAAAACTGGAGTGTGCACAGGCCCACCTGCCTGCCCTCATAGAAACAAGCGTGCAAGCCCTGCGGAGCACCACTAAATGAAGATGCAGGAGAAAACACCACTGGTCTGGAAAGCACTGCTGGACATCCAGAAGAATCTCAAATATGGACAACACTTAACTAACCGCATCCCTGCACAAGAAGCTGCCAGGCTCCCAAGCGGCCCTTCTGCCACAGCACAACTCCACCCAAACCCCCGCCCAGCTGTAAAAGGAGCCCCCTGGAACAAACGTTCCTGTCACAAAAACCTGAGCTCACATTACAGGCTACAGCAACCTCCTGACTATAAATTTCCAGCCAAGAGGTTACCATGCAAAATGAAGAAAAGAAAAACGGGGAAAATCAGTTTCTGAGGTTCAAAACCGTCACCCACTCAATCTCAAACTTAGAGGAGAAGAGCGTGGCTCCGATTTTGGTAAAAGCAGAACAGCACCGATCATTCAAGTATCATACAACTATGCTAGCCAAAACAGCAGATACATGTCCGGCACTTTTTCTTCCCTCACTCCCTCTTCTTCCTTTTTCTTTCTTTCTTTTTTTTTTTTTTAATTTTTAAATAAAGGTAGAGAAATGCTTCTTTTTTGGTTTTTTGGTATTTTTTTTTAGTTGGAGGAGATAAAGACTAGGGGAAGCGGCAGAGAAAAATCGCGTTTAAATGTAAAGACAGTGTTTGAAGAAGAACAAAGCCTGAAGTTTTCACAATGCTGCAAGAATTACGCTGCCATTCTGTCTCCTCCTACCCACTATTATTATGTGTGATATAATCACATACTGCATAGTCGTTAATCAAAAGCGTCTCAAAGCTTTTCACAAACATCTAGTTAGGCCTTATAAAAGAAACAGTCGCTTCCATCTCTGCAAACAAAGGAGTCTGCAGAGAGGGACCTGATCCAGACAGTGCTCCTGTCTTCAGTAGAACCCCAGTGCGGCAGCGCAGTGCACTCACCTAGATGCTCCTGGTCTCCCTTAGAGCTCTACAAACATTTACTACGCAAACACAGCGTTAGGTGCAGTTACACCACTTTGTTTAAAAGACCAATCTGGCTGCGGAAAAGCTGCTCTTAGAACAAGCTGCAGGGCTTTCTTTGTACTAGGACCAAAGCACAACACACAAAGCGCTTTAATTACATGTGGAGAGCGGTGCTAAAAAGCAGTCCAGCTAAAACAAGCTCTTGAGTCCAGGAACACACAAGATTTGTAGGAGCTCTAAGTGCTGAAAGGGATATTAACTTCATTTTAAAGAGAAGACTTCATTGTCCTTCCCTTTCCTGAAAGCATGAAGGAATGAAAATGTGCCTCTAAAAATATAAAGCCGTGCGGTATTCAATTCAGCAATACTCTGATGAATATTTATCAATTAACTCTACATAAAATGAATAACTCTAAGTATCAAATCCATTCCTGAACGTGAAAACAGCAGGAGACAAAAGTCTCTTGAAAAAAGTCTTGAAAACTGAGCACTTCGCAGCTTTCCCAAGAAGAGCTGTTGCCACCTCTGCACACAGCGAGATTATCTGACCCTTGTTGCTTTTGTGTCCTACAGAGCTGGAGGAGGAACTTAAAGGAGAGCCTATTTGAGGCAGAAAAAGAGAGAAAAAACAAACCAAATCTTGCCTTACAAATTCAGAGCTCAGGCAAGACGGGTTTTGAACATGCTTAGTTCCCAAAGCACTCCCTCACAACCAAGGATCTCACAAGTGAGACTGAACTTTCTCAGGGCAAAAATCAGCCAGACAGGAGCTAAGCCAGCTCCTTAGATACAGAGCACTCACACTCCCCTTTGCAGCTAAAACTGTGAAGATGGGGAGGGGAAGCTGCCTGGCAGCAGGATAAGCGGAGGGCCACATCCAGTGACACCTTTGGTCTGCCTGCTTTTGTCTGAGGGTCTGAGAAATACCGCAACGGTATGCATCAGCAGGTACAGACATACTTCTCACCTGCACAAACACCTAAGGTGAAAAAACTGCAGCACAGAACTAATGAAAGTAACCAGCACTGTAAACCACTTCACATCATCCCTTCCATCTCCATAAAAATTTCTCAGGAGAGGCAGAAAGTAGCCTCTAATAAAGCTTTCTATAGACAAACTCTCCTTTTCACCATTTTGTAATGTTTTATACTTTAAGAACAACCACATACCTAGCAGTAATTTACCAGATATTAAACTTAAAATTAAAAGGCAACACCCTTTTATTTATGGTGACCTGACAAAGAGGGTGAGCACATTAATAAAACTTCAAAAACATAATAAACATTACAACATTCGTTATACCATTCTCCAAGCCTGAGCTATTAAATGTTAGCACTGCAGCTGAAGATGCAGTATATCTACTGAGAGCTTAAAAATATTTCACAGTCCATCGAAGTGTGGCTAGAACATGAGAAGTACCCAAGGAAACAAGGAAAGTTCATGAACAAGAGCATCTCAGAACAAGCTTAAGCACTGTATATTGATTTTGTACCTTACTGCTCCTTACTAGTGTGCATAGATAGGGCAGATCACCCTGGACATAGCCTCATCTGCCACACGCCATCAAAAAGTCACTTTAGTCTTTGCTGAGGTGTAACAGGCTACAGCTCTACTTCCTGAAGTGAAACAAAACTGAATTCCTAAAGCAACAGTGCATGCAAAGCCACGGTTGGAGCACATTTCACTGTTGGTGCTTTTGCAAACAGGATAGAATACATCACGTTCAATAAAGGAATCATGAGCATCTGCAGGATCTTTACAGTAGCACTTATGTCCACACTCTGGAAAATTATTTTTATCATATTTATCTAGAAACCATCCCTGCCTTTTCTATTTCACAGCCTGATAGTGTGCAATTCTGCATCAACTACAGGATTCAGTTATACAAAGGGCTGGGCAAACAAACTTCAGCAGCTTGAGAAATGCAGTTCTGGAAAAAGAGGAAAAAAAAAATAAGTGAAACTACTTACTCATAATTAATCATCATTTCTATGAACACGTACTAACATCTTTCTGCATATGTCCGCTTCATATGAGCAGAAACTCAACTTGCACATAAGTTACTTCGGTAGCCCTTTCCCAGCACTCATGCTTTACTCTTCTCCCAACACAGGATCACGAGATTTCACATTAACCACTCACTTTCAGGCTCAGGACAGAGACCTGCCATAAAACCTGGGCAGTCTTTCACTCTGTTTTTCCAAATGAGAACTCTCAAGTACCTAAAAGAAACTCCACTGAAGAGTCTGATCATCCAACTTCTTTGTTTTGAAGTACGAGCAGGAAGGCAGGAGGCTGCTCAGCCATTGCTGCTGTAACCCCCTGCACCTCCCTGAGCCCCGCACACACGCTTGCAGCTTCTCAACTGCCCTATGCACGTCCTTCTCCCTGCAGACACCACCTACCCCCTCAGAACACCCTGCCAATTGGATATGTTACTTGTTTTGGAGTATTTGCTAACTTTACTTCACACCTGCTTCTAGTTTTAGTCCTGTTCTCATCTCATGCCATCTCTATAAGGAGCAGTCTGATAACTCACTGACCATCAAATGGCTTACGTGCTGTACATGCGTAAGCATATAAAATGCAATGGCATTCACAAAAGTTACGAGACAGTACAGCAATCTACGAACGTAAACAAACACAGGACATCCTTTCCATAAGGAAGCTCAGGAACAAACAAGTTACACAGTGCATTTTGTAAAAAGCAATGTTTGGCATTTAGTGAATGCATAACACGGTCATCTTTTATGGAGTTAAAACAAGGAAAACAAAATACCATGCAGGAATATAAAGACAATAAAGAATTCAATATGTAGAAAAAGCTGACTGCCTCTTGAAAGAGATAAGATACTGATGCAACTCTTTCATGCAATTCGCGAAGAAATTCACTCAAATACAGAATGAATCATAGATCACTTTTGTGCTGATATGCTGTATTTGTCAGTACTGCAGAATGAGAACCAAATCTTTTACTTTTTACTTTAACTGCACAAGCCTGACCAGCCAATACATGCTTTTGTAGCTTATAATTTTATTACATTATGAAAAATACATCAATTTATCATAGTTCTCTGCTTTCTGAAAATAATGATCAGGCACAGAATGGAAGTTAATGCAACTAAACTGCAGATAATAGTGTAATTTTTTTTTTAAGGAGAAAAGGGAAGGAAGGAAGGGAGTTATTTACAGTTTAGAAGCTTTTCTACAAAGATTTCAGAATAATTTAATTTAATTAGGCTTGATTCTCACTTAGCCATATTAAATATTCTTTGAGATACTCAAAAGTGACATTCTCTTATACCATAAGCAGTAAAATACTGAAGTTTCATTTCATTAGGACCATCTAATGCTGCATGTGTTGCCAAAAGATACTGTCTTTTAGCCATGTGATCTCAATCCTGCTGTGTCCACGCTAGTACACAGCAAGTGCCCAAGGTGAATCACTGTGCTGTTTGGCTGAAAAGCACAAAAAAACCCAAAAAACTATGAAGTCAAAGAAAATGTCTGTGCAGATCCTTCAGCTGATGTGTTTCTCTGTCTAGGAAGAGAATCTTTTAATAGCATTGCCAAGAAGGCATGCAGAGTAATTCAGCAGCAAGCCGCCACGCAGCAGCAGTACAGTGTTGGGTTGCATCCACCATGCAGCCTCCCCTCATCAATGGGATCCACTTTTATCTCTGGCTGAAACCCCAGCTAAACTACACAGGGCATCCACTGAACTGCAAGCACTGCCTCAGCTGTCTGCTGAACACTATGTGCATTTGAGGAAGGGCTGGAATGTACTGGCTCCATAACCTTCCACAGAGACTGAAATTTCATTTTCAATACAGGTTTTACAGCTTCACTTTAGGACGTGCTGCCAAATTTTAGCTAAATTATTTTTGTGATCATGGTTTCAGAATAATGCACTTTCACTTGGGAAACGAGGATTTGTAGTAGAAAGCTATGTGCTAGGAAATAAATTATTTAATAAAAACATTACAGTCTCAGATCCTACAAATCCTATAGCATTAGTACAGCAACTTGGGCAATTCGCCCTTCACTCCACCTCTCGTGCTCACAAACTGTGAGCGCTCTGCACAACTACCACAGAACTCTGGGTGAAGAACAAAAGAATTTGGGTATTACTCTCTCTGGAGGCAGTAGTTCAGGCGTGGAACTGTAAAGCACCTGGTAACTTCAAGATTCCACTTAAAGATAACAGCCAAAATACTTTGCGTCAACTCACCGGACAATATTCACATCCAAATTTCCCTCCTTATTCTACACATTTTTTTCCCCGAAATGTGAGAGTGACCTTGTTTGTCCAAAGTGTTTTGAAAAAGGCTGAGGTGTCTAAATGGCAAGCAATATCATGCAATCTCTTGCTTTTTACAATATTTCAGCATCGCTATACTGAGACACTAATGTACTTATTACTACTTATTTTTTTAGTGCTAAATAACAGGCTCCGTGTTGTTGTTTCCCCTCCACTTTTTGTGGCTAAATTCTGGCATCAAAAATCCCACCCAAACGCAGGCATCCATGCCGCCAGCCCACATACACTTTTTGGCAGCCTCCAAAGCCATCAGTGCTCCTTACAAGGCAGCTCTGTGCTGCGCAGTGACTGACGCCAGGGAAATACTGCCCCAAAGTGAAGCCTAAGACTGAAAATGTCTGCAAGCATCAGAACCCATCATCTGGAAATTCGTTTCATTTGATGAGTAAGCAAAGCCTTCAGAGGTCTTCTAACTCAACAAATTTACAGTGCACGTACGGCCTCACACTTTTTCCAGTTTTAACTGGAAAAACCCACAAAGGAGTAGAGAAGATACGAAGACCATTCATGGACAATATATGCAGAAGTAGATTGAAAATTCCAGTCCAAGATATTTGTCTCACATTCCTACAAGTAAATACTGCTTTCAGAGCTCGTTGTCTATCCTTTGACATTGGAAACAGATGAGGAATTGTTTCTTGGGCAGAGAGATTTGTTCATAAAGAACTGGAAAACAGAACAGCAGCAGAAGTCCGAGCTTTAATTTTTTACCTATTTCCCTTATAAACACACAGCTACTGTTTCAAGGTATATCAGCTCAGCTCATCGTCTGCAGAGTAACACAGTTCTGGTAGGAGCAGAGCAGGGGTCAGTCATACAAACCAAAGTACCGCAGAGACACCACAGCATCTCTGATCCTCTGCTTCCTGAAAAGCTGACTCCCTGAAATCTGGAACTTACCACAAGGATGTGAATTAAGCTCTTCAGTTCCAGAAGATCTACACCTACTCAACACACCAAAATTAAAAAATTCTCCGGCAAGCTACAGGGCTGTGTCCCACCCATGTGCTTCCCTGCAGAGAGAAGGTGGGCAGCTGAAAGCAAAGGCAAAAAATAAAAGCTCCAAGCACTTACTCATGGCCATCACAAGCTGTTCATCACACTAAAACGGAAGGTGAGAGCCCATTACAGTTCAGCAGCAGCTCCAGATTGAGGAGATCCACGTCAGGTCACAGAATAGCATGCATTTATGCCAATCAATCCCAGAACATCTCCCACCCATCCTGTTACTTGGCCTGTGCTTAGCACAGCAGTGAACTGAGCCATCCTGAGCAGCTCCTGTTTACTCAGTCTCATGGCATTAGCCCCTCAGCAGGAAAAGGAGTAGCAACACGTGCTGCTCAGTCTCCCTAACACTCTTGGGAGAACTCTGGGACCATATTTGGCCCCAAAGGCTAATGAAGGCAGTCCAATGGTACCCATGTAAAAGTTTTCCTTTCCAGCAAACACACTCATCTACTGCTCAGTATACACACAGCACCCTTTGTGAACTTAAGAACTTCTTCCACAAATCCTGCTGTAGCAACAAGAGGACTGAAAAGGTGGTAAGAGATCAGTTTTAGTTCCATTATTATCAGAAAACAGGGATGAGGGTTTTTTTGCATCATAAACAGAAATTTTACAGTGCAATGGGAATTGCTAAGAGGCAGGCTATCAGCCTCTGGAAAGGAAGAATGGAGCTTTACAAGACATATAAATGATCTGGATGAGTCTTGTACATGTAAACTGTACAAAAGGTGCAATCCATTCTGTTGGGTTTTCCACCCTCTCCCTCCCCCCCATAGCTTAATGAGACCACCCTTATATTATGCACAGGTGCTATCACAGCATTCTTTTTTTGCAATTCAGCATTCTGCTTCTGCATTACATTAGAGAAAAAAGGCTGTGAAAACTCAATTTTGCAACAATAAAGCAAGATATAAGATGTTAACCAAACTCAATGTACAACTGTAAATATAAATCACTGCACCAACTCATTCAGCTGTTCACATACAAGCTCAAAAGATGCTTGAAAATTTCCCTTCAGAAACAACAAATTTTTGGTGAAGCTGTCACTTGTAGCCATTCTCAAGTTTGAAATAAATTCACCAATCCTAGAAAAGCAAAATCTGAAAATAGAAATAAAAGGAAAATCAGAATTCCCATTGCCAGTACTGATCTCAACCTGGTTTGTTACCAACTTCAGGTAACAGAAATAATCTTCAGTATCACCATTCTACAGTTCATGGTTAACAAAGTTTCCCTTTTAAATCTACCTGATAATGGAACCTTTCCAGAAATTAAAAGATATCTGAGAATACTACACTGCTTTTCTTTAAGTCAGGAATCTTTAGTATAAAGATAAGACTCCCAAATATTTAACAGAGCACTTTCTGATTACCTCTGGAGAAGAGTCATGTATATTTAGCAGGCTTTGAGTCATATGATTTTTACATGTTTATTCTTCTTACATAACAGAACCACTTCGAAAATTTACAAAGAAACAGCATTTGGCTTTACTAAACTGCCAATTTCAGAACCTTACAAGCTATCCCTAAAATTTAACATGTAATTCTAGAGAATAATGATCCTGACAGCCTCTAAACATACAATACTTGGTATTTCAACCTCACAAATCACCAACCACAACTTGCAGAAGAAAGTCCCAAGAGCACATTTTACTTAAGTTAAAACTAGAGTTTCAACTGCCACAATCATATGCCATGTGAGCATCAACCTCACTCAGTATTACAACACTGCATGCATGTTGTGTTTACTTCCCCGATTAAGTCTGCCAATCTGAGACATCCTCGATTTCAACTTATCGTTATTACCAAATTCAATTAACACCTTCCTCATCTGCAAAGATCTTACTAAAGTTTCCTTACGAGCTCACAAAGTTTCATATCCAAGAAAACAAACAAAAAATTCACCCTGAACACAGTTTCAAAATCCGAACTGTTTTATTATTACACCTCATTACACGCGGTAACACAGTGTACCAAGATAATCCTGCCTCTCTGGTTTTAAAACTCTGTAGAAATGTAATGGAAGTGTAATTAGCTACTTACATTAACCTAATTACAACAAAGCACTACATGCAAGTTGTTTTGTTTTTTTAAAAATCAGGAAAGAGCCACTATACAACTACAGTTCTAATTATTTTTAATGTAGGTTAGTCCTATCAAACTCCTCGGACTTCCTCCCCAACCTCAACAAGAAAGAAGCAGTAGAACACAGTGCTGCTCTACACAAGAAGGGCAGGTGGCACTCTGAAACACAGCAAATGGGCCTTGATTCAAAAATCTATTCTGCCTCCGAGCAGCTTCCATGTTAAAGCAGTTAATTCACAGATTATTTTCAGTCCCTTACTGTCAGCCCACAGCTTATTATTACTGTATTACAAATATGTCCTTATGCTGTTTACTGGTCCGTAATTGTGTTTAGGAGCACATCATGAGAGAACACTTGTGTATTTTCCTCCAGCAAGAATTCATCTAACTTTAAAAGCACCCAGAAATAAAAGACTGTGCTTTGATAAGAAGCAACGCAGTCACTGACCAAAAAAATATCATTACCTTTGGTATTAAAAAGCAATAAATGCCCTTGTTATTCCAACAAATCAAGCCCAAGAACAGGTCAGAAAAGAGGATTTTCTCTTTACGGATGTCACTGTGAAACTTTGGTGGATTTGCTTGGTTTATACTGCAGTTGTGACATTTTTTAATGGAGTACTGAAGAACAGACTTATCTTAGAAGGACTACAGAGCTTCATACTGTATTTGCAATTACTGTTACAAAGGCAAAATGAACTTACAAAGAACATTACCATCTTTGAAACACTAATTACATTAGGATTATCAGGCAATTTTTCAGCATATCATTCGAGAATTAGCAGACAGAACAGGAGACGCTATCAGAAACAACTTCATTCATGCACTGCTTCACAAGTATTCCAGTTGGCATTTAAAACCCCAGAGCTCAGCCAGAGATTGCTTTTTAATGTATTCTAGAAGGCTCAGAGAAATACTTCCACAGGCAAACAGGCTAGAGTTATTCTGAGCATTCCTCCTCTTGCACGCTTCAGCTTCTCTGCATTTGCAGATTTTATTCAGCAGCTGGAAGCGTTCAAACAAAGGAACCTGTTAGGTAAAGCTGAGTTTTACAGTATTTATTCCTTTAAAAGGCTTCATTAAACCAGCTTATTACGCAGTAACCATGAGGAACTGTTTATACTATATTAAGAATGCACCTTTATACGTGTAGCAAACCCAAGGCAGGGTGTGGTTGGCTTGCAACTGGCAGGGAACGTGTGTCTTTCAAATATTTCCAGTTCTACTGTGCCGCAGCTCGGGTTGAAGGCAGCACAATGCAAACAGGTTAAAACGCATTCAGAGTTATCTCATGCCATTGCCACAACTTCAAGGTGTGCCTTTTGGCTCTGCTTATTAGAGATACCCTCTATTATTCACCTTGTTTTACTTGCTTGTTCAAAGCTGAACAGCACTTCTTTGGAAGAAGATACGCAGCAAAGCACTCAGACTTTCACAGATCTGCACTCACAATCTGCAAAAGGAGACGATGAGCGTCCAAAAATCATTCAATATACCATACCACATCCAACAACACACACGGAGCTTCAGGAGGAGCTTTCCGCAAGATCCCTCATCAAATGCTCTTAGAAGAAACCAAATAACCATAGAATGAGAGAGAAAAAATTACTTGCAAATTATAACCAATCAACAAACACGAAGCGAGATATGAGCAGAAGCAATAAGCTTTCTCAAATCGTAAGCAGGGGAAAGAAAAAGAAGAGAAGATATACTGAACAGTCAGGGGTCCATGCTTGGACCCACATTGGTAAACCTGAAGTGAATCATCACAATAAGGAAGCTTCACATTTTTTAGCCTTCCAGAAAACACCTGCTCACTGAAATAGATCAGCTTCACATCACCAAAAGGCATGGGAAGAAACTGGGGTATTTTAGAAAGGAAAACAAAGTAGAAATAACCACTACATATGACGTACCACAGCAGTTCTTGATTACTGTTTGTAACTGTATGCATATTGCTCAGGCAGAAAAACTACAGAAAACATAACCAATGATCAGAGATGCGGTACAGCTTTCCTACATCAAAAGTTACTGGGAACTTACGGCCCTGGACAGATAAGAAAGAGAGCTAAAAGCATAAACAATGTGAAAAACACAAGTGGAAAATATTATCCATGATATTACATCATAAAAGGATTGGAGAAATCCCAGACAGATAAGCAGTGTTGAAAAACAAATTTGAGAACATTTTTTCCCCCACAACGCATAATGAATGCAACCACTGGACAACATCGAGGCCAAAACTGTACTCTGATTCAAGCGGTGGAGCACAAATACACAGAAAACAGACAGTTTTTAATATAACATTTTCAAATCTGTCATCTCCAACTCCAGCAGTGCTGAAGCTAAGAAAATACTTACAAGAAATACAATAATACAAATATTTCTTACATTTTCTTCTCAAATAGTGAAGAACTGTTAGGCACCGTTTTAGCACTACCTAAGGCTTAACTTGAACAGTATCCAAAACTGATACAGAGAGAACAGCTTTCATTAACAACAAGCAAAACAACTCTCAGATCCTAAAAAAAGTTTCATTCATTTTAGGGTAAAACACGTACTGAACACTACTAGAACTTTCCCTTAATTTTCCTCCTTATAATAAATGAATGGTTTCCAGCCCATCATTTGGGGCAGGGGAAGAGTGAAGTGCAACAACGTTGAACAATGCATTGCATTAAGGAAATCCTACAAAAACTGGAAGAAATCTCTCACATTCCTCTGGCATCATAAGGTTCATGTTAAATTGAACTAGACATGCCCTCATAAAGAAATTGGGTTGTTTTTTTTCCTTAAAAAAAAAAAAGCATGGTGCACTGACAAGAGCTTAGATTCTTTTTCATGCATCAAGTTTTCAACTGCTCCATGCTCGCATTCAATCCTTATAATCATCTCTCATTTGTAAAGCACATAATTTAAGATTATGCAATTGCACTATGACTGCCCCAAAACATTATGTGCTGAAAGCACCAAAGCATTTACAGACGTAGGCTGCCAAGCAGTCATGCCTTCAAAACCGCAACTCAACCACTACTTGAGCTGAACTTGTTCGAACTGGACTGACATACAGATGTAAAGTACTGTGTTCATACTAAATTGCAAAATAAATGGCAGGAAAACAAAAACAACACACCTGTTGGAATGCATTCACAGAAACAATCTGCCCTGCACAGATTGGTAGCAATGGCCATGCTGCTGTAATACAGTTTTGAAAGATGAGAGAAAAAAAGAGAACAGTAGGCTTCACAACAGGAACATGCAGAAAAATCATAAATACATCAAACCACTGATGCTCTTGAGGCTTTTTTCTTCTCAGAACTGCACTCAGAAATGAAAGGAGTGATGCACCCCAGGAGAGGGGGGGGGGAAAAAAGAAAAGGGTCTGTTTGTCTCAGCTCAGCCTCTAGTGTCTAAAACGACCCACAGCAGCCTCAGTCAGCACCCTCATTTGAACACAGACAGGTATAAAAAAAAAAAAAGAACTACAGAAGAGTTATTGTAGTTGCAAATCACTCAGAAGATGAGACAGCTTCTTCTCTATACTTGCAAAACCTATACTCTGCTTGTTTTACAAATGAAGGCTATACCAGCTTTCAAGTAATTGACTTATTTTCAGCTTGATTCACCCTTCTCCAAAGCGCTTACCAGCTTTGCTGGTCTTTAAGGGATGGCAACATACACCTCAAGTTGCTACACCACCTTTAGGATGTGGTTTGATGAGCAACCATCCTGCAGCCTCTCTCCTTTCTGCTGCTTTCTCAGTTGAGCAAGCAGATCTGAGAGCAGAAGGCAGTGTGCTGCATGGTGCAGCCATGTACCTGAGGGGTAGGTCCCATGCAGAGCAGGGGAAAGTCAAGGCTCCTGGAGCAGGCACCTTCAGTGACAAACACCAGTCATAATGCAATTTCAGGTATAGGTGTGACAAGCAGGGGACTCCAGTGCATCGTGAAGTGCACTGTGCAAGTCATCAGTCCTTTTCCTCAGCTGTCAAACAAATTGTTTTAGGAGACATCACCTTGCATCAAAACTGCAAAGGAGAGCGAGCAAAGAAAAAAAATGGTTTTCTGTCTAAGCCACATTCTGTTACTTTGGGCATCCGAAATGTGCTCACTACCATTCAGAAAAAATGATCCTCCTTCATGCAATAGATTAATGCAGGTTCTCCCGGAGCAGCTTAGGTTAGGCGACAAGTACCTCAGAAATGCTGAAAATTCACAAAAAAAATTCTTCTATCAAAACCAACACAAATTCTAACTAAGAAAGTGCAAATCATTTTAGAGAAGAATGACTGAACTCAATACTCGAGGACCTTTTGAAGGACTTCTCAGAAGAAAAGAGAACCTAAGCTATTTCTGGCTACCTGGAACTCCACAGTAAATGACAACTCTCCTTCTTCCTTCAGCTATCCTTTCCAGGAAACGTGCTGAAATACACCTGCACACAGGGCAAATCGCATTTGCCTGCTCTCCATTGTGTCAAGCACAGAAGAATTTTATGTTTAAAAAATATTAAGCCGAACCCATGAAATTTAAGCCAAAACCAATCTGGAATTGCATGGAAAAAAAAAGTTAAGTTTCCTTGGGTAGAAATGAAAGAGCTTGAAGTCTATATAGAGTTACTGTACTGAATCAATTTTGCGGTAAGATGATCCTTCCTGTCCATCAAGGCCCTTCCAAACACTTACCAATTTTTTTTGTGTTTTTGTTTGTTTGGTTCATTTTGTTTGTTTGTCTTTTGAAGTCATTCTGCTTTCCATTCCATAAACAACAAACTCCTCCACAGTAGGAGGTCAGAAACTATTACAACGAAACAGCTACGAAGCAAAAGAAATAGCACAGAAAATCCAGACATGGTCTAACTGCACTCCATGGATTTGATCTTCAAAAGGAACAGGAGATTTCCTTCTCAACTGACTCCTCTTCAAGTTTCTTTACAATGTGAGCTTCTTCCTGCGTGCCACAAAATTTATCAGCCAAAACTTTAAGACCTGAAAAGATAAAAAGCTTCTCAAGTTCAAATGAAAATCCTTTGAGGATATTTTGAAACCAAACCAACTCCCCAAAGCTACTCCGTACTAACAGCCATGACTAAAACCAATTTTTAAGAAATGCTCTGCTTCCAACAGCTTTCACAGCCAGTACTGCACCTCATATTCTTAGATTTCAGAACAAACACACGCCAGAAAATACATCTACAATCCCTTCACAAACTCAGTATTCTGTCACTGAAGGTCTGTATTGTGGAAGCTCCTCATGCCTGCCCACTACCACTTCACTGCCTGAAGTATTCAAAACAACAGCATTTCACCCTATGCTGAAATAGAAAAAGGCTGGACTTGCTTGCTGGCTTTTACCCTTCATAATTTCCTCTGTTCTTTCCACTTGCACACCAGGAGCAATTCATTCTGCATTACAGTAACAAGCAAGTGCAAGCTCAATGAACTCTTATCCTGCTCATCAATTCCTCAATACAACTGTAGGTTCACAAAAATCTTTATAATCTTATCCCTGCCATAGTTAATATCTGGTTAATATAGTTAATATAAACAAAGACTGTTTTTCACTTAAATCATACTGGAGGTTGGAGATTTGATATTTTCAGCAACAACATTATAAAAAAGAAATCTAAAATTCTTCTCTTGTAACCAACCTTACCAAGGAGATTTCAACCACAGCTGTAACCATATATGCCAAGAACACCAAACCTTCCCTTGCCTGGGACACACTGAGTGAAGTGAATTGGCCAGGGTTGCACTGTGAAGGTTGCTCTCAAACTAGTGTCTCCTATTTATTTCCATGGAAATGATAACAGATACAAAGAGCACAATAACACTATTTAATAGAGCAAATTCTCAGCAACAGAACACTCTTTTTCAACACAGTCATTACCATTAGCGACACATATTCACTAGCGATGAACAAGAGCCTGCGTGCTGTGCATGCAGAAATCTGCACCAGCAGAGATGACCCACTGTCACCGCTGCTGAAACACACCACCCACTCCCACTGTGCTCACATGCACTGCTTGGTCTCTACAATCACTCAGCAAGCATCAATAAATGTCAGTGGGTGCCACATGGAGGAATTCAATGATGCACCTTTGCTTCATCTACACTTCCATGTCAGATGTCATGTTTTCAGACTGCCCCTCTGCTGCCATCTGTCACATGGCACCAAAATGTAACGGAATGTTGTTGGGAAGGTTCAACCTCTACTGCCATACCACAAACATCCACCTCTGACATAGCGAGCCAACATCATAAAATAGGAGGCATTACTTTCAGATCTGCCCCCATAAATACATATACTCTAGCTCATGTATTTAAGTAACAAAACTGATTTTATTTTTAATGTTCTTATTAAAACGTATAGAAAGGAGAACAATAAAACCAAAGAACTAGCAGGATATCTGACCTTGCTTTTGCAAAAGTAACGCTTCAGTCCAATTCAATGGAAGTGGTTGTCATTCTCAGGCGCATTGTGAGCTATGCCAGTCTGCACGCAGCCCACAGGCTGGACATGCCTGATATAAGCAATTCAGTCTGCGTATCGCAGAGTGAACTGTGAAAGTCAATGTAACTACACGGCAAGTTCAATTACGGATGCGCCATACGCTTCAATATTCCTTTAGGTATACAAAAGGAATCAATTTGTGCAATTTGTTCTGAACACAAAAAGCCCTTTTGGCAAGATCATCCTTTAGCTGAACAATCAGTTTGAACACTTGCCTGCTGAACACATCCCCCATTCACATCCCACAGCAGGAACAGCCAGTTGAACAAGCAGAGTAAAGCAGTTCTGAACTACGAGTTTTGTTTCAAAAGTAATGCCTCCCATTTTATTGGCCCATGACATCAAAGGTGGATGATGGTGGTATAGCAGTAGAGCTTGAACCTTCCCCCAGCTATTCCATTATATTTCGTGCCACGTGACAGACGGCAGCAGAGGGGAGTCTGACAGAATGGTGTCTGACATGGAAGTACATATGAAGCAAAGGTGTGTCACTGAATTCCTCCATGTGGAAAAATCTGCACCTACTGACATTCACCGATACTTGCTGAACACTTACAGAGACCAAACAGTGGGTGAGAGCACAGGCTCTCACTTCGGGAGTGGTATGTTTCAGCAGTGGCAACAGCAAACTGAAAGACAAGCAACATTCCAGCTAGCCACTCACAGCTGTCACACCATGAAACAAAGAGTCTCGATCAGCTCATCCACACAAATTGGCAGAATACAACCAGACAACTGCATATAGAGATGAATATCAGCTTCAATGCATTGGAAGTAATGGTGGCAACATTGGAATATCACAAATTTTGCACCAAGTGGGTCCCACAATTACACAGGAACGGAAAGAAAATCATATACAAGTTTGTCAGGGTCTACTGAACCAATACAGGACTGAAGGTGATCACATCATTACTGGTGATGAGACAATGTCACCACTATGAGTCAGAGTTAAAACAACAGTCCATGGAGTGGAAACGTGAATTCCCCACTGAAGAAAAAGTTCAGGTCACAGCCCTCAGCAGGTAAAGCAGTGTACACTGTCTTTTAGGACAGGAAAGGGGTCATCTTTCTGGATTTCCTGCAACCCAACAAGCCATCAACTCCAACTGATGCATCATGAGCTCAAGGCTCAAACTTCCAGAGTCAGGCCAGAGAAGAAGACAACCTTTCTCTTGCAACACAAGAACAGCAGGACCCATACCAGTTTGAAGATTGCGAAGCACATTGCCAGTCTTGGCTGGACTGTCCTACCACACCCAGTGACTTCATAGTCCATACTTGGTGCCTTCTGACTTCCATCTGTTTGGACTGATGAAAGATGGACAGCATAGTCAATATTTTCGTGGCAACAGTGCCATCACAGCAGCTGTGAAATAATGGGTCACCTACATTGGTGCCGACTTTTAAGAGCAAGGCATGCAGGCTCTTGTCTGTTGCTGGAAAAAACGCATAGGTAATGATGGTGACTATGTTGGAAAACAGTGTTTTAAAGATGAGAATTTGCCCTCTCAAATAGTGCTACTGTGCTCTCTGTATACATTGTAGTTTCCATGGAAATAAATCAGAGGCATTAATTTCAGAGCAACCTACATACTTGATTCTGAAGAAGCTGGTATTTTAAATGGCACTTGAAAAATTCACTGGATCGAGACGTTAACAAAAACCACCAGTGGGTTTTTCTGTGCTTTTCTTCTCTCTCTAAAAAAACCTTCCTCTTGCATTTAAGATATCCTTTGCCATAGTCTCTCAGGAGTGTTACAGCAATAGTCTCACATACCTAGATGCGCAGAGCTACTTCAGGGTTTGTTTGTTTTAAAAGTCAATTTCTCTCTTAATTTTCAAATGACCAGACTGTCATTGAGTAAAATTCCAGAAGTGAAATGCTTATGTTCCAACAAATACATGTAAGATGGACTTGTCTATGTATAACTTAACTGAACACCATTATCCTAACATAAAAAAACCACACAGTACTCACCTCAACATAAAAATAAGCAAGAGTGATTGATTATAGGTGGAACACATTCTCATCAGTTCTTGCTTCATCTTCTCGCAGGCTGGAGTTAATGTTTACCCCTCAGGAGATGCAGCAAGCAACGAAGTCAGCCTATAAAGCAGTGCGGCACTTGGTAGCATTTTTCTTTAGTAATGGCTCTCAACCAAAAGACAACTTGGTGCAGGTCTGGAGTTCAGCAGCAACACATCCTAGGACTTTTAGGCCTAGAGGGACATTTAGGACTAGAGGAATGGCTTCAAGCTGCACCAGGGAAGATTCAGGCTGGACATTAGGAAATACTACTACTCTGAAAGGGTGGTCAGGCACTGGAATGGGCTGCCCAGAGAGGTGGTGGAGTCACCGAGCCTGGTGGTGTTCAAGGAACATTTGGATGTTGTGTTGAGGGACATGGTTTAGTGAGAACCATGGGTGAAGGGCGAATGGTTGGACTGGATGATCCTGTGGGTCTTTTCCAACCTTAGCAATTCTATGATTCTATGATCCCTACTGCCCATTGCATGTTCCTCCTCTTTCAGTGGTCATCAGCCAATGGCTTGGTTAATTCCATCTTAATTCTGCAAAATGAAATTAAATTTCTCTTCTCTTAAGGTTCTCTAGAGGATGGGTGTGATTTGGTTTGTTCTTTTAAAGAGTTCTTTTAAAGAATTTTTGGTGGTGGTGGCAGTTTGGGTTTTTTGATAATGAAGAATTTCAAAATTAAAACAAATTCACTAGATTAATTTACTAGATTAATTCTTTGAGTTTGCTGGAAACTTTAGATCTGCACTCACCTTGCCTACAGTTGCTTTCCAGCACATTTAGTTTCCATATCAAAACCTGAACTGAGTACATACTGAAATGCAAGAACAGCCAGAGAGAGTTCCAGATTCAGCCTTCTCAGCAAAAGTCAAAATGACCCCTGTTACCATCTGGCATAATCCAGTCCCAGCACAGACCAATACTGAACTAGCACAGGCTGCTGTCCTAGAGTAGAGCAGCAGGAAGCACATTCACAGCAATTCCCACTTGTACGTGCATCTTCCTCTCAGCCCAAGGGCTGGCTAAGGATGCAAACCAAGTACTTCTATCTCATATAATATTTTGCCAATAACATAATCCAGTTTTAATAAAACATTTAACAATGTACTGAATGGTGAGGAAAGATTAATTCAAGTTTACCACACTGCTTCTTATCTGTGTTAACTAGCAATGCTGTATTCCTATTCACATAACTAGCATTTCATGCAGAGGAAACTCAAGTCAGAAACATGAATGTTTTTATTTCCTTTCCTATCCTTCAGCCCTCAAAATACAAATACTATTTGGTATTTCAAGATCCAGGACATCAAATCTTCACTAAAAAGCAACATATCTATGGCATCCCATATAAAAGCCATGTATTTCATATGAATTAACCCAAAGACACTCCATCCTAAAAACGCAGCATTGCTTTCTGCTGAGGTGTTGATTTACATATGTGGTTCATTAACAAGTTGCTTTCTGCAGGTCTAGTGAGTTTTAGTAGATCCATATCCACTATAAATATTGTTGTTTCCACAGTAAGGTTAGGAATTTGAACAGCAAGAATAAAACCTGTTACAAAAAGTGAAAGACGACACCATTTGCCATACTCTTATCCTAACTGATAATCTTTGTCCACACCCAGTACTGTTTTAGAAGCTCCTGAACAGTACAGTTTCTGCAAGAAACACATTTAATGCTTTCAAACTTGGAAAAGTTTGTCATCGTGAATACACTGGATTAACTTTTTCTTCAGATGAACTGAAAACAGCAAAGGGAAAAAACACTGTTCATGTGGACCTGGTAGGAAAATGAATGGAGGAAACACTAAAACTGCAGTTTTAGCACAGAACAGTTTCATGAACAGTGCACACTTATACAAGCGATTCTAGAAGAACAAATCATCACTTAGAAAGTCCACACTTGTAATTACAGAGAGTAAGTAACAACTGCACACAAAAACCTGTACGAAAAATGCTTACTTAAAAAAAGGTCTTTGTAGAGATAAAATAAACAATCAGAGGTAGGAAACAACAGCTGGCTGGAATTCCAAATGACAAACCACTTAATTTCAAGGCAGATGAAAAGAATCACTTAAATAATCTAAGAAGCACAAAACTAATCAAATAGAGGCAGTTTACATTTTTATCTCATCAGTGTCCACTGATGTATTTAACAGAAAAAGGTAACATTAGCAAGATAGCAAGAGTGGTTCAATTATACATAATTGCCCCAGATAAAACTTTTCCCATGAGGTGAAAGGCAGGACTGCCATGACAAGCACAGGCTGCAAGCTGGTTAGGGCTCATGTCCTGAAAACGCCGCACAGCACTTCACAAATTAAGCCATTGATGGAGCAGCCAGCAGCCAGTCCAAAGCACTAGCAGTGCAATTGCCAAAAAAATAGTGGGTTCTGGGGCCCAGCAAGTTTTAGCAAGAGCAGTTAGTCATTGGCAAAAACCAAAGTTGCAGTATTGAAAGCCTTACCACGAGAGGTCCGACTCAAGCCCAAGGCTGAGGGTCTGAGCTCTGCATCAACTCAGCTCTACACTGTGACAGCGCCCACCACACCAAGCTCTGCTCTGCAGACTGTGCACAGCCTGCGAGATGTCACACGTGCTGTGGTAAGAGATAGGAGCAGCAAGGACAAAGTGCCTTTTCTCATGGCTTCGCATGGAAGATCAACCCAGCCCAGATAAAAATACACTCACTGTCTCTTCTCTGCTCCCCACCACCATTACTGCAACCCCTATTCACTATTATCGATAATGCCCGCTTTCACATTTCTGCCATAAGCATTTATTCTGGCATGAGTTCTATTGATTTTAATGGCAACACATTAAAACATGGTGCAAAGTGCATCCTTGCATGCAGATCAAGCAAACGGTAATTTATAAGTTGAAAGCTGATACTAAGATGCTAAGAATAAAGTGGGTAGAAAATTACTTTTTCCACTGAAAGTCAGACAACCACAATGGTTTGTTTGATGGCTGGGCTGAAGAAATACAATACAAACCAACATAACATGCTACACCAAGTAAAATACATCAGTAGAATAACTACAATGATTTGCAACCACCAAGTTCAATTTAGAAGGAAAAAAAAACTTCAAAGAGCAGTGAAATATATTGATTAAATCTGCAGCTGCATGCAACAAGTTTGGCTACAAATTAGAAAGTCTCCTTCAAGCCAGACAACGTAAATAATGCTTTCTGGAAAGTGCTATGGTAAAAATGATTCAATCAAAAGTTTCTCATGCATCTAGAGATGAAAATAGAAATTTTTGAAAGCACATCATCTCAAACCACAGGAAAGATTAAGTAACAGCATTTGCCTTGCAGGGTTCATCAGCACTGCCTAAACCTAACAAGTAACGTTCACTTCTATTCAGCATTCCTGCAACAGTGGCTCAGTTTCAGAGTGCATTAGGAAGTCGTGGCAAAGCAGGTTCAGCAAAGGGCCCATGAAGTGGCTGGGGATGAAGCACACGATGAACACGTGGAGCTGGGACACCTGGGTTTCTTAGTCTGCAGAAAGTTTGGGTGGGTCAACTTGCTTTTACACCAACCTCCAGGGAGATTACAGCAAGGGCTGTGCCAAACTCATCACAGCTGTACTCTCACTGTACAGCTCTGATTTACATAGGCTGTGCTCTGAGAGGTGGAGCTGGACTGGGTGGTCTCCAGGGACCTCCTGCAGCCTACAGCTCCCATTTATCCACCAAAATTCACCTCCACGTTTACTGCTGCTTTCTGCTTACTCAAGGTATTGAAACTAACATTGACACTAACATCAAAATTACTACACTGGATCTACAGGATACTTGCTGTGTGTGGAATGAGCAAGGTTTCCCAAACCACCTGTGTGTACGTAATCAAATCTGATACAAAATAACCATCACACAAAAATAGCTAATAAATTTTGCTGTAAATCTGTACTGTGCTTTAGCTATCATTAGAAGTGTGGTAAAGAGAAGAACAAACAGCAAGGCACACAGAACATCAGTGTCCCATAGTGAAGTCCTGTTCAGTGCATGATACCGAGCCTTAACAGAGGCTGCACTACACATTTTTCCTCATGCATTTCTATGCATTTTTTTTTTCCATAGGAAAAAAAGATGCCGTGTTTCCAGAGAAAGGAAAACACAGACCTCTAGTAGACTGACTCGTGTGTATGCATGGAAACGAATCCTTCAATGGCAAGTTTCAGGCGGAAGGCACAGGTGTGCCAACCCTCCACAGACAGGACATTTCTGTGCACACCTACAGAAGGATAAGGCCACCTGTTCCCAGAAGCCAGCAGAACACTGCCGATACAAATGGCATTCTTTGAAAGCTTCCAGAAGGTGTAACACATTGGACTAGCGGGTCAAAAAGTGAATTTGAACTACTATCCATTGAATAACTCCAGCTTGCTGCTGAGATATGGCTCACAAACTGAACTGAAATCAAACAATGAAAGGCAATTTCTGAATAGCATCCTGGAGAACCCTTTTCCCTCGGCTCCTGGCAGGCACTGCACTCAAACAGCATTCAGAAATACAGCTGCAGCACGTTAAACAACAGAAACATCTTGCTGACATCAAAAAATGGAATGTCACCAAAGGTAACTGAATGCTGAAACAGGTCAGGACAGGAACGCTGTAGAATTTCCACCTTTGGAGATGCCCAAACTGGACAACGTCCCAAGCACCTTTACTATGCTCAGGGCAGCACGTTGTGATGGGAGGACCCTGAGAGCCAAGGGGTAACTATCTGCCAGTGAAGGGGCCTCCATAAACACATGGCGGTCTGCAGGTGGATGAGCGTGCAGAATTAAGCTCTTCTCATACAGATTATCTGCATGATGCCTCCAGACAATCCTACCAAAAACATGTGTGAAGCCATTAAAATCCCATTATCACACCAAAGAAAGACCCTTCGGCTTCTAGGACAGTGAAAAATCCCTCTTTTTCCAAACCACTATAGAAAGAGAAAATTTAAACTGAATTCCTAAGAGTTGGAAGTTAAAAACAAAATTGCTCTGAAACCAAGTCCTTAAGAAACTGCTTTGTCAGCCGTTTCCCACCGCTGCAACAACAGCAAATGTGTCTCTCGCAGCACTTTCAGACCCACAACACTGCTCATGAACCCCTTCTGTCAGAAACGATCCTCAGATGTTGAGTGGCATTTTTGAGTAGAACAAAAAACCACCACAGAGTTTCCACTTCGTCACAACCCTAGAAGATCACATTTCTCCCTTTTCCAAATGATTTAAAGAAAGGTCAGAAGTCTTAAAAAGATAAGACCAATTCACATCCTGAAAGACAAACAGCAGCTTGTGGTAGAATCAGGTCAACTACGGAGAGCTTAGAAGAATATGTAAATGGCTTCAGAAGGAGATTCCGTTTCTAAACCACGTTTAATAAGAAAGAGCCAACAGAACATTTATGATCCCATTAAAATCCTTTCCTTTAACGGAGCCATTATTTTTAAACATTCTCCAGATTTAAAAAAAATGACAGACAACACACAAATATATCAAGAAACTTACGGAGAATGCAAGAAAAAAATCTGCTTCACTAGGGATGAATTATTTTTTCTTCTTACAAAATTAGAAATAGGTTTTGGCATAACATTAATAAACAACAAACAGAATGAAGATAAATGTGATGAAGACTCATACTTATTACATCTGAAAGCATCCTTCCACAATTTTAGACAAGAGTGGCTGCACAGTGCACGCATCCTCTCCTTGAGCATTCAAATGTTGAACAAAATCAAAGTGTGTTTTTAAATTACTAACAGTTAAAAAACAAAGCTGTAAAACTAAGCTTTTTAAAACACCTGCAAACTCACCTGGAAGTCACAGAAGATACTGAATGATAGTTTCATCGCCCTTAACAGCAAGTATCTGTACTACTTCATCACAGAACAAGGCAAGTTTACATCAAATGAGACTTAGGCATGTAATTAAATTCTATCAGGTGCACCAGAACGTGGTACCAAATTGCTATCAGTGAAAGTGCCTAATATCTAATCCAGTACAAAATAGTAGTGATCTGAATAATGTCTAATATAAAATAGGCATGCTGGCACCTGACATCCTTTTTCTTTTCCTTTAATTAAAGCAAAAAATAATTTATGAGATCAATATTTTCCATGATGTGACCACTGTACTTCTGATCCGATACTGGGAATCCTAAAGCCCTGATCACAGCACCATCGAACCAGCGTTCTAATTTTGTAACCTTCCCATAAGTTTGGGTACGCTGTTCCCACCAACTAAGGCAGCTCTCTTTGCTCTTTTTCTCCCTTCTTCCACACAGAGGAAACAGCTATGTGTTACAGCAGGCCCTGTAATACTGATCACTGCAGAGCACCTGACAAAGACTCAAACTTTATGACAGACTACTGCCAAGAGCTGCAAAACTGTCTTACTACAGCAGACAAACAACAAGTTATTCACCTAGAGGATTCATGATTCCTTATGGTCTAGTATCAGGTCCTGCACATAGTCACCGCAGGTGACGTGACCTGTACCTCCTCAGTGTTTTAAGGGAACAGGGATCAAAGATACCTGTTCTGAGAAGTGATGGAGAGGGAGACAGGGCCTACTGAGTCCAGATTGCACATCAAAGAGCAGCAGCTGAGATGGAGAGGAGGAAGCTGAGAACGGGGAGATGGGGAGGAGGAGGAGCCCAGCCCCATTACTGCTTCACGTGAGGCCTCTACCACAAGGCACTGATGTCAGACAACACAAAGCTTATCTTAGACATTTCCCTCTCAGATGGGCATAAAAATTCATTTTGCTTCTCTAAAAAGGGACTGATCTCATGTCACAAACCTATCTTGTACATGATCCAGAGTTTAAGAGTAAATCATTACAAATGCTGCTTTACCTGCAGCCTCACTGTCCAACATTTAAAAGCACGATGAGAGAAGATCAAACCTCTTTTCAATGTCAGGATGTCCTCTTCTGACAGTGCCCCTGTCCTGCCCGTTGGCACCTTCAGATCTCTCCCACGCTTAACCAAAACTGATATTTAAGAACTCAGATGCTCCAGCTTACGTTTCTGCCATGCAATTGCATAAATTCCACAGCTCCTCCAAGTGACTGCCATCACCACCATGCAGCTCTTACCAGAACTGAGGCTCCTTTCCCCCTCAGCAGTCTGGTCTTATAAGGCCTGTTGTTCTCTAGGTGTATCTGAAATCTCAGTGACGTCTGCAGGAAGGGGCCAGAACAACAGCCATCGCATTAGTAAAAGCAGAGGAAGCTGGGGAGAAGGAAGAGGAGTTAGAGAACAGTGAACAGGCAGGCACACACAGTGTGATCACACAAGCTGGTTTCCATAGGAAACTAGAAACTTTGAGGGCAACCTTGCCTCAAATGTATTAACAGATACATAGGATACAGCCACTGCAGCCTCAGCGGCACTGCCACTCAGTGCAGATATATTTTAGCAGGATTGGAGCTGATGGACATTGTTCATGCACCCACTGGAATGGAAAAGCACAGGAGTAATAACACAAGGCACTCTGGGTGCCAGGCACAGCAGCAAGAGTCCCTAGGGCAAGTGGCATCTGTGGACATGGCCAGGAAGCACTTCATGGACAGGTTCTGAACGCAGTCCTTCTTAAACATAGCCTCAGGCTCCACACTGAATATTAATCCCAATTCAAAGGAACGCTTTGTATATAATTTCTAACAGCATTAGATTTGACAGTTTCTGCACACTTTGTTTTATTCATTTGTTATGTGATCTGATTTATTTTCCTTGCAATTTTACATATGAGCTCTCTTATTCTACTGATACAGATCAAGATGTCTAAGAGCTTGCTGAGCCAGGGATACCTAGCAGAGAATGAGAATCCAATTTGCCCAAGTATTACTTTATCCTGCAGCATACCAGCTCTTACGCTGACATTTGAGCTCGCAGTACCATCAGCACAGCCACATCAGCACACTGCAAGCACTGAGCAGGAAGGCTGGTGAGCTCACACACAATGCTATGCTGTGTGTGTAAATTTTGGCCAGGCACAAGCTACAAACTCAGCACATCACCACATCATGCCATGCAGACACAATGAGCTAAAACTGTAATAGTAAATAAAAGAAGGGCAGGGCACAGGTTTGAGCACTACTCCATAACCCTCCACACCAATACGCTGTCAGCACATTCCCCAGCATGGCTTTGCTCAAGCGCACACCTGGTGCATTGGGTACTGCTATGCACAGAATAGGGGTTTTTGCTGAGTGGCTTTGGGGCTCAGGACAGGGCTGTGCAGGTGGGTGTGGACACAGCAACCAGACTGCTCAGATATGGCTCACAAACCTGCAGCACAGCTCTAGTTGTGAATAAATTCCTCCATGGGGAGATGGAATGTAAAGCTCAAGACAATTGCTGTTTTGAACACTAGTACAGCCTTCTCGTGCACAATGTTAAAATAACTTGCTCAAGGGCATTTCTTTATTTCACAAAGTCACTGAGGTAAACTAATGAATGAAAGTGAGGTACTGATCCTACAATCATGTCACACATCAAAACACAATCTCATTAGTTCCCGCAAACAACTGAAGTTGAGTGCACTCAGTGCAGAGCAGCGTAATTATCATGCGACTGCACTGTACTGCATCAGTTGCTGGCAGAACAAGAAAAGGAAAATCAACGTCCACCCCAGACGTAATCACCAGTTCTGCCACTGCTAGAAACGATTTACACAGACTTCCCCATACACTTTCCTTCCCAGAAAGGAAGATGCAGAAAGGATCAGACCATATTGACTCAACTGGAAGCATCAGCCTGCCTGCTCCACACCTTTACCTTCTCCACGCACAATCTTGAGACTGGGACAACTTTTTCTGTTCAGCAAAAAGGCCCAAGGAGAAAGCACACTTACATGGTGTACTGCGGTTACAACAGCCTCTCCCTTGTGCAGCTGGGGCTGCACGCCTGCTGCTGCATGCTTAAGAGGTGGCTGCAGCCCCCATGGACAGCCACAGCTCATAGGCCACCCTGTAAGTCCTTCTAGCTTTGCTCTAAGGGAAGAGTCGAGCAGCTTTTCAGTACAGCTCTTCATGAAGACAATGGCGAGAGCTCAACTAAACAAGAACCTTTATTAATAAGGCATACACTCATCTTAATGCTATTCAGCACTAATTACCGTGGTTGTAAAGGGAACAGCAGTGGCACTTCAGTAGTATCCCACGCCTTTGCTTCCTAGCTTTGAGCACAGAGATATGAGAACACAACACCTCGCTGACACACGGTACCAGTTCCCAAACAAAGAACCTAACTGACATTTCCAAGAGCTTCTGGCATCCCAGCTAAGTATTAGGAGGATAACCAAGAATGGTTATGGCAAACGTTAGATACTGCTGTTACTTACCACTTGAGAATCAAAAATGCTTGCAGCACACACAGAACAGTCACTCAGCACTAACACGAGATTTGAAAAGAAACAAACCCACCACCTTCAGAAAGCCCATTTTTCTACCTGGCAAAATAGCTTTGGACTTCTGCCACCAAAAGGTTTTTGTACTTCCTTTATCGGCAGCAAGAGAACACTGTAATGAAGAAACCAACCACTATTTAAGGGTACTTCACATTATACTGCACACAAAATTACTTCATTTTCAAAAGTAATATTAAAAGCTAATATTAAATGACTTTAGCTGCAAGCACATAACACCCACATACTACAGCACAGCCAAAAGCTTTTATTGCCACCTGTAAAATGCTACCGAAATAGCGGAGCACCATTCCACAAGCCCCATTCTTTCTCCATGTACAGAAAGCGTACGTGAAAGACCACACAATCAGGAACACTGCCTATGCTATCCTAATGTGCTTACGAGACACGAGCAGCAAGGATTTAATTTATAGCTATGTTTTAAGTAAGAATTAATCAAAACTCTTAAGCTGTGCTTAGATCGATATGCTTACTCATTTACTAATGGTTCCCACAGGAAACTTCACCAGGCTGCGGCACTGCCAGGCAGCTTCTAGCCATGCTTTCCAAAGGTGCTGTAAAGGAAGCTAGTCAGGAAGGAGAAAAGCACCACTCATGTTTAAGAAAACAGTGAATTTTAGGCACTTAGCTTCATCTACACTGAGCAACACTGAATAGATCTTCAATTCTTCTCTCATTTTGAGTTAGTCTAAATTACAGCACTCAGGCAAAAGTGGAGAATGGAGAAAAAAAATGATGTTTTACTGTTTACACAGTTTCAGCTTCAATATTTCAACTCAATTACAAAATTTTATTTTTCAGTACTGGTATCTACCAAAAAGTGTGTTATCCACCATGCTTAGTCGGGATGCTTTGACGCCAGCCGAAAGGAAGCCCATCGCTCTGCCAAGATCCAGTGGGTGGCAACCCTGCATGCAGCAGGGGGTTAGATCCATCTTTAAGGTCCCTTCCAATCCAAGTGATACTGTGATTCTGTTTGTTAAATGCTATATATAGCTAGATTGGTTCTGTTTGTTAATTTACAAATAAAGCACAAGTTTTCAAGCAAAACGAAGAAAAGCGAAAGTTTCCCTCTGCCTGCACTTAAGACATCTATCTCTGGGCATTCAGTACTTTTATAGCATCTACCTTGCATATGACTCTTTCCTTGGGGCCAGTTCTGCACAACTGTTAAGTCATTCTCAGTAAGACTGACTTTTCTCCATCGCCACTGAATTTTCAGAAGAAATGTATTATATTTCCTAGCTAAAGAGCACATGCACAACATTTGCACGCTTGCCCTTGGCAGGCAGTTTGAGGCAAGTCATTACACTTAAAACCCAAGTACAAAAGGTATTTCAATCATGAGAGAACGGAAAACCTCAGTTCAGCTCCTCAGCTCTGACTTATATGCTAAGAAACTGAGATTTAATGATGCCAGCAATCAGCAGATAATGACTAACTTCTGTTAAAATAACAGTGATGAGCACCCCTCGCAGCATTTAATTACTGGTTATTATCATACCTTTGTCTTACTGGAGATGTACTTTAAATTACCAACAAATTTGAAAGTCTTTACTGCATCAACAGTACATATACAAGTGATTAGATCTGGAACACGGAGTGCACACTTGCACATTCTTGCCCTACTCTAATACTGCTGTCTGGAGTCAGAATAACAACTCCTCAGTTTTCTAATTTTATTTAGAATATTAATTAACCTTGATTATTTTATTTTTTTAGCTAAGTGTAAAGGTTAACTACAACAGTTTTAGAACAGAAATCCCGACAGTTTTAATACATCATAACAGAGAGAGCTCTGTAGATCTTCCAGCTGTGCCTAGATACAGCAATAACTGTACAGCAAGGCAAGAATTAACATAAGGCTCTGAAATTATTCCATGGAGCTTCTTGTACAGTTGTAATTGGAGAGTGAAAGTGTCTCTGGGGAAGTTCTCCGGAGGATCCAGGACCATTCATTTCACTGTATAGACATGCCCTAAAAACCCACAGAACCAAAATCCCAGAAAAGCCTCCTCAATTTAGCATGAAGGGCATATTTTGAGATTATGCTCATATTCTCCTCTCGTCTGTATTTACCAAAGGCATCATAACAAGGATCGTCCTTACAGTCTTTCTGTATGGCAAAGCATAAATGATACAAAACCGGGGACACCATGGGAATTTCCTAAGTGAAGTACAAGTCAATGACTGCCATGCAAGGCGCTGCAGAAATAAGCAGGGGAGGTGGAAGGTTGAGACAGCGGGCTTCCTGTCAGCATGGCCTTCTTCAACCAGTGCAAAGGAAGGGAAAGAGCAAAGAAAAACACATCCGAGGAAAGTACAGACTGAGTAAGCAGCTTTTACACAACTGTAGCCTTTCTATTCTCACTTCTAAAGGTTTGCTTTAACTAAAGCTGAGGCAAAGCGTCACATCTCACTCTTCATTCAGGTTGTACGATCAATACCAGCCATAGAGTTGATGGAACTACTTTATGATGATTCATGCAACAAGTCGTTAAACACATTTGCAAAGTAAAAGATCACTGCCAGTTTCACATAATTCAAAAAGATAAGATTATCTTAAAGACGTGAGAATGTTAAAGCATAACATTATTCTGCATGGTTATGCATTCCTTCAGCATGGACTGAAAGCATGAAATCCATCTTCAGCCTATTCAATTTGCAAACAAGCAACAGACTGACAGAAATCTCAGCTGCACTCAGAAGCAGGGAAGGCCTCCAAGGCGGAGGTGGTGGGGTCTGGCATTGTCTTCTATGTGATGCATGCAACAATACAGTCCCAGCATGGTGCTGAACATCTTAGTTCTGATAACACTAAATAATAAGATTAGTAATTGAGGAAGTGAAAAGAAAAGCACTGTCTACAAAAAGATCTTCTACAGTTCTTATCTCTGAACTATTTATGACTTATGTGTAACAGCAAAAAAAAGCCAACAGGTTTGAGCTTGCAACATATTTAAGTCTGTAGCAAAAGAAAAACCGCACCATCACCCCTCAAAGCACAGACAAAGCCACATGATGTCTGAGTACAGTGACCCAAAAAAGGCCTATTTTTGCCACAAAATTTCTTCAGCGAGAGCAAAGCTTTGCATGGTCCTGCCAAAAGACAAGTGTTGAAGATGTGTAAGTTTCCTCTTACACTGCCTTCTGCCAGGAAAACAAATAAATAAGTTGCCTTTCTTAAGTGCTTACAGGTAAAAGAAATGAGGTTTCCAGGTACAAGTCTGCAACGTGATAGCCAGAAGCAGGAAAATGAGATAAACTCACACCAATGGCAGCTCTGCTTCCCAACAAGATGGGCCCACTATGCTGACATAAAACTGCTCCACATTAGTAAGTAAATAAATAATGGTTGCAAGGATGTTCTTAATTTTTAAGGAAAGTTTAAACTGTGTGTACACAAGCACAGCTGACTGCTGCTGGAGGCTGCAGCCAGAAACACCTGCAGCCTGTGGGATGCCAGCAGGGTGCAGCCAGCCCAACCCCGGCCCCATGCTGCACCGGCACACCCATGGCTCTGTCCCCCCAAAACATAAGGGTTGCTTTGGTATGCACAAGCTTCTAAATGATGCTAAACCAGAAAATACACTCTCCACCCCGAAGTTCACCAAATGTGGTCCAACCCTTAAGAGCCGTAAGGGTCCAAATCAACAAATCCCATCTGTGATGGATATGCCTGGTTTAGCAGACTGGCGAAGTTAGGTCTTAGCTATAATTACTGAAGTACTAATGATTTATAGCTGGGGTCTTAGCACCACTGCCTCTTCTACCATGCCAAATCATTTGCTTCTTTAATAAGACTGAGCTACCAGCTTGCCATTTCAGAAATCAGTGGGAGAAGAAAAAAAGCAGTCCTTGAGCCAAAACATGGAGAAAAGTTGTAAAACAAAACTATGATCTCTTGTAAAACCCCACTCATCGTGGGTCTGCACTGACTACTTCACGTTATTTCCATTATTTCACATTGTCCCAGGAGTAAAAAAAAAAAAATGTTCCTGAGACCATGCAACATTTAGGTAAACCAACAACAGCAGGTGTTTAAAAACATTTAATTCCTCACAGAGAGCTGTGTGCATTGCCACCAAGAACACCTCAGGCAAACATGAGAGCTGCTGGCACAGACAACTGCTGTGCAGAAAGTTCTGCAACCACAGCAGTCATTTCACAAATGCTATGTGACGCTATTTCAAAAAGTTCTGTGTTAATCCCATTTCCATTCAGCATACAACAAGCCTGCCACTTGAACTCAAAAGTCAAAGGATGATGGATGCCAACGGTGCTGTGATCACCCCGCCACTGGGGAGTCGCAAGTCGGGGACCCCACAGCCCCAGCAGCATGGGGCCAGCCCGGGCTGCAGGGTGTCACTGGAGAGAGGTGAGCAAGCAGCAGAGCTGGACGAGTCATGCTGGCCAGTGTCTATCAAGCAGGCAACAGGTAGCTTCTCTCTAAATGATGCTCAACTTCTGATCTGTGCTGTACAGCAGACTGGAATAAGATTGTGCTCTGCTGATTCTGACTAGTTGAGGTTTTTAATCTGCTGTAACACCATCAGTTACAGATGAGCATGAAAGGATTTCACCATGATAACAGTACAAGTTCAACATCAGCACACCTGTCTCCCAGCAGCAGTAACGGCCAGCTAGAAATACCTGTATGTCGAGGTAAGAAAGCGTTACCCCACGAGGTAGACAACAACACTGGAATAAACACCACCAGGAGGCTTTTGAGCAGTGGAGGAAAACCATGAAGAATCATGAACAATCTGACTTTATGAACAACTGGATCCTGTATGCCAGCAGCTTGTTTAAATTTTGACAACTTCTGAACTGAACTTGGTCTTCAGAAACACTTTGCTAATTGTTAAGAGCATCCTTGTTAAGGAAGCATTCCTGTCTTCCTATAGAGTCTGAGCCCAAAGAAAAGTATTAACATCAACAAGAACCTCCAGGTGTCTCTCAGGATGAAGCATTAACCATCATTCTCTGTAGCAGCTCCTCCTTGAATACTGTACTTTTCCATAATGCTGACCGAGACTGATCCCATTAATCAAACATGGAATTGCAAGACAGGACTCACTTCCATACCAGGAGCTCACAGACAGCACTGAAGAATACCCTGTGAGGGCACAATTCACCAGCTATTGGGACAATGGAAAGTGTTATGTTGTGTTATGTTCAATTGACTTTTAAAGCATGCTTCCATAAAGAAAACAAAGACTTGTAAATGCTCAGTCTCTCACTTCACACTTAACATAAAAGGCATGTGGTCCAACCTAAATCAAACAACCCACCCAGCAAACTAGTGCAACAGGATTTAAAATCGACTGAGACAATGACATAACTTTGCATCTTAGAAGACGGACATCTAAAGCAATTTCAGTTGCGGATTCACGTTCAAAAAGCAGTGAAATAGGTTACCCATCTGCAACTCCTAGAGGGCTTCCTGAAGGTCAGAGTGCACGATTACTACATTGTGTTCATCTTACAATGCCAGCTGATCAAGAAATCTGAGCCTGTCAAAACCACAGAATTATTGCCATTCATCTCCCCGGTGGCAATCCTCTGCTGCTTTGCAACTGTGCTCTCTGCTAACTGCCTCCACTGCTGGTAAGGCTCCCATCTCAGCAGCAATTGCTTTCTATTAAGGAGAAAGCATCTCAACTCTCACAGAGCCACAGAATCCCTCTGTGAGCACCACCCAACTCCATGGTCCTCAATCCAACACTATGCTAAAACATAAAGCTCGGGCTGCTTGGAAGTTACTGTTTAGAGGGATACACTGAAGTTGCATCTCCCTGGAAAGAAAACACAGAACAGTATAATATCTTTCACTCACAGCAAGATAATTAACACACGATTAATTTTGCATGCCACAAGGAGTTAAAGGCCTGACCTAGCACATTTTACAATATATTTGTACATACTGATCAATCAGTGACTGCACTCACCAGTGCCTCATTTCTCCTGTAACTTATTAACAAGAAGTTCAACCAAAGGGTTTCAGAATCTCAACAAAAAAAAAAAAAAGCATTAAGATTTTTTAGAGATGATGTAAAAGGGATTCCACCCCACCACCAAGGCACAAGGCAGAAAGCAACCTGACATCAGACGGGTGGAACTTCAGCCCGCATCACAACAAGAACAAAACGCTACAAGAGAGAAGAAAGCAAAAATCCAGGAGATGAACAATGAGCTGAACAAAGCAAAGATGCAAGAAGCTACTAATAGACAATGAAATCACACCTTACTGACCTAATTAAAGGAGATGCTGAGGAATGAATGAAGCTACGAATGCCAAGGAAACAACAAATCCCAACAATTTCCCAACAGGCCAACACAGGTCAACGAGAATAAATTTACAACTCTGAAAGTGACAGCATTAGGAAGAGAAACTTGTGGCTGAAATTCGGATGAGGGCAGCAGCTCCGCCTGCTCAGCACAGGAGGCAGCCGGGATTTCAGCCCAGCAGCAGCCTCCTCAGCAAGGGGTTAAAATACAGATATGGGAGAAACTTCTCCACAACACATGCGCCACAGGACTAAACAGTCAGAGGAAAAGAAGTTCAAATAGGAAATCTAAGGGATACATACATTTGGGATACACTTAACAAAACTGAGAGGACAAGAAGAGCTACAAGAGAACTAAAAGCTCCTGAGGCAGCAACAGAATGCTGTAAGTGTGATAAAACATCTCCTCAGAAAACATAAAGGGAGAAAAACAAGAAAACCACACTCAGAAGAAGCCACACTTGGACATGGCTTTTAAAACAACAGCTATCCAGAAGTGAACCCAAATCTTACAAGAAAATCTCAAAAATGAGAATTCTTCAAACCTAGAACACAGAAGTGAAATGGCAATAATACATTTGATCATAGAGAAAATAGGTGGTGGGTTACACCTTCCCAGCTGCATCCTCCCAGCTCTGTGCTGCTGCCCACTCTCTCCACCTGCAGCCCCACACACAGGCACAGATGATGTTCCACCTGACCTCATGGCACAAGAGGCTCAATGAACCACAACTGAGAGCAAGGGGCACCTATCCCAAGTCCCAACATTTTATTAGCATCAGTAACACCTTCTTAATACACTGCTGAGTAACTAAGTGCACAGCTTTTAATCAACTGAGCATAAATAAACCCTATTAAAATTGGGGAGGAAAAGAAAAAAAAAAGTACCTCCTGTTTCTAGTTAAACAAAAATCAATCAAAAGGAGACATCATATTTACATAAAGCACATAATCATGAAACTTCAACTTCACCTGAACTGAACACACGTGTTTTCACAAGTCAAAGAATGACTGGTTAGTTCCCACAGCCGTTCTGGATTAATAGCCAGTGTGACACCCAACGGCCCGAGGCGGGACGGCTGTGGCAGGGAAGCACAGCTCACAGATCCCTCCTGGTGATTGCAGCCGTCACAAAAGCTCCCACCTCGCTCCTTTCACCTTCCACTCCCCACTCCAGCCAAAGGCAAACAGAGGCCAGCCCAGCCATTTCTGCCCAGCAAACAGCAGCCAAACTCCCCATCGGAGCGCGTACAGCTGCATACTGCCCGGTTAGTGCTTCCAGTGGCAACAACCAACACTATGGATAGGGAGCGCTTATTAAAAAAAAATTAAAAAAAAAAGGCCATTTTTCCTTCCGTAAAACTGATGTATGCCTTAGATTTAGCGAAGCTAATGCTTAATTCCTACAGTTAGCGAGAATTAACGAACGCAGTTAAGAAGATGAGAATCCCAGCACGAAGGTTTGCTTTCCGGAGGAGACGCCAACCGCGGCCCCGCAGCCGCGGTCGTGCAGCAGGCAGAGGCTGCAGCGTGCAGGTGCCCCCGGCTCGGCGCGCAGCACCGGGCTCAGCAGCACGGCACCGCCGAGGGATTACACACCGGCAAGGTCTAAAAAGCCGATCTGTCAGCAGCGTTATCCCCGCAACCACCTCAGTATTCCTCTCCGGGTGAAGCCGTGCCTCCCGCAGCCGAAACGCGCCGGCGGTGTAGCCAAGGTTACACAAGGAGATCTTCTCTTAAGTTGAGCAATTCCCATTTTGCGTCGCTGCTTCGCAGACACGAGCGGGTGCGTTCCTCATTAAGCGAGCCGAGGCTGCATCGCAGTTACCCGGCGCACGTAACGCAGTTATTTTTAAATGCGGCACGGGGACGTCGGGACGAGACCGCACGAAGGATAACGCGGGGGAAGAGCGGAGGAACTCGGCCGAGGGGGGCAGCCCCGCTCCCGCCTCCCGCACCTCTGCCCGCGGCGCGGCCCGGGCTGCTCCCACGCGCCCCGCACCGCCGCGCCTCCCAGCGCCGCGCTGCCGGCACCGAGCAGCACCAACGCCGCTACGTGCCCGGCCGGCTACTGGGAAAAAGAGCGAAGGGGAAAAAAAAAAAAAAAAAGAAAGGAAAGGAAAAAAAGTAGAACTCGCAGCGCCAAGCAGACAAGTTACTGACCGAGTCCCGCACGCAGACCCCGCGCCCGGGGCGCGCTGCCCGGGGGCGGCTCTCCACGGAGCGCGGCCGTCCCTCGTTCCCGCCGGGCTGGTGCCCTCCCCGGGAGCAGAGCCGCGAGCCGACCCCGGGGCTGGGCGCAGCTCCCCCCGCACGCCCCCTCGCTCCGCGCCCGGGGCTCCACGGGAGGGGGTCGGCGCCGAGCCCGCCGCTCGCTCTCGTCTGCAACTCACCCAAGAAAGTTGCCGCGGCGGCTCGCCCTCCGCGCCGCTCGGCTGCGCTCAGCGCCCGGGATGAGCTCACCCCGCCGCCCGCTCCTCTCTTCTCCGCTCCGCTCCGCCCGCCGCAGCTCTCGCGAGAGGGCCTGCCCCGCCGCCCGCGCGCCGGAGAGGCGGGGCGGGGGCGAGCGGCCCGCGCGCGTTCCCATAGCAACGGCCAAGCGCCGGGCCTAGCGGGCGGCTCGCGTCCCGCGCCCGCGTCGCCCCCGCCGTTCCCCGGACGCGTTCTGCTCCCCTGGGCTCATCTTCTGGCCCCGGCCCCGGCACTGGGAGTTCGGAAGCCCGGGGAGCCCGGGGGCAGAGGTGCCGCGGGTCGGCCCCGGAGGGGGAAGCCCTTGCTTTGTCCGAAGCTGCCACCTGCCTCGTGGCCCGGAGCGGGCTGAGGGGTGAGGGACAGGGAGGGCCCGAGTGCGCTGGGCTGGCTGCGGCTGCCGGGCTGGGGCGGCTGTGCTTAGCGGCTCCTCTCCCGCTGCACGTAGTTACCTGTACGTGTAAGGCTTGATGAAGGGGCTCCTCGGGGCATACCCAGTACACCTCAATGTAGCGCCTGTCAGAACCTTCTGCATTTATATATATTCATATAATTTTAATCGTTTTTGTTATTACATCAAATTCCAGCCTCCTGGAAACGTGTAGAGAGGAGGGTGACTGACACAAAGGCAGAACCTCCCAGTGCTATGCAGATAGCATTACATCAAGCTCTTTTACTGCCAAATTAAATTGAATTCTCTCTCTAGATATCAGCCATAGAGAACAAATTAATGACGTGGGTAGATGTAAAAAAAAAAATTAAAAAAAATTTTAAAAAAGGAGCATACATCAACATGACCCTTTTTTTTTTCCATAGGAACTGTTTGTAAATGGCCAAAAAGCTTAATAAATTGAGCTGTGGTAACTCTCTGGACAACGCTGATTGTCACTGCTGTCCTTGTCTTGAGAGAACATTAGCAATCTCAGTTAACTAATGTAACTGAAGCTTTCCCTGAGCTGCCTCTGAAATTAGGGCACTCCAGAAAATATCTGAGGCTGGGGCTGGCGAAGTTCCAGCAGTATGCAACACGGCAATAGCTGCCGGAGCAAGGGAGCTGTGGTGAGCAGCTGCCCCACTGCGGCTTCACTTTCACCATACACCCACCTTCCAGGAAGATTTGGACAGTGATGATGAAGATTTATGAACCAGTCTAAATGACTTAGATGCTCCGGAAGATGTTCCTAGTGGATCTTTAGTACTGTTGTTTAAATACCCCGGAGAGAGGTACTCTAAAAACACCTGGCTGAATTTCCAAAGGACAATCACTCTCCAGGGTTCTCCATCCTGAGGTCGTGACTCCAGCAGGTGTTACAGTCACCAAAAGACTTCCTATCTCATCTTGCCAAGTAGGAGGAATGTTCTGGGTGGAAAAAGAAATGATCCCAGTGCTGCTCTGACACGGAAAAAAATGAGCTAGCAGTCTAGAATGACAGATAGGGACATTGTAGGGTTAGCAATCTAAAATGACAAACAGGAACACTTTAGGCATTTAAATATATCTTCTCTATGTCACCTAGCTGAAAAGCTAAGTGCATCTTATATAAATTAAGAGAAATGTTTCTTACTGGTAGCCCAGGGGAAGTACAAACTGGCTTTCAGTCTTCAGGTATAGAAATACAGCAGTGCTGGATGTGACCGCAGCATCAGGAAGCGTGGGGTCCTGGCACAGGGCTGCACGCAATGGGGCCTGGCTGAGATACTCCCCTCACTGCGCTCTGCCCGCACATGGTGTTGGCACTGCACCTAGGGGAGCAGCAATGCTCAGGAGCACTGCACGCTCTCACAGGCTTTGGGATAGATGGAGCTTGTCTTCTTTCTTTTCAAGGAAGCATAAACATTTCTATGCCTTTGTAATCAAATAATAACTAAGTTGGTTTTGTGGGGAAAGAGGGATGAAGAATTTACGGTTTAGTCCTTGCCCAAGTAAGGACATGGTCAGAATGGCGAGTCTGGAACAGTTCAATGGGTGGGCGTTTATTATGGAATAAGAAGTTTTATTCCAAAATAATTCCCATACCTCAATAGTGCATAACTAATTCTAGAATAAAAGGGCTCTTTTCCCTTTGATAGAGCGCACACACATAGGCCTCTGCTTGAATGGCTATTGCTGAATGAATGATGCACAGTCATCATTTCAGTTTCCCTGTGTAGACAAGCCCTAAGAGTTTCTGAATGCTAATCCTTCTTCTGCCACTAATGTGCTGTGTAACCTTGGGCAAGTCACTACGTTTCTATTTTAATATTCTCATTTAGACAGAAAGGGAAAATGATATAGTTATTTACCTCAGAGGAGTGAGGTGAGAGTAAATTAATTAACATTTATGTTGCTCTCTGAAGGCTTAGTGTTATGAAAGGCTAAGTAGTAGGACTGCTTCTGATCAGGGCTGGCCGGAGCTCCTGGAAGCACAGGGAAAATTTGACTAAGAATCCAAACCACCCTGAAACAGAATGCATTATTTATTCATTGATGAACAATGAACATGTGAAAATTTTATACAGCACGCTCTTCCAAGAAGGAAAGCATTACAATTTGGATATACAATGCACCAGAAAAACAGATGAGGTAATTCACGTGTAGATTGCTCACGAAAGCCCAAGCTCAGTCAGTGAGTTTCAGGATATGGAAAAAGTCCATATTCTCATTCTTCATCTCAGGAAGTCAGTGTATATGGGGAAAGTTTTGGTGTATTTTCTAGCACTACTGGCCTAGGGCTTTTAGGGAATTCTCTTTAATATGAGTGATTTCTTTGATCCAGTTTACAGCACATAAACCATTACACTGTCATAGCATAGGACTGTTTTGCTTTGGGGCACCAGGGCCAGGAATAAGTAGCCAGCCTTGGCACAAAAGGCAGCATCTTGTGAACTGTAATTTCTGTGTCCTTTTTTTTCACTGACTAACAGGATTTTCCTGACAAGAAGTAGATATTAACGCTCTCTGATTTCACCAGTTATAACTCCGTGCAACGTGTATGGTCAACTCTGAACTCTAATGGAGGGGTACCAACATTTTAAAGCAACCCTCTCTGCAGCCCACAGAAATTCACCCCAAAGTAAATCTGTTCCATTTAATTGGCATGAGTAATTACTATTTGGACGTAAAGTATTTGAAGTCATTAAGACTCAGGGTGAGAAACACGCATCAGTTAGAACTGGAGAAAATGCATTTTTAAATAAAAGTAATATTTTTGAATGTGACGCATTTTATTTAGTAGAACTGTTGAAGAATATATTGCAAAAAGGATTCGAAAAGAAGGAAAAGATGCATGAGCATTTGCAACAAAGCAGCAGAATGGAAGAGGGTGAGAGTGAGCATAGAGGCTGGTGCAAAGTAAGGAGGAAGTACAAAATTAAATGGTCAGTGTCAAGTCTGACAGGCCAGAATTGTGACCTACCAGCTGTCTGTGGGATCACGGAGGCATGCACGTAATTTCATTTTCCTCCTGACAAGCCTGTCTGTCCTGCTCTGTGGTCAGTAGGCCCTTTCTCATAATTTGCAAGGATCTGCATCATTCTCTGGCATTTCAGGAGACTGCCAAGCCACTGGAATAGGGAAGAGAGGCCCAGAAACAGTACTAATGGGAACCACTTAGTTTGGAGGCAGGTACATATGTAATCCTCAGAGAAGAAATTGCAAAATACATACTCGCAGAACAAGACTACATTTACAGAGGCACCACTGCACACAGATATCAACTGTATGAATCAAGAAGGCTTTTCATCAGTAAAGATGCAGTTAATAACCTTGACTAATATTAATAAATGGAATTGGATGTACATAGGAGATTGCTTTGCTTTTAATTCATTACCTGGAAAAAATGACATACCTGGTTAGACCAAAGCCTACTAGTTCAGCGTTATGTTTTGAATAGTCGTAACACTATAGGCTTAGGAGAAAATGGAATGCAAAGGGAACTTTGGTGAAGAGAGTGTTCTTTTGTTTCAAATTTCCTGTTGATGTGATGCAGCATCAGTCATCAAATTATGCTATTCAAATATTTAAAACTGACAGAAGTGGCAAACACAATCCAGAAGAACTCCAAAGGGCTTCTGTAAACTGTATTTAACACAGAACTCCCCTCCCATACATTAAAAGATTAATGGTGAAAAGTCAAACACTCAGAAGTAATAAAAGCCAAATGCCATCTGCTTATACCATTATTTCAGATTCCTTGGACACACACACTTTATAATATAAATTGTAATTGTAGGATTAGACAACTTTCTCCACGGTTTCTCTGAAGGCTGAGGAGTTGGAATGTAGCTCCACACCTTCCTTTCTTGCATGCTCTTGTCCACTAACAAGACGGGAGAATGCATTGCCAACAAAGTTGATCTGGAGTGATTATCAGAGCCAAACGTCTCACTAACAGTAACGAATGCATTGTTACCCCTTTCCTGTAAGGTGATATTATTATCCCCATTTTCCAGATTAAGTAGCTAGAACCTTCTTTTCAAGGAAGCACAGCTCTCCAGGAATTCACTTGTAACTGTGAATGCCTTTGCAAATCAAACCCCAGGCCCTGGAGGAAGGCTGCTTCCTATGAGACAGTATAGGACAGCAAACACAGGCACTGCTAACGGAAGAAGCAGATCTGTCCACTCCACACCCTGCTTCTTTTCCCTGCTAGCTGCTAACTGTTCCTGCCCCAACCTTTGTCCTTCACAGCTGCCTGTATGACTCTACAGCAGTGACTCAGAGGACTGATCCAGCTAGAAACTAATGTAGCAGGAAAAATACCAGTAGCTTTCAGCCAGATGAGTTTCCTGATCTGTTTTCAGTGTGGCCTCATGGATACCTTTGTACAAGAGAGGACAAGACACAGCAACAGGCAGCTAGGAGGGCAGGCTGGCAGGATTGTCTTTTTTACTGATGTTGCCACTTCTTCTCTGGGTAAAAGTGTTGAACTTTAGCAGGAAGAGCACAAACACATTAGTTAAGAAGTTCCATTTCAGGTTAAACTCAAAAAAAAAAAAAAAGACACAGAAGCTGGAGCAGAGAATGGTAGTGGTGGGAGAGGTCTCATTTCTGGCTCAGCTGCCCTTTTACCTCGAGACTACTGACCTCTCAGTTCTTCTGTGGGATTCTTCTTCACTGCTGAGACTTGCACACTGTGTTCAAATCTAATATCTAAGTTGGCATCCCTCTTCACAGATGTCCAGAGCAGCTTATATCTAGAGAAGGATGTGACATTTTATTATGAAAATGACTGTACTATTTAAGATATGTCAGCTGAAATGAGGAAGTGTGCTTTGATTCTTCCTACAAGAGTTGTTTCTCTCTATTATGAAGAGCACATTCTGGAAGAAACACAGAAACAGTATCTTAGGACTGATACTATGCTCTTTCACTGGCACATACATGCACACACACACGCGCACACACACACACAAATCCTCTCTTTCTTTCTCAGAAATGGCAGAATTTCAGCAAAAGTGATGGAGTACACTCCCCCACCAACAGCTCAGAACAGCATGCTGAAGGCAGGTGCCTGGGAAGCGGGAGGCGTCACTGGGGATTCATCTGGTCCCAAGAGAAATGTAACCCAAGTGTCCTTTATCCTGGACAACTTCTGTCCACTATAGCAGAAAAGAACAGCTCCCTTTCTGCTGACAACATCTCAAAACGAAAGTGACCTCTCTATTTGCAGTAAGCATTCACCTTTAGCAAAAGATTCCAAGCTCTGAATATTAAAGAATGGAAGTATCTCGTTGTGTTATCTTGGACTATTATAGTTGACTTATTTAAAAAGAGAGGAAAACAAATAAACAGTACCTTTAGCAATGTCTAGTAAGTTTAAGCAGAATTCTCCAACTTGAATGATTAATTCTGAAGAATAATCATATAAAACAAAAAGACTTCAGACACGTTTCATTTTTGTATTTTCATAACTCAAGTTGACTATTTTCTAAGCTATTTTATATGCAATTAGTCTGAAATATGGTTTTCTAGCTCACAGTTTTCCGAACAAAATATAAAATGACATAGTTATTAACCTTTGGGAAATCTCTCCTACACACAACAGAATTAAATTCTACAGAAAACTGAATAACATTGGGAGAAATTCCAAATGACTTGCCATTCATTTGTTTGATGGATAGTTGGGCTAGCTCTCACTTTTTACAGAGCTGCCAATCACCGAGTTCTGGGATATATTCCGAGAACTCACTTAGAATCACAAATTGCAGTCACAGGCTTCCGTGGCTAAAGCTGTTGTGGAAGAACCGATTACTTAAGAGAAGGAGATGGTACTGTTTCCAAGGGAGGGTAATATTGTGGTATCGGTGCCTTCAGCTTTTCAGCACAATAAGTTGCTTCTTCTAATGTGACATTTAAAGAGATGCTATCTGTTTAGAGATGTAATCTGTTTAGAAATCTCTGAGGATTTCTCTACTGATGTTGAAACTCAAACTGAGATCACCATAATACATAGAGAGAGGGAAATTGTTATATCAGTTTGCTTATTTTGCATTTGGCAACTCTGAATGCTCAATTTCATTCTTTCCATAGCAAAGGGTGTTAGTCATTCTGTCGCTTGTCTGAGTTTTTCATATAGCAGGAGGAAAAGGGAAAAATACATTGTGATTCTTGAAATCCAAAAACTGACACAAGGATTCTGGAGTGTGGCTAAAACGTGAAATTCTTTTCCATGTTTTTTCTGAAAGAGTTTCATCACCTATTTTCACTATGTGCATTGTAAAAGTCAACATGTGCATGAAGTCAACAAAGCCAGTTATGCTAAGCAGCTATACTTCTATTTTGGTATAACTGCTTCAGTTATTAGAGGAGCTACACGTGGCTTATCCTGCATTACCATGAATCGCCAGATTGTTCTGTACAACTCAGACTCGAGTGCCACCTTATCTGTTGGGAAAAGGGCTTCCCATCTCATGTCAACTCTGTCAACACAACGATATGGCGAAAAAAAATCAGAATCTCCTCTCCCCTGATATCTGTGCCATAGGGTTTCTACAAAAAGAGTGACTTTGCCTCCGGCCACCACCCTCGCATCATCAGGGTCCAGTCAGCCTCTCTGTCTCCACAAGGTCTGATTGCAGGATTTAGATGTTTTCCTGGAAGAGATTGCTAAATCTTTTCACAATTGAAAACGCCTCACTTGCTGTGACAAGGCTATAGGAAGCCTCCACAGGCTTCAGCTGCTTTAAAGTCATCTTCCAGATATTTTTGCCAAAGAAACCTCCACTGAAAAAGGAGCAGGTTAGAACTTCAGCTGAACTTCATCCTAGAACTGCAATTAGATTTCAATTTAAGAACAAGTGGTACACTGAAATAAACCTTAAAGGATAACTGCAGATATCTGTAAAGATAGAGTTCTTCTCTCCTTTGCAGTTTATATCACATGAAATACATGAAAGTGGGAGAATTGTACCTTTGTCTCGTTTCACAGAACTTCTTCACCATAATGCTCTTCAATATGCTGTAATGTTATGAATAAATGTTGCAAGGCTTCTATTAACTCATTATGTTGTAATAACACTTTTATCAGCCTAGCCAACAGCCAGAATAACTGCAGAAACTAAGGGGTTATTTAAAGTAAAGCAATGAGCTTATATGTATGATGTATTATTTTCAGTAACACCAGTGCACCAGTATAGAGTTTTGCTGCTGCAGAGGAAAACAGAAGGGGCTGGCATAGCACAGCGCTCCTCCAGGTCTGCTGAATCATGGAGGCTTTGAAAGTATCCCGTGGCCTGAAAACTATATTCTGTGGGGATATCCTCTTCCTGCTTAATAAACCTTTTCTTCTCAGAGGTCAAATACTCTGTCTTGTCTATTCATCCTTATTCACGTCTCACAGAAGTTCATAAGCAGAATCAATAAAATAATTTCTATCTTACAGTGTGGTTTTAAAGTACAGCAGCCTGGTTTGTTGGTACAAGTGCTCATTGAATGCTGAATGTCTTTTAAATTAGCTTGTAAAATCATACAGAAATTATTTACAGATGGAAGCCCAAGTGTATTTGTGTAAACCGTAGATGGATGTAGCTATAGAGCTTGCTGAGCATGAACACCAGGCTGGCGCTTTGGGAATTCGAGGCACTGACATCATTTTAGGACTGTCAACTATCCCAGCGATGTTAGAACCTCAGAAAAAAACACACAAAGGCTTCTGAAATGGGGCCTCTGGTAATTACCTGGAGGAGGGAGCTGAGGAAAAAAATTGCCTGGAGACACTGTTTCAAGAAAAAAAACTTCCGCAATTGCCAAGGGACTAATGAACTATATCTCAGAATGCCAGCCAAAGTCACACTGCCAAAATGTGCATTTCATTTCAGTGAAAGCAGAGAAGATCTGCATTTCTTTCTTTCTTTCCTTCCTTCTTTCTTTCTTTTAAATGGAAAACAATTGATTTTAAGAGTCAAAAGTAACTTAAACTCAAGAAAAGGTTATCTACAATTTGTATTCAAGAAAAGTTTGAAACCCTACCTAATGCCCTACAAAACTGATTTGGAAATTAATAAGGCTACTTTACATGTAGGTATATATTTCCTTCAGTCAAAACGGGGAGGAAGAGTTTGTGATATTCTTGGCAGTTCTGGTCTAGAGCAACCAACGCGCTTGTATTTCAGGTTGTTGTAGCTGTAGAATTCCCTGTCCCAGTTTCTGATGAATAAATCCTTAGGTTTCTTTCTCAGTTTTCTGAAACGCCCCTGGGATTAAAATCTCGGTCTGTCTTAATGAGACACCCTAATGACATCACTGCTCCTCCCTTCCTCCAGCATCGCGTGATGTTTTTCCCCATGCTGAAAGGCCTCGAGCACCCCATATTTCCAGCACCAGCTTCACAAGTGTTTCAAGTTTTAACAGAATCTTATCCTTCTTTTCCAGATGTTTAGCTTTCATTTTAAAAAACAAACAATTTCAAATGCTACATAGCAGAATAACTAAGTTCTTTCAGTTGCTCTGTTTCTCCAGTCATCTAATGACACAGGTAGATCTGCTGATCTATTTATGAGACACATGGATTGCAGGACTTCCTGTCTTGACATTTTCTTATGTGTTTAATGATATTTGATTTTTTTTGCAATTTTACTTTTTATGGTTCATTTCTGTACTCTGAATACAGACATGCAGAGCTTCCATTCATGCCCTGCTAGGCAAATATTTCAGTTCAATTTGCAGTGAACTAATTGTTTTTCTGTGATATTGTGTGGTGGAGTTAGTTCATTTTCTGTAACAAAACGTAACCCAGTTGAATCACGGTAACTATGACTCATTAATGGGAGACATCTGGTGATAACCCCTGAAGTCACTGTATTTCAACACTGCAGCAATTCATAACCCCTGCACAAAACAAACAGGGAACATAAAGGGATTAGTAACTTTTATGTTTTGGCCTCCTACGATCGCTAGACTCAATAGAAATGTAAGCATTGTGTAAAAATGAGGTAAGCGTTAGATGTCTAGACATCCTATATGTGGCCATTCCATGGGTTGCTTGGTGCCCTGGGGTAATCATTAGAAAACATATAGTTAAGTAGATAAAAGTTTCTTGTAGATGGTGTCACTGGCAACGCCCTCCAAACTGAAGGGGATAGTTGTAACAGCAGTAGTGCATTTTTCCTAACTAGTATTTCTTGCCTAAATACTTAAATGGCCTTTACTGGGGCTGGACTTTCAAAATAATAGGAAATCTGTTTCATGCACAAACATTTTTTGCCTCCTTTTCTGGTTTGCTTTCCCCTCTATCTCATGACTTCATGACTTCTTCATTACTTACTGACACAGCCTAAAAACAATGTGATTTTTCTATGGGGAGTAGACATCACTGCTTGAAAATTCACTTTTATTAATAGCTTTAAACCTTGATGAAACAAACATGACAATTATGTAAGGAGCAAACAATGCTGCGCAGATTCTCGCAAGAGCTAAAATAGTTTATGGTGGTGCTGATGGTAACTGAAAAGGCACGTGCAAAAATTTTGCAGGTTTTTTCCTGTTGCAAATCCTCCAGTAGTTACTTTCATCTCTCTTTATTACTTCTCAGAAATGGGGGACAAAAGTTGTTCAGTGAAATCCATCACCAGAATAAGATTTGACTGACAGAGGGCTTTGTGACTGATGCTGTTTTAATAGAAATCAGATTCTGTTCTAACATCAGAGAAACACATTTGGTTAGAAGTAAGATGTTCGCCAGCGGAGGATTCTTTTCTGTCTGCCTTTCGATAGGTCCCTCCTGCCCTTCTAAAAGCGTAAACGTGCAATTAATGGAGGCACATACAGTGAAATATTCCTGATGTTATCTTCCAGGTGAGACCTTTAGAACTGTAGTGCTGTATTCTGTGGGGTTATTAAACTTCCCATAACTCTTCAGGCTGTCTTCCGTATTTGCACTAATGCCTTTGGCTCAAATTTCCTCCCTCACACTGTATCTTTAGCTCTTTATCAGCCTAAACTCTTCATTTTGCAAGGGGCTATATTGATCTAGGCCCTTTTTGTGTCAATATGCACATACTGTCACAGCTTAATGCACATCACAGCTCAATTCAAAGGGAGTCACTACTCATCTGAGCCCTGACAGGAACAGCCTCAGGTTTGTAAAGTGCTTTGTGGCTCTTGGCACACCTTTACCATTTACAGTAATTTCTTTTTGGCAGTAAAAGGGTTTCTAGGTAAAACGGTAGAGCTTTATGATAGAAGTAACCTTGCTATTGACCTTAGCAAGAAACCAATCATGATTCTGTCAGGGTACTTTTAAAAATTAGATGCAACCCTAAAGCACTGCTTGCCAGTCACTCTGACATCAAAGCCTACCTAGGACCAGGCAAGAACAAGAAATTCTTTCTGCTGGTTTTTGAGACTGTTATCATCTTTTATGTCTAGTGGTTTGAAAAACCATATCTGAAAAGTATGAAGTACTGTCATTAACTGTGTATTTATGGATTGGCCTCGTGGTCTACTGATAGATAGCATTCTGTACGGCTACTATGACATTTGGTTTTGGTTGTTTGATTTTAGGAATGCTATCTGAAGAGCCACTGCTCTGCAGCTGCCTCTGTTGGCTGATCGAACATCCGGTCCCGTGGCTCTCCACCAGGTATCCTCTCGCATCTCTTTCTCTAGAGGACATACACATGCTTCACTTCAACCATGAGTAGTCACCAGGCTTTAATCTTAGCACAGCAATTCATGTGCTCAGGGTTAAGTCAAGGCATGGGGATGAAATGCAAAGGCTCGTCTTGAGGGCTGCTGCAGAGAAACATGGAGGGACAACCACCCATGCAACCTGCTTTCTTTGGACAAGCTTACGAACAAGGTAAGGCAAGTAGTGCTTACCCTCAGTGAGAGACCTAAGAACACTACTTGCAGGAATTGACCTCTTTTTCAATTGAAACTGCTGCAGCTGTTGCCACCACTGCAAACTGGTACTGCTGTAATCTCCTCCTGAGATGCCCTTAACACTTCTTTAGCTATCAGTTAACTGCAGGCACTTGCCAGGAAGGCTCATGCTGACCACTCTTCCTCCCCACTGAGCCCACTTTTCCCACTGCACTGACATCCAGTCTCCCAGCATCCTGCTTTCCCATCTGGAGCTGCTATGTCACATGGATGGGCCAAGAGCTGCTGCTTTTGTTTCACGTTATTTCAGTTACAATACTCCTAAAAGCACAGCCATAGCCAGGAGGATCTCATGCTATGGTTTACAGGCCCTGATTGTCAGTTACACAAAGATGCCTGTGTGGTCCCGACTGCTTGCAAAGTGGGAATAAATGGCATTACCAGAACACTGCAGAAGGACAGCTCAGTCTTTATGAGAGTCATATCCATAATGTATATCTGATGCCTGGGCTAGAAACTATGTGAAAGCAGGAAAAGGAGCAGCGGGATTGGGAAAACTCACATGAGCTAATCAGTCAAATAGATCCACAGAAGGGAGCAACAGGTTCTACAGGTGACTGGTTGCCACTACTAAAGGCATCAACAAGCAAATAAAGATGCAGTAAACTTGAATAAACACACTTTCGGAACTGTATATTACAACCTGGTGACGGTAAAGCATACTTAGTGATTATTCACTTGACATATTTGTCACGTATTAGGCCCTCAGCAAATGAGATAGACTTTAACATAAAGTTGGATTAACAGAAATCCTGTTCAGCTAAAGAAAACCTCCTGTGGGCGTCACATTCCTGCAAGGTGGTCACAGGAGGCTATTAAAAACTGTAGGAACAGGCATCTGTGTAACGTATTATATATATTAAAAGCTTTGAATACATCTCAGCAGGTTCTCTAGAGGAGATAGTATTTCATTTCCTCCGCTGGCTGAATCTGCATGACCAGGATGGGTGAAAATCCCTTGTCACATATTTATGCAGGATAACGTTCAAAGCTCCCACCGCATCGCGCATTTCAGCAACAACTGAAGCACACACACACCACTCTGCAACGCGGTGCACGCTACAGACTTCAGCCACAGGCATGAAGTTGTTTGGCTGCCAGCTTGCTGGGAGCGCAGTTACAGAACCCACCAACAGTTGGGATATAGAAGTACACTGTCCGAGCCCAGCACTCTTCTACAAAGATACAGCCCCGCTCACCACAGCCTCCCCACCCAGCCTTGCTGCAGGCTGTTTTACAGCATACCCTCTTTTGTCATTTTGCAAGAACTAAAACAGAAATAGGAATCTGGAGCTCTTTTCCCAGAACCATATTTACTCTCGTAGCAGGAAGGAGACAGGAATGAATGCTACCAGTATCTCAGTTTATTCCAGGATACATCTTTTTCAGATCAGTACCACTGAGTGAATTACTGTTGTGAAATCAGTTTGTGCCAATTCTTTTTCTAAGCCTGCACAATTCCCTTGACCTCTACCTCTGTAGCTCGGTTCTACCTATCCTAGCACAGAGCATTGCTTTTACAGCAGACAGACCCATTGATTTTGCTAGGACATCTCCCAGGATCAAACCCTCCCCAGTTTAACTAGGGATGGCAGACGCTGCCTCTAAACATCTGCTGGCTGCTGGAATGGCTCTGATTACTAGCAAGCAATGCCGATGAATGTAAAATTACTTATCAGACCAGAAAAAAAGGAAAATATTTGAAGAGAGTTATGCTAGGGTTGGTGGCAGGATGAGAAGGCATTTAGGGGAGATCACAAAGACAACATTGTCAGAAATTGATTTGGCTTATTCAAAGCACTAAGATATGTGACTGTGAGAAACCGTAAGATTTCAATTCCCCTATTCAGCCTGGAGTTTCTTTAGATTCTAATTACTGCAGTATAGAAGAAAAGAAAGCAACTAACAGAGAAAAAAATGACCTTTTATGGAAGCTTGGCACTTGAATCCAGTGAGGTTTGAGAATGTTATTATAAGAGTTCATTATATAATAGTCTTAGTAACATTTCATATTAAATAATTAGAACAGAATTCTCTTATCTGCCTATGCATGTCACCACTGACCTGCATCTCACCTACAGGGCCACTCGTGGTCTTGAAAAAATCTGCATTAAAGGCTGAAGGGAAGAAATATTACATTCTTGACACAGAGCTGCAGCGTGTCCTTGGGCACTGAGCCATCGAGAGAGCTGTGTGAGCAGCCCTGTCCCTGCAGCAGCAGGATGGCCAAGGGAGCCCTCACAGAGCTCCACCACTGCCTGCTTCCCCTGAATGCCACCTACAGAGCCGTACACTGAGACTGAGTTTCCCTATCACACATCATGTCCCTGGGGCTACGGCCTCTGCTGCAGCATCTACAGAATTAGAATCTTCTCCACTAAGGAAGGGCATCCCGTTCTTGGAACTTTGCACCTAGAACACCCCAACAGTACAAACACCAGGCATACAGCCAGCCCAGCATAATGGAAACAGACTTCTGCGTTGTTCAGGGAATTTGAAATTTGTATCCAAATTCCATGGCTTGAACTCATCTCTAGTTATAACGTGTAACATAATAGTCTAACACATCATGAGCTGTCTTTCCCTTGGTAGAACAACAGAAACATTAAAGAATGCCTGACTCAATCAGGCATAGCTTCCAATGGGATAAAATTAAACAGCTTTCTGCTGGTGCCACAAGGAAGATGCATCAGGTACCACTGCAATGCTTTAATCACACAGCCTCTGAGAAAGGATCAGCAGCACGTACAGCGCAGCAGTAGCAACTTAAATCCCAAAGCTTAGAAATGCTAGATGTTTAATTAAATAAGGAATTCACCTTTCCCTTTCCGTACGATCTTGGAGATTTCTTTTTGACAAGCGAGACGTTTGTCTTGTTCTGATAATGGGAGCTGATGGGGTGTAAGTAGAGAAAAGGAAAACCTCAGCGCTTCCGTCCCTTCAGCAAAGCCCTGCATTAACTGCGAAATCAGCCTGTTACTTACAGCTCCTTCTCCTATCATCTGTTTGCAGAAGTTCATTGCTTAATTCCCATTCATATCGCCTCTGTGAAGAAGAACAGGCTGATGACATTTCAGTTAATCATAATCTTCCCTTTCTGTGACAACCTGCCAGCAGCCTTTTTGAAAATAAACTTGTGGAATGAAATCTTTAAGCAGGAGGATTTTTCCCCATCATCATGGAGGGAAGGACCTGACAAGATGAACGCGCAGGAACGTTTCACAAGTGAAAAAAAAATTTCTTCTGGATTTATTGCCATTTCTCCTGCAACATTTGAGGTAATTTTTCTGGCAAATTTGTACTGATGTAACTTTACATTTTCACCTCTATCCTCTTTAGAATATGCCTCTCGCTGTAACACACTTGCTAGCAAGGATAGCTTAGGTTTCCATGGTCCAACTTAATTATCAGGCAGCTGCAGAAGTGCTAATATAGTCATGCCTTTGTGGGTATGCATGCATAGAGAAAATCCTTTGTAGGGTAAGAAAGCAAAGAATCTTTCAGAAGATTTGAAGCCCTTACTGCTAGTCATCTTGAATATCACGCAGTCTAATAACTATGGCTATTTCAACTCTGCTAACGTCCTAGTAAAGGAACTGGAAATGCAAGAAGGAATTGGAAAGGCTTGTGGGGCTGCTGGCGGCAGTGAGCTCACAGAAGCCATCACCAGCAGTTGAACTTAAGTCAGGGCAGGTGTAAAATTTGGATGGAGGCCACAGAGGCCCAAAGAAATACTACGAGCCAGAGGCAAAGCCACAAGCAGAGGAATTGCTGAAGAACAAAGAACAGAGTCAGAGGCCGGGCCTCATCCAAAGTGACAGCTTTTGTGGAAGTTCAATCAAAGCTGCACAAGTGTCAGCACCTTTTGTTCATGACAACAAAAGCCAGGATGTTGAGCTCTCTGGAAATAGCCGATGTTGTAAATAGCTGCAATGTCATCGAGAAGAAGAAATTCAAGTTTCTATCAGCAACTGCATGCTGCCAGCTTAAAGCCAGGAAAAATATCTCTGGCAGCACCTTCTGCCTCTGCAGGGCTGGTGGGCCATGCCAGCTCATTCCAAATGGGCTTTCCTGTCTGTGTGCAGTCAGTTAGAAGACTGCAGCATCCTTACCCAGAGAAGCAGCAAACCTTTGTTAGAAGAGCAGAGTCAGCAGTTTATTCATTACAGAAGCCAATGAAGAATTGAGAACATATTCCAGCAGCCTTGGAACCACAAGGCTGAGAGAAAGAGAAGGAAAGAAATTGTTGCATGTCTGGTAGAAAGACATTTGTGCTAGCTTCTGTCTTTGATGAAGGTACAGCATCATACCACAGCCAGAGTTATTGGGAAACTGAGGTCCTGAGCTCTTTGTAGGAACCCTAGACCATCCAGGAGTGCATAGATTTATGAATTTCACTCTGAGTGCAACAGCTGTGAAGAAATTCACTCCATCCTTTCTCTAAGACAAAAATGTCAACATTAACTTGCATTAGAATCATAGAATCATTAAGGTTGGAAAAGACCTCCAAGATCACCTAGTCTAGCCGTCCACCTGCCACCAATATTGCCTACTAAACCACATCCCTATGTACCACATCTACAAATTCCTTGAACACCTCCAGGGACGGTGACTTTACCACTTCCCTGGGCAGCCCATTCAGTACTCAACCACTCTTTTGGAGTTTTTCCTAATATCCAACCTGAACCACCCCTAGCACAAGTTGAGGCCATTACCTCTCATCCAGTTAGTTACAAGAGTAACTGGTTGTTGTGGATAGATGTTTTGCTACTTTTTTTTTTCCCTTAGAAAAAGTAGTAGAAAAGTCAAAGACAGCGGCTTTATGAGCACTTAAGCAGTACTGGCACTGAGAATTATTTCTTTCAAAGAACTTTAATTCCAGCTCCTTCTGCAGTGGGTGGAAGCTCACACCCACTGCACGCCCCCACGGTCTATCTGACTTCTTCACACAATGTACAGCACAATCTCTGTGCTTCTACTACAGAAGGTGGCCAGCCGCGTGACTGGTAACCATAGCAGCTGCAATAACCAAAAAATCCAGGGCTGAATGTATGCACGAGTCTGTTCCTTTAGCACTGTTTTATTCCTGTGATCAGTATCAGTGGGTACACCTCAAAACGTCCCAATGTTCAGTGAGCAGAGAGGCTCATTGCCACATGGAAAACAGCATGTCTCAAGCAGAAGAATGTTTTCTGTCAGCCTCTTGACTTTTGTAATGTCTAGAGATATTTTTCAGGAGCTATAATCTCAGGCATTCAAAGTAGGATTTCTATTTCTTGTATGGGAAAGATCAGTCCTGGAGATTTTCCCTGCTGGAATCACTGGTCTTTTTCCTGTCATGTGCTGAGTGCTGCCTGCCAGGGATTGAGAAGTAATGGCAGGCAATAATATTTGATTCTTTCCCAGCAACAACGCCAAGGCACGGCATCACAATACCACTAGCTCTGCCTCAGTGCTATTAACTCCTTCAGACAGAATTTGTTTACTTTCCACAGGTGGTAAAAGTTGGCAGGGGATTTCTCCCTTATCTCTCCCTTGCTGTTGCTTTGCAGTTGATCAGAAACTTGGGAGAACTTCACACCTTGGAGAAGGGTGCAGCAGGATGAGCCTCTTTTCCTAGACTATCTACTTCCTCAACACAGCCCTCCCTAGGTACCTGCAGATCCTTATAGACCCAGTAGACACAGCAGCCTGGTCTGCCCTATCCTCTCCCCATTGCTGGAGTAGCCATGACACAGGTACATACCTGTGCTGTAGAGGAGAGCAAAGAAGGGGAGGAACGGCAAGAATAAAATGAAGCTGAGTGGTGTCACTGCAGGCAGTGTAAATTATTGTGTGTATTCTAACAGGATATCGTCTTAGTTTTGGTAGCAAATCTACTACTGTCAGCATTTAGAAGGCTGTTAGCATTATGCTGCTGGTATACCGTCTCAAAGGCATTTGGTTCCCGACAGTATGTCACACTTGGACGTAATCCAAAGCCAGTGACAGTCTAAGACCTGTGAGTTATAAAGCCAATCTCTGCATGCTTATTTATATTAGAAAGCTCACATTTCAACCCAAAGCCCAAAAGCAAGATATACCTCAACATGCAGCAAATTACAGATGACTCATGGAATCTGAGCTCAAGTTCTTTGGACTACAGCACAAATAATTACCACCTAAGCAGTTACTTGGATGAAGAGTCCCTTTCTTTAAAAAGGAAAAAAGAAAATACTGTCCCTAAGAATATCAGGAGTCTCAGTGCTATTATTTTTAGAGACATTCATTTAAACAGAGGAAGGGCAACAAGTAGCATCATCTAAAAAGAAATTTAATGCAGGTCTGGAGTGCCCAGGTAACAACCATACAGGCTAGACTTGTTTTGTGTTCTTATAGAACAGTGGAGACACATAAGGACATTTAACCAACACAGAGAACAGCTGATGTAGTCCTCTCCAGAAATAAAAGTACGAGTTTCTACAGTTTTGGTCAAGGTGCCATAGCTACTGGTTGTAATAAGCACTCATTTTTGGAGGCTAGCATAGATAAAACTTACCAGCAGTCCTGGTACACAGCCTCCTCTACCACTGTAAGCCATAGGCAGCCCTCAGGAGAGTGAGAAGAAAGTACTCAGGGGAACATCAGGACTGTAACTGCCTCATTCCTCCACAAAGACAAAGGAAGAGCAGGCTTCTCACCAGCAGGCACAGAATGAGCCAGGAATACAGGGCTGGAAGAGCCCAGCACTCTATTTTCAGGTACACAACACCTCATAACTCAAGCCCCTTCCTGTAGCAACCAGGTGAAGAACTGTTGCACCTGTTCTTCCCTCAGATTCTCATGCGAGCAACTCACTTGTCAACTCCAAAATCCCCAAAGGATCTCTGTCAGGTAGAGTGCTAGCCATGCCAGAGCCCACATAGTTTGTTAAAGCTTGGGGTGGTGACAATGAGCATCCACGTAGCAGACAGTTCCATTCATTGTTACTACATATTTTGCATTATTTCTATAGCATAAGAATTGGGTTGTTAACATCAGCATTTTTATATGATTGCATCTAGCTATGTGCCAACAAAGGATCACTTACCTTATTACATTTTTCCATGAATCTCCTGTGTAAGTCCTTCTATTCTCACAGAAGAACAGTCTCTTGGTTGGCTTTTAATTTTGTGGAAACAATTAACTTCACATACCATCTTCCCTAAGAAATTTAGCCCAAACCAAGTCCCTTATTAAAACTAGATTTCCAGTCAAGCAAATTATGATGATGTCTCTTTTATCCAGACATTTTCTATTAAGGCATATTAGATCGCTTTATTCCGCTCTCTTCCACAAAACAGTAACTATCGGAGCCCCCAAAAAGACAGTTTTAAGTTTTGCCTTTTAAAGGCAATGTTTATTATTATGCTGACACCTCTTCATGACCAAATGGCAAAATTGCAGATTTTAAACATTCGTCAGTGTAATGTAAGTGGCGTCACTGAGCAGTTTTTGTGTAGTTAAACAAAGTTGGTAACAGATGTGCTTACATCAGCTCTGATAACATTCATTTTAAATGGACTTCATAATATCTGCAAAATCATATTCTAAACTAATTACTTCCCTTGCAGCATTCAGTACATCTCATGGCTGAATATAACCCTCATTTGTTGGTATATTACACATTTGGAGAGGAATTGGTGAAGTAATTGCCGGTACAGTGAGGAGGGATCATCATTCATCTTAAAGTATGACCTTGCTTTAAATAGCTATTAAAAGGACTAGCCATAAAAGGAAACCTAAGTGTGGAAAAAAATGTGTGAGATTCAGACATTTTATAATTTGGTTGAGTATGAATAACAAGGCAGCTTTCTATTTGTGACACAGTATACATAGCTATGGGAAATTATGGCACCATGCCTTCCTTTAATTTGTTGTTGCTGGGAAAGGCTGTGGAAGCTGGCTTAACATCAGTTTTCAAACACTCCAAAGATTCAATAGATACAGATGCACTTTTTTTTTTTTTTAAGAGAAGTCATGGCAAACGCCTGGCTCCTCGGGCGCTTGTTGCCATTGCAAGAGGCCAGCTTACAGCACAAAGCACTGTGCCTGGTAATGAGCACGGAAGACAGACCCTCAGGTGGTTGCTATGATCATTAAGCTGTTTTTCATAGAATCTGAGAATTGCTGAGTTGGAAAGTACCCTTAAAAGCCATCCAGCCCAACTCCCTTGCAATGAATATGAACATCTACAGCAAGATCAGGATGCTCAGCAGCCCATCCAGCCTGACCTTGAGCATCTCCAAGGACAGGGCATCTACCACCTCTTTGGGCAACCTGTCCCTCCAGGTACCTGTACCTCCTTTCTTCCCATACATGCTCTGTATGGAAATGCAGCAGGCCTTTGAGGACGAAGAGTAATGGAAGCAATTCTTGCTCTTTCATTTGTAATTTGCATATAACACTTGTGACTGTAACTCACTGCGAGATGTGGTGACTCATACAGATCTTCCTGGTGGGTTTGACTCAACCATGACTCCTGAGCAAAATGAGCAGGGAGAACAGAGTGCTGGAGCAGAATTCCTATCTGAAAGCAGAGTGGGGAGCTGCCTAGATCCTATGGAGCTGGGCTGTCACCAGGGCTCCTCGCAAGCAGGCTATGGTGGTGTCTGTGACCTTGATGGGACGGCAGAGGCCACCCATTCCTTTAAACAAACAACTGGGATCAGAGAGCTAAAGGAAGCTTTATGATGGCTGTAAAAGCATCACCGCCTTTACAAAACATTTCAGAAGATTTCAGAGTGCTTTTATTATTTAAATTTATGAACCCTTAGGAAAAAAAGTCAGAAAATACAGCTATAACTCTGGCTCCAGTTCCCTACCTGTGAAGGTTAAAAAGCTGAATTCTACTCAGCTGTCCTTTCCCTTTAAGTACCAGCCTTCAACTCCATACCGTTAAGGAATTAATCCTTGCTCTGTTGCTCCTTATTCTTGATTATTAGCTCTTGGTTTGCTTTTCTACTCTGATCTCTCCTCTTCTCCAAGCTGTATGTTCTTCCTCCTGTGGAGGTGTTCCCCCACCCCCACTCATTTTTCTTGCCTTGCAGGAAGATTTGCATCTTGTTAATATTATTTTTCATCACATTTCTTCTTGTTCTCATTTTAACAATTGTTTTATTATCCAGAAACCATTTGCCATCATGGCCAGACTATGTTCTGAATCTTGCTTCCAGACGATTATTCCCCCTAATTCTTGCTAATCCCATTGAGCTACCTGGAGCACTGAGGAGAGCAGGACAGCGATTGAGCACAGAAGCCCTCTGCAGCCCAAACTGCCTCACTGTGGGCTGGCTGTAGAACACATTAAGTTTCAGATACCTTCTCCCCAGCCTCACCACTCACACAGAGGCAAGGTGCAGCACAGGGAAAGAATCAGCTCTGTGAGTGCTGTGTAGGAGCATTGCTCCCTGCCTGAGTGTCTCAGCAGCTGAGTACAAGGCCTGGTGGGCCACCCCAAAGCCGTCCTCAGCAGCACAGCCCTGCAGCTCCTCCTAGCTCAGCCCCCCTGCACTACGTGCCAGGAGCTTCCAACACATCCATGCAGAACATGGCGTTTGAGGCTGCATCCAAAATACACCCTGCTGCCACCCACTAGGAGCAAACTCACTGTGTTTGCTTAAGGAGAACAAAGGCTGAGCAGGTTGGGCCTGCAGAGAGCACAGACAGGCTCCAACATCCACCACACCTGAACCCACCCATTCACTAATCCCTGCACAGCTGTGGTAAACCACCTCCTGACACTAGCATCACAGGGCACTGTGAGAGGCATGCAACAAAATGCCATGTGGAATCCCAGTCAGATACATGCATCATTTGCAAGCTGTAATGCCATGAAAATAACTTCCGTGAGCTTGGAGAACAGTACTTCCTGTAATTTAAAGCAGGGTGTCTGCAGTATTGGGCACTGATGGGTGTGGGACTGCAGGCCCCCCCCCACCCTGAGGAGTGGCTCCCACCCAGCTCACCGCCCCACTGCCTGGAAAGGTGTGTTACACACACTGCTGGTTCACTGTCTGTTCAGTGAGTGTGCCTGCAGGTGTCCTGTAACCCCAGGAATAATTCCTGGAACATTTAATAGCCCATAGCACTCGCATTCACTATTCTACACAGCTCTGCACTAATGCTCCAGAGGAACAGTTTCCAAATGCAAAGAGAGAAACACATACTTCCAGGGCAGGTGATTTACTGCAGATTAAAAAAAAACGAAACACGAAAGAAATAAAATGCAAATGCAGAGCAGAGCCTCCGCCCCATGCCCTTTCCCAGCCCTGCAGACAGGCAGGCCTTTTGAGACTGCTTACAGGGTGAGCACACAGCAGCCCCATGCAGACAGCAAGAGCATCCCAGCTGTTCTCTTCACTGAGCCCCCTGCATAACCCTCAGCCAAGCCCTGCCTGCCAGAGCCCGAGGTCAGGCCCCGCAGAGCCTCCCACCGCCTGCTGGGCTTCCTGAAAGAGCACCTACACCCATCCCACTGAGTTCTGGTCCCGCTGACCCTGCAGCTTCAAAGGATCACCGCCACTGACATGTCCTTGGGACTGTTCCCTGAGTAACATATTTTAGTCGTGATTTTCCATGTTTACAGTATTTGAAATAATGTGCTGGAAACATTAACAGAAGCAAAGAAGAGTGATAACAAGAGAATTTGCAAACATGCTACAGAGACAGTCCTTTCCTGCTTTTCTTTTGTTTGGATGAAGAGGTGGGCAAGGAATACAAAGGGAAAAGAAAATAACTGGCAGGTTTGTGCTCATAGCTGAAGGCTGTGTTAGCCTGGGTTGTGCCTGTGCCTCCCACTGCAGACAGGATCAAGCCTTCATTTAATCACTTTGCTGTCAATTGGTTTCAAACCCATGGTTTGCATCACACAGAGCAGGGAGCCCAGCTCTCGCTGCTCTGCTGCTGACAGCTTCCAGCTCACTGCTCATCTGCAGGCATTTGGCCTGAGGAGGTCAAAGCACAGCTGGTGCCTGCAGGTCCCCCATGTCCCGCTGCACACAAGTGCCACATTCAACTGCAGTAAGAGGGCCTCCATGTCAGACAGGCTTGCAAGCATAGTGAATCATCGGAGACTCAAATTCAAAGCTGGGAAGCAGATCCTCTTGAAGAGGTTCTTCCTGCTGCAGGCAGGATGCTAGCACAGGAGCCTGAATTTAAGCATGAGCTGAGCTCCTAAAGAGAGCAGGGAAACTTACATGTGGGGACTATGGGCTTGCCTGCTAGGAGGCAGGGTGCATGCTCTTACAAAAATAAAAGCATCCTGAGAGCCCAACCAGCAGGAGCACAAGGTTCTCTTAACATTTCTAGTAAAGTCACTTCGGCAACAGAAGAAATAAACTCACCTCTTCTGAAGAGAAGCACGTGCTAGAAGTGCACATCTAGTTCTTGTGTATTCTCCCAAAAGAGAAAATACAGCACTCTTCCCCTTCATCCTGAGGATATCTTTATTACAATCAACTGAGAGCTCAGCATTACTTGAGGACATTGTTAATGAATGCCTCTGGGCTTCAAAGAGCAGAGTTTTGAGAGCGCTACAAATTAAAGATAACTTGCAGTTCTGCGGTGCCTTCCATCTGAAGATCTCAGCTGTTTGTACCAATTCCTATGAATTAAGCTCAGTCACTCACAAGTGAGCAATTTGTGACAACTATTGAACAGCCTGGAAGGAAGGACAGAGCTGTAAGGACTCATAATAGGGGTGAGAATTACCCCCAAGTTCCCACTGTTCTGGGAAGGCCATCTCTTCAGCAGTCTGTATTAATAGAGAAGAGGTCCTCCCACCATGCCCTGTGGCAGCTAGGGAAAATGAGCGACCCCTTCTCAGCTGCTTGAGACAAGGGCCACAGATAGAGCATCCCAGCCAGGTGAATTAATCTCCTTGGAGAATCCCAGGGAGCTGGATCTAAGACATACACACTCTCAGTACTTCACTGCTGGCTGACTATAGGCCAAATACAGGAACATCCATCCTCAGGTGGTTTAGGCCTCGTGTGGAAGGAGAGAAACTGTCCTTACACTGTCTGTAAGGCCCTTAACACAAGACTCCAGATTTCATGCAGTCCATTTGATCTCCTTCTCCACCATTAACTAAACTAATAAAAGCAACAGAGGGCCCAGCAAGACACGCTGCTTCTCTTTCCTACACATCTACTATTCCAGTCACTGCTTCACCTCTATCAAAAGTGGTAATTAGCAAAATATTCAGAGACAAGAAGAGCAAACTGTAGCAATTGGAAAGAACAATATGATAAGAAAGGCAACAACAAAGGTGTGATGACAGAAGGACCAGCACAATAGAAAGGTGCCATAAAGGAAGGGAAGAAGATTGCTCACCCATATCAGAAGATTCCAGGTTCACAGAGGAAAGCTTCACCAAGGAGGGATCTCCAGAAGCCTTCTCCCATGGCAGTCAGCCCTTAAATGGAGTCTAAGAGAAGTGCAGGCAGACTCCACCCCTTCCAGTCACACACGTGAATTGCCTTCACCTGTGCTCCCAGGGCTGACCGGGTCCTCCGTGACTCAACAGTTACCATGCAGTGAACACAAAGGGATGCTTTTATCCCAACTAAAGTGACCAGGAAAAGCTGATAGGTTTAAAAAAGTCATCTCCGGTTATTCTGGCTGCCTGTGTTTTAGGAGTCAAAACTGAGGGTAGATTTAGGGCTTGAACCATAGTAGTGGTGTGACACACCACAATACCATTGGACTGGAAGTCACAGTGCCAAATGCCTCAATTAAAGCTTTTATTCCCCCTCATCCAGTAACCTCCTCGTGCCAGTTTTTAGTAGCAGTGAGGTCATGGACTGAGCCCATTCAAATTGCCACGTTCAGATCCCTGTTTGTTCCCAGTTTCAGCTGCTCAAATTTTAGATGTTTTATGTAGGAAATCCCACTGATCTGCAGGCTGTGGGGAAGTCCAGAGAAGAAGACTCACAGTAATTGGTGGGCTAGCTTTAATTAACCATGAGTTGTAAGGTAAAACAACAAATCAATAAAGTATATGTTGGTCTTGAAGGCTTTTTCTGCGTTCTTTCTGGCACTGTTTGATATATGCCTGAGGCAAAATAACAAAATTTCTTTCAGCGGGATGGAAGAGAAACAAACGGTGTGGGCAGGGCAGCTGGTGGAATCCTGCCGGAGGGGGAGGTCTGAGGCACGTCCACATCCCGCGGCTGCAGGGAAACACGTGCTCCCAGCAAGAGGAGACTATCCAAAGGTCATGGGGTAGCTAAGCAACAGAAGGGAAAAATCCTCCATTGTGCTACTTCCAGCTGGAAATAAAGCAAAAATATATGTATTTCTGGGCTTTCCTGGCACTACTGTCCCATGGGTAGACAACATTGCTATGGGAGCAGAGGGTGTCTGGTTTTACTCTTTGCAGGGTTGCTATGAGACATGAGGCAAATGAACTACGTTGTGCCTTGCTTTCCCCACCTGAAGACATATATGGTATATCTCACTGCATATAACGCACCTTATCACCAGAGCTGGGACGTCTACCTACAGTGCTATTCTGTAAGATGTTCAGGTAGAAGAAGCTGCAGAGGTTGAGATATAACTATTTTCTGTTTATTTCCATTAGGTAGACACGCAGTAGGAGCCATTTTGACATGTGTTAGTGTAGGTGGAAATGACTCATTTGGCTGCACTGGAAGCTAGCTGCTGTAGACTGGCTGCTGCTGCAGTCCTAAATAAATCCCATAAAGTAGATCTCAAAAAAATAAAGTGAATCTTGCTGCTCTGTTACTAATTAAGTTAATATATTTAATGTGTAGGTAAACCCATAGACCTTAACTTATACACATGTGAACATACATACACTGCCTATATTGTATTCAGCCTTCAAATTACCCGTGTAACATACAAGCAATGCCACAGAAAGACCCCAGGTTTTCCCACTGCCTTTACCATAACATAAGGCAACCTAGAAAACACCATACAGAAATTCCCTGAACATTGTCTATGTGCTTTTAAAGAGGCCTTCATATGCAGAAAGGGCATTAGCAGCTAATGTATTGTGACAGTGTGGACAAAGCAGCTATCAAGCATTTTCAGTTTGACGTATATCTTTGGATCCGAGTCTCTATCTGTAGGTCAGGTTGTACCTTTATCTTTTGGGCTGAGGCTGCCCAGCACCTTCCCCAGCAGGCAAATAAGGGCTTGTACTAAGCTTTCCCACCATTTATTTTCTTTGCAACAGGGACACATGCCATGATTGCAAAAGCATGGATGTAAGCAAAGTGCCCTTGCAGTGTAGCTATTTCCTTCTGCCACAGGGGAGTTCACTGAGCAGAGCTGCTTCCTTTGTCCTTGCCAGGAAGGAAAGCTAAAACCGCCAGCAGTGAGCCTGCAGCTATTGTATTGGTGTGATGTGCACCTGCCTACAGCCTTGCAGTAGCTTCACCTGCCTTGGGAAAGATTTCAGAGAATTTCCCAGGCTGGAGAGCCAGGGTTATGCTCACGAGCTGCAATCACCACGAGTCTTCTTGCAACTCCCCATAGTTTCAAGAGGTCCCTTATTTGAGATTGCTTGGGTGCCTGGAAATGCACTCAGGGGGGCACCTAACCTCCAGCTAAGTCAATGGAAGGCATTCATTTCTTACAACTCATTCTGTAACTCTTCCTTTCCACTCATTTTTACACTGAAACTTGCTGTAAGCATTCAAATCAGATATCCTGGAGGTAGAATAATGGTAGCACAGAACGGGTGTCTGAGACCTACCCTGAGGGCAGGGCTGTAATAGCAGTAGTCAAAGCTGAACATGCTCCATGCACCCCCATGGAAAACTCACAACTGTGCTCTGTGTAACTACATCCCCAAATATTTATTGTAGCAAATAGATTGCTCCCATTTTGGCACACATAAAGTAATCCAACCCACCTTGCATTGCATGAGTAGGGGGCAGCTGGGCATGTGAGCGTCTGACTTTCTAAATTAAAACATAAGCCCTTGAAAACAGCTTAATATAATCTTTCAGGAGTTCCATCAAGCCTTCTGGTGGGACACTCCTATTTCTCCTTGCATCTGGCCAGGACTGTGCTATTACTGATGATCAAAAAATAAAAAACCCTTCGCTGTTTTGTCCTTGTGGAAAGCATCCAAATAGATGAGGTTTCAGGCAGCAGCACTGCTTCCTCAGCCTACAATTGCCTTTTCTACTCCAGGAAGATGCATGCGGAGGATCAGACAGGAGGAAGGGCCTTTCACTTCAATGATGTGGGAGAGATAAAGGGAGAAACGATTTAGAAACAAAACGATCCCCCAGCTGGAAAGCAGAGATTTGTCCTGAGAGAAGGCAATGTGAGGAGAAATTGCTAAACTTCTGCTGAAAATAATGAAGAACACCTGCAATGTAGCTCCCTAAGGAGACTAATTAAGTGAGAAAACATCGGTGCTTATTGGAACTTACAGGCTCTCAGCAAAATTTAAGGCATTGTATCTCACATGAATTACTTGCTTGCTATTTTAGGGAAACATTTTTTCCTTTGTTATTACTGATTAGGTGAGAAGATTGATTGACTTCCAACATTACTTTGATTGAATCACATGTATCTATATCTTCCAAAACTAGTACGTGCAAAATCATTTACGCTTTCTGCACGTCAGCGCCCAAGAAGCCCATTCCTCTGCCCAGCTGTGTGTCCAGTCTGCCACAGGAGCAGGGTTGTCTGCTCACAGGCAGCCTGTTTGCTTGTACACATTGGACGTGTGCAATCGTTGTAACCCTTTTCTCCTTCTTTGCTTACTTCAATTAGGCCCTGTACTTTAATTTCCCCCCATGGTGGTATTTCCCTATCTTGCAGGCTCTTTGAATCCTTTGGAGCACATGCAGAGTGTTTTACAATCATACAGAAAATGACAGTCCCAGCCCTTAACACAAAACAGTTAAAAAACTCATAATCGAGAAGAGGAAAAAGACAAACCTGCAGGCAAGCAGAGTAATCAGGTGTTAATACGTACCTAACAGTCTTGTTTTGTGCTTTGCGACATTTATTTGGCAATCTTTTAAGTTCACTGTACCACTTCATCAGCTGCCACTTCCTTGCCCCTGCAGTCCATGGCAGTACACTGAACGTGTGCTACACGGTGCGTGAGGCACGGGACCAGCTGGCAGAGTTGCTGGGGGCAGGTGCATGTCAGGCTGCAGGAGCAGGACACAGATGCTGTGGGTGATGTGAGGCTCTTCAGAGCCAGTCAGCATTCTGTGCACGCTGTTTGGCAGGTGCCTGACCTGGGGCTCTGTACTCACAAGAGGCGGTGCAGAAGTAAGGGCAGGATAAGCAGGAGCTGGGGCTTGCCGGGTACTGCACATCCCTGGGCACTGTGAGATGGGAAGTCCCGCTGCATCTGGACACTTGAACTCGGTGACTTCTCATCAGCTCCTGCTCTTCGTTCCTCAGCTCCTCAGTCACGAACACAGGTAGGGGCCTGCTCTCTCAGAGGGGAAGTGAGAGAACAGATTAGTTAGTATTTGTGAAGCAGGCAGTTTCTATAGTGATAAGCAGCACGGAAAAACTCATGAGGAAAGTAATTGTCTTCAACGCGGATAGTATGCAGTCAATAAAGCATGGAGACGCACTCTGAACAACGGAGCAGAAAATACCAAGCAGCTGCTCATTAAGTGCACACCATCCAGCTAGAGACCTGGGTGAGGCAAGGTCCTGTGGAGTGGTGTGTGATTATCAAATTAACAGTGGTCTTTTAACACGTGCATACAGGCAGCCTTAACCCTGGCATTACCAGTTTTGGAAGGCCTGAGTGAAATTTCCTGGGGGAGGATGGAGAGATTGTAGCATATAATTATCCAGACTATAAAAATGGAAATTCCATGTTGTGGCATCAAATGAACGCACATCATCTGGGAGACTAAGGTCCACAGTGCTGATCTCCGTCATTTGGACCAAGGAGAATCTGACTGCAGTATCAGCCTTGAAATGTGGAGCAGTGAAGGTGCTCGGGAATCTTGGCTTTCCCGTGCAGGTTCTGAGGAAGGTGATGGCTTACAGAAATAGTCTCCTGTCCTGCTTCTACCCTCTGCCCCTTCTTTCCAAACTGTCCTTGCTTTCTGTCTTCCTGCTCCTCATCTCTTTGACCAGAATCCCCACTGACCTTACCTGTGCTCCTGTGGCCACCTTCTCCCCATGATCTGGCTAATTTCCAGTTTCCCACACAGGGCACCTTGTATAATTTCATTACTCATCTCAGCCAGTCCCTTAGCTGCCTCTCCTAAGCAACATGAACTCCACCTCGCATCTTGGCTTCTCGTCGGCTCTGTCTTCCTAGCTCCCAGTACTTACTGTCTGTGCCAAGTCAGCTTTAGATTCCCCTTTCCCATCTCCTCCCTTAATTCACTTTTCGTGACCACCCATTAGTTTCTATTTTCAGGAAGTGGAGCTTCTCCTAAGAAGACAGTTGTAGCAATATTGGCTAATGAAAATACCCAGTACTGCAAGATGAGCTGAAAGTCACATGTATTGGCAACGCTGCAGACTTTGACAATCGTGTTCTTTATGTGCTAAAGATACACAAATAAGCACTGCGATCAACCCCTGTCACTCGGGGTTGTTGCAAGAGCTGTATTATGGCACTTTCTTGTGGTTTTGGGGAGGATGCTTTGCATATCCCAGCTCTGAGGAAAATCACAGCAGGCACTCAAGTCATAGCTCAGTTTGGCTCCCTTAAACACGCTTTACAGAAAGAAAAGACCATTTTATTAAAGTGCATCAATATGTTTGGTCTTATGTTCCCTTGCAAAGATAAACTAACATCTCTGACCTGGCTCCTAGGAGCAGGCCTCGTAGTAGAGTGAAGGGGGAAAAGTATAGAGACATAAGAAGTGGTCAGGCAGGTAAAATCCAGCATCTCAGGGACAGTAAAGGATGCTGAGGGTGCTTGGGAAAGGGCAGGCACAGAGTTATGTTATTCACAGAGTACTCTGATTGTTAGTTCTAGTCAATAGCTCTACACATTCTCCAGGTTACCCTCCATCCTGATCCTCCCATGATCTTATATTGGTCTTCCTTTCCTGGCCCCAGAAAAGTCCCAGTTACTGGCTGGACACTGGGTGTGAAGACACCTGAGGATGCCCACCATAATGACTGAGCTGTTCATTACAACAAAGCAACAGGGGAAAAAAGTTTCTCATGAGTACAGCAACAATTTTCTGTGAATGCTTCCAGCCTAATCTACATCCAGCACACCCAATCTCATGTTGTGTCCAGGATGGTGGTGGTAGGAGGCTGTAGGAGCAACCACCAGAGTTTCATGTCACCGCTCCAGCTGCCAAATTTATTTTTGCAGTTTGCAGCTAACAATCAATCATGCACTACTCAGTTGTTAACTTCTTTTGTTTAGATCATTTGGATTATTAAAGTACCACGAATTCCATAGCATCAGCAGGTCTCAAACAGACCTCCTGCTGGCTCTGCAATATCTTTCAGAGATCAGAAAATAAAATAATGAATACCGCTAGAAGAAGGAGTCAAAGTAACTCATATTTTCTGTTTCATGTTTTCCTAATGACAAGGTCATATGGGCAGCAGTGTGATCAATGCAAATACAATATGCCTTTGGTTAAAGGCCAACGTCTGCCTGTGGAAAGGGCAATTAAGAGAACAGTTTCACAATAATGCACTTCATGGGTGGGAAGCAGAGATGCCAAAGCTCTTTACCAAAAGGAGGAAAAGACTAGTGATTCAAATTGCAAAATTAAAACACAAGTCAATGGCAAGTCTCTGCACATGGGACATGGGCATGATGTCATATTCTTTGAACTTGCTATCATGCATACTACATTTGTGTCAGCATGTTTTTGTTGTAGTTCAGAGAGCCTCTCCTCAGCAAATATCAAGAGATAACAACTGTTCTGCATTTACTTGACACGCACGTGGCTGGGCTTAGCCTGGCCAATCACTGCTATCTCTGTTAATATGCAGGGGAAAAAATCCACAGATGTTAAATTGTGTCAGCTTTTCTAACCATCTGAAGTAGTTAATTCTGCAGAGTATTTTTGACTAAATATACAAAAAACCCTACATACTTCCTTCCCATTGCTTGTTTCTTGTACATTATGTATAATGTATCTTTCAAGGTCAGAGACAACACCTAAACGCGACAGCACACACAACGTTCTCAGCCAACAAGCTCCCTGTTTTTCTTAGTCCCCATGTGGATTTTTACGCTCTGGTTATGAGAATGAGCGTGGAGAATCTCTGTCATCAGGAATGTGAAGGTTTTGAAAGCTGATAACGTTTACTTTTCAAAATGGAGATAAGGTGAAGAAAGGTGATGACAAAAGTAAAGCTAGGGTCAAATAAGACAAGGCTGTAATGAAAAGGAATGAGCTAGAGTGAGATGGATTACAAAGTCCAGTAGAGGACGTGGGATGCAGGAGCACTGCCCACACTCCAGCGGGACAGAGCTCAAGATTAAAGTGCTCTTGAAATATGGATTCAATAATATACAGTCATGGTAGAGTACGCAAGTAACTGAAATTGTCCATGTGGATGATATTTGTAATCAAATCTGCAGGCTCTTGGCTGTGCTGCCGCCCACGAGCCACTGGAGCACAACTCTCTGCTGGCACAGTGCAGCAATCGATGGGCTCACACTAAGGTCAGGCTCAAGAGCATGACATTGGTGCCAGGATGGGAGATCCGGCTGCGCAATGCCCGCCAGCTGCAGGCAACCCAGGGGGCTCCGGGGTGGGCTGATCCTGGCTGCCAGCTGCAGCTTCCCTCCAACATGGGTGTGCCTCCTAAACCGGGCATCAAGGTGCCCAAAACATTTGCACATCACTGTTGGTAAACTGTGGGATGGTAATTAAATAGTTGTGGGCACTGACAAAATAAAGGTTACAGACTTTGGGAAGGAAGTAGAGGATCAGAGAGAAAACAGGCAGGCAATGATGCTTTGTTTCAGATTTGCTAACCAACATCATGTTAAGGTAAGCACTGGAATAACATCATTTCATTTGGGTGGAGCACAAAACCTGTACTTCTTGCCCTCAGAGTTGAGAGGATAGACTAGATAATGTGAACTCTAAAAGCTCATACACAGAAACTAAACGTAGAGAATCCCTCTCCCTTTTCAAAGCCTCTCATTCTTTTGCCTTTAATGTTTGCATTCGCTACCACTGAGACTCGTGTTCACTGGACTGTTCCCTCAATGCCGGAAGGCTAAACTCACCACCCAGCGAGCTGGAAATGGATGCAAAGGCCATAACTAATGCCAGAAAGGTAAATCACTGTGACAGTAATAGTTTGTGGTCAACATGTACTGCTCAACTCGAATGAGAAAAGAGAGGATGCAAGAAGGTTCTTCCTTTGATTAAGTGATGGTTGAAAAGCCTGAAACTAGGAAGAGTTGATTTTAATTATGAAAAACAGAGGTTTGAGTTCAATTTCTGTTTAATTCTCTCCACTGTTTTTACTGGAAAGCTAATTTCCAGCCTTAAGTTCCAACACAATTGGTGGCTCTTTCCTGAATTATATGCTCTTTCATATGATTTCTTTTTCATACGGTTGTCTTCCTTCAGCTGCCTGTGACTTCTGAAGCTGCTCACTTTGGTTCTCACAGCCCTGTGGATGATGGAAGACTTGTATACACCTCATAAGGTGATAAAGCAAGCTTTCATCAGTCACTTTGGGCAACTACAGAAAGAAGACAACAAAAGAGCATGATGGAGAGGCTTGGTGTGACATATATTTACTCATATTTATAAATGTCTAAGAGAAGCATGGGAATGCATTTGGCCAGTCAACAAATAAGACGGTGAAAAGCACAAAAAAACAGATCTACATATGGAAAGAGCATAAACATGAAACAGTATAGGCAGTGGGAACTGCGAGTGTTTAGTCTGGAGGAGGCTCAGGAGAGCTCTCTTCAACTACCTGAAAGGAGGTTGTAGTGAGGTGGGGGTCGGCCCCTTCTCCCAGGTAACAGCAATAGAATGAGAGGGGAAGGTCTTAGGCTGCACCAGGGGAGGTTCTGGTTGGATATCAGGAAAAAATTCTTCTCCAAAAGAGTGGTCAGGCACTGGAACAGGCTGCATAGGGAGGTGGTGGGGTCACCATTTCTGGAGGTGTTGAAGAATGTGTAAACGTGTCGCTAAGGGATGTGGTTAGTGGGTATAGTGATGGGCTGACAGTTGGACTAGATGACCTTAGAAGTCTTTTCCAACGTAAATGATTCTACGATTAAACGCAGGTTAAATAGTTAGTGCGGATCCTTCCTGGCCTACGGGAAAACAAAGAGCTCCACCAAAAATTGCCCCACTGTAATAATTGCATCCAATCTTTTATGGAGGCCTATCAGCAATGTGAAATAGTAGCTTTAAGAAACACAGAACTCTGTAGAGTTGAACAAATAACACAGAATTCCTGCTTTCCTTATGCAGCATAAATGTCATGCTCCAAAGCCAAAGGGGCTTCATGATGTTAGTGCATATTCTCACTGTGAACAACCACTTATATATGAGATGTCATGTTCACCAGTCCCTAACAGATTGCCAAGCAGAGTCCAGTGCAGGAGGAACTCCAACCATCCTTTGCGTGCAGTGAGCAAAGCAGAGGCATTATATTCACTTGGGATGTAAAAGCTGGGTGTCACATCCTATGTGACCCCACAAGCACACCAGCACCTCACAGTGTTGCCAGGCCACGTCCATCACACCTGAGCTGTGGAGAACGTGGGAGGAGCTCACCCCTCAGTGCAGAGGAAAGGCAGGGCAGGCTGAATGTAGAGCTCTTTGCCAGGCACACAGAGCCTCGAGTTACTGCTACGAGGCCAACACATGCCTTTCTTTGGTGGAAAAATCCATTGGAGTGGGCCAGGAAAACTGTGTGGTTTTTGCAATAACTTTCTGTCTGGCAGTTCTGAGCCTCCCTCCTGAGACCTACAAGGCAGGTTTTCAGCCAAGTGAGACTGCCACAAGCTCTGCTTCTGGCTGCTACCTTTTTGGAGGGTCATTTGTAGAGGAAAAATAAGTTGGTATTGATTTGAAGCAGATTCCCAGCTGGTGTTCACAAACAGGAGCTCACAGCTGGGGTCCCACGCGCTGCAGTGTCTTTCTTTCTCTTGTGCTGCCCAGAGGGGCAGGGAGGAGGAGAGAGCTGCAGAGGGTGGCTGAGGTCCAGGTCTTGGAGACCAAAAAATCCTCCTTTCAAACGGGGTCCAGCAATCTTGCATCCATATGGAGGGAGTGTAATTTTTCTGTAATGCTGAAAAAAAAAAAATTGAAAATGGAAGGTTTTCAAGCTTATTTTTGTTTTATTTGCGCCATTTGAAAAACAGCAGCCACCAGAATAAATGGCTAATTCAATCTTCAGAGGCATCCATATGCCCCTAGTAGATATCTCAGGGAATTTTGTGCTGTTTTGATAGGCCAACAGCTGCAGCTCTACGCTATCTGTCCTGGCACGCAGTGATACACATACCCCCATATACCATTCAGATGCTTCTGTCCCACCAGGAAGAGGAATGGAATGAAGGCCAAGGGGGCTGTTCTGCTGTAACACGTAGACTGGTCCAGAAGTGATGCCTCCTATTTATTTCCACGCAAACTACAACAGATACAAAGAACACAATAACACTATCAGATAGATAGATAGAGTACTCTGACTGTAATAACTGGGACTGTTTGGAAAGTTCAGAGGGGAGCAGGCTGTTGAAAGTGGCCAGATTTACATGCTGCCTTCAAACAGCATCTCCAGCCAGTACCAGAGACTGGCACCATAGCAACTCCCAGCTATCTGAGCCCGTTGGTACTGTCACCAAAAGGGACAGATGTCAGAAAGTTGGATGTTTTATTGCCAGTCACTGCCTCTTAAGCTTCTGCCTCGCAGAAATTCATTTTGAATTATTTCCCAACAAATAACTACAGTTATAGATTTTTAAAATGCCTTAACTGGTCTCTGTTCTCAGTGGGAAGATTACATGAATTAAAAATCAAAGCCTTTATAGTTAGGAGAAGATGTAATTGATATTAGGTTACTGCATAAAAAAGGGATCTGCCAGCAGCCAGACCTCAGCTGAAATCCTGCAATTATACAAGGTGGGGCTCTTTGAAAGGTCTCGGAGGGAAACATGCCATTCTCACCACAAAAATATGCTTCCAGCAAACAAATTAGAGCCTCTCTGCTGCTATTGCTGCACAGAAGTGGAAATAAGTGGAAGTCCTTTGGGGGTGTTGGTGAGAAGGCAAAAAAAGAACACCAAAGCAGATGCCCTTGGAGAGACTTGGAGACAACGCCACGATCTCCATGAAGGAGCAAAATGAAAAACAGGAAAGAGTGAATCAGCAAGCCCGTGGGCCCAGTGCTCTGCTGGTGAGGCAGCAGCCAGCCTTACAGGCTGTATGGCTGCAGTGTGTCCTCACCAGCTCATACCTCTCTACTCTGTATATTTTATTAGTGTTTACTGTATCCTTACTAATCACCTTGACAGCAGAAATGCGGGTCCCAAGTTGCTGTTGTGCACTGGAGATGTTCCACTGACTTGGAAGGGTACAGGCTGAGCCCTCCAGCTGCATGCTTCAGGGCAGGAGCTTGTCAGCATTCCTTGTCTATAAAATGTCCTTTATTGTTGTCATGGTATTTTACCAGTGGTACAAGTAATTAGCTCCCCGTAGACATGGTATTGCTAGTCCCAGCACTCTTTAATGGCTTAATTATCAGACTCTTAAAATGAGAAGCATTGTGTTATGTGCTTCCTGAGCCACTGTGCTTCATCTTCACTCTTCTCCACATTCAGGCAAACCTGGAAACGCACACAGAAGGTAAAGAGCTCACCAAGGCAGTTCTCTGCAGAACCATGGCATTAAGGAAAATCACCAAGCACAGTGCATCTTCAGACAGATCTTGACAAGAGAAGCCATCTCTGTAAGAATGGATCCAGCCATCTCCTCCAAAACTTACTTATGATCAGCATATCCGTAGATGGCAGGAGCCCTCTGTGACCTCTCTCCCACCTCTTGGTCCTACCGATCAGCCCAGAACCTGAAGGGTAAAGGAGCCTTGCTCAGATCCTCTGCAGGGACAGACGCTTCACCCTTAAAGCCTTTGAATCACATTTGCAGTGCGAGTTAAAATCTTGAATCTCACTGACTTCCAGTGTGACTTTGGCATCCGAACTATGCAAGAGGTTCTGAAAGTATTATTTGTTGGCAATACTTCAAGAGCAAACTTTTTCCTTTTTTAAGGAAAAGTAAGACAACTTCAGTTCTTGTTCCTGACATGAGATCTATGTGGTAAGTCACATCAATCCTTTGGTGATAAAAGAGTTTGGACCCAAAAAAAAAAAAGAGGCAGTCGTGAAATGTATTGTTATCAAATGGTGTTGTGGGGCAGGTTTGCCTGAAAGAGAGGAAAATGTAAACTTTGGTATCTAAATCAGAGAGAAGAATCAATATATTCTCTATCTTATAAACAAGCAATATTTAATTTAAATACGTGAACTGCAGTCAGCTCTTCATTGCTGCCTGTCCCTTTCCAGCTAATAAAGCACCACACAATTACTGCCGTTTTACGGTGACATTTCTGTATGTTTTGTTGTTTCAGATACTTCTGTAAAATCCTCCTCCAAAATTCTTTTTAACCTGCTATCAGCGTGTTCCTTACAAGCAGACTGGGACACGAACAACTACTTCATATAAAAACCAAAACAAAGAAAGGGGGGAAAAAACCACCCTGAGTCATTCCCTTGTCCTCCTCACATTTGAATCCCATGTTATGCACGACTGACTGCCTCAGAACAGGGAAATGTGGCTAATCTGCCTTTGGACTAGGCAGCGTGGATCTGAATTGTTAGCTGCTTTACTCACAGCCCAGCAGAGAACCAGCTGGGGATAAAAATTCTAGACCCCTCATCTCTCTAATAAGCTCCAACATCTACTGTTCCTTCCAAATAATTCCTCTTTGTCTCCTGCAAAGTACACGTCACCGGTAGCTCACTCAGGAACAGCAAACACTCATTGTAATGAAGAGCATTGCCTCTGGCAGGCTAATTGCTCTGATTCCACCCCCTCAAGGAAAACAGAGTTTCTCATTTTTTTCTGGTTATATTATTTCAGGACTTCATCCAAACACTTGGCAGAGAAGCAAGTGCCCCAGACGCTCCTTCGAATTCCAAGACCAAGTACTTCATTTCACTCAGTATTTCTGTAGGCTTATTTTGACAAATAAAGTGCTTCGCTCTTTTTATTTATTAATTTGCTTATTTTTTTCTTATTCTTTTTCAAGTCAGTTACGTAACACAAACCTGTCTTGGAGATATTCCTGTTCTTGGCTGCTGTATCTATGCGAAGTCCTCCCACTGGAGGCCCCTTGAGTTATGGTCACATCACAGACTCTCAGTCTGGCACCCCCGACAGCAGAAGCACCGCGTGGTCACTGCCTGCCCTGTGCTAACCTTTGTGTGACACACCAGGACTGCAGCTAGCGTGAACCTCAGCTGCACGGTAGGCTGAAATGCACAATAAGGACATTTAATAGTACTGTGTGGAATAAATTACTCCTCCTTACTGGAAACTTGTCTGGGAAGTCCATGGATGACCATGGGTGGTCTGCAGAAGGAGCCTGCAGCCACTCTGTGAAGCAGCGCAGTTTGCCCACTTGGCCACATAAGCTAACTAATTCAAGCTACAGAAGGGTTGTGTATGTGCAGATGGCAGCTAAAGTAGGGCAACACCTGTGCTCTAACTCATGTTAACAGTGCAAAAAGAAACATTTTTGAAGTAAGACATAAAGGAACTTAGGTTTGAGAAACCGCATGGTCAAATAACATTAGAGGAACTAGGTGATGGACACCAGCAGCCTCAAGGGGATGTGCTTCAGTGAGATACAGGTGAGATACCGTATGGCTGTGCAGCCTGGAGAAGAGAAGGCTCCAGGGAGACCTGAAAGTGGCCTTCCAGTATCTAAAAGGGCGTAAGAAAGAAGGGGACAGACTCTTTAGCAGGGTCTGTTGAGATCGGACAAGGGGAAATGGTTTCAAACTAAAAGAGGGGAGGTTTAGATTGGACATAAGGAAGATTTTTACAGTAAGGGTGGTGAGGCACTGGCACAGGTTGCCCAGGGAGGTGGTGGATGCCCCATCCCTGGAGACACTCAGGTCAGACTGGAGGGGCTCTGAGCACCCTGATGTAGCTGTGGGTGTCCCTGTTCATTGCAGGGGAGTTGGGCTAGATGGCCTTTATGGAGCCCTTCCAACTCAAACAATTCTATGATTCAGCAGGACAGTTCCTATTCAGGACAGCTTTTTCTAGCAGAAGAAACCCACTCACCACGTGCAGTGCAGAAAGCCGGCCGTGCTGAGGCAGCATATCCTGCACCTGTAGGCAGTGCAAGATGCCTCACATCTCTGTACAAGGCACCTTCTGTGTAGCTGAACAGCAGTATGACAGGAAACATCACTGTATAGTGATTAAGGGGACGAGGAATGATGCTTTGTGTGCCTTGAAGGCTACAAGTAAATCGCTGCATGCTACAGGAAAACAAAATAATCAGAGCAAGAAAGAGACTGTAGGCTGTGTAGGCTGTCTGTAGGATGACAAGATTCAACGCCCAGGTCTGTGCCAGCCCTGTGCTGCCTGCCAGTGCTGACATCCCTTTCCTCTTGATAACAACACAGATAATTGCCAGAACAGTAAAGAAAAACATATATATATTAAAATACTGCTTGGAGGTCTAAGGGCCACAAGACCACTTTGAGGAAGCTTTTTTCAGAGGACAGCGGGCCTGGGGGTTCCCTGCCAGTCGACCCCAGGACCACTGTAGCACAGGGAAGGCAGCTGAAGTGCCCCATCGAGGGTACTGATGGTGATGCTCTCTGGGTGATGCAACCTTCAGGCAACAGCGGGCAGCAGGACAAGAAGCGATGTCATCCCACAAGTGCTGCTGAACCCAAGCAGCAGCTGGGGCCGCTGCACCCTCAGCAATGACACCTTCTGGATGTAGGCAAGCTCCCTGTGAACTTCTGAATGTTAAAATCCTCTCATAAAAATAAATAGGCTTTGGAGAAAGCCCAAGGGCATATTTCAGAGCACTTTGGATTTTAGCCTGTTTCATCCTCTACTGCCAGCTGTCCATCCGTCCCACTAATGTACTTCGTTATGCAGCTAGGTAATGAGCCTACTTCTCCTTTACTGATGGGATTATAATTACGCATTTTCTGTAAGAAAGGGAGCCAAACTTGTACTACAGGACATAGAAGTAGGACCAGGAGGAGATTTTCTCATTTTACATTAGAGCACAGTTGAAACACTCCAGTGAAGTTACCGCATTAGTAAGAAATATCTCCCTTTTCCTCAGCAAAAGGAAGCTGAACTCTTCTTCAAAAGACTTGCCCCAAGGGCTGTCAGAGGTGATGTTTCGCTGCCAGGAATGGTGTCTCTGGATCTGGCTGTGCTGCCTCAACAATGCATGTGAGCAGGTGGACCAAACGGGGCAAGAAGAACATGCCTTTTCTGTCATGCTTTCCCTGCACACTAAGAGATGGTGATTTTAGATGTGTGGCTCAGAGATGCTCCCAGCCAGCAGTCACAGCTTGCCTTTGGTTCGTGCCAGGGTACCCCTCAGCTGGAACAGGTGGCTTCTTCTGTTGGGTGCAGCAGGATGGAGGGGCAGTTCCTCCACAGCTCCCCTCACCACAATTCCCCTCACTGACCTGAAGAGATCCCAGCAGATCCCATTCGCACAGCCCTTCCCAGGCTGCTTTGGGAATTGCACCTTTTGCAAAGCAATGATAGCAGGAGGCATTTATGTCTGTTCTCAGCCTTTATCACCTTCTACAGTGGTTAGAAACCAATCTTCGTGGTGGTTTATGGCTTTATGAGCTATTGTGCTTTTAGTTAATGCCTTGATTTTATCTGCCTGAGTCATTGATTACCTGCTTGTTTTGACTTAAGTGGCTTGTATTTTGTCTTTTTGTCTTCCTCGGAACAGTACTGCCCAGTGGTTGGCACTTTACCATCTAAACGGGCTAAATATAAAAGAGTCATTATATTTTTCACTCACTGTGAGAAAAGAGGATTTGATTTATTTTGATTGGTTTTCTAAATATTTTTGTATCAGATTTTGTCATTAGAATGCATAAAGGACTGCCTTTAAACTCCGCTTAGCTTCTGAAAAACAGCACTTAAGGCTTTATGCTACCAAGGTGTCACCCTCGATGGACTTCTGATAGGGTTTTTATCTGACCCACTGTGAAATCTCAACGTTGGAATGAGTTGAATGCTCTCAGGTACATTTCTCACATAGACACTTGCCTTAGTTTAAAAATAACAGCTAAGCTGATACCTTAGTAATTTTACATTTGTCTTTGATTATTAGTTTCTCGGAATTATAAAAGTCAACCGTAATTTATTCATGGGAGCACAATTATATAAAGCTGGTGCAGCCAAAAACTGGAAGAAAAATGGATTACATGCTTTTGGAAGCAGCCAAAAAATAGCAGATTCTGAAAATTGCCAGCGACTTCAACAACAGAGATGAGAGCCTTCAAGAGAGGCACACCAACACCAAGACTTCCAAAATGAAGTGTTACTGCTCAGAGAAGAGCTTGATCTGAGTGCTGCTCTCACGTGCTTGCTGACCCCACAGCAACTCAGGTCTCCTGGCAGTCAGCAGCGCTCTGGTTTCGAGGCAGGATCTCTTTCTCTTACACCATGGTGCTTCGAATAGAATTGAATTTCCTCTAAGCTTTATGTCTAATGAAGCAAAATAATGTCCTAATTTTTGAAAGATTGGCTACTGGCCACCGTAACCAGAAAAATGAAAAGTGACTGACTTATAAAATAGACCAAAAAATCCCAATATATACTCTCTCTCTCTCTCTCTCTCTCTCTACATATATATATACACCCAATATATACTCTCTCTATATATAGCTTTAATGCCACTATCCAAGCAGATGTAGTATCGGCCGTGGCTCTGCATTTAAGTGTCACCTTGTACCCAATACTATCAAAGAAATACCACCTCAGTGAGCCTGGTTCTGCAGCAGAACAATCTGACGGGGAAAATGCTGAGGAGCAACGCTCAGGCAGAACTGCTATAGGGGCACGGCTGAAAGAACAAGGACTACCCTGGGCTGCTCAATACAGCCAATACCAGCCTGACGGCAGGAGGAGAAGACAAGGTGTAATTCTGCCATCAGCTGCTCAGTGCCACAGCTTACAGCTGTGACCTCATTCACTAAGACTCACCATGCTGTATGCTCTGCTTCAGCCAAGATAAATACCTCATGTGGTTCATCTGTAGGAAAAAAGCTATGACACTGGTTACTTGGGTTAGTAAATCAGTGTTGCATAGTGCATGCAGTCACACTGAATGATGTATCTCATAAACTCATCACATGCCCTTTGAACCTGGCTATCTCTTCATCCTTTGTACACAGTGAATCTCATGTCTAACAACCATCACTCTTCAGGCAGATGTTAAGTATCAAATGCCTAATGCTAGGCACCTTATGGCAGTGCCTCTGCTTTATAGGCTCGCCTGACATTACAGAGAGCCTGGGGTGTGTGAACGGAGTGGAACTCACACCTCCAACTACTAAGACTCTCCTCCTCCTCTTAGAATCATACAACTGCTTGAGTTGGGCCATCTAGCCCAACTCCCCTGCAATGAACAGGGACACCCACAGCTAGGTCAGGGTGCCTAACCCTGAATGTCTCCAGGGATGGGGCATCCACCACCTCTCTGGGCAACCGGTGCCAGTGCCTCACGCCCATCACTGTAAAAATCTTCCTTATGACCAGTCTAGATCTCCCCTCTTTTAGTTTGAAACCATTTCCCCTTGTCCTATCGCAACAGACCCTGCTGAAGAGTCTGACCCCTTCTTTCCTACAGCCCCCCTCTGAAATAATAACCCAAATTGGAGACAAGCTCTCAAGAGGGCTCTCTCTCTTCTTTGTGAAACATGGCCACCACCAGCCCTCTGCAAACCCCACGGAGCAGTTGCCATTCTCATCTGTGCGGGAGCCGCGGGGACCTCTCCTGACCTTGGATTTTGGGACATTCCTGACCCAGGCAGGAAGGCGGCTGCAGGCAGTTACGGTGCCACGTTGCACAAGTCCCAGCAGGGCAGCAGGCACACACTCGCTTATCCGCTTTTGCAATTACTGTGCAAATTACTTCTCACCCCGATGGGGTTTTGTGTGTGTTTTAACAAACGTCTCACAGCTTTGGTATTCTCCGCACATTAAGAGAGCCAGCTACACCTGGGAGATGTCGCCTAGGACTCTAAGCCTTTGCATTTTCTTTTACATTTTCGAGCTTGCTTCCCACAAATAGAAAAACTGACCCACATGCTTGTTTTTCCCCCAGCTCAGGCTGTCCTTTGTCCTGTCTGTGCTAAAAACACAGACTGCAAATGTGCCAGAGCAAGTCCCACCAGCGTTTCCTTAATTCAGTCAAGCAGAATCGATTCCCGCTGAGAACAGCTCCAGCCAAACCTCTTAAGACCTGCACTAAGGGGGCCGATCGCCCTCAGACAAAGCAGGAAGCTCCCTCTGTGCCAGCACCGCTGGAGTCCAGTCCGACACAGGTTTGCTTCCTACACCCTGCAGCCTTCCTCGGCGTCCCATCCCTGACCCTTACACGCCCTTCTGCCTTTGTGCCTGCAAGGGCAGCGTGGGGCCGCCTCCTGGAGCAGCCGGAGCTGAGCTGCTGATGAAATTTCACCAGCGTGTCTCTCGTCTACCCACATGTCTGAATCGTGAACGCTTAAGTCCCGTGCTCCCTGCCAAATTTGTTTCAAATTGGCTCGTGGATGTAGAGGCTACCAGCGCGTGTGTGTGCGGGGCAGGGAGGGCTGCAGAGGCGTAGTTGTGTAAGCATAACTCGCTCAGCAAAACAGGCTAAAAATAATAAAGCTACATCATCGCATTCTTTCACAATGCTTCGGAAAACCTGAAGCAGTTGCTTGCAGCTGCCAGGAGTCCCTGCTGAAACCAAAGGGAAATAGGTGAGGAAAGCACAGCCGCCTCTGTGTCCTGCTCCATCTGCCCCCGCTGCAGGGGTCTGAACTGTCACCTGTTCTTCAGGCCGTCCTTCCCCAAGTACAAAATCATCTCTGTATTCACCCCCAGTTCTGGATTTTGTAAACAGTGCTGCTGTAGGGCAACCATTGCCCTTGCTGTAACTCTCTGCACATTGTGCTTTGGGCTCCATTGTAGCTGGCACGTGGACACTGAGGACAAGATAAGAAATAAGGGAAGATAAGCAAGAGACCACGGTGAAATGCTGGGAGTGTATCTGTCTGCACAGCAGACTGTAGAATGCCTTTGTCCTCACCACTGAAAACTTGCTGTATGTAACACGGACAGACAATTTCACAGAATCATTAAGGTTGGAAAAGATCTCTATGATCATCCAGTGCAACCATCAACCCCCTCCCCTCCCTCCCTCCCCCCATGCCTCTAACCACATCCCTCAGTGTCACATCTGAACGCTTCATGAACACCTCCAGGGACAGTGACTCCACCACCTTCCCGAGCAGCCCATGCCAGAGTGTGACCACTCTTTCTGAAGAGAAATTTTTCCTAATACCCAACCTGAATTTTAGGTCACGTCACAGGTAATTCCCTTCTTTGAGTCAAAGCTCTTCTCATAGCACCCCTTCTCCTCCCCAGGACCCTCTGGTGGCCGGTGTGATGGTGTTTCCAGCAGCAGCTGGTGCAGGGACAGGTGATGGAATGGGCTGCCCAGGGAGGTGGTGGAGTCACTGTCCCTGGAGGCGTTCAAGAGACATGTGGATGCAGTACTTAGGCATATGGTTTAGTGGGTGATAGTGGTGGTAGGTGGATGGTTGGAGCGGATGGAGTTCTTTTCAAACCTTCATGATACTAGGTGTCCGTAACAACAGAAGTACGGCTTAGCAAAGTGGGGATTTGCGGCGAGGACTTCCTTTTCAGCATAGGTGGAAGGGGAGGGAGCAATAAACGGCCCTGTTCAGCTAATCTGTTGGCTTAAAACCAAGGTAATGAGGCATGTGGGCACTTTGACAAGGAGCCAGAATCTCCTTTTGCCACCAATTTGACTTCTACCTTTTTTTGTCTCTCAAGCTGACAGTAAATTCCTCACAGTCCACTGAGCACATCAAAGTGGGGCTCAGGCTAGGTCTAATGCACAGTTAATTGGGTATATAACCTTTTAAAGTACTACTAGGAAAATAATTCACTTAATTAAATATTTCCAGTTGTGGAAACCTTCCTCTAGGTATATTGCACCACTTCTTGCACTTCTGCACACACAAGCTGTAGAATAAAGTTGGATATACTCACTCTTTTCCTACACACACAGTTCCCCAAACCTGTTCCTTCTCAGCTGTCCCCGCTGCTCCTTCCCTAGGATGGGACATCACCTCAGCAGTGAGATCAGAGCTGGACCAGGAGCTCCTGGCTCTGCCACCCACAGGGCAATAGGCCCAGCCATCCTGCACAAACCTGCCCGATGCTCTAGAGAAACACACTACAAAAGAAAACTTTGGTTTTGCACAGATGAGCCTCCTGAAAGAGGAGCACCAAGTCTCACACTCTCTGGCAGCAGGACCTTCTGCAAACACAGTAATATCACCATTAGGCTGAAATTATCACCACTCCTCTGGATCCCTTTCATGGGATGAACACCATCTTTATACAGAGAACAAAGCACGTCAGTGATCTCCCAACTGCCAGCCCCTAACTAATCTGCTGCACTTGCCCTGCAGTAGATACTCTCCTTATATCTAATGGCTACCCTGCAGGGAAGGGAGGAATCAAAACATACCTGCTGCGTTGTGACAGCAGCTGCTTGCTGCATAACCTGCACCAGGTCCTCAGGCAGTTCCTAACAGCTGCACTGTGCCAAGGGCACATCTGTGCTACCATCAGTGACTGGAACCTTTCCCCACCTCTGTGCATTCCACCCATCTCCCGCCAGCTCTCACCTCAAATATTTACACACGGCAGTTTGTAAGCGAGGAAGGCACCTCAAGTCACATCTTCAGTGTGCTTGCATTGCTCGTGCACTTGTGAGCTGGTTCCTCTGTCATCTGACCGAAGGCTGGCAGCCCCTTCCTGCAGCCCCTCCTTCACCGCCTGGCTAACACAGGCCACTCGGCAGCTCAGATTCATTCATGTCTGCATTCATTCTACATGAAAATCAGTAGGGATAACCGCTGCAAACTTTATATTTAACAGCCTTCAGAAATAATAAGCGCTCAGAAATAAGATGCTCTAAGCCTGCTATCTAAGCACAGCAGCAACTATTTTGTTACGCGGAACATATGAGAGCCCTTCATGCACAGCCATTAGGAGCTGTCATACCTGTGCCTGCTTCTAAGCGCGATTTACATGCATCTGTTTATGCCACATGCTGCCTCCATGGGACATGTGAGCCACGGGCTGGTGGAGGCACATCAGCATCACCCAAGTGTCTGCCCCACAGGAGTGCCTGGGGACCCTCTCACTATGACAAGGACACTCCTTACAGAGGTTTGTGCTACATCAGGGTGGCACCTCTCGCCAGCAATGGGCCTGAGCCACTTCTGGGATACAACGAGGAAACAAACCTTCCAGTGATCTCCTCGCTTAATTTCTCCATTGCCTTAAGTACAATGGCTAACAGTTAAAATGGACTTTGGGGTGTCGCCTACGGAGATCTGTAATGGTTTCCTGCTTTTTCTTTCTATTTGCAATCTATTTTGAGCGCTCTACCTTTCCTGGGCTGCCCATGAGGAGCTGCGCTGTGCACTTTCATCAGCTGATTCTGGGAAACGTCAGTTATGCCCTTCTCCTCTTAGCAATACATTTCTTGAAGGATTTAAAAATAGCACGCTATGAAACGTTTCCATCTTCTCTCTTCTAGAGGAGAGCTGAGGGGGCGTTAACTCTTTTCTGCTCCGCCGGAGCACGAAGCCTCGCGGTGCTCAAGCGCTGCTGGGCTGAGCGAGCTGCTGCTGCCGGCAGAGGCAATGCCAGCAGGGTGCCTGCAGCAACCTCCACGACTTCCTCCAGGGCCACCCTCCCCTGTCTGAAGATACCTGTGAAAGGCAATCCCTGGCAGCCAACTACGGTGCCGTGGAGGCGCCTGGAGCCGCCTGCTCCGATAAACCCGTATTCTTCACCACAGAGCTTCTCCTGTCCTTCTGCACTTGCCGTGCAATTCTCCTCTGGCTTGTGTGGCCCCCTGGGGAGCGCTACTCTGCTAACCACAGCGTTGGGAAACACGGCTCCAACCACAAAGCGCAGCTTCCCCTTTCAGACGACAACTCACTTTTCCCCATGCCTAGGGAAAGCCCAGAAGCACTACAACAATGACCGGCTGCATTCTGCTCACATAAGTACTGCTTTGGCACTGCTGAGGCCCCTCAGGTCCCCTCCCCGCTGGTTGCACAGCAGCACCCCAGCTCAGTCCCTCCGCACTGGGCAGCCCGAGCTGACAGAAGCACCCCAATTCTCAGAGAGGTATCGCAAACCCCAGCAGGGCTGCACGCTGCCCCCAGGCTTGTGTGATGTCTCATCTTGTTTGCTTTCTTTTCTCATGGGAAGTATTGCCTGTGGGGGATAATCCTCACTTTCCCTGCCTGACCATCACTGCTTTGAAGCCCCGATTAGATGTCCCGACAGTTATTAATCACGGGAGATCTATGGTATTTCAGTTGACTCAGAACTTTGGCGTTAGAGCCGAGGTTATAACAACTCCAGCAAATCCACTCGATAGTGGTTTCTATTTACTCAGCAGTGATGTCATATCAACCCATCTGGAGCACACTGGCAGAGATGTGAGTTTGTTAGAAGTCTGGGCATCAGAGCCACAGGAAGGCTCCTCTGCTGGGCAGCCGGTCGGGCAGCAAAGCAGAAGGGCAGCTCTCACCCCCTCTCCCATTCCAGCCTTGGAACTGGCACCTGCAAGGAGTCCTGCACACCTGCAACCACCGGTGTGGCTTCAGCCTCAGCCCACTCAAAGATGGTTCCTGAGAGCTTCATTTGGCTCCACTTGGAAGTAACGCTGGAAAAACTCCGGTTTTCCACTCTCCTTCCTCCTATCAGAACCAAACAAAAGCCCTCCCAGCATGAGGAGAAACAGCAGAACACTTTGCAAGAAAGCATTCTCTAGTGAGGAAAATACCAAGTCACTAATATATGCCAGAAGCAATTTATTCTCCGTGAATTTTCAAACAACATGAAGGAAGGATTCCAAAGTTTCTTGGCAAGCAACATTGCAGCAGTACCACGCATGGAATTTCCTGCAAGCCTGCTTGCTCCTTGGGAAGGCACAGACTTGCCATCCATCCCTCCACGGCCGATCCACAAGAGATCAGCAGGGTGTGCCGGGCTCTGCACAGCCCAGGCACACGGCTGGCACCATGCCGGTCACTTCCACGGCTCCCTTCAGCTCTACACCTATGAGGAAACGTCACCGCTAACAGCTGAGAGGCCATCATCCACAGCACTACCCCGGGGCTGTTACTTTACATTTCACCAAAGGGAAAACAAAAATAATGTTATATCTGCAGTATGAACGTCCTGTGATTTCCATTTCCTGGGCAATTCTGACAAGTGCCTTTTCACGTAAGCACTGGAACAAAACCAAGAGTGAAGGCTGCGTACAAATGGCGACTCCCAAGCTCTAAGCGTCCCTTAGCAGTCAGATGCAGCTCAGCGTTCACCCAGTACAGGCAGAACGTCCCAGGAAAGAGAGGGGAGCACAGCACCCTGCCGCCCACCTGGGCACCGAGCACCCGGCACTTACACACGTGTATCACCACAAAGGGGCTGTGTGGGCTGCTCCTGCGGGTGGGAGCTAAGCCTGGCCCCACGCACGTCCCATCGGCTGTTCTCTGCACCAGGGCAGAGGTGATGCTATCAACGTGGCCTTCATTTTTCATCAGGAACGGGCTGATCAGCATAACCAAACCCGACTACAAGCCCTCGGCATCTCAGTGTAGCCCATCATTCCGCTGCAAAACAAAAAGGCTTGCGACTGCAATTCAGAAAATGTAGCCTAGCAGAGAGGAGAGTTCCTCCAGAAAGTGTCTATTTATATAATCGCTGCAGCGCTCAGATACCATGGAAATAAGTAAAGAATAATATCTTGGGGGAGTCTGTGGCACTGCAGATTGGAGCAGCAGTCGCTGTTGCTGCCAAACGCGAGCCCCCGCTGGTGCTCCTGCCCCCGGGCTGCCCACGAGCTGCCATGCTTCAGCATCACGCTGCACTCTGCACGGATTTCACCAGACTGCTTCCAGCCCCGTTTCCCTTCTCCGGGCTCACGGGCACCCACCGCTCCCTGCCCTGTGCCCCAGGGACCGCGGCCAGATCACAGCAATCCCTCACCGGGCTCTCGCACAGGGATGTTGCTGGAAGGGCAATGGCCACACAAACCTGTGCTCTCCGCCTGCAATTTGCCACCAGCTATCCCTTGTTATTCCCTGATAGAATCTGGAAGCTCTGGATCCAGAAGGCGTCAGCGCACATCCAGCCCCCTGGTCATTCACTCATGGCAAAGTGATGACCTGGAGGACCAAAGAGGGTTTAAATGCTATAAAGAGTAAGGATCCAATTAGCAGAACAGACCAGGCTGGAATTAGCATTCAAGGATAAAGGCAGAAAAGGAAAACATGAAGTATCAGAAAGAGATACATGAAATTATCTCTCTGGAGTGAAGCAGCAGAAGCTCCACTGCTCGGTCTATTTAAAACTAAGTTGGACACAGAGAAATGAGCACAGGAGCTCCATTTCAGCAGGAAGAGGGCTCAGGTTACTTTCATCTTCAGTCCTCGCAGCTGGCTGTCTCTAAGCAGGAAGCGCCATGTGTTTGCCTGCGAGTAGTAACAGAGTTCTGCCAGTCCTACTGCTGCCTCTGGCAATTCCAAGGCATTTTTCCATATAGACCTTAGGAAGAGTATGAAGAACCACCAGAGCGAAGGCTGCATCTCAACTGCATGCTCAGAGTGAGGAGGCAGTCACACACACACACACATCTGTGTATGCTTCTGGGAAAAGTCACAAGGTTGCAACAGGAAGAAAAAAACGTGGGTCAAAGCAGAAACACCCATTGACTTCAACGTGACCGAGGGTGGAGAACTGCTGAACCTTGGGGCAGGCTGTGTGCCATACCTGTACCGCTGCCCTGAGGAACCACAAGCCAAGGGCTGCTGCTGTGCTGCTGGGCTTTCAGGACTGAAAGAGGAGAAATACGTTTGTCACATTTATTGGGGTTCTTCTGACTTCTCGTTAATCTCATCGCCTCTCCCGGCAAAGCTCCTGCTTCCTTAAGCAGCTGCCTGCACCGCATTAAGGAGTAAGCTGTTCATCCCGAGTCACATGTGCCAGCCTTTCCTCCCTTCTCTCAGGAAAGGTGATTTCAAACTAGAGCACCTGCCCCATTAGGCTGGAGAGGAATTCAGCCCAGCTGCTATCTTAATGGCCCTTTGAGCGTCGCCTTTACGTTCAGAGTCTCCTGTTTTAACCAGGGGCTTCCCACAGGCCAAGAAACGCTTTGGTGGCTCTGCTCACTGCACAGGCCGTGCTGGCAGCGTGTGGGCTCCATCCACACCAAGCACCCCACATCCCCCCAGGACAGGGACAGGGACTTCCACCTCTCACGGTGGACACAGAGCCTTGGGAGCAGGAGGAGCCAGCAGTGGCTCCGTGTCACCATTCCCCTTCCTGCATGGAGAGTGGCGGTCGAGGCCCTGAGTGAGAACGCAGGCACCGACGACCAGACGTTGTATATGAGAACTGAGAGTGAAGCAGTTGGTTTTGTGGCTGTACGTTTGCTACAGTCACGGGGAATCACTCCACCTGAAACGGAATTTCAGCCCCTCCAGGCCTTCACACATTCCTCGTTTTAATCCCTCCTGAAAGTATTTTTCGGCAGCCGTTTCTCACTGGGGCACGGAGGTGGGAGTGGGACGTGGCACTGAGATGCAGGACGGGGAGAAGGACAAAGGACCGGGACGTGGGACGTGGAGACGGGACGCGGGTAGGATGTGAGATGTGGGATTGGGGCGCAGGGTGTGGAAGTGGGACACGGGGATGGGGACACGGAAGAAGGCTATAGGACGTGGAGCTGAGCCACGGGGCACCCACGTGAGGGGTCGGGAGCCACGCGGGGCAGGCAGCGGGAGCGCGGCCACACACCCCCAGCCCGGTTTTATTTCGCCCTTACATAAAGCCACGCACTTCGGCTCCTGCTGGGAAGAAACGTCGGTGCGAGAGCCGTTGCAGCCCGCCGGGCGGAGAGGCAGCTGTGCCGACCCTCCCGCTGCCCGCCGGCGCAGCTGCGCTGAGGGCAGTGAGGAGCAGCTCGAGCAGGCTGCCCCCGGGCAGCGGAACGGCGGCGGCCCGGCCCGGCAGAGCTCTGGGGGATGTCAGCTGGGCGCCCCGTCGCCCCATCCCCGCCGGTAGTTCAGCACTGCGCCCGCTGAAACAGGGAAAGCGAGGCCCGAGCTCAGAGCACGGCCCGGCTTGCGGCGGGCAGGTAAAATAAAGCGGGATGCGGGGACTCTGTTCTTGGCTTCCGGGATGGGCGCATGTGATGAACGCACCTCTGGCTCCCAGCTCGGGGCCGTTGCCGGAAAGGGGCCGAGCGGCGACACCGGAGCGCTCCGTTCCCGCTCCGCTCGCTGCTGCCCGAAGACGGACGCGGCGTTTCCCCGCGCGTTCCTCCCCAGCCCACGGGATCGCCGCCCTTCACGGAGCCGCTCCCCCTCCGGAGGACGCCCCGCCGGCACTTCGCGCACGTGGCGGGGCCCGGAGCGCTGCCACAGCCCCGTCGGGGGCGGGCGAGGAGCGTCCGTGCGCGGCGGGGCGGAGACCGAAGCGGCACCGCTGCTGAACAAAGGCGGCGGTCGCCGAGGGGCCGCGCGGAACGGCCGAGCCGGAGGGACGGCGGCGCGGACCGAGGCAGCGCCCGCACGGCCCCGGCGGGACGAGGCCGCCCCCTGGCGGCAGCTCCGCCGCACGGCGCTCCGCCCGCTGGTGGAGAACGTGGGAAAGCGGCCGCTGAACCACGGGGGGCTCAAGAGGTCCCGGGGAAGCGCGAATGGAAAAGCGCCGGGCGGAACGACGGGGTAACGGCGTGGCAGGTTATGGAAAGAGAGCGAGACGGGGAAGCACAGCGAATGCAGAAGCCGTACCTAAGGAGTTTTTCTCATCTTTGTTCAACGGTAGCGAGGGGGCGGATGGCACTGCTCGTGGGAAGGCGTAAGGACGGAGCGGAGCCGCCTGAGAGCCGCCCGCAGCACGGGAGGCCCGAGGGAACCTGCCAGTGACCCCCGGGAGAACGTAACAGTGCAAGAAATGACAACACGTGAAAAAAGTCGTTTATTTCTCAGTGTTTCGCCACTGTCAATACTGTCCTTTTGCTGCACCAGGTTGCAAAAAAAAACTCTCCGCCTTTTCCATTTTCAACAGCTACAATATTTACAGGCCGTTTCCAGTAACACACGCAGACACATACACACTCACAGACACGCAGGTACGTATATCCCTATGCCTGGCAAGGTAGCCGGTTGCTGGTAGAGGCGATATATATCTATTGTCATCGTCCATCACAAGCCCTCCTCCTCCCATGCATCTCTTCTCTCTCTCCATTCAGCAGCTCGCGGCCAAGCTTTTTCAGGGGGAATCTTTAAGTAAGAAGTACCCAGCTATTCGTCGCCACTGTCCAGGGCCGTGGGCTGGGGTTCTCCATTCAAACTGTACACAGCAGAAGTCAAAAACTGCTCCTATTCAGCTGCTTGTGAACTGTGAGCGATGTACGTGCACTCCTCAACTCTTTTGGAGCAGCCATCTTAATCACCTTCTGGGAAATATGTGCATCATGCTGGGGTGAACAAGCCACATGCTTTACTTTCCACCAAGGTGTTATGGACCCACATTTTTACTAAGGCACCAGTAATGGCCAGTTTCGTTTCTGAAGGCGTCCGGCCTCAGTAAATGTACTGCATTAGGTTATCAAAGACTGAGCCAGACAACAAAAGAATAGATGCCTATATAATAGGTATAAAATTCCTTAATAAAAATAAGTGCATAAAACCTGTGGTGGTATAACCCCAAATCCAATATAGGTACAATAATATCTGAATAATATTAATTGTAAGAAATGCAATCTATCCTGCTCCATTTTGTGAACGGAGAGTCCTCTAACTGAGAAAGATCGTCCAAGCAGTGTTTTTCTATCTACACTCCTAGGTTGCGTGGTGCCGTGTGTCTCATCAGAGGAAAGCTCTGAATTTGGATCTGATTGTAAGACGTCCTCTTCTCCCCCTCACCCTGTGCTAATCAAAGCCCCATGGCCACTTGTCAGACGGCCAAGGGCACGGATCTGCGCTGTGAGTTTCCATGTTGCTGCTCACCAGCCCTTAGGCCTCGTGGAACAGCTGTTCTAATCCAGGTGGGGTTACGAGGGTGGTGGTAAGGAAGGACGGGGGATGAGCCACATAGCGGGTGGGAAAACTGAGGTCAACACTCAGAAACACATCGCGCGTTCCAGCACTGTGGCCACAGGAACCAACCTCAATGGAATCTAAACCAAAATCCAGATCTTGGCCATTGTTCTCCTGCCAACTCTGAAACAATTTCAGAAATGCTGTTTCACAAGAGAGAGCCCCTGAGAATCCATCACAATTAGTGTAGAGTAAGTGGCACAATCAGAGATACCATTGGAGTCACATACCTTCTTGTTTCTTTCTAATTCGGACCATTTTCAAAAGATTTCACAGGCTGGAAAGATGCATAAAGACTTAAAATTAAACATCAGCCTGTTTAGTGATGGACACAAACCAATCGGGGGGGCTTTTAAGCACTTCTCAGACATTAAATATCTGTCATGGGAAGCAGTAAATACATATGTATTTATGTACGTATACATAGATATCGCCTTCAAAGAAAAGAGAGAAACAAAAAATGGTTTTTGGATCGGTGCACATCTAAAACAGGGCTTAATTGGAATGTTCTTCTGGCAACAGAACATCATCACACAATGAAAAGTGGCCCGAGTTCATGCACTCGTTTATAGGTTCTCACGAAAGCTTTGAAGAAACAATCCTGTTCCATGCTGAGCTCAATCTGGACTGACAGGACTACCTGGAAAATCATCATCCTTTCTACAGCCATAGCGGGGGAAAAATGCTACATCAAGATGGAAATCATGGAGAATAGAACAATAGGAACAAGAAGTTTCCATCCCCAGGACAGATCTATCCTGCGGAGAGTTAGAACAAGTGTTTTGTCACACTCACAGCAGAACCAAGACACAAACTTACACAAACCAACATACAGTCAGGTATCAATCTTTAGGGGTTGGAATGCAGGAAAACTGAAGGAAAAGATGCTAATTTTCCAAAGCCTTAAGGAAGAGTACAATCACAAGAAGGTGACTGCTGTTGAGCAGACCTCAGCCACGCAGGAGTGCTATGTCAATGGTTGCACAGCAGGCGTTTGCTGAGTATCTCTGAAAGAAGCTATCAGCCTGCAATCCAGCCACATTAAGATCCATCTCTCAAAGGCAAGACACTGAAAGTCTTAAAATTAAAAAAAAAAAAGATCTATCAACTCTCTTTATCCCTTAGGAAAAAGCCTTTCTTTTCCCCCCATCTGCTGTTTGCTAATTTAATTCCAGTTACATATTCACTAGAATTTTTATGTGAACAAGTCATTAATTCCTTTCACATTTATCAGCAGCAGTGGATACTGCTGTTATCTTGCATTGAAGACAATGGTATAGATTATTCAGACTCAAGGTCAACTTACTGCAAGTTGCCTCAATTGAGTTAAAAACACCACAACAAAAAAAAACCCCAGCCTGGTATATTTCACTTTTCAGTCATTTGTTTACCTTAAGGCTCTAGTACAGGGGAAAAAAAAACACCAAACAACCTTCTAGAACAAAGATCCAATGAGGGCCTATTTCTTTCTAAAGAATCTTGATGAAGTAGTATTCCTAGTCATACAGGAAACCCTGTAATCCACCTATGGGGAAAGACAGAATAAAACCCTAACCAAAACATCTGCAATCTAAAATACACAAATGTTCTTCATTCCTGACAGCAAAATTACCAGACTACTGACCAAGGTTCATGTGCTGTACTACACCTCCTGATACACGGCAGATGAATTTAACTATACTATAGTGTGCACATATGATGAGCTACGTGGAACAGCAAGACTATTTCAATGGTGGCAGATCCAGAACCGTGCATTTCTACCAAGATCAACTGCACGTGCATACAACAGCTAGTAATATGCATCTGCAGAATGCACAGTGCTTGGAGCACAATTTGCATAGAGTATGATGTAAGCAAGGCCCCAGTGTAATTCACTGGGGGAGTTTTAACAATTGTCTAGCTACCAGGCACACAGAACTACCCTTTTGTAGCTAGCAAGCATACAGTGACTTGAGTCAGAACACCAAGAATTTTTAAGCAGACATCTCTTGCTTTTTTTTTCCCTCCCTCATCCCACATCACTTCACTCTTACACTAGGTGCATCATGGATTGGGTTTCTCTGAGAAATAACTGCAACCACCTCAGTGGTATATCAGAAGTATGTCCCGATTACATTATTTAGAAAGAAGCAGAGGTGACTGGGAAGAAGATGGCTGCTCCCAAAAGCTAGGACTGTGTGCAGATTCTGCACAGAATCCTACATAATTACAGATCAGAAACAGGAAACAATCACAATAGGTACACTCTTTTTCTTATGGATTAAGAGGAGTCATAGGAACTGCAAGTCAAAACCAAACCAGTTTCCCTCTCACACTCCCACGGTAGTTCTGAGTTACTTGTTTCCCTGAATACACACATTTAAAAAAATACAATAAAACCTAGGATATGTAACACATGAATAATTCAACTTCACAGTTATAAATACTCAAATTACACTTACATAGAATGTATAATCACAGAAAATAAAATTCAAGTCATAGAAAAGAATGAAGACTAAAGGGAAAGAAAAGGCAAGGTGGCAGAAGAAGTGATACAAGTTTAGGGCTGTGCCTTCTATAAAAGCCTTTTAAAAGTTGTTGTTTTTTTTATTTTTTTTTTTAATATTTTTAATTGGATAGAATAAAAAAACCTTCAAGTATCTCCCCTACAGAACTCAACTATCTGCCAGAGAAGAGCCAATGAAACAACATAGTCAGTTCTGGGCATAAAGAAGCAAGGTAGCTTAAGCTAGCTAAGGGAAAACAGATGGAAGATAGTGTACTCGGGTCCACTTTTAAAGCTGGATGTATTGTATAGATTTGAGGTACCACTGCCACAATAGATTCTGATGTAGTACAGGGATACTCAGGTACATGTCTAGATATTTCTTATTTTACCATTTATTGTGAAGAGGATGCAGCAAATGCACTTGTACGAAATACAGAACATAGAACCAAACCCATGGCACAGCCCTTACCATCAACATGTATATGGAGAAGGAGGGGATTAATCCCAAAGGCAATTTAAATAATGGTATTTTATATACTTATATTTATATATATAAATAAATGTTCTCAGCAATCTCAGGGTTGTTTTTAGTGCATTGCTGTAAAAAATTAGTGCAGTTCTCATTAATGTTTTAGCTCATAAGGAATAAGAATCTATACATCTGTTCAGTCTCTTCTTGCCACTCCTGAAACCTTTACACTGTGTTTCACCAAACTGAATGTCTGTAGTCAATTTCTTTAAAATAAGGTGGATGAATTCCACACACTCTGTGACAAGACATGGCAATTTTTGGCAAAAACAATTAGAAAAATATGAGGTGCTCTGATCTTAGAACTGAAACGTTTGTTGATTTAAAGCATTACACAATGCATAAACAAAATTTATAAACAAAAAGATATGTCTCAACAAATCTATCCTTCATGCAAATGTTTCTTCAGCAGCTAACAACTTAAAAATTTCTTACATTTGTTTATTTGGGGAAAAGGACTTAGACAAATCTGTTTCAAGTCCTCTCCTACAACTGGACCAAAGTTTTATGTCCTGGGAGCTGCTGCTTCTGGACCCTTCTCTCTTCTGAATTGTTGGAGAAGGGGAAGTTTAAGTCTCAGAGATTTACACTTCAGCCCCAAGTTCAAGGACTCCAGTTTCAACAACAGCAACGTATTTATCTTCAATTTGAACCAGCAGGATGGTCTTGTCTATGTGGGACCGACTACTTGGATCTCTGCTGCAAGGCACCCAGCGGTGAATCACCTGGAAAAAAAAATCAAGTAAAAGAAAATGTGAGTTTCATAGGAACAGCTGTCATTTCAAAGTTGTAGCTGATAATTCAGGACCCTTGCAAGGCAAAGGGAGTCGTAACACAAGGGCTACACTGACTTAGCTGCTCATTTTTCAACGTTTACATGCTTCTTGATTAGCTATTTGTCTTGCTGGAGATCTGCAGCTTACCAGAAGGCACTCCTCACTGAATTTGGATTTTAATACAACTTGAGCCAAATCAGAGCTGCACAGATCATGCAAAGTAAATAACAACTGGAAAAAAAAACTGTACACATGCAGATTAAGAATATTTTGAAATAATAATTTTGAAGCCACAATACTTCTAAAGTATCCCAGCATTTTGCAGCACACAGCAGCACAGAATACAGTTTATCAGGAGTTAGGCAAAAAACCTGTAAAATTAGAGATAACATAAAATAATTTATTTATTTAAACAAAGAAATGCTGTTGTACTGAGTGGAAGTAGGAATATACCACCCTCAGATGCAAAGCATTCCCCAGTGAAGTCCAAATACTACATCCTTGCTGTCCAACATAAAACTAGCACCTTTGTATAGCCAAATGCTCCAAAGGCCTGAATATCAAGGCTCCTTAGAAACTAAGTTTGTACATGCACAAACTGTACATGAATTGTAACTCAGTCAGTTTTACCATCAGTTACATAATGACTGACATTTAATTCTGATTTAGTATTTTCTATGACTGATCACACGCAAAATAAAGTCAGCAGATAGCGAGGAGCTGATAAGAATCTTTTGGGGTTGTCTTGTGCATGGCAGTGTTGGGGAAAAAAAAATATAATCAAAAGCTCTAGCACATACAAACGTAATGCAGAACACACCCTAACCTTAGATTCCTGGGAAAAAAAGGAGCTCCAATCTAAAGATGGCTAAATTTCATTTCCTTGAAGAAGCCCTACAATGTTTTTGTGCAGTGAATATACTGGCAAGGCTTAGCAAAATAAAAAGCAAACTTTGGAAAAGTGCTTTTTCAGCATAACAGATAATTTTTTAACAACTGAGAATACACAGTACTCACAACGTAGATGCTTCTCCTTTACAATCACCCTTAGATGCGTATTAACTAAGGGTATTAGAGCTGTGAGGATCAACACAACCTACCCTACTCCTCACAACACATTTTGATACTTTTACAGTTCAAGAAACCAGATACAGAATACCTATTTTTATTATGATGACTCAAAACCTGTCATAATTCAATTCCCCAATCCCATATCCCTATGCAAAAAACAAACAAACAAACCCCGTAATAATAAAAACACGAGGAACAACGTGGCTGTTGCTTCTTATCCATTCTCACTGTCCTTAAACCATTCTGTCCCACTTGCCCTTTTGCTTTCTTCTGCTTTTGACTACTGCTTCTTTTCCTTTCCCTTCCCATGAAGCCTACATGCCACTCAGGATGTTGCCATAATTGTTATGTAGGTACCATAGTGTGCGTTTTTCTGACGCTGAATTTCATACATGGATGCAGATAGAACAATGCTTTGGCAGGCAGACTGCTTGATGAGCAGCACCCCAACATGTAAGCATCAGTTCTGTGTGTTTGCAGAAGGTGCAGGATTAGAAAGGGAAGACTGTCCTAAGAAGCAATGAATTTACTGATGACATATGCTTATAACAAGCAGCAGAAACTGTCATTCGAGTTAAATCCATTCCTCACAATCATACATAAGAAGAAAGGGAGAAAGCACCAGATCATCCAAAGTTAAAAGACATTCTTCTAAAACCCTGCCAATATACTGCACCAACAACAGACAAGGAACATCCACTCCCTCTCAATCTTTCTGTTAACAGCCACCATAAATCAGCATGTTGCAACTTGCAGGACAAACTGCAGAACCACAGAAATAAAAAAAACTGTCCAGTGTTGAACAAACGGACTCATGATTCCAGAACACATTTCAGTTTGACCTTTTACATTCATCATGTTTATGACATTACTTATCTGCAATAGCTCAGAAGGAAATCCCAAAAAGCATACTGTCTAACCCCAACTTAATTATGAATATTTTAAACAGCATTCTCCTACACATTACATACAAGTCAGTTCTACAAGTTAGACCTCAGGGTGGTCAACTGTGATAGAGTTATTTGTGGAAGGAATTTGTTTTCATGGCCCTTCCTTCACATACACATAAAAATATATTCCAAATATTCCTTAATGTCATGCTCCTGCATCCACTAGTTGAATGACATCTCGAGCTGAAATAAGCAGACTATCAAAAGATCATTCTTATTAAGTGTCAGAACAGACACATTCAAAGTGAAAATACAGTGGCATCAGTAAACCAATGCATGTACAAAGTCAGCAGCTCTTACCTTGTACTATTTACCACTGGAAGAATACTCACTGCATAATTTTTAGATGAGAAGATCTATAAACAGTATGCCTTGGGTAAAAAACTAGAAGAATCTACAATGGGAGATCTTTTCCAACTAATCAGTGAATTTTTATTTTCATATGCAGATATAACATCCCTAGGGAAAAGTGAGACTGAGTTTCAAGTCGTACGCTTTTGCAAGTTTTAGTTATAGCATATTTCCTTCATAAAGGAAACATCAATTAAGTACTTATTACAAAACAAAGACAAAGAATTTGGCTCAATTTTCAGAGTAATTTAAAAACCAAATACTCTTAACCATTCAATTAAAGACTGGCTGGCAAACTGACCTTCAGTATTTTCTAAGGGATTGATTAAGGAAAGGAAAATGAAGGCTGGATGAGTAAGCAGAATGCCTGAGGTAAGAGTTCATGACAAGAGCTAGAAGAAGGCAAGGAAGAAGAAGTGGCTGACATTTGAATCATCTTGTTTCTTTTCAATACTGTTGCAGAAATATACTTCTGCTCCAAATTAGGATTCTAGAACTGCTCTTCCAGCAACACTGACTTAGAAGACAGCTGCTGATCCAAGTTACTACTAGCATGTCATTAGCCTTGACACCCAGACAGACTGCCTCATCAAGACACTTTTTTCTTTTGAATTAATTAGCTTGTCAACTTCTAAACAAACAAACAAAAAAAACTTACATGGCCTTCCATGCCTTCCTGAGGACTCCAGTCTTTCCAGCTGTTTCTTCCAGCTTTTAGCCGTATCACCTCATCTGGCCACTGCAGCTCTTTCCTTTTTGACACGTTGATCCCTTCCAGTACTTGACTGGGATCCATTAACTATAAGTAGGAATTGAGTTTTGACTGTTAGTTCAGCCAAAATTTAAAAGATGGATTAACTGTAACCTTTTGCATACTTCCACAGAACTGACTTGACCACACAGAAATCAATATCTGATTTCAATGCTGCAAACCCAAGCTCCAAGCTACAAAAATAATTGAGCAGCAGCAATGATGGAAATTGGGCTGTGGTTTCAGACACAGCTGACAATATACTGGTTCACTGCTGCCTGGCTCCCTTCCCCAGCCCTTCTTTCAGTTACGCTGGTCCACAGAAGAGTCCGAGACAGCTCAGAATACACAGTGGCAGCACAGGGTCCAGTAGCAGGGAAGAGTTTAGTGACGACGAACTGTTAGGACTGGCTCATCACTTTTAGAGAATTAAACCTTAGGAAACATGGGCTTAGAGAATTCATTAGTAGGCTAAAAAGCTATTTTCCTATTAGCATGGTTTGTTGAGACCCACCCAGCGTTATGAAGTTAATTAGCCTTTCTACAGGAGCAGCAGGAGAAAACTCCTGAAAACTTCCTATTTAAGGACAGAGAGAACTGCATAACATCCAATATCCCATGGCATACGGCAACCTTGTCTGTGTCTTCCTCACACAAAGGAAGGAAACAGTTTCATAGAAATGCCATTGTCTGTAAACAAAAGCTACTAAGCAGAAATCTACAAAATTAGTTAACTTTTTGTCTACATTAACTAACTTAGTTAACTATGACTAAAGATGCAATTTATTCTAAAATCAGGTGACGTCAGCAGTGAAGTCAAGTTTGTCATGATCTGACCTATTAAATACTGTTTGGTCTTTCCCAGTAATATACTGTCAAGAACGTGTACGTGCAGCTACTGAAAGCTACAAGAGCAAGAATATTTCTGGATTTTTCACAGAGCTGCTAAGGCTGCCAATAATCAACTTAGTCAATGGTATACCGTTTGTTGTTCAGTAAGCCAGCCTTGCAGCAATAACCAAAGAACACATACACATGTAAAACGAAAGCAACAGCATTTTTAACACCTATTTTAGAGGACAATCTACTTGGTAGAAAAGAACACCACTAGTTGCTTTCAGTCCTGCAGGCGAAGCTCTTTAGCTTTATGCATCATCATGAATAAAACCAGACCAAGCATGGAGAAAAACTGAATTCAGCTGACATTCTCAAGCCTGTACTACAGGAAAGTAAAGTAAGTAATATAAACAGAGATGTCTAAACATGCAGCAAGAGTGCTTGTCCAGAAAAGTGTTTCCTTACATTAGTTCTCCATTTGTAACTGCACAACTATTGTATACAGAGGCATATCAGATTGTGCATGTACTTAAAAGTCATGATTGCAGCAACACACAAGATAACACTAACAAAAGCACGTGACTAAGGAAGTTTAGGTTAACTTTTTCTTCTGGACTATTCACCTGGATTCTGTAAATAACGTCATCCTTTTTGGCTTGCATTTGATTTGCAGGGCTTGCATTACCAGCTGACTGAGTTTCAGCTGCATTACTCCCTCCTTCTGTCCCTAGAAAGCCCACAAGGGCATGCTGTTTACAGGCTGGGATGCTTTGGCTGGAGCTGCTGGAAGAGGGCAGACCATGCTGCATGCTGACTCCAGACTGGCCAGTAGGTTCCATTTGGTTCACCATAGATAGGCGGGACTGGATGGATGATGGGAGGTTACGAAGGGATATCTGACTGGTGGAAGAGCGCCGACAAGGCACAAAGCCTGTTGTGGATGTGCGAAGAGATGAATGACGACTGCCGTAGCAATAAGATGAATGGCTAGCTACTGAGGCACGGGCAGGGGAATGTCTGACAAGGCTCGACTGCACAGAGTGAGAGCTGTGACTGGTGCCTAAAAATAAAAGATACAGAATCAGGAGTTTGATAAAGCCTCCCACACATGTTAGACTTATGATATACAAGTGCTTTAGCAATTAAATACAAAATTGATGGGTCTAATCAACAGCATCTAAAACAATGGTATTGTAGGATTAGGGATCTTGCACTTAACATAGCAGAGCATTTGAGTGCGTTTCACTCATTTTATCATGGAATCTCACTTTCTGTTCTATTCCCAATCCCCATGAGACAAATCACTTGAAAAATGCTTCAGCCTTGCTCTCACCACATTAGCAGTTTGTTTCTTAACATCAACACTTAAGCTCCCAATACTGAAGACAGTACAGGAGATAGAGATGTCAGTGTTTCAAAAATGCAAATATTCTTTCTTAATATGCTTGAATGGATGTTCAAAGACTCAGACTGGATCAGAAAACATTAGAGCAGATGTTTTTAAGCATTAAGAAAAATTTAATGTAAAAAAACCAGCAGTTTATGAATATTATTTAGTGTCATTCCTAAATGAAGAACTTGTATAAACCTTCAGAGCTGCAGAGATATTCATGCTACGTAAAGAAAAAACCCAGTGTGTTCAGCTACATGCACATTTATATTCTTTGAGCAAAGGCAGAATTTGCAAAGCTTTTTCTTGGTTTTACTGCTTATTGCCTCACTAGCTTCAGGTCAGCACAGGTTCTGTTAGGATTTAGCTAAAATACAACTGAGATTAATGATCCACTCCAGTATATAAATAAGAAAAATATGAAGACATTAAAAACCAGCAAGCTTAACGTTAACAATCAATAAGACAGAAGTCCTAAGATGAATCAATCTGTAGAGATTCGTTGCAAAAAGTCATGTGGTCTGTTTTGCAAAAATAACTAAACTTCAACAGGATAAATCTCTGGAAACTTTCCATTGGACAAAACAGCACTGTAGTGTGAGAGGAACCCAAGCAGGTGTTAATAAAACAATCAAGGTTTGTACATCTGTCTGTTTTGTCTTTTCTTTTAGTCTAGGCCAGATCCAAAGAGTGGAGAGGCTGGCTCTGGCTACAGGGATTGTACTTGTGAAAAATCGTTATAGCTGTATTTTAACATTACCCAGAGTGGATGGATGAGCTGGTGGATGAGCTGCAGGAAGAGCAGTGGGATGAGCCCCGGGATGAGGTGCCACAGGAGGGTGCTGTACTGCTCCAGGTCCCTGCCCTGTAGGTGCATTCACTCCTCCTTGCGACACGCTGCTCTGCGACTCATTGATAGTGGCATTGTTACTTGTGCAAGAAGCCCCACCTCCAGCATCAGAATCTTCAATATTTCCACCACTGTTACAGCCAGCTCCACAACCTTTCCTTAGTCTGAAAACACAATGCAATTAACATTAAGTCACATCCTCTGAACATAAGGAATCTAAGAAACGCCACACAGCACAGTCTGTAAAGTCAGTTTTGCAGTTCTTTTTTTTTTTTTAATCAGATTTTTTAGAGAATGCTATTTTCTCAGAACAGGCTTTGCAAGTATGAACGTCACTTTCTAGGAGACTGTAATTTTCTTCAGGACAGCCATTCAAATAACAGCTATGATAAACCAAGAGCTGAGATAAAATAGCTCTTGGGAAGAGAGAAGGAAAAAAAGTAACCTCTGAATCAATAGCTCTAAATACAAAATGCTAGAAGAACATCACATTATTTTGCAACAGTTTAGTAAATTTATGCTCCTTAACATACTAGTCATATACAGTCTCATAGAGCAAAAACTTATCTATTTAGATGAGCAATAATTTTTAATTTGGTTTCTCATTACTTTCAGTAACAATTATAATTTTAATTTTCAAGTATATGTTGCAATCATTTGAATCAAATTCTTGTGTGAATTTTGAACATTCAGATGGCAATCGACGTTCTCCAGCATATATAATCATACAAGCTTTTCACCATATTATTTGACCTGGTAAACCTCAGACAGACACACAACACAACACGGCATGTTCCTTCTTCCTTTCAATTCCTACTTTTTATTCTTTCTTTCTTTTGGTCCCACTGAAAATACAAGAAATCCTTTCTTCTTTTTTTTTTCTTTGCCCCTGGGATCCAGAACAGCTTGGATCCAAATACTGTTCTGTGTTGTATTTTCACCTGTTGCTCTACCCACACGTCAGACAAGCAGATGGTGACAGAAAACATATGCCACAGACTACAGTAAATGCAGCACATACTGAGTATGTTCTGTTTAGATGTGCTGTAGATGTCTATGTGTAAGTATGACCATGAGAAAAGCAAGAGGACTGTTCCAACTATGGGACTAGCTCCTGAAACTGGTAAGGACACGTTTCTGAATGCCATGAGAAGTTGCCATGATTGCTTTTACAGCCACAGCCATAAGGAGCCAGAAGTGAAGTAAAAGTTCTCATGGTCTACAAAACACAGCACAGCAATACTTTGTACCAGGTTACCTGAAGGTCATATGTAGGGTAGATTACACTAACATCATTAGTTGCACATTTTAGCTCTGACATACATGATAAACATTTATATATATATATATTACACTGTAACTTTGAACAATAACTAAAGTTTGAGTTGCTGTGCATAAACACACCAACATTAATATTTACACCTGCACGTTGCATGTTTACTGGACAGAAATCCTACTGAAGACAGCAAAAGTAATGGAAGTAATAACAAAAAATTAACGCAGAAGTTGCATTGCCTTTTGTTATCAGACCTGACATTAGAACTGTAACTGTAATTCTTGCACACAAACTTTATCCTCTAAGTTTTTCTAAGTTGTCACTCAGTTTGTGCTGTAATATTTACAAGCCTTCAAGCTAGCTCTTTGTGCCAGGGCACTTGCCATATTCTACAGATGTGCTTGAAATAAAAGTTAAGACTTATCTATTTGCATATAACTGAATACTATAAAATTATGCCCTGGTTAGCATGTATGAGACTAGTTAATGACATACAAGACCACAAACATACTCATGAGAACTCATTTTCTCAGCTCACCTATGCCACGTAGACACTATGAAGTTTCTGATATTCCCTAAGCTGATAGCTCCTCCAAGAATCTCCTTAAGCTGTTCATGACTATCTGAATAGGATGTAGTCAAAGGTGAGACATAGATTGGGTAACCAATTGGCTGGTCACAGGAGGAGTTGATCATGTTCCTCAGAGCTTGTTTTGCATTTTGGATACTTCCTCTTTCTGGATTGCGATTACGCAGGAAGACAAGCTCCTGTTGTTGCCCTGCCCACAGGCCACGCACACACTCCTTATTCACCTGCAAAAGATAAATGACAGAACCCAAGTAAAAAACGCTGTGTCAGCAAGTGAAACATGACTAGACTGCTTTTCCATATGTAGACTTCTACACACATGTGTGTAATTGTGTTACAGAACTACAGCCAGTCATATTCACGAAAGGGCTGACCTGATGGACACAGGCTGCAACAGTAAGAATAAAGCAAGGGTAAGAACTGAATGAGAAATAAAACATTTGAAGTCAGGAACTGATTTCCTGATCAAACACTTCTACTACAAAAGAAGCTGCCCCAGCAGTGACAGGCCAGTAACAACAAAGTATAATTTGAGTTGAAGTATGTAGTAGCATATCTTAAATATACCATTGTGGAATATACACAAAACTTACCTTAATGACCCTGAAACTGAGATAGCGTTTATTCAGCATAATAATTTTGTATTCGTTGGTACCATCATCCATCACATGACGCAGAGCAAGGAGGGAAGGAGAATTGGAAAGAACAGCACTCCGCCAAGCAGGGTCCCCTTCATGTGCTATAACTAGATTTTCTTCATGAGTTGTTATGGCTTCATAGAGAACAGAAGGATCATCGTATTCATCTGGAGAAGTGAAGTGATCCTGTTTCCAAGAACAATCAGTAAATTATGACTGATAATTCATATGTAACTATGTATAAAAAGCAAACAACTTGCTCCTCAGGGAAGGTTTGCTCCCTTTAACTTAAAAAGGAATGATTCAAAGGACCAGCCTATTATTTATTCAGCTGAATTTTACACTAGACTTGTAGAATCACAGAACAGTTTGGCTTGGAAGGGACCTTTAAGACCACAGAGTTCCAATCCCCGTCATAGGCAAGGACACATTCCACTAGACCAGGCTGCTTGAAGTCCCACCTGGCCTGGCCTTGAACATCCAGGGATGAAAGACATGACAGGATATTCACTCATTTTCAGTTGTCTGTCTCTGTCACACGCCCTCTCCCCTTTATTTTCCTTCTTTTTCTGAAGCTATGTATTCTATCTCCCTAATTTTCCTGGAAACTTGGATCTGGTATCTCAGCAGTAAGGTTTGACAATGACAGTGGACAAGACACGCTGGCTGTCCTTACATACACTCATTACCTATCTACATATTTTCCATTAGATCTCTCTTTAAGGGAAGAAAAATAATGGTCATCCAAAGCAAGCAATCAGAGCTGAGTGTCTCTCTCTCAGCACTTTACCTTTAAAAGAAAGAACATGCAGAAATAAAAAGAACCAGAGTCAGCTTTCCATCAAATTCCTCACCTGATGTAGTTTAAGTGACATTCGTATTCCAGGAACCACTACTTTCCTCAGCAATTCCATGTCAGCAAAGATCCATTCATCCCTAATTGAAGATATACGGAAGTCGCCCTTAAAAAGGGCATGCAAGCCATACAAGAAGGATTCCAGATTACTGTTGAGGAAAAAAATTGAGGAAAAAAATATAATTAATAAGGTAAGAAGATACTAAGCTGTACATAAAGGCACACCACTCTTCTCTATAAATAAGAGAGAAGATGAAAGGGAAAATACAAGTGAGCATTTGTGTAAGTAAAGTCTTGACACGAGATGTCTACATGCACTAAAGGATGAATAAACTATATAGGCAAGAGATTGTATTTACATGGACACAAGTAGACAGGAACTCTACGGAACGGCTGGTTTTATTCTGAAGATTATTAAAAGAAAAGGCTTTTTGGGGAAGTACAACACCTCAGTGGACCAATTGAGAATAAGACGTAGCCTCAGTTGTGGATGTTTTAGCACTAAATCAAGTCTTGATAGATTACTCATTCTTAGGGGCATCATTTACTTTTACTAAGCTAATGGAGTCTAGTGAAAAATCAAATGCTCTGATCACTCTTGTGATTGCATATCTCTAAGACCTTCTTGGGGAAGCTCACTGGTATACAGATGAACATTTCCATCAAACTGAAGTAAAATAGTTTTTACTTTCGGAACTCAATCAGTTTTGAGTTTTTTCTATCAGTTATCACTGGACCTTAGCCACATCAGAATGCTCACCTTTCAGCTGTTCTATAAAACAAAATGCTCAAATTCCAGTTCTCCCTCATGTGCTGTTCTTTGGTTATATTTCACTGGCTGTTATAATGAAGAAAGGTCACACAGCCTATCTGCCCAGTTTAAGAAAGGATGAAATTAACTACCATCATCTTTCCTGAAGAGGTACTCATCCAACATGTAATCTACGATCTCAGAGGGAGTTTGAGAAAGCAGAGCTTACAAGATTTTATTACCTAGACATATGATGCGAAGCTGTTCCCAAAGCTCTCCGCCCCAGAACACAAAGCCCATAACACAGTGTAACCAGCGGTGAGTCTTTACTTGAATCCAGTGGCTTGCAGTAAGAAGAAAAAAAAAAGGTAAAGGGAGTTAAAGATTTGACATTAAAAAACTGCTCTAAGGAATAAAACACCCAAATGCATACAAAGGTACACAAGCCTTGTGTGTGTACCTACCCCACCAGCTACTCTATTCAGACTTTCACTATGAATTCCTTTAAAAAAAAAAATTGTAAGTATTCTACATATTTGTAAAGATAAACATGCACATATTATATTTTAAATAAAACTAATTGTAAGCTGAATGGATACATGCACTTTCCTCATTGGTACAGTGCATCTTGTATGCAAACTGCTGTTTAGCAAGATTATGATATTACAACAAAAGCATTTTTAGTGAATAAGCTGGATTCTTGCTTAGTGGTTAGGAGTATATGATCCTGAGTCAACTGAAAACTTGCCCAGATTACAGCTTATTCAGGGGAACTCACTCTCAGCTCAAAGCCATTTGGCACTGTATAGAATACATAATGATCCACATGATAGTAGCAGCATTTAAGGGATTTTCAATATGTCCACAGTAAGTTTCACAAAATAGTCACTTAATAATAGGAAATGGTTTTCTTTGGCCGCTGTTTGTCATCTGACTACAAAACCCTTTAATTCCTTTAAGATGGGCTGCTACCTAATCTTATAGCTCCAAAAGTGAAAAACTCTGAAGCCTCCAACAGTTCATGCAGAAAGTGAATTCAAATTACATTCCTATCGTTTATTCTCAATCAATTCTTGCTCATTTTCAAACACTACATGACTACAGTACATACTACTTTTTGTGAATGGTAAAAGCATTCTCCTGCAAATACACTACTGTTCCTATTTAAAAGGTGGGAGTCTTGGCAGGGGAAAACAGTTAGATATGGGATGATCACTTTGACAAGCCAACAGTTCTAGATGTCCAAAGCAAAGTTATAGTAATGATCACTAACAAAAAGTCAGCAATCATATAAAAACCTGTCACAAGATTATATTCGGGTTGATTTGTAAACAATGACATCTAAATATGCAACATCAATTCCATAAACACACTTCTCTACACAGACAAATGGTTGACTAAATTTCAACTGATTCTTTTAAGCTGGTAATTGAAAAGGCACTAGCAGACAGGTCACATCGTACACTTCCTTACTTACAGAAATTATTTAAATTAATGCATCTAGAGTAGAACATCAAAACAACATAACATCTCAATTTTCTTATTTTCTAAAAGATCAGTATTAAAACACTAATTTGAGGTAACAAGGAAAAAATGAGACAATTCTTGAATAATGAATACCTACCCTCACATATTCATACCTACCTTTTCTCTTCGAGAGCAGCAATATTCTATCCAGTTCAAATAAATCATGCAGAAACTCTCTCTTGAGATTCCTGCTAGACGATGGTCATAATCTTCATCAATATTGGGGTTAAATGTTGGGTCTACATCAACATAATTGCGGTCTGTGCACAACCGCAGTCCTTCCTGCATTGTCTCATTAGCTAACCACTCTTCTAACTTGGGGGAAGTTGTGACATAATAGATGATCCCCTGAAATGGTAGTTAAAAAAAATCCATGAGTCAGTACTAAAATAAAAAAAATTAAAGTTTTTCAACTCACAGATTTTCTTGATAATGAACAAAAATGATACACAATAGCTCCCAGATGCAACAAATTCAACAGCACAAAAACCAATACAGATCTGTATATGTTAATATTTTCAATGATTCCTGAGAGTTTTTAAAGCATATACTTAAGAAGTAAGGGAAAGAAAAACAGATGGGGCAGGCAAACTGCAGAAGAACACATAAATGGGAATTCTTAATTGAGTGAACATGGATAGTATATTTCTAAATAATTAAAATACTAAATTTAAAGATGAGGCAGCTTAATACAGTCGTATTTGGAGACAAACTTTTTGTGTGAATGTATCTCAGAAAAATTTAAAATTCAAATTTTTCATGACAGATCACAAATGGGGAAATAGATCATATAAGGGATCTAAGGTCTACACAGAAAACTTGCACATTTAACAGGATCCTTTTTCAAGTAAAACAAAAATAAAATAAAGAGATGGCTTTGGCCCTTTCCAAGAGAGTCATACCAGTTACTATTTCATTTACAATGGCTACTACATTTTGGTAATAGCCTTTCAGTTTCTAGTCCAGTTTCAGCAAGAAACAAAATCCTCTCTCGGTCACTTTTCTGCTCTTACAACCAAACATCAAATAATTGTCAGTACAGCAAACTCTGGCCTCCTGTGATGAAGTTGTTCATAAAGCTATAATTCATATCACACCCATGAAAGCTATTGGAAGTTGAAGGCACTGAACCACTCCCAGCTATAATCCAGCCTAGCTCCCCCACAGTTTAGAGTTATGTGACTCAATACCTTCACATAGTAAGTGGTGAGAATTTTCCGGAGATCAAAGACTTGCAGCATGGATGCCGCACTGTTGTCTGTGATACTATAACCCTCCAGAACATACTTTGTCACAAGCACTTCCCAAGCCAGCCAACGCTGCCCAAATGCAGCATTAAAGGAAAGCATATGAGGAAGGTGACCAGGTTCACAGCAACAGAAACCTTCATCCTCCTCTACGCCTTCAGTGATGGCCTCTACTTCTCTTTGCTGACAATAAGTTCCTTAGGAAAGAGAAAATAATTAAAAAAAAACAACAGTTAAATGCTTCATACAATTGTTTTAACATTGACTCGCATTTAGTAGTGTGTTTAGTAATCATATTAGAGTCCAATTAATGTTCCTGTAACTCCAAGTTAACTACCTGTCAGTGAACAAGAGATTTGGATAGCTTAATTTAATCAGGGTAGGATCACATATATTCTATTTAGGTAGCATTATGAATCAGTTATCATAGCCACATTGCATTAAAAGAGAGGCTTAGCATCAGAACTGTTAAAGGTTATTTTTCCTCAGGGGTCGGAGGGCATAAAGAGGCCCTGAAGCTCAATTTTCAAAGCAAATAATTTATAGGATGGAACAGAAAATAACTGAAGTTTTCAGACCAAAAAACCGGTTTGAGGTATAGACAGTTAAGGAAGGGCAACACGCTCACCTCTGAATTCAAGTCCTCTCAGCTGGAAGGTGACTAAGCCGTTTCCTATCTCTATAAGGTGTACTAGTGCATTGAGGTAGTCAGAGGCAAGAATGAAGCAGTCCCCAGTACTGTAGTTTCCCCATCGACCCAACAACAAATCTCCACATAGGCTATGCTGAAGGGAACGGGTTAAATGTTCATAGAAGATTGAATTCAGATTGTTATCATCTGAACCTGCAGGAAGATTGCATTTTGGTTAATCATCTACATCTGCAGAAAAACTCAAGCTGGAACGTCAATTATCAATCCACATTGAGTCTTACATTTTCCTTAACAGTGTTATTTCAAGGCTATCAACCTCGTGCCTTCCGCTCCTACCCCAGCTCTTGAGACAACTCCTCCAAATAATTGCTAAGTGAAGTTCAATACTTTTGACCAATTTTTTTCCCTTTTACTCCTCCGTTTTCCAAATTATTCTTTCAGTTTAACTCCTGCATCTCTCACCAACCTATTCCATATAATAATGTGCAAAAGCAAATATGCACAGAAGTATCTCAGAAACAACTGTTGCATAATTCTCATCACCATGTCATTGAGACATCCTCAAATAACGTTCATCTTTCTGGTTACTTAAGAATAAAGAAGCAAAACAACTTAATGCTGTGATTATAGACAAAGTAAAAGTAAAGCAGAGATACACAAAGGTAGGAAGGAAACAAGAAAAGTCCATAGAAAAGTAAACAATGAAGGAGAGAGATGATGAAGGAAAAAATAACAGGAGATGACAACGGTCTGGTGGGGTTTAGAAAAAAAAAATCATAGAACAAACTGATCACAAATCCCATGAAAAACAAGCATTTGTACCTTTGCTCCTCGTGAGCATGTTAGTAAGTACGTAAGAAAAACACATTATAAAAACAAGTCAGACTAGGAAAGCTACCTGGATTTCGATCAAGCTGCGAAGCCAATCTTGTATTTGAATGATCCACACGCTTTGTGCTGAAATTAAAATGAAGTGTTCTTAATGAAATTTATTACTGTGAGAAAATCTAAGGGAAGAAACTACTACTAACAGAAATTGATAAAAATATTACAAGTGAAATATTTCTACATTTTTTTCTTTTTTTTTTTTCTTTAAGTATTTTATATCCCTCTGTACTCAGCCCTGATTAGGCCACACCTTGAGTGCTGTGTTCAGCTTTGGGTCCCTCACTACAAGAATGATACTGAGGCCCCGGACAATGTTCAGAGAGGTAATCTGACACGAATAATCTTCTAATGGCATCTTGATCATACAAGGATTTTAAGATTTTATATCGAGGTTAACTAGTTTTAGCTGTGAAATGGACAATAATGAAGAGAAGTCAAATACACTTAATGTACTCTCCCAGCAGTTTTTTTTTTTTAATGAACTCATGTTTTGAATACAATTGCACTTTATGAAGTTATAATTTGGATGCTTAAAAAACAATACCAAAATTGCATACCTCTCAGTAGAAATTACCTAAGAAGCTAATGTAAATGCTGCTACAGTAAGAACAATTGCTACGCTATTTCAGAACGATCAGTGCTCTAATCTTCTTCAGGGAAAGTAAGATAACAGCACTTCAAGGTGAATGCTCATTGAACCTTAGTTCCATGTTTAAATAAAACAAAGGACACAGTATTTAAAGGTCTTATTTCACCTACTTGTAGTCTCTTTCCCAGAATTTGACAGGTCTGGCATAAGAAGTGATAAATATTGCACTTCCCAGGAAAGGATTCAGTGGAGTAGAGAAGAATGCTGACACAGCTGCTTGGACAAATAACATTGCAGAATCTGTAGGATAACAAGATTAAGGAAAGCAAAGCAGCAAAAACATTCTTCAAGCTTCTGTAACAATACGTTAAGTATACAGCAACACCAAGTATGAAAAAAAACAATTTCTAAGAAATTTTGTGCAGCATAATGTCTTTACAGTTTCTCCAGTTGTCAAAGGGATTATTTTTGCTTTTGAAAACAGAAATAGGTAACAGTATGTTAGTGTAGAATTTTCAGATAATTACCACCAAGTCTAATGTAACACTAAATCGATACTCTACTCAATCCAGCCTACGCAAACAATACTCAAAATCTGAAATCATATGGTTAGTGACTCTTGAAAAAAGGAATGGAGTGTCAAAGAAAAGCTTATGTCATTTTTCCAGTTGTTTAATTCCTATGCTTTTTATGTTAGAATTCTGTTCCTACTTTATCTGCTGCTGTACAGCTTATAGTATTGTAGCAAGGTAGAAAGTATGTATAGTTTTGCATAAATGTTCATTGGACAAACCTGCTCATTCATGAGATGTATCTCATAATACATAATGATTATAACATAACACTCAGAATGTATAAATAAGTGCCTTCCCCCCCAAAAAACTCATCAATTACAAAGGATACGTGGCACAGCAAAGGGTTGGGCAAAAGCATGGAAAGCAGATCCCCATGTTATCTGCCAGGGAGCAATGTAGGTATATACAAATCTCAACTTATAAAAGAGTTCCCAAAGCTGTAGGAAAGACAAAAAAAAAAAATAAAATAAAAAGCATTTTTGCTGAAAGTCAACATACTTTGGAGTACAGAAAATATCCTGAGGAGTTTACCGGTCCCCCTAGAGTTCTTGCTGGTGTGCAAGAAGCCTTCCAACTTACAAAAAGAATGCAATGATGAAGTGAGTCATATTAATATGCACTACACTGTTCTACTAACAGAAACTCATGAGAGTTTTGGAAAAACTCGTATGCTGTCTCAAGCAAACATAAGTGCTTTAAGAAGAAGTCTAATCAATATGCATAAGAACTGTAAAAGTGCCAATAAGACTAATGATCTGAAGATCAGCTATCAGTTAATGGTATAGCCAGTTTTCCCTTTTGCATGACCTGAAACACACAGAGAGTTAAAAGTTACCTTGCTGAAGAGTATGGACATGAAGAAGAGATCTAGCAGCATGGTCTCAGTAAAACTTTTGTAATCAAAAGTAAAGAAGAGCACTGTGAAAATAACAGTGACGTACTGGCACGTTGGGCTACTGAATGATGAACGCAGTAACTTCAAGCCAGCTATTGTGATCATTAAAGCACCCAACCTGGAGAGAAATTCACAGAAAACAGTTACGTATCTGCTGCCTGAAAGGCTATGTTTATAGACGACCTAAACTGTTGCTCCCATGCAATGTCAGTCTCCAAATTCAGGGTTTATATTTGGATTTTGTTCATTTTTCTTGTATGGTGGTAGCACGTGAGCATTTACTTATTTTAAAAGATATTTTTATTTTTTCTTTAGATGTTACTAACCAAAGGATTAACGTTATTTATAAAACAGTATTGCTAAGTAATATTAGAGGTGTCCCTGTTTTCTGAACAGAAATCAAGCCTTAAATTCAGATTTATCAATACTGAGATGCAAAAATGCTGGAAGTACTCTAGATTAACCAGCAAGAGGATGTTATTGTATACCAATTATCATTACTTTCTGCATGACTATACTGACGGAGGTTGTACAGGGAGAAATGCAACTTAATGACAGCATTTTTTTTTTTTTTTTCTTTTTTTGCCTCAGGGATAGTAACTGATGGATCAGAAGGTTATAAAAGTAATGTTAAGTATCTGGAATTTGTGGTCTGGATAATCATATTACAGACTCTGCATATCAACAAGGAAATTCTGCTATCACACCGCTAATTAATTCTGCAATTTCCAATCTTTATAATCTATACCATGATTTGAATGATTTTTCTTTGTGTAGGTTCCTATTTTAAAACTGCAATATTCCATTTAGTTTAAAGCCAACAAGGTGACTCATTTCTACACAAGCTTTCACATGAAAAGAACTGTATTTATTCCTTGCCTTCATGTTCAGGAAATAGCATTAGCTGTATTCCTACTGATTCCACAACTCACTATTTCAATTCACACCATGATAGACATACTCAGATTACTTGATAGCCTCTTCTACTTACTCAGTATCCAGTTTCTTTGGACTAGCAATACTCTTAGCACTGCTACTAAGCTCATTGAGGACTATCAGTGGATAGATAACATTCTTCTCTATAAAAAGGAGCCAAATGTGAAGCTTCTCAAACCACATAACATGCGCAGCATCTATCAGGAGATATTAAAAAGATCAGATTGCACTGATAAGTCAAATTCAGATAACAGAATCAGGATTCTTGATCCAAGTCATTTTACGATTAAACAAAGAACAAAAGTATCCAGTTAGATATTAATAGAAAACTACTGTTGTTGTTAAATGTGAATAATACCAAAAAGAATCAAATTTATGCTAAGATGAAATCTCCAGAGTTCACCCTATCTACTTCTCTGAAGCACTTGAAAACTAGTATCTTGAAGAAACATCTACCTAAATAATTTTTAGAAAAAATTTGAATGCTTTTCATTAAGGTAATCATTAGCACAAACCTTGAAACTTAAAGCACAGTTCTCAAGATCTTAGTGGGACCGCTCTGAAATATATGATAATATAGCACATGTAACATAGTATCATAATCACTTCAAAGTGCCACACAATGGAAGTCTGAGGAAGTGAGCAACTAAAATATAACTAAACCAGGTGTCAAGAAATATTCAGCTGATAACAATAATACAGCAAGAGTTGAAGTGTGTCAATCATTACCACAAATTGGTCAGCAACTACTGCAAATTTAAAAAGTATCATTAGTGATACTTACTTCGGACTTCAAACTGATAGTATTCCTTGGTTTTCAGCAGCGGGTGAGAAAAGCAATGCCAAGGAAGTTGCTTTCGGAGTTGAGGCAGAACGTAATGGGTCACAAAGCCTACCGTACCCACCAATGCATAGAGAACATAACTTAAAATAGGCTAAAGAAGAAAAGAATTGAACAAATTAAGATTTGTGTTTTACTAAAAAAAATAGAAGAACTAAAAAAAATCATACATTATAACACAGTGCTTTCCTCAAACACCTAGACAGTTGCTCACATAGTGGTAATCTGGGAACATACTTCATGAGTAACTGTAGTGCCAACCTAAAGATCAAACAGGAAATGCCCATGAACAAGAACTTTATTTCTAAGAATTTTTCACTCAGCTTAGAACCATTTTGAAGTAAAAACAATACAACAATCTTCCTTCACAGTCCATTACCTCTTATCCATCTGCATTTCGTTAGATAAATAATAAAGTCACTACCCTCTAAAGACAAAATCCATTTTACATTTTCATCTGTTGGATAAAGGAGGTATAAGCATACAAAAAAAATAAATCATTCTTCTTTCATTCTCAAGGAGGTGAATAAGAAACCTTCAACTAAGACCAAACACCCTTATGAAACTCAGGAAACATCATCATATTTATATAGTCTGAAGACTAAATTTCACAGTAACATCTCCTATACTCTTTAAATTAGTTGATATACTGAAGTAAAACTGGAATTACTTTGTCTTGTTATAACTCTCAAAGCCTAAGTCTATTGCACTACACAATGGTAAAGACCATATAGCCAAGTTTCTCAAACGTGGAAGAACGTAAAATTCAGGAGGAGTGCTGATGTCCAAACATACAATAGAAGAGAGATTTCCCTTAGTAAAACCTTGTACATCTGCCTACACAGAACATTGAAAATATCTGAAAACCTGAAGCTACATACATGTACGTTATTTAAAATTAGTTTCTAACTTTAACTGTGGGCAGCAGTGGGAGTGTGAAATGCTTTTAAAATATGTACAAGAAACTTTCACTTATCTGAAATAAGGCTGTTTATAAGCTAACTGATAAACTCATTTGAAGAATATTAAAATCAGTCAGTAACTGCAACTCTTCAGACAAATGCCTTTACTTAAATGAATTCAAGTACAGGATGTTGTGCTGTGGAAGTAACATCAAGTAGGATGCACGTATACACTTTCAAGATACCCAAAGCAAAGTATTACCTAGCATGACAAGTCAAAAAAACACCTTAAAACTCAGATGTCCTTTGAAATCCTGAAAGCAAGTATTTCTGGAAAGGGGTACACCCTTGCCCTGCAGTTTATTGCCACACTAGCACGCAGTTGCTGAGTCAGTGTTCAGTCTCTCAAACTTTAATAATCAAACCTTCTATATTTTTCTTTACACTAGCTTAATTGAGACAGATTAGGGGAGGGCAGTTCGTGTCAGAGGCTAAAGCAAACTAAGAAAAAACCATCAACAAACAAAAGCCAACAAACCTAACCACTTAAGGAAAAAGAATTTGACACAAAGCTGAAACGTGAAAATGTTCAGTCATGCCCTTGTCACACTATATACTTCAGGATAATCTAAACCTACTCATTCTGGAAATGCCATGGCTCTGTTAAGTGTTATAGATCATTAGAATATTTGTATACAGAAAACAAGTCATACACTTGAAGGAACACCTTACCTGTAGAACTGTAAATACTGTACTGACGTGAATTGCAAAATAGAGTACACCAATGACTATACACACAATCAGGTCAGACTGCAATCGTTCACTCTGGGGAGTCAAAACAGAACAATTTTAGCAAACAGCAATTTTGGCTGTCCTCTTCAGAATCTTAATGTGCACCAGCAGTAATAGTGAAACTGACTAAAAGAATCTCCAATGATGCCAGTGTTAATAGTTTCCATTGAAGTTATCAGAAATTTCACAAGGGCACTGGTTAACTTATTTGAACAGGAAAGATAGCTACTCAAAGTGGGACAGGAAAAATTAATATACTCAATATACTCTCTCATTCTGGACCACTAGGGGTTACAAGGATCTCATGTATAGCAGTGAAAAAAGCTGAAAGGGCTAACCAAATCTTCCATTTGTGACCTATGAATTGCTATGATCTGTGAAAAGAGCAATTATGAGCTCTGAAGACAGCTGCCTAGACAAAGCTAACTATCTGACAGAACAACTCTCTCTCCTTTCTCCTCCTCTAGAGAAGACTAAAAGGATGGCTTTGGAAAGACCCTTATGAATGAGGTTGAATTTTCTGTTATCTCTAAAAAAAATGCAATAGAAGTTACACGTTGGGAATGGACAAAACACAACAAAATGATTAGCATCAGGCTAGTCACAAGAGGGCGATATAGGTTCAGGGTCATTAGAAGTCATAGTCCTCCAAGTTTAAACTTGCTCCCATGGTAAACACACACAGAAACCATTACAGGATTAACTACTGTAAAGCCAGAAAAATACTTATGCAGAGCAACTATTGCTTCAAGGTCTTAACTTTTTGGGATACAGGTGTTTTTTTTTTTCTGCAATACAAGAAATTCTACTTAAAAACAATGAAAGTCATCCTCAGCTCTCCCACTCTCCCAGCAACTGAACACATTGAGTTAGAGATCCCATACAGTCTTTCCATCCTACCACTGTGGCTTAAGACTGTTGCTCTGCTCTGTTTGCAGTTTCCACATGCTGAATTGTGTCATGCTTGTGTCTGCTGTACTAGGAGAAATCTGTTGATACTGTTAATTCTCTAGAACCAAGACCTACACAAGGAGGTTGTCTTCTGTCTAAGTTAAAATTTGCCAAGTCTTTTATTTACTGCTTCAGACCAATGCTATACTGGTCATCATAAGATAGCAACATAAAGTGTTTAGACTGAATGAAAAAAAAAGTGATTAAAAATGCCTACTTACCACAGAATTTCTAAGCTTTTCAGGTAGAGGGTCTTTCACTTCAGACAGAGGATCCTCAGGGTTTTTGTCTTCAGAATTAGGAAAAAATTTTGATTGCACTAAAGAGCTTGAAGAAAGACAAAAAGAACCCATTGAGAAGCATGCACTACTCTGCTTTTAGAAGAGTAACAAAGTCAGAAAATCTATTTACTACAAGTTTATTCCAAAAAAAGCAATCTTAGTATATTAGGGCTTCCACATTGAAAAGCTTATTTATAACAAGATCTCAATTTTATCATAGCACCAGTTCTCCAGCTACACACCAGTGATCACCACTAAAGAGAGAACTTAAACTGCTGTTTGAATAAATCCAGCTGCTTATTTATCTAGGGACTGGGAAACAAATAACTAGACAAATGAAATATTCATAAACTGTGATCAAACTACTCATGAAACTAAACTTTAGCATGTAACAAAACAAAAACTCTACATGCTCCAAAGTTCAGATGCAGCCTGAAAACATCAGTGAGAGAACAAAGAATTCCATGACTTAAATCCAACTGATAAATTCTCAGAAGACCCTGCATGAACACTCAGGTAACAATCTCCGATCTCTCCATCTACAGAAAAGGCTCTGATTACATGACTCGGACTACTGCTCAAATTCATCCAGCATTATAGCTTCATTTAAATCTAAGTTCAAGCTCTGCCTAACCACATATGTGCCAACTGAGCCTCTATTGGATATTCTGTGAGAGCCGTGTTTCTCCTACTGGAAGCATTTTGTTTTACACACAGCTACTAACTGATAAGTTCTCCCATTATCAGATCAATATACTCCAACTAAAAAGAACAAGACTGTTTCCCCATCCTGGATGGGTACACTAACAGACTATTACTGGTTTGTATCCAGGATCAAATTCAAATTAGTTCTTTGACCATACATTCAAGGGAAAAATGCAGTAACGAATTAAATGAGAAAAGTACAGTCCAAGAAAAATCCACAAGTGGGCTTCAGCTTAAATTAATACTTTCAGCACCTCTTTAATCATTACAAATTGTTGTTACACAAATGCACCAGCTGGAAGCTGGCACACGACTGGTAATTAGAAAGCACCTGAATCAGACTTTGGTTGTAAAGAAAGGCTGCTCTTCAAAGGAGAAGGAAGGTGCAAAGTTTGAAAATTTCACTTCAATTACTGAACCAATATCATACTATTTTTGATAATGCTGATGTCAGTTTAATATTTTCTATCTAAAATCCCTTCGAGAATTGCATCTTCCTTGAGAAAGGATTAAAAAAGAGTCACTTACAAAAGCACAGAAGGGTCACTACTTTGTCTGCTGAGATGATATGACATTGCCACTAACAAACCACAAAATATGGAGAAGAGAACTGGAATATGCTGCCCATCCCAAGAATCCTGGAGAAAAAAGAAATGTAAATAAGGAGGAAGCAAAGTATTTAACACTTATCTGCCACATACGAACTCCACATATCATAATACAATAATGGAAATACATAAATAAATCACTCTCCAATTCCACAAATAAGAAACTGGAATTCCAGTAGAAAAATATTGTTCAATATTTAAGTACAGGTTAGAAGTTCTAACAGTGTATACTCCTTAGGCCTATACCATCTTAATCATTTAATACTCATGAGTTTTCGTAACACTCAAAAATTTCATACATTCCTCGGGAGCACATCCTTAGAATTGCATTTTTAGTCACTTATTCTGAAAGCTCCTCATGTTATTTCTCAATGCTTTTAAAAATAAGAGTCTGACTTAAGATGAAAGCAGTGCTTAGTGACCCTTCCCTAGAACTTGTTTAACTTGAACAGAAAAGTTCACAAAGGCTAATGAGACAAATGGACATATCTGCAGAAAGCTAACCATGTTCTGTGGGTGATGGGAATATTTTCTCTAGCAGCTTTTTACTATCTGCAGAATGAAAAAGAACCAGGTAATGCTGAATTTGAAGAAGCACATTCTACATGTTTTAGCCAAATAATAACCTGGTAGCACATAAACAAATCACTCACGTTTTAAAAGCCAAAGTCTGCTTTGTTCCTACTTTCCATCTGTTTAATTGATACAAAAGCTAAGCAGATATAAAACCCTACCAAATCAGACTAATATTTCTAATTCATTTTCTGCATATTTGAGGTTAAAGGAAAAAGAACAAAACCCAAAACATGAACATATGCTGTGTGTGCAATTTGGCTTACCTTCAGGGCACCATAGCACAGTCCATACAACAACGCTACTGCCACAATACTACAGATGAAACTGTAAAGTGCTGCAAGCAGGCTTGTGGTAGCTGAATATCATAGGGGAAGAAAAGATATTATGTAATCAGGTTAGAATATTAAACACTTCAGGCTGTTTAAAGAAGTCAGTTCAGCTCCCCTCTGATATTAAAAATCCAACCCACAAAAACGTACCCATTTTTCCTTAGAAAAAGATAGCAATTATTTTTATGGCTTTATTTACATCTTCATTAATTCAACAGCATTACTATGTGAAAGGCTAACGTTGCAACAGAAACAAGCAGTGGAAGTACACTTTTCAACGGACTAATTAGGACAGTAATTCTATTTCTCAGTAATTGATCAGAAGAACTCTAACCTTTTAAAAATGCAGTTAGTATTCCATATGTACAGGTCACGAATATAGATAGTGTAATCACTGAATTCTTTAACTAGCCTAATCTAATACTTTTGTCACTGTTGTGGACAGACACACTCACCATTGCCACCAAAGACATGAATATCCAGCTGTTCACAGAGATACATCACAAATGTGTTCACCTGAGGCAGGAGACCAATGAAGAATACTATGGGGAAGCATAGTGTAAACACTACAGGGGGAAAAAAAACATGTTGAAAAAGTGATGAATATATAAAAAAATACTGCATGTTAATGTACTTTTCAGTTTGCGCTCTAGGGTACTACACGCTACGTTTCTCATAGAAGTGACTGAATATAGAGGTTACATTGACCAATATTCAGAGGTTGCTTTCTGGGGTTGTTGTTGTTGTTGTTGTTTGTTTTAATTCAGTTTTTATCATTACAGAAACTTACAGAGGCCAATCCAGACTTTAAGTTTAAAAAATATCAGACAGATTTTTTTTTTTATACAGATTATGAGATTTGTACTTTTTCATTCATTGTACAAAAAGCTTCTATAAGCCTAGCTGCCCGTTTTTAATTACATGAGTAAGTTAACAACAGCCACACCGATTTAAGAGATGCCAACCATTTCATCCCAAGGTTGCCTGTCACTAACAATGCCTGACAATTCTACTCCTTTACGCATTCCATTTAAATAAAATAAAGAATAAATAAAATTGATGTTGTCTTGATGCCTATTTTCACTTTAAAATATGTAATTTAGCAACTTGACATGAACCATTACAATCTCTGCAAATTACAGGATTTATAAAATAAAGATAAATAAATGGCATAATTTCAGTACTTAGAATGGTCACAGTCCCATCCTGGGCATATTGCTTACTTTCCACCTTAAGGAAAAAAATATGTATAAACTATCATCCTCCACACAACTGTCACGTTTAGATCCGCTTCTCATGTGATAAGCCTTCAGTTCTGAAGTATCAAACCATGAAAATCAACTTTGCAGACAAAATCTGACAGGCCTTTCTACAGTCTTAGAGACCTGTAGCTTCAGTGACCACAGACTTGGAAGTATCTTGCTCAGAACCTCAAGTCTCAATTCTAAGTTTCTAATGTTATATCCACTGAATGGTTGTATAATAAAGGCCATCACTCCTACTTGATGAAGTCAAATAACTAAAGCTGTTTAAAAACATTTCGGTTCAAGACTTGGGAAAAACAGGTTCTGCTCCTTTTTACTGATACAAGTTAGGAAATACATGCCTATGGACCACCTACTCAGGACCTGAAGAAAATATTTCAGAATTCTCAAATCATTGCTCAAGCAAGTCTACACAGGGGGCAAACAACACAGAGTTATCGCAGTGGGTGGTTAGAATGTTTCTTCATCAAGGCCTGTAAGATTAACTATCTTAGATCAGTTATACACAAAATTAGAAAATAAATCGGAGAAAATACAATTTATAAAGAACAGTCTAGCAAAAATTCAACATTTCTGATGGCTTTTGAGGTCCTCAACAGAACTACTCTGTAATGGGCACCATTTAGGAGAACACAAAACACCTGCTGTTGGAGCAGATTTAGACTAATTGATGAAGTCTGATTTGTGGAATAGGTGAAAATTTCTACCAGACCTCACCTGTCTGCTGTTAAGGACACACCAATGGTATTATCTAAACACAAAGTCTGACTTTCACCTGAGCTGTTCTAACTGCTGTTCCTGGGAATGGGAAAAAAAACAGCTGAGTATTTTCCTTTGTGCTAACAACGTATTTGCTACCAGCCAGCTTCCCCTGTGAAACAAAGATTTCTGAAACAGCATTTCAGCAACAACGCGATGCCCAAAGGCAGAGCAGGAAGGGGTTCTAGGCAGGGCTTGGGATTATGAAAGTTTTATATGTAAATTTACAAAAAAAAAAAAAAAAAGAGCCACATTCAGAAGACTTGAAATAGTCTGGTAGGTGAAGATCCCAGTACATCTCCCTAAAACTGGAAAAGACTAAGCACTTTTTAAAAGTAGGTCACTCTTCAGAATGTCCACACCATCCATATATAAGGTTTTATATTTAGGTATGGGGATATGGATACACACTACGGAAATGACTCAAAGTGATGAGAAAAGATCTCTGAGGTCAACAGAGAATAAACAAAGGGAAAATGAGGCCAGTTTTAAGAAAGAACAAGAAAAGAAAAAAAATCTGCTGGATTTAGTAGATACAAAACAAAGTATACCAGTACACGATTAGCTCCACAAAAGCCATAGAAAAGCAGCTTTGAAATGGTGTGGACAACACTGCTCGTAAATAAGAAGCTTAGATCTTCTCCCTCTGGGCACTCAAATATAGTTTTACTAGCATAAAGTAAAACTGCATGAGGCATAAAAATCAGAATGTTCTTAAAAAAAGAAATAAAGTGATAAATAATACTTCTCAGAGCGCCCAAGTCTGTAACTCTTATTAATCAATGAGAAGTTTAAAAAAAAAAATCAAAACCAAGACTAATATTTTATTTTTCTTGGAAAAAAAGGTTGTCCTAAAGCAGAAGCAAGCAGTCATAACACTTATTTACTGTATTGCTTCACACAAAGATGCTTTGATATAATTGAAGGGCTGCAATGAAAAAGCAGGTGCGTTCAAAATTACACATTAAGAAAGATTTAATCTGCTTATAATGTATTTAATAATTGTCACCATACTGTCCTACTCAACTGCTAAATGAAAACTATCTGCTTTAAGAGAGCCCCAGCTCATTTGTGACAAGGTCCTCTGCAAGAGAATGGGGTATGCAAGTCCAAATCATAACATGTGCCCCATCCTCCCTGGAGGCTTTCAAGACCACACTGGATGGGGCCTTGGGCAGGCTGATCTAGTGGGTGGCAACCCTGTCCATGGCAGAGGAGTTGGGAATGGATAATCTTTAAGGTCTCTTTCAACCCAAGCCACTCTACAGTTCTGTGATTTAAATACTGAGCAGGTAGGTCCCAGCGCAGGGTAGCATATCGACATTCAAGAGCAAAGAAGGCCAAGTTCAGGGCTGACAATGGAAAAAACAGATTAGAAAGATTTGTATAGCTATTTAATTAAGACACCATTTTACCTGGCAGCTCTGCAGTTTGTGACAGCAAAGCTATAGAAAGGAACAATTTTCCTATAAACACCAGTAAGCTGAAGTTCCTCTTTCCAAAGAAAACTAAATGAACTGCAGTTAGGAGACAGTGCAACAGCATCACAACAAAGTTCAACTCTTTATAAAGAATAAAATAGCTCTACTATGGTAAAGTAAAAAACTCAAATTAAGGGAAGAGCCACTCACCTATAACTAAGTCCCTGGCTGACAGCAGCAGCAATGGGTTGGTGAAAGCCATTCCATACAACTTGAATCTCGTTGTAGATATGTTTCTGCTGCCATAATCCAACAGCCAAATAAGACCACAACATAAACAGAAATATACAGGCCTACTATAGGCTATGATACGATTGTGACCCTGTTTAAAAAAAAAAAACATATATATTTCATGATTAGAAAAAAACCTATTTTTTTAACCTTTCTGTTTAAGTTTCAGAATCAAAATTATTTTTTGCTCACCAACTACTCCTACAATGTGTTGTCACCTCAATTTTTTTTTCATAAAATCCTTAACATAATGCCTTGCAGGGATAAAAACAGATGTTTTTTGTGGCTTTGATCTATATAATGAGTACACAAATACTTGGACTCAGTTATTTTTACACTTACTCTCACCTGAATTTCAAAGCATGTTTCTCACAACACTGAATGTCAGAAAAACTCTGCCAAAGTTTCATAAGCAAGAGAACAATATTTGGACTAAAAAGCAATTGATGTTTATTACTCAGATACTGCTCCTGCTGAAAATGAAAGCATTTCTGTACCCATTAAAATACACAACTTACTTCCTAAAATAATATGAATGATGTGCTTCAGAGGAATAAAGCTTCACAGTATCTTGTTTAGGATGTTACAAAAGTATTTTGTCTTGGCAAGCTGGAAGATGCTCAGTAAAATATAAACATTGTTCAGCGCTAGCACATTAACACTTCCATGCCCAAATTAATGCTTACTAGCGTACTGCATACTCAGCCTAAGAGAGCTGGCAAAAAGTCTGTGAGCACACTAATACAACTGAATGATCTACAAGGCTCAAACAGCGTATCTGCAAAATTTTATTAGTTTGTTCTACAACAACAAATTAAAATGCTAAACATATGTTTCACTGTTATTGCTGGAACGCTAAAGATTCATCCAACAACTTATCCTTATATTGTTCTACAGCATAAGTTGCCTCAAAGCTGTAGAGGAACTCTTTACTGTAGTAGAGTACAGTGTAGTACACTACTAGACTGTAGTGACAGGACAAAGGGGAATCATTTAAATTTAAACAGAGGAGATTTAGGTTAGATGTTAGGAGGAAATTTTTTACTCAAAGTGGTGAAGCACTGGCAATGGCTGCCCAGAGAAGTTCTGGGTGCCCCATCCCTGAAGGTGTTCAAGGCCAGTTTGGATGGGACTCCAGGCAACCTGATGTAGAAGCAGAAGGTGCTCCTGCCGTGGCAGGGGATTGGAATAAGACATTCCAACAAACTAACAGGCAGCAGTGTGCTCTTGCAGCCTGGAAGGCCAGCAGTATCCTGGGCTGCATCAGAAGAGAAGTGGCAAGTAGGGGAGGGAGGTGATAGTCCTCCTGTTCTCTGCTGTTGTAAGGGCCCATCTGGACTACTGTGTCCAAGCCTGGGGCCTCCAGTACAAGAAGGATACAAAGTCATTGGAGCTGGTCTAGAAGGCTATAAAGATGAACAAAGGGCTGGAGCACCCTCTATCAAGAAAGGCTGAGGGAACTGGGATTGTTTAGTTTGAAGACCCTGGTGAGACCTCACTGCAGCCTTAGAGTACTAAAAAGGAGCTTACAATCAAGAGGGGAACTAGCTTTTAATACTGTCTGATAGCAATAGGACAGAGCAGAATGGCTTTAAACTTCAGGGAGATTTAGGTTAGATATTATGAAGAAATTTTTTCCTCAGAGGGTGGTGAGGCACTGGAACAGGCTGCCCAGAGAACCTGTGGAAGCTCTATTCCTGGAAGCATTCAAGGCCAGGTTGGATGGGAGCCTGGGCAGCCTGGTATGGTGGGTTGGCAATCCTGCTCATGGCAGGGGGATTATAACTAGATGATCTCTAAGGTCTCCTCCAACCTAAGCCATTCTATGATTTTATGATCCTTAAAAGTCCCTTCCACTCCAGATCATTCCAGGATTCTATGATAAAACAGGGAGGATAGGATTTGCTAAAAACAAACAAAAAGCATAGAGGGAAAAAAGCATAAATTCCCTTATCACATACTAAGAGAATATAAGCCTCTTGTGCCTTATGAGAAATCATATAAGACAAATGGCATAACATCAAGAAGATCAATTCTTTGTGGAAATTTTATATCTGCAGGGTTAATAAAGAAGAATATGCCTATGACTTACATGTCGAGGGGAAGAAGAATCTGGTTGAACGCTCTGAAACCAAAAAGAGGGAAGTTATCCACTCTACAGTAAGTACATTTTACTCCTCTCTTCCCATCCCTTTCTCTTTTCCACCTTAATAGTTCTATCATAAAGAAAGAAAGAATCTTTCTTAATTTCAATATTCCTTACATATCACTAACACCTGATAAAAGTGTCTAATTAAAACTAATTCAACTGATTAAAAACATGTTTAGAAGCAATTGCATAATATGAAAGCATTAAGGTACATCAACTTAAAAAGAAAAAAAAACACACTAAACCATCATGTTCAGTTTGTGGGCTTCTTTTTAACCAACAAGATTTTGTTCCTCTTTTGGAAAACAAAAAGTGAGAGTACAACAAATAAAGGCCTGTTAAACAAACATGCAGAACTATTCTAGCAAAATGATCTTCCAAAACTATCTATCAAACTTTCCACTAAGGTGAATTTTGCTTATTTCTTTTTAGAAACAATAAACACAGTTTTTCCTCAACTCCAAACAGCCTGCAACATCCAACCTAAATTATTTCTATTGTTTACACAAAGCGAAGATAAAAATCGAAATACCTTCAACAGTGAGTACTGGCAACTGGCTATAACCAGGCAGAACTGGAAGACCCAGATATCCTTGAAAAAGCCCTCAATAAGAAGTACAGAGCCCAGAAATGCAACTAGAATAGCTAGGATGACAGCTAATACATTTTCAAGGATCTCACGATTCCTGTATGAGAAGGAAAAAAAAAAGTATTAAAAGCTAATTATATTTAGAAAAAGGTAGAAGAGAACAGCAAAGGTCAGAAGTTAACAACAGATATGCTGTTGGTAGCAAAGTAGTTGAGAATAGATTCAAACTTGTGTAAATTATTTTAGTACTCTTAGCAAAGACAAGAGCTGCTGGAATAACTAGCAATAGCAATTAGCTTCTTATTGAATCAACCTCTACAACGCCAGACTACTGTACTGAATACTTCAAGAAAGGTCATTACCAAAGTGTGAATACTTGATATATTCCCAAAGCTGATAACTGGAGGTTGATGTTTATTTTATTCCACTACATAAATGGAGCAGTGACAACAGGTTACAGCATTATATGACTCTTTGGAAAATGCTTTGGAACATCTTGTACATTGTCTACTTGCTGAAACAATACCCATATACACCAGGTCCTAGCACCTGTCAATTCGTTTATTGAGAAACTTACTTGCTAGCATTAAAAATAGATCAAACAACGAGAGATTTGTTGCTTAAGATATCACTGTCACACTCACACAAAGTGAGAGGGCTTTTCCTAGTACTCCTGGAGAAATAAAAAGTACCTTTTGCTATTTTACAAACAAAACATTATTTTGGTATTATTATTTCATCTTTCACAGTACAGTAAAAGCATTCCTAAAAGGAATGCTCACAGCTCATTTCCATTTTTTAATCTTTAATCTCTGAAGTCTAGTAACATACAAGGATCTCACCTATCAAATAAAGCCAGAAGAGTTAATCTATCAAAATTTATGCTAATCCAAAGCTTAGGCAGTATCCAAAAACGGTAGTACTGCTTGACTTTTTGAGCTGCTTCCTCTTGAGGTTGCAAGTGGTCCTGTAGGTCAGGGCTCAGGTCAATATCTTGCTGCTCCAGTAGATCTGTATCTATGGTTAGCAGCCTGTTCAACCTGATCTGGGGAAGAGAAAGCTAAAAGAAAGTCAGAATTAACAGAAGTTCCTTTTTATGTATCACTGCATACTATTGAATGCTGCCTTGAGAAGAAGTGCTACAATTATTTAGTTTCAGTTTTAAGAAATTAGATTTTAAACAGTTAGATTTGTGACTTTCACTTACTTTTCCTATCCTTATTAAGGCACATGAAAAGCACTAGCAGCAATAATAGTTCCCATACAACACATCTGTGGCATTTTAGCATGTGCATTTTAGCAAAGTACGGACGTGCTAGGCACATTATCCCACTTACTCTGAAAACTTCGAATTTGAAGACTAGTAAACTGATACACGAGCAGTAATAATGCATATAAGAACAATACAAAGTTCTGAGTTAAAACAAATTATAGCCCATTTCTTATAGTCAACTAATCTGCATGCACATCCATGCTGAATGGTTGGTTTTGCATGACAAAGCCACATGTGCAGCCATCAGTGGTCAAACTCGCTGCATTCAGAATATACTGAGACACACACACAAAAAAGCTCAACCCTAACTAGTCCAGTACTGCTTATGATTGACTCTACTTGCTCAGTATTCTGTAGTCTGTCACTTCAGAATTCTCTGGAATTCACAGTAGCACTAACATCTAAGGAGAACCCTCAAAGCTAAAAAAAAAAAAAGCCATTATGCACGTACATAATGTTTAACTCAGTTTTTACATCAACAGGTCAAGAAACTCCTTACTGCACTGACCTTTAAGAATACTACAAATTAAACTATCACTTAATGAATAAGTTAATGATCGTTAAGGCAGAAAATAAAATTAAAATACTCAAGTCATACTTAAAGTGCTGATGTTATACAGTTATACATTACAATTTAAAATTCTTATTTTTGTAGCTTTTTTTTTTTTTAATTCCTTAAAGTATCAGTACATCGTAACTATCCTCAGCCTGCTTCTCCTTCCTAGAAGGATACTAAAAAGAACTAATGAAGGAGGAACATCCACTTTCTAAAGGAATTTAAAAACTCATTTTAGATGAGCTGTGTTAGAAAGCAGGTGCTTCTTTGGCAGTTTTTTTTTGTTTTGTTTTTTTAATTCTGATCTCTTAAATGTAGAATCAATTTAACATATCATTTCTCACATTAGTAGTCAGTTGACGTTCCCCTTTAGATACGTGGGCTCAGCTTTTATATATGTATAGTTTATCTGCCTTATACAAAAGCATCCCCACAAACATCCCCAATGGAACCACATCGACAGTTAGACGTCAGGGGCTGGAAATCAAATGAAGTTCTAGCAGGCACTAAGTGAAGACCACGGTCTTGATCAAAAGCATGGTGGGGTAAATTGAGGTTTCACATTCTTTTCGCAAGTGTGAAAACAAAATTTATTCTTCTCCCTTAATTAGGTTATCAGATACTTCAATATTCTTCACTGTATCTTCCTAGCTTAAGAATCATCATCTTAAGGATTATGACCATCTGCAGTGTTTTTGTATAGAAACTGAAGCAGTAGAGTTTGGAATTATAAGCACAGATACATGTGGACTTGTCAACAATATAAAAAATTGAGGTCAGAAAACTATGGAATTCCAAAGCCACTTGCAGCATGAAAAAGCTTCTGCCTTTTTCCATTCACTCTCTCCACTGGAATTAGACTTTATACAGCAGATTCCAATGAAAAATGTCTAAACTCCATGAGGGAAACTGCCAACATTCCCTTTGTTCAGAACACAAACAAGATTTCTTCCTTCTGCCACAGTGTATCTTTGCAGTGGAAAGAAGTACAGCTTCCTTCACATCACCCAGTAATCTCTGGACAAAGTATCTCAGAACATCCCAAACCAGGATGGTGATTTAGATTCAAATTACCATGCTTTAGATCAGTGGAAAAAATTATGCTTACATTTTAAAGTGCTACCCAAAAAGATGAATCTGTACTTATATACAATGACAGTTGAACAGTACCAGTTTTCTTCACTGAAACTCAAGTAAAAAACCTTAACATCAACAACCACTACATACGATGATTAATCAGATAAATAGAACTGTCAAACCTTCTGATTTTTTGCATGCTTTAAAAATAAATAAGAAAAACTTACTAGATCATGTGGGTAAAAGTGAACTGAGGTAGAACTCGATACGTGAGAGTCCGTGTCACTATAAGAACAGGGGGAAAGACTTCATATTATAAAACTACATTTGATTCCAAAAGGCCACTAATGTACTAGTGCCCTAAATTAATTCTGACCACTTGCAAACTTCAGCTAAACGTCCTCCTCTAGATTTTTCTTGAGTTCATATATTTAAAATACATGTATCCACTTCACAAAGGCCTAGCAATCAGGAAAGAAAATAAACTTTGATAATGGTCTTGCATACTACGGAAAGTTTTGTATCTGTAATAGATCAGGATGACTCTTCACCCTTACACTTAGTTTAATTTTCTCAACACATGATTTGCCCAGGCAGTCCATTAGTTGTCTACACAGATTACCATGATGGAAATTACTCCTCTTAAAAAAACCCACAAAGATGTTTTATTATCTGTTAGCTACTGATGCGTAAACACACAACTCTAAGACAGTGAAGCGTCTCCTGGGTGTTTACAGTTTGTTAATTGTACAGTTTTTACCAAGTCCTGAAAGTGACAAAAGTAGTACACATTCAACACAAATATACTGATTGACTCAAGTTGTTTCAGAAAAAAATGCAAACTTTAAGCAAAACTTAAACCTCTGCCATGAAGAGCAAAATTACTTCACAATTTCCATTTGTTAGTGAGGAGGAGAAACTTCTCCCTGTAAAAGAGTCCATATCCAACCACTGCTTCCCCCCCATAGCTTTGTATAGCTTTTGGCCGTATGTTTTTCATGTAAATTCTATGGCTGTAAGACTGGTATCAAACTTACACAATTTCCCTTCAGTTCCTTGCTTTAACATAAAAATAAATATTAACATTTCCTTTCACTGAAACTGAACTGTCATCCTGACAATCAATGATTTGGATTTGACCAGTTCGTTCCTTTCATTAGCATGTACAGCTTCACAACAGCAGCCATCAGCAAAGCCATTGCATCTGGAACATGCAAGCAATATAGGCAGGCATTGATAGCTTTGTGCAAGGAATACAGAACTTTTTCTTCAAAGTTCAACCCTACAAGAAGCACTTGCACGCTTTCACGGGAAAGATTTGAAGATGGAAGCTTTGAAATCCATTACTCCATAAATCCAAAAGCTATTCCACCTACACGTGGTAGGAGTTTTTAAACATTCAGCATGATGTAACAGGTTCAGAGCAGTTCCGTGTAGTGAAGTGGATTTTAAGGCCAAGGTTTTGGTTTGCTTTGCCTTTCTTCTGCCTCCTGTCTCTTCAGAGAAAGGAAGCATATCTTTCCAACAGCAAATGAACTTTCCAGTATGTAGCTGCCTATTTCCACTGTAAATAACTTTTTTTTTTTTAAAACTGTAGGCATGTTAACATTTTCCTGTATTGTTTCATGCCATCTATGAACTTGAGGACAAACTTATCAGTTTACATTTGCTTCACAATTGGAAGTTCATTTTTAATTAAGTTAATAGCTATAATTATTAATAGCTTCCTGCTTCCCCCAAACCTGAGTTAAATTCTGTAAGGAAGACTCCCAAGCCAATCAAAAATGCATTTGTCAAGTTCTCAGTTTGGACATTTGTCACTTAAACCAATACTAATCTTCATTTTCCAAAATTTGCTAAAATAGATAAGATTATGCACGCAATTACTGTTATCTTCTCTTAAAAAATCGCTGAAGTTTCAAAAGTAAAAATATACAGAGAATATTTTACTTTTTTTTTAGTTCATAATAAATAACCTTTTAAAATTAAAATAAAAGATTTTGTTGCAGTAAGACAAGAATCACCACTCTTGACTGGCCTTCACACACACCAGATGTTAGATGCTCTTCTTGCAGCTGGCTCAAAGTTCACAAGTGACATGTCGCAGCCCCCTGTCTCGTAGAGCGTAGAACTGAACTTACCTATAAAAAAAAAAAAGCCAAGAACAGGTCAAAATTTCATGATACTCCATCCTACTGTCACTAGATTTCTATACATCAGCTAACTACTAAGATCAATTTAGATATTTATATTTTTCAATCAGTGTCAGAATATAAGATGTGGTGACATGCATCACCAGTGCAGACAAGATACTAGCTATTTAGTCTTCTTTCATATGACATATATGCAGTAAACAGTAATAAAGAACTGAATTAAGAGTTAATATTTACAAGATGTCACCATTAACACAACAAAAGCACAGCATGAGCTTCTTCCACCCCCACCCTTAAGAGAATAACCAGGATAACAACTTGCAACAACAAACTTCTTCAGTTCTTTCTTCCCAACCTCAGGAGAATGATCAGTAAATCATTCATCAACATAGAGGAATCATGCTATGGCAGAGATTCCTCAAGTGTCCAAATTAAAATTCTTTTGAGAGGTACATGTCTACTATTTGGAAAAAAACACAAAGGGTGAGTAAAGTGACCAGAGATGCTTCGTTAGTTCGATCTCTTAAGAAAAAAAAGAGAAAAAGGAATGGAAGGCAGAGATTCATTCTACAAAACAGAAGCGAATGCTCCAGTGTAAGATCAGAAGACCACAATCTACCTTCTGAGATAAATCATTATTGTTAAAGGAGCTCCAGCAACTCCAAGTCTCCTCAAGATACTGTTCATTCAAAAAGTTTTCAATACCAACTCTATTTCTAAATATACAATTAACAAAGAAGTAGACCGAGATTCCAACTCAGATGATGTTACCTTACTCACATTATGACGTTTTTACAGCGCCCTTCTCTCCACAACAATGTGATCAGAGAGATAAGGACTGTAATTTCCCCAGAAGGTCAGTTTAATATATTTCTGCTCAGAAGGCAGGAAGCTGATTCTGAAGTTGTAATTATCTCATACAGCCCTGCCAACTTCTCCATTTCTCCTAGCTCAAAGCCTTTTACTCAACTCATGATGCAAGAGCATGCAATATTTTAAGAACTGCATAATCAGTTAAAAGAAAAAAAAACCTACTTTGGCGCATTTGAAGCGAAAGTTTGTGTAAACCTCTCAGCTGCACATCCTGAAGCCCTGGCTCCTGATGATACAGGAAAACAAGTAGCCCCAGGAGAAACACTTAACAAGTTAAGAGCTTTCAATCCCTTCACAAGGCTCTCTCTCCTCAGAAGAGGGACATCAACTAGACATAAGACAGATGTGCTGAGAAAGAAGATTCCATTCTGACACAGCAGCTACGTGGTTCAGTATTTGTGTACAGAATGCATCACAAGACACTAATACAACCGCTCTCCCTCAATATTTAATTACGTCTGCTACAGACATTCGTAAAGAAACATGAGCAGAAGATTCACTTCTTAAGGTCATTTTGGTTGTGGGCTTTTTGAAATTTTTGTTGTTTTTGTTCAAGTGACTTCTTAATTAGTTAAGATCTTAATGAAGTGATTGAGTTAAGTATCTCCTTGTTTTTAATGCTTGATGTCGTGAATGTTTATTGCCAAAGTTTTAATTTCAAGCTGGTAGAAGACATTAGGAACCTCCTTCCCCACAACTAATAGCTTCAGTTACACAGGAGTTTTCCGAACTGCAACAGTAAAGAAGATTTCAACATCTATCTTCAACAGAAGATAGTAGATAAAATACTACAGATTGCTCTCAGGACAAAATTGTGCATAAATCTTGTTAGAAAAAAAGTATTTCAACCAACCGGTCCTTAAAAGAAACAAGGACGTCCGGGTTACCTTGCATTCTTCATGTTTTTGCACAAGCTACTGAACTAAGAGCCAGTAAATTTATTAACTACAGTGTGATGCTAGATCAGAGAAAATAGAATATATTACAAGATACAGCTTCCCATTCCTTTTGGCTGAGATAGTAGATCAGAAATTTGTTTGAAAAGATGTTTCCTGCACGGTGTTATATGTATCAAATGGAATGGACTTCAAAACTTGAGAAAACTTAGCATAAAAACCTTCACATAATGAAGCATCTACTGTTCCCTCACACCCAATTCATCTGAGATTATCAACGCTTACTGCTTTTGTATTGCTGATAAGTAGGGCATGGCTGTGGGAGCATAAAACAAATAAAATGGTAAACAGAGATGTAGCAGATGATTTCAACAGACAATAGAAGCTTAATTCCAGTTATTTGCACATAAACTGCAAAACAGAGTCAGGTTTTGCTACACCTGCAATTCATCCCTCTACTGAAGTAGATTTCCTAATGAAAGTCAAGAAAAGCGTGGCTTCTCAATGAAATAAAGCTGCTCTTTAAATTTAAACACACACAAACCAGCAAAGATCCTCCAGAAAAAAAAAAAGAAATTAATTCCTTGAAAGCAAAAAAAGATTACAGAACTGTTCAGTGCTGCTGAGGAAGCAAACCATAAGGCATGGCTGCAGACCCCAGGAACTCCAAGTTCCAGCAGTTGTGTGAGATACAGCAGTCTCCTCACATCACTCTAGAGAGGGATCCCAATGCCGGTGATGCCCAGCACACACGGATACACCTAGCCTCTGGGAGTCACCCGGGTGATTTTCTCTCTCTCCTATTCCTAGCTCTCCTACAATTCTCTCAGATGTTTCTGATAGCATCGCAATGAAGCAGCTTGAAGTTTCCTTCTCTAAGGATTGTAGTATTATCATGTTATGAATAAGCCAGACAAAGCCTTATTTTAAAAGTAAAGAAATTCAGCCAACGTTTGTACACTTAACAGAAACGCTTGTAACTTTTCACCTAACCCCATCTCAAAGGAGGGCTTCAGATTCTTCACAGTACTCTACCTGGAGCACATGAAAATAATAAACCCAGTTACTGATGCTCAGACACAACTCCACAATACATCAGCGCTACCGCATGAAGTGAAGAAAAGTTGAACGTGCTTCCTTTGAAACAAACTGTTTATTTCAGAGCACAAAAGTATCTCATCACTAAGTCCAAAGACAGCACATAAAGGTTCACATATTGTACAGACTGATGTTCCCACAGATATGGGAATCAATGAAAGCAACAGAACGATGAGCTTACAGAAATTGAACCTGGAAGACAAGTGGCTCAGCATCTACCTAAAGTGGTAGTCTGATGTTTTTCTTATACTATTGTCAGTGTATTTCTTCATTTTCCATCTAACAAATATTTCTGTTTCAAACCTTCTACACTAGTTCTGAAAGATGCTAACAGTTTTTGCACATGCTGAAGCCTACATCATCACTAGAATCATTACAGTACTGTACTAAGTAGTAGGTAAGTATATTTCTTTAAGTCCTATTCAGGACAACAAACAAAGCTATCCAAAATTGATTATTCTATAGTGTGCAAGGAAATATCCTTTACCAAGGTCAGAATTCACCTTCAGCTGCAGTATTAAAACTTCTAAGTTTTCTGTTCGGATACTTCAAAGGTGTTCAATTTTTAATTTATATGACATTTATCAAAAGCGTAACTTATCCATTATATGCACAACTCTACAAACTACGAGAGGGACTTTTTCTATAGGAACAATGGGAAATGAGTTTGCCTTCTACTCATACCTTTGAAAATACTTTGTCATCCGCTAAATTAAGTCTACTTATTTAAAAAAAAAAAAACCACTGAGAAACTGATTCTAAGTTGCTTTAATCATATAATTGATCAGCACAGATATCTACCTTTAAAGGCAGTATGGGAAATTTCAATCTTCACCACCACCATGTAATTGCCTTTAAAAATTAAACTACTTCAATAAATCTGAAATATTGTTGCTCACACAAGCAATAACAACCCGAAGAGCCAAACACTGCAGTACAGCTGCATCGTAAAGCTCCATGTGACTACTACTAAAAAAAATAAGACGACCACCTATGTGAGGACAATAGGCTGTTATTTCACCCTAGTTTCAGACACCAGACATCTGTTGTAGTAGCTTAGTACTTGGGAGTCTGAACTACTTCACAAATTCTAACAGCTCCCAAAGCAAGAACTCAAAAATCCCACCCATCAGCTACACAGTGAAGAATGAGATATTTGTGAGAATAAAAGGCATTAGCATTGCTCTGAAGACAATCATTCATTTCAGTTGTGGTGTCCATTTTGCAGCCTGCTGTATTCACGTTATGTTAATCATCCCTGCAAGCATTCCAAAACTTTTTTTTTTTTTTTTGGTCCTTCATTCCTCTTAGGATTTCCTTCTTTTTCACTGCTCCATGATAAGTTTCCTCCACCACCCTTTCAAAATCCTTCCCCCTCATCATTCACGAAGCAACAACCTAATGTGTGAAAGCCTTTCTACTTGGAATCTGGAAGACTACAAATAATGCTTCAAAGCTTCCCTTGCCTTATTCAGCACAATGCTCAGCAACTGTTAAGAATGTATAGTCATTACAACACTGGATGTGGACTAAGTATAACCCATTAAGATCCATCCTTCACAGAATATATCACAAGAATCAAATTAATTAATCTTTGAAACAAACAAACAAAAAGTGTGTCATCTTGAGAGCTAAAGCTTCATATCAGCACACATACAGAAGAAAACGCAGAAGCAGATATTGCATTTGTGCACTAGAAGTTTTAAATGCAAACACAGCCAGATTGTTTTCCAGATGAGCTGGAAAATGCTAACAATTTCAGTAAGAAAAGAAATTATTGTGCACACTGTATAGACATACGTGCATTATATATCTCCCCTCTCCCCCAAGCATAGTCTCTCTAGAATAACCTAACAAGATCGTCTCCCTTCTTGTCAAGCCTGATGAAGGAATTGTGCACATGAAAGCTTGCTCCATTTTATCAGCTATTCTGCTCTAATAAAAGAATATCCACCATACAAAACACTTTGAGAACAGTCATTAGTTCATAATGCGGATTTTTTTTTAAAGCCTGCCGTAGAAACGAAAGAATTTGATTTTTAAGAGTAAAAACAGATCTTTGCTGTAATAGATTTCACACAGGGGAAGTTCTAAGCAGATGCTTGAAGCTCCAAAACAAACAAATCTGAGATATAATAGGGATTTATTCAACTGAGCAGATCCTGACAGTTTTCTGCCTCACAATGGCAATGTCCTGCTCCATAATACTGTACACATGGAAATTCAGAAATCTGTATAGCTAAATTTATCTGAAGACTGCAAATGTATTCCATTCCAAGTGCAGCAAAAGCGACTGCTAAGAGAGCCTAAATTGAATGCTGAATCCACTTCAATTTTCACTAAATCACAGTAAACGTAAGCTCTTAAATAATTCCAATTGGAATTATTGTACATAAAATACTGAATTCTATAAAACTTGATCATACTGTGGGCAATATGAGCCATACCTATCAAACACTAGTAGCTTTAAGAACGAGTCTTAACACTAATTTTGAATAGATATGACCACAGTATCCCTGAATTTCAGTTACATCCCAACAACCATTTCATACAAGAAAGAAAAGTCTCCAAACGAAATAGCTAAAACAACTTGCAGCTTTATGTGGTAAGCTTTCACAGTTCAGAGATTCATACTCTTAAGTGTTGATTTTTCTACCTAGAAACTACCAGAGCAACAGAATCTAAAACAAGAACGTAAGTGTCAGATAAGTAGGTTGTATCACCTAACACATCTGTAGTAACGTTCTATAAATGCATCTCAGAGAATGTCAGAATCGTTTTCTTTCTTGCTTATATCAATCTTCTCTTATATTGTTGCTAGTAGGTAGAGAAGAATGGCTGCTTGCTAACCGAACTCTTATTTAAAGGGGAGAACCAAAGCCCAGCAATTCTTGAAATCTTCCCCATTACTGAAGCAAGATGACAAATCAATTATCTTTTAGAGCAAGGTTACAATAGGATCTATAAGAAGTGTTCTTAAGCAGTGTTCTAATCTAACCTTCACTTCTGTATTATCACAGCTGGCAGCTGTTCAAAATACCATCACTAACAATCAGCAGCTCTAAACATGGACGTCATAGCAATCTGAGCAGGAATTCCATGTTAATATTGAAGTCATCACCAATTCAGGCCACGAACAGATAACTGCAAAGATCCAGGCCAGGAATTTTTCCCCACCTTTCCCCACATTACGGTGTGACAGGAAGTCAGTCAGTCACTTACTAGAACCACCTGAACTTACTTCTCCCTAGCAATTTTTTTTTCAACTGTAGAGAAGCTAATAAGCAGTTAGGAATATTACATTAAACAGACCATGAAGAACTAAGGAGCACCTTAAGACTTCAGAAATGATGGCAACTGATACAAGAAGATCCATATTTTCCTGTTGTCTCAATCTCCTACTTTTAAGCGCACATTAAAACTCCTCCTTGACACGACAGCTTCTTTTCAAAGAACAACTATCAAGGCTCTTCGGAAAGATCAAGGGTTCCTAGCAATCCAATAGGTATCTTTTCAGGAATCAGCAGTCCCCCAGATTTACTAACAATCTCACCCCAATTCTCTTTGACAGTGCAAGGATACTTGTGTTACATGTGCTATATCAAATACAAAGCATTGCTACTTATGCATCCTTAGAACATTTCCCATTGCAGATTTGTTAGTCTGAAAACGTGATGATGAAAGGCTGGGCATTTAACAACAATATTCCCTTCTAAGAAATGCACCTACAGGATCCAAAAACAAAGTTAATTTTAACTGTTTTTCACTGCATTATTACCAAATATAGCTGCTGTATTAAAACTTCCATGTCACCAAGGTTACATAAGGCCTGCATACCAAGTCCATCGTGCAAACTGCTACCGCCTACAGCAGATGCAGTGGCATGTGATGCTTCTAAGTGGACACTCCCATTTCTCACCAGCAAGGAGGTGCTAGCGCTGAGCACAGCTGCCTGGGAGGGGGAGCGGGACTGCACTTTGGCCTGGGAGGAGGACTGCTGGCCTTGCTGACCATCTTGAAGGCTACGAGAAAACACGGATGGGGGAGACATTACCGGGAAGGAAAGGAAATAGCTAAAGTGAAGCAAAACAAGACTTTTTTTTTTTTTTAAAGGAAAAGTTAAAATTACAGCATTCAGAAGCCATTTATTAGGGTTAAGATAACCCATGAGTTCTGTACAACAACTTGTTTGGGCACTAATGTTACACTAGAAGATACAAAGACACAGTTCCCACTCAACCTTTTGGAAGTGCTGTTCTTTATGCCTAAGGGTGAGCTGGGGAGATGTTATTCCTACCACTCTTAATTTGTGGGTACAAAAGTAAGCTACTGGTGGTTAGTCTAACTGTACCTGTGATCTCTCTTCTTGTACAGAAGAGAGACAGATCTTGTACAAGACGAGAGGCTATTATACTCTTCTCTCAATAGTTAGGTTGCTCATGGGAGTATGACTTCAATTGTTTTGCTTTCATTGTCAAAACATCGCCACCTTCCTTGCTATTACTCTGCACTCTTCCTACAGAAAGTCTTTAAGGTTAATCAGAAACCAGACACTGGCAACATACCTTGCGGATAACCACAGTTAAACCAGTAGAAACAGAAATTTTGAGGGGAAGTATTTAGAATGTTTCTAACAACCTATTAATTGGCAAAAGTTTTAGGGCTATTTTAAAGTTATTTTGATAGTACTGCCCTGATGATGTTTTTGTTGCTCAGTACTCCTTACCACAACAAAATTCTTCTAAACCCACAGTTAGAAATTCAACTCAGTCTTCAGAGAAGTGTGTAAATTTAAAGCTATTAGCAGAGAACATCTGAAAATGTTAGTCCTCTCCATAACCTTCTCAGTGCAGAACTATTTTAAGAAGCCGTTTAACAAATATTAACAATTTCTTACATTTAACATTAAACATGGCAATGTCTCCAAATACAAATGTCATGAGCATCATAGCTATGCTGCAAAATTGGTGGTTTTATTATCCTTATTTTATACATTTAGAGAAGTTATGTCAGTCATTAGCTGGAGGACACTTCTTCAGATGAAGAAATCATCTTTTTATCAAGATAAAAACTATATAAAAATAATTTGTAAAAACAAATTCTTTATCTTTTGCCTTAGAGCATTCCCTTTTGAAATACAGTCTTAACTACTTATTGCTTTTAACATTTTAGTGCATACAGTGTGATGCTATGGTTGGCAAGTGAGACAACTGTAAGAATTAGACCTTACTAAGATTTGAGGTTGTCTATCTGATGCAGTTGTGTGTAACTAATCTCTAGAACAACTGATTTCACTTTTTCTTAGAACATCACTGCAAAATATGAAAATAACTATAAGACTAGGTGTTAAGAACAGCTCATGCAAAATACAACACACATGCACGCAGCTGATGAGGTTAAAAATTGCAACCCATATTCTAACATATCAGAATCTGAAGCTTAATTAAATGATCTACTGCTTTAGACAAGGCTATATGGCAACAGAAGCCCTAAGGAAGCTCACAAACTTGCCAGCTGTCACTGTCTCACTTAAGCATTATCAGCAAAACCAAAACAATGCTCTCTCTCCATTTAATAGTAGCTAGGTATCAAAAGGTATCTACAAGTTGTCCTTTCAGTGGTTATCCACATCTGTCACAGTAAAAACAAAGCAAAATATTGGCATTAGCAGATTGCATAAATATTCAAGAAACTGTTATTCTAATTAAAGCTATGCTTAAAATGTTGCTTGAGACAGTCACTTATATTCACTTATCAGACGCACATGCATACACCATTAGCTACATAGGACGCCAATCCATACATATGTTTGAAGCAGTCAAAACACTGTCAGTGCTTAGGCAGGATAAAAGGAGAGTAGGTTGTTTGGGGGTTTTTTTTGCTTTTTTGCTTTCCCCCCATTTCCTGGTTACTTAAGTGAACAAAAAAAAAATACACTTGCATCTAATTTCACTTAAAAGTTGCAGAATTTACTAGACCAGGTTTTATTTAAAGTGTCTACCACTGCCAATTGTGATGGCATTATAGACCTATTTATTTTCCCCTTGATGTTCCACAAAAGAAACAAATAGGTGTAGATTAGTCTCTGTGGGGCCATCCCCATGACATCTGATTTGACGTTAAAGTTAGGAAATCAGGTGATTAAATTTTTTCTGTTAAGAATGAAGAAAAGTAACATCAGGGCCACTAAAGATTAGTAAATCTAACGTTGCTAATAACATTAGTTAACGTAGGAAGTTATACTGATTAGCAGTATTAGGAACTAGACAGAAGCAGCTCACCATGAGCATATATGGGTATATGTATTGTTGCTGTGGTAAGGAAAGGATTTTGGTGGTATCCAGCCAAAAATTTATGTTCTTTTTATTTCTTCCAGTAACACAACAATCACACAAAAAATAAGTTATCCATATAAAACAAAGTCAGACTGCTAATCTATAAATTAGAAATAATCTCTAACAGTAATAAGTAAACATTTTCGGATACACTCCACAGTTTGCAATTCAAATGGAATGTATGTCAAACAGATAAGTAAGCACTTGGGTGTTTAGTTGGCCTAAGACAATTTAGCTCCAAAGGACAGTCATTCAGCTGCACAGACATCACTGTGCACAAAGTAACGTCTCTCAGGTAAGGAGCTCTAAATACTCCACACAACTTTTTACTAACCAATACATAAAACTGCACCACCCACAGAAAAAAAAACAAAAAAAAACAGGAGAAATGGAACATAACGGTAGAACAGCAGTGACCTAATAGGAAGTTTAAATATCACTCGCTAAGAAAGTAATTCACTATGTTTTGTTCAGCAAGACTAGAAACGTAACAAACTTATCTGAAATCATATAAGATACTTCTGCCATATAGTACACTACCCAATTCAATTTGCAATGCAGAAGACATCAAGCCTTCATTTGTTGGATTTTACGCACTGTTCTAGCCATTCTCTGTCCCAAGGAAAACCTAAAAATTCAGTAAATTCAGCCCCTGGCTATTTCAGTTGCACTATAAATACACCAAGATTTCTTCCCATCCTCTATCGCCATCTACTTTCTTTTTATTTGCTCATTTTCTACAGTATTTTACAGCTAAAAAAGAACATTCATATTCCTAGAACATAAAAGTAGACTGCTCCTAGAATTACAAGTTAGTTTAGGATATATAGTAGTATTATATATAGTGTATATAGTATAGGATATATAGTAATATTACTAAGAATGTGAAGGAATAACAACTGTATATGCTGTATACTTATCATGTTAACTGGAAGAATTACTTTTATGGGTAAATGCTCCTTACACACTACAGGCAATGTTCTGCTTGCCAGATTCTCCAACACTTGAGGCAATCACAGAATCAAAAGATTTTTTAAAAAGTTTAAAATTATCTTGAGATCACCATTTCTGCTGTTTGAGGTCACAGGCTGAGCAAGGAATTGCTTTATGTAACACCACTGGGTTCAGCACTGTTATTAAAGGGGCTAGTGACAGATTCCCAAGATGTATGTATATTCTGCGTTGTAAGCACTGCTGAGGCATGCAGGGCCACACAGTTGAATTTCATAGGGAGCAACACTATGTGTTCAGTAACAAAGGCACTGTTATTACTTTATTGTTACTCTTTCCCTGAAAAAAGTTACAGGACATTCACACTACAGTTTACCTTTATTTTAGATTTGGATCTTTTGCATGTATTATTTAATTCTTCAGAATGTCCTGCCTCGTTGGGCTTTTTGCTGTTGTTGTTGTTAAGTGCTTCTCTCCCATTATCTACATACATGAAAAGTGATTACGAAGATACTAGACCCTAAGGCTTACTCTCTTAAAGGAAAGAGAAAAGCAAAATCAAGTCAGGCAAATAATATTTTCTTGGGTCTTTTTTCTTGCTTTAATGTTTCTGAAGTTTTTGACACACACACAAAAAAAAAACAGAACATGGAGTCTGTTAGCATTAGTTCACTTCATTATTTATCTAAAATTAACTGTAACATGTTAGAGACTGGCTAACCTGATCATTTTGAAAATAGTGCCACATATACATGCACAATTCAACAAGCCCACAGTGACATGCAGTGACAGCTCGAGGAGGTTATGGCGGGGAAGGAAGTAAAAAATGCCTTTCTGGCAACACTGGTGGGTGTGAGGAGAAGTGGTCTGCTGCATGCATGCTAAATATGGTGGAACATTTAGATACCCTACCTGAGGGGTGATCCGATGAGCAATGTAGGAGGGGTAGGGTTACTCCCTGCATTGTGCCGGCGTCGTACTGCCTGACGCCTAAATGTGCTGCGTTCACGTCGAAATGTGACAGTCTCCTCGCTGGCTTGTGCTGCTGCATCAAGACAGACTTTAGGTCAAAGAAGAACCCATCCTATTTATGTACAAAGTAACTTAAGACTCCTTTCTTCCCCCTGACCCTCCCCAAATTAAAGAATTCCACTTGCAACAAGAAAAGTGGCTCATGCGCTGACTGCTCAAATAAACTGCTGCAAGACAGGAGCACCGAACAACTATTAGTACAGATCCAGGGAGGGAAAGCAGAAGGGAGCAGGGGGAGGTCGGGGAAGGGCTGCATGTTTGTGTGAGGTTCTTTTAAGTACAGCTAGCTCCATTTTTTCCCCAAATTGAAACAACCAAGTTTCAAAAGTGTCAGATATTCCATCTCTTACGTTTACACAGGGCAGAAGAAAGCCTCATCTCAGTTTCCCCCATTTAATAGATAAAAATAAGAGAACCCACAAGGACAGCCTAGTATTTCTGTCTCTCACCCCTCACTACAAAATTCTCTTCTTAATTCTATCACTTCTGCCAAACAAGCAGAGCTGAGTTTTACTTTATTACATCCCTTCAGGGGACACTTCCATAATACAGTCTTGTTTTTATTCCTTTTTTATCTCATAAGCATGAAGAAATGCATGTTGCCCTCTTTACAGTAGTTATACTATGACTTGGAAAAGCAGGAGAAGCAGCCACACAAGAATAAGGTTTTGCTTTTTCAACTTCTCCTTCCACCCCCACCTCCCCCTTCAAAAGAGTCTGGTCCACCTACAAAGCAGCACTGTGAAAAAAACAGTTTAGAGGTATGCAAGAGAGTCAGGGGGTTAATTCCTTCAGTTTTGGCTTCTGCAAATTCTCCCTCCCCTAAACCCACTTATGCTCCTTAAGTTTCAGTCTAAAGAGGATCATCTTTGCCATTTCAGACTTCACAACATGCGTACAATCTCAGTATCCCTCCTGAGCCAAAGATGACCAGTTTGAATGAGGAGCACCAGAGAGCTCTGACAGGTCACAAAGAAAACTGGCTTAGGCAGGCAAGCGGAAGAAAAAAAGCTTCCCACAAAAATCAATGCAAAGGGAAACTTAAAATCTTCAAGGGAAAAAAAAATATATATATTACATATATTACAGCTTGGTAGACAAGAAGGCTGTTACGGGACTGAGAAAAATCAAGGATTATGTCAAGCAAACACAAAGGAAAACACTGCTGGAGCAAGATTTGTTATGAGGGGTGGCAGAAAGACTGCAGGCAGAGCAGCCCATGTTCTCATAAGCCCTTCAAGTTAAAACATCCGTCATTACGTTTTCCAAAGTTACTAGAAAAGAATGTAGCACTGATCTACAGAGAGCAGCAACCTACTACTGCCATGTGCTACTGCCACAGCTCCAACGAAACAGATAGCACATAAAAAGAGCCTACTTACAAACCACGAGTTACCAAGTGAGTATTGTACACGAAACTTCGACCTATAATTTGCTTTAACAGCTAAGAAGCTACACGAAGAAATTATTTTAAGACCAATCTTAAAGTTACAAGCATTTCATTGCCAAAACATTAAGAAAATCCTTAATTCACTTGTTTGCTATATTTTCAAGAAAACCATGAGGTGAAAGTGAGAACCTCACACCCCCACAGTCAGTCTTTCATTGTAAGCACGAGTAGGTGATGACCACTTTTAAGCATATTTCAGCAAGGACTCGTTAAAGCATAAATCGTTAACCTTTATGCTTTATTTTAATACACAGTTTAATTTCTTCAACTTCTTTCTGGCTCTTACATTTAAATACTGGACAAGCGAAATACCAGACAAGACAGCAGGAATTCTGACCTTTCTTTCCGGTGGACTAAGTTAAAGCACAAGAGGTCAAAAATCAGGCACTGATTTCAGACACCAATGTGTAAATCTCAGCTTTTCCAGTGCATACATCAGCACACACAACTCATATATGTACTCAAAACATAGTTTCTACTGACTTCAGATGCATGCATTTCTACTAATCTGGCCCCAGTTAAGCAACACAGAATAAAGAACAGCAACTGATCTTAACCGATATGCAAACACCTTAGATACCATTAAGACAGTAATGGCCTCTATTTACATTTTAATTATCACTTGTGGTTATTTAGCAAACGCATTCAACTGCGATTGTTCAAGGCGGCATACTTAACACGACATCTATTTTTATTTTGATATCCTTTCCTCAGTAAACACACCAACTTCTGCAGCAATTCGAACCTAGCTTATAGAAACACTAGAGGTCCTTCCTACACAGCTCTCATCTACCAGTGAAGCAAGTTTACTTCCTGAACCGACAGAGGCAATCTCACGGGGGTAGGGAGAAATGAGGAAAAAAAGAAAAAATTCAATATAAATGGAAGATTTAAAAGCAAACACAGCCCTGCAAAAACAAAAAACATCCACAATCTAAATTCCTATCTACTTTGAGATGAAATTTAAACATGCACAGGCAAATAAATCTGGCATTCAGTAGCTTTCCTATCATTTCATTAAGCTTTAAGATAAGTAGGCTTTGGTGTAGCTTTCTACATAATCTGCCAAGGGATTTTGGATTTATTTTCCAAGTTCTGGTCCATACGCACACGCTCCTTCTGAATGCAGCCTGTGACATTCCAGATCACTAAGCAGGTCTATTAGTTGCTTTGAAAAGATGGCAGAGCTTCTCAGCCAAGGAGCTGTTGTGAGGCTCCTGACATTACACAACACCTCAAGCTACACGCTGAAACCATGACTTTAAGATTGAGGAAAAAAAAAACAAAAAACAAACAGTTGCACAGAAAGGATTATCGTTTGTTTGAAGTGTGGAGAGCCACTAAGTTAACCAAACAGAGCTTCTGGGGATTAAAAAAAGAAATAACAAAAACACCCTACAAAGCAATACAGGATTTAAAAAACAGGTATGGAAACTATGTTAATATGTATTATTTGTATTTCTACTTGTCTTTAAGGAAGAGAAGCTGCTCCTGAGTTTGCAAGTAGCAGGATGCATCTCCTCCAATAGCCACTACCATGCTGCACAGCAAGACCTGTTTAATCAGGGGGAAATAAGCTTTGTTTTAATACAAGCAAGCTTACTGTAATATTTACAAAGTAATATGTTTTGATGCTTATATAAAAAACTAAACAAAATATCTCAGTAGGACAGTAGTTTTTCTAAACACATCTCTAGTCTACAACTCACACTTCCAGTGCTGTGACTTACAGTCACTTACCCCAGATTCCAAGAGAATAGGATCCAACACATACATAGATGAAGAAAATTCAGATCCAACAGAGAGAGATAACACAGATGGTGTGTCTTCAGTTTGGTGTGTGGTTATTATTATTATTAATTTTTTTAAATCAGTTATGACAAGCCTTCCACTTTACAGAATGTTTCTTTCTGAAGTTCTTATTTTCCTGCTTTTTCTAATCTTTTGTGTTGGAACACCACACTTCACTAAAGTCAAGAAATTTACACTTAAACTTCTTCTGCATGGCACCACGTGCATTTTAGCCTCCAACACCAACCATTCTCAAGATGGGGGAAAAAAAATGAACAAACCAGATTTGAAGTTCCAAGCACACATTAGAAATGTAAACCCATTCCCGGAGATGCACAAAATAAGAGGGGAAATTCTGCGGACAACTTCATAACAAATTAAACTCTTCTCAACTTATTTCCAAATAAGATCTCTGTAATTTCAAAGACAAAATGTCTTTACTTGTGCTGTTAACAACTGTGTACCTGCACACAGATTCATCAACATTAATACTTTCCTTTCCTTTCATTCTTTCATTTCCATTCTGACTGGAAGAAGGCCAAACCATCATTTATTAAGTCATAAGGACATCACGATTATGCATTTGGAATGACACTTTCCCAATAAAAAGCTCAAACGTATTCTAGAGAAAACTCTACAAGGGCAACTTACAATGGCATCGCTCTTGGAATACCAGAGCATAGCCTGAACTATCCCCTCTGTGGGCTTTGACTTCCTAGAATTTCTCTTTTTACAGTACATAAAACAATTTACATGTAAATTTCTAACTCCTCAGTTTTAAAAAAAGCAGACATAAGGACTTGCCTTTACACTTCAACGTACAATACATTTAGCTTTAACAAAAGATTGTTTTCTTTTACAGAAGAACATTTATGCATACAAACCAAAAAAGGCATTTACAACATCCTGTGTTTATCTATCACTACTTCTAATATAATCTTTAAGATTGAAAGTCATGAAGCATGAGACTGGAAAGAAGAAAAATAAATCAGAATTTCCAAGCTTTACTACATTAACAAGGTTTACTCCATTTTGGCTAAGCTAAAAATGCTAAACCTGGTATCAGATGAATTCTGACACACACACAAATTCTTTCCATGTAATTGGATTCCTGGGAAGACATGACACAGAGGTGAATTAGCGGTAAAGTACTGATATGGAAAACCATAGAATTCAACAGATAAAACTGCAAAATTGTCTGATTAGAAAACAAAGACCAAAAAAAAACAACAACAAAAACAATCAACAGCAAAGTAGAAATAATATCCCTCACTTTTCCCAAGAGAAGAAAATGGGTCATGAAGTCTAAATTGTTTTGAAAATTAATCCAGTGAGGCAAAGCTAGACTTGTACACACAACACAAGTAATATTTGGACACCCCATTTCCCACTGTCAAACTGGAAGCTATGCCTTTTTTTTTTTTTCCAACCACTGGTAACGATCAACCTCACAAACACTCAGTCAATGCTGACATCAATAGTTCACAGCTCATGCATTCACACTGTCAACGAAATCTGTCTTCTAACCTTGAACAAATTTTGCTAAATAAATAGCTGAAATTTTGTCCTTCTGCATCTAGTACCTCATTTGTGTTGGAAACATCAGAAAAGTCATACTTCTCCTCAGAAGATATTAAGAAAGTTGAGAGAGAATAAAACAGTCTGTGACAGTCAGCAGCAATAACATCTTGGTTTCCCACACAATCATTCATTACTTTGTTTTTTTTCCAGTTATGTCTTCTGTAAAGCTTATTCTCATGTACCTTAACATTATTTTAAAAACCTAAGAAGGAAGGAGTTAGTTCAGTCCATACCTCCAACATACAGGTATTAGTCACTGTGGATTACATACTATTATTAGACCAAAAATTCCACGAATTTGAGAATTACTCGAAATGGAAGGGACCCTTTAAAGGCCATCTAGCCCAACTCCCCTCCAATCAACAGGGACACCTACAGCAAGATCAGGGTGCTCAGAGCCACTCCAGCCTGACCTTGAGCGTCTCCATGGACAGGCAGTGCTTCATCACCCTTATCGTAAAAAACTCCTTCTCTATATCCAAACAGTTTGAAAACATTTCTCCTTGTCCTATCACAACAGATCCTGTTAAAGACTCTGTCCCTTTCCTTTTTATAGCCCCCTTTAGATACTGAAAGCATTTCTTCGATCTCTCTGTTGAAAAAGCAATGTATTAGCTTATAGTATTATAAACAAAAGTGGATCATTACAAGATATTACAGTGTCAATTTCTGAAGGAAGCTATAAGTGAATACGTGGGCAGCAAAGGAGAAACTTTATAAAGCAGAAGAATTCCTCATATTAAGTTTCACTGAAAAACAGGGCAGAGAAAAAAGCAGTATATTTTTGGAAAGCAAAGGTAGTAACAAAAGATAATAAAAGTACACCAAACCAAACCAAACAAGAAAATCCATACATAAAGCCCAAGACTTCAGTGTTGTGATTGAAATGTATGAAGAAAAGTTCGAAATGAGATGAGAAGAATATAGCTACGTCACAGGAGTCACAACAGTCTGGAAAGGCAAACCTTATCAAGCAGGGAACAACTATGACAATGAAGCCATCTGTTTTGAATTCTGAACCAAACATTTTTTTAAACCAGCCAGATAGACAGATTTCCATAGTAATACTAACGATAGAATTCCGAGTCTCAGTTCATCTATTTCACTGTTCTTCTCACTTATATTATTCCACTATTGAAAACTGTATATGTTACACAACCTTCTTGGCTGCAGTGTTGACAGACCAGGGACAGAAGACCTAAAGCAATCTACTAATCTGATTCTCTGCTCCTATACAGAATAGGGGGACATAACCCCTCTAAATTAGGGATCTGGGTATTATTAATAAGTAGTAGTATGTTCACATAGCAGACAATGTTCATATCCTACATTACTCTTTATGAAACCTTTTATTCTTTGTATTTGGATTTACACATCTTCAGGAATAGACACTTAAAGTCTTTCAAAGACATAGGCTCTTCAGTATAAGTGGTATTCATTAGTACATCAGTTACAGAAAATCATTCTTGCTCTGAATGGGCTATTATTAACTATAATATCGAGTTACATCACATAGCTACATTTGGCAGAAGCATGTAGCACTTCCATTACGGTACAGAGAGCTCTCAGAACTGTTTTTGGCTGTCTGTGTAACAATAAATCCAGATATATCTACAAAAAAGTGGCCTACTAACTTAACTGTAGACGGAGTTTGATTTACACCGAGTACCAGAAGTTCCCATGTGATTTCTGCTGGAGATGAATACTCAGGAAATTCATCAATATACACCATTTGTCAACAAAATCCAGCTATTCTTTCCAAATCAAGTAAAAAAAAAAGATTATTGTGAGAAGTAGTTGCACAAACACCACCAACCTATGACATTTAAAAAACCTCAGTCCCACAGCAATGCAAAGCATTTTGGAGGAACCACTACTTCTAGTTTGTTTGGGAAGCTAGAAAGAATGTAACTAGAGTCATATTTTCTGAGTGCTGCTACCAAGGGAAAACAAACAACCTCCCCACCCCCCACTCCCCCCCATTTTTTTTTATTTTGTTTTTTACTTTTAGTATACACTGTAATGCTGCAGAATGCATTTTTCCAACAAGTATCCTGGATTTCACTCATGCATCCCCACATAATTTTATGTGAAATACTTAATATTCTGGGCAAAATGCACTAAAGGAGTACGTTTCCATCCAGTTAGCAGGAAGACCCTTACTAGCAGTACTGGGGTTTTTTGCAACTGTACACAACCCTGGGTCTCAGCAGCCACTGCGAAGAGACAGACAAAACTTGTGGTTTTTTGTTGTTGTTCTTGTCCTCATCCCGCTGGAACAAAGAAATATCAGGAAAGCTCACTGTTATTGTGGTCATAAGCCTTCTAATGAAAGTCCTTGCGTTATCCATAAATACCAACGAGAGGACAAAACAAGCAGGACAAAGTTCCACAGAAGATACACAGAAAAAGCTTTTTGCTGTAGTAGTTATCGATGAGCTATTTTGTAGATGCAAGATTTATTCTACATGCCACTACAGTGGCAAGTTCCAGAAATACAGACTGCAGAGCTGCGTTCCAGCCATGTGCATCGCTCCCCATGCTGCTCTCATCTTGTGCTGAATAGCTACATCTCAGCCTTACTCAGATGACAAAGGATCCAAAACTAGGAGGCGCCTCTGTAAAACCCAGTCTTTACTTTCTTGCATGCTGAATCTATGATGGTAGAAAATTACACTTACAGAATCAAATATTAAAAAGGGCTTACATTAAACCTTCTATTTCATTCCTGACCCAAATGCTGTGTGCATCATAGCATGCTGCTAGTTGACATACAAAAACAAACAAAACAAAAAACAAAACAACAACAACAAAAACAACTCACCAAGAAAGAACAGTTTCTTGCTTTTAAGAGAACCTTATATGCAGAAGAGCCCTTTCTACTGCCTAAGCTGCTTATTTTCATCCAGTTGCAGAAGGGTCCTGCGGAACGCAGGAATAAGATAGCTTGCATGCATGCAAACGCACACACAACTACATTACATTAATAGTGCACATTTTGCAGTCTATCATTTCTAAACTTTTCAGAGTTTGATTCTTCTTCCCCCCCACACACAAAACTGTTTGGCTGAACAGTTTGGAGCACGGATTCATTTACAGAAAACAGAACCAGCTTTAATTGCTTAACTCTACATTGACGCAACCCATCAGAAGCACGGAACAGCTCTGTCACACAAGGAGTAGTAATGACTTCAGATCACTGGAACTTTACACAACGTAAGCATAGTAGGTAAAAAAGTGGTATTTTGGTAACAGCAGACAGGACCATTGGCTGCAAAGCACCAGTCTCAAATTCTGTATTTAGCCTCAGATTCTGTCCAATCCTCGCATGCAGATACACAAAGCATCTACTGTACAAACACATGCAGACTTGAGAAGCTGAACAGGTTTCCGTATGCCACGTGAAATGTAAGACTCTAATGCAAGCACATAAAAACCTATTTTGCCTGTTTATAATGATATATTATAGGCCAGAAAACAACAGGATGAGCTGTTACTTCATAACAATATGCAACATACAGAAAGAAAAGTGCTATTACACACAGTTTTATTTACAAAAGCCTTAAGTACTTAAAATCAGTAAATAAATACATTTGTTAAATTATAGCAAGCTGTAAAAGTGCTGCATCTTTAAAGATGTGTCTTTTACAGTTAATAAAGACTGGAAGAAAGCACCTGACTTTTCAGGTCAGCTCAAGTTTTACAAAATACCACTGTGCCACGTACAGAAGAATTAAGTTGGTTCTTTAAATCTTGACAAAGAGCAATCCTGAAATAGCACCAGACATTTCTTTAAACATTTAGACATCTTACATCTTCATCTAACCCATAAGCCACCAATCGCTATGTAGCCTGCATGAGGAGCTAAACAAAGAAAGTGATGGTAGTATGACACCTTCCATTTAACTTTTGTTATGCATGCACCACATTGAACGTATTTCATCAAGTACAGAATTTCCAAAGGCTGTTTGTCTGCATTTTGATGAACGGCAATTTTTACTCAAATGCACAAGTAATCATCTTATAAGAAATGAGTCACTCACCACTTCCTGGCATAATAAGATTAAAATCAAACTAAGTTCTATCTATCTGTCGAAGAAACACAAGTAAAAGTTTGTAAAGTATCCTGCTCAGTAAGAGAGTACTAAAGGCCATCATCAGTAACACACGTTCTAGCAGCTTGCCATAAGCAAGAACGTACTTCTCAGTTACTTCCTTGAAAGCCTGAATATAGTCACTAATTATCACTTCACTTACGCCCTAGCTGAAAATGAGGAACGTAAAACTGCTGACTGGAGAAGGAAAAGGGTATCAATCTTTTTGTTACAGGTGCACACTGGAGAACCAACTGGTTTTCAGAAAGCTATCATAAGGAACCCATACAAATTCAAAAATATTTATATAAAATTATTAAGTAACACTCTCAGCAGGAAATGACACTGAAGAACTTCTAAGTCAGATCCAATCACTATCCTGTGGTCATAGGAAAATCTGAACCAGGCTTATTCCGCAACTCATGTAAATAAAATAATGCCTTGGTTGTCTCAGACAGCTTCTGTGTGTACACATACACAGTGCTTATTTACATTACTCATCTTTAAAAACACTCCCAAAAGATGAAGACAACTCAATAGTGAGAATTGCTGACTATGAAGTAACTTGAATTCTAAAAATTTACAGCATTTTCTGATAAATAGTAAATCATAAGTAAGCCTTGTTTTCTTTGTTGATCTTAAGATACAGCCATCACAGAACTCAGGAGTTCTCTATGTGGAGGAAAACAAACAAATAGCTCCAAAACAAACCCACAGAAACAAAGGACAATAGGAAGGAATTGTTCAGATAGCCCACGAACAGATAAATTTAAAGTAACTTGATGGTAGATGTGACTGCATAAATATTAAGTAATGCAAAACAAAAATAAATGTTTTTGTTCTGCTTTCAGAAAAGAACACACACAAAACCTTGCCCCCTCCAAAAACAAACAAACAATCATTCATTTCTTATAAAGGAAATGTTTCCCAGGATAGGAAAGATAGGATAAGTGTTACTACTAATTTGATGTCATTATCAGGCCTGGAGAACATGTACCCAGATCACTTCTCAAAAAACAGCCTCTAAGTTCACAGGTAAGTAATAGCTGGATGCTCTCCATTTACTAAAAATACCAGCAACTTCAGAATGACCATTATCTAAACAAAGTTCAAAGAGGAATCTGAATATACTGACGCAAATGACAGCAAGACTTCCCTGCTTAGGCTGCGCTATACATTTTGTATCTCTAAGACTGAAGTTAGACATGTTCTGTTTGCTCTTTCCTGCTATTTCACTCATTAAACGACCAATCCAAATATTTAGCAATATATGCCAACCAATGCTGCGCTGATTCTTTAATCTTTTACTGATGACTGAATGAAGTTTACTACATTCTATAAAATAAGGTACATGAATCCTTAGCATGTCAGTAAAGAACCTGAACAGTTTTAAGATGTAATAAATCAAATGAAATTGTGCTGATGAGAGTATACATTCAAGACCATAAATACATAAAGTAGACCCTTTATTAGTCAAATTACTAAGTGCTGTCATTTTAACAAGCTGTAATATGAAAATGCATTACGCGTTTAACCCTGAGTTAGCACTGAACTAGTAAATGGAACTTTCTATTAAATACTACTGCAAAGCTCTCCAACTAGGAATAACAAAGTATTCACACGTTAAGCGTCATTAAGTTTCCACTCTCCCTTTTATGTTTTTTCGTGAAAGCATCTAAGTAGCTGTGAGCTAACTAAACCAGCCAAATTTGATCAGTAGTCACAAATGTGTTTTTTCATAAAGTAATTCTATTGAGTAGAGTTTGCTCTTAAGCCAGTGTAAGAGAAGAACCATTCATTGGTCATATTTCACCTCCCAGTGACTTGAAGTCTCTTTAAAAATGCAAGAGACACTACGGTTTTACTGTCCTTGATATTCAGACTAAGTTTACTACAATTTCTTACAGACATTGCTGGCTTTATGTAAAGGCAACTTATGAAACATTTGAGTCCTTAGTTAACAAGATCCAGGTGTTTTGGTAGGTATTTCCTTCAACAAACAAACGTCAGAGAATGAGGTAGTCAGTAAACCTATAATACCCTACAAGAATAGTTTAAACCCACTTATCTTCCACAATATGAACAGCCCTGCAGCTAAGGCAGTCATCCGGGCTAAACAAAAAAGGAGACTGAAACGTTATGGCAAGTGAAACAAAAACTATCAAGAGCTCCAGAAAATGAAAAAATGCCCTCGTTAAACTATATAAATACTAGCTACGCAAGTAACCTCGGCCTTGCATTACACTAAACAAAGCAATAGTTACAGAAAGAGGAAACTACACTCCTCTCTCTAGCACAGGAAGGTAAGCATGTTCTCACAATGAGGACAAAACAAAGAATCTGTAAGTAAACAACATTGCACAGCCAACTTGAACAATGGCAAAGCTAAGCGAAAACAAATCCCTAGAAGAAGTCAGTTTAGTAGTTAGACCATCATGAGAAAGCACAATCGAAGATAGTATTGCAAGGATATATATATTTTTTATATCACGCTTACTGAGTTCATTCACCTGATAGAGTTCATTTAAGAGGCAATAGTCACTTCAATCAATCCAATGTTACGCTTTTTAACCTGCAGTCTTTTAACCACAAACAGTCCCAATTCTGTTAACTTTTAAAACAGTACACAAATTGAAAATTTTGACTAATACAACAGTAGGTCTGATTTGAGTGCAAATATTAACTGTAAGATACAGCCCGAGCTTAACAAAGACTGCCAGTAACAAATCAGTAGATATGTCTACCTAAGTACTTCATAACATCTGCTTGAATTCAGCTTTCATTTTTGCAGATCTTCCACGAGAGGATGACTGAAATGCTTTGGAAGTGTTTTACTGGGCAAGAACAGATACAGGAAGACACTTCAATATACCTCAATTCATTAACAAAGCGTGGCAAAGTTACTTCTGGCAGGTCATTTACTTACCTCCACTTGCTGATTCTTGCTCTTCCCCTTCAGGAAACGTAGCCTGGCTTGGTAAGCTATTCCTAGAACGAGTGACTGACTCTAAATGTGAAGCCCTTCCCAGCAGAGATAGCTCATCTAGCACCTCTCCCTCTTTGGCTTCCAAATCAGATTTTGAAGTGGTTAACTGTTTTATGTTACCTGGTGTCATTAAACTATTTGGATCATTTAAGCAAGCTACAGTACCACTGTCCAGGCTTAGTACTCTGGCACGATTCTTGGCACTGTTTGTGCTAGAAGTCCGACGTGTAGATCGTTTTTTGCTAATTCCTTCAGAGCTCACGTGGGTTTTATGAATATTTTCAGAGTCTGTGCCCCCACGTTCTTTAGAAACATATTTGGTCTTTAAAGCACTGTACTTTCCCTCAGGAGACTGGCATGAATGGGATGTGGTGCTGGAAGAGCTATCACTGCTGAACTGATGAGCTGACTGCATACTTGACGTCCTGCTTAAGTCACTTTGATCACTGGAGTCCTCATCATGACAAAACACGGCACTGTGGGGTTTAGTACCAGATACACCTCGGAAGGAAACATATTCCCTGTGCCGACTTGAATCAAAACTACTAGCCCGCTTTTTTCCTGTCCGTCTCCGGCTGGGCTTGTGGGTAGAGGCTGTTCGATGTATTAAGCTAGAAGATTTGGGTCGAACATCTCCTTCTTTTTGTTTTCCACTAGTTTCTTTAGAAGCTCTTGAATCTACTAACAAAACTAGTTTCTCACTCTGCTCATCTCTTTGTTCAGCAGCCTTCCCAGGTGGCCTGTCAGCTTGTGTAGTCAGTTCATTGGCATGTGGGTTCTTATTGGCCTCTTCTGAAGCAGAGGCACTAAGACCCTTCTGACTGTGCATCTCATTGGATGCATTAGAACCTTTTACCTCTTGAACACCACTAATAGAGCTCACTTCCACAGCAGTCCTTTCACTACTAGTCCTTTTGTCAGTAGTAGAACTACTGTCATCCTCTGAGTCAACACCACAGTCTTTTTTCTTACCATCCTTTTTCTCTTCTCTAGGAGACTCCTCCTCATGCTCTGACAGCACACTTTCTATATGCGTAGAGCTAGTATGTTCACTTTTATAGCTACTGATGGTACTATTAGTGTCACGATCAGTCCCACTGCAGTAGCTTTCTGTTGAACCACTGCTTCTAGTACTCAGGCTTCTCAGACTGTCCACGCTTTTGTCTGCTTTCAAGGATTTGCTCTTCCCACTCTTAGCCAGTGGTTGAGGGCTGCTACTTTTCAGAATGTCATCCAACTGAAAAACTCCTGAAATGCAAGAGTTCTCAGCCAAGGACTCTCTGGATCCAGAAGGGGGCTTAGAAGCTTCTAACTCACTGACAGTATCTAGTCCTCGTCTTTGTTGATAAAGAGGGAAGTCATTCAGTGAAGCATCTGGAAAAGCGACAGCAGAGCTAGAAGTCCTTGGTACACCTCGTGGTCTGTGATCCTTTCTATAGGAGTGAGAATGCAGAGTTATAAGCGAAGCTACTTCTGTGTCACACGCACTAGTTTTAGACTGGTCCACAAGCTGATTGTTCGAGAGGCACACTTTGTCACTGTTGTCTCGTGGCAAATCTTGTCCAGAGGATAGTGAAGGCTGGATGGAGACAAACGAGTCATTCGACACCAGACGAAAAAGCTTCCGATCAGTTGCCAAATCTGTTGAAGTACACGTTTATAAGAATATTTTACAAGAATATTTACCATTTATAGCTTGTTTTTCAAATGCTTTTTAAAAACAGATAAAATAAATCAACAAATGAATTTGCAAGGACTATGCATTGTATCAATTAAAAAAACTTCTTAACATCCAGGCAAATCTGACAGCCATTATGTTTTAAAAAAAAAATTATAAGCAGCAGCTAAATCTTAGTAGGTAATAAAAGACAACAAGAATTCCAACTAGCCCACAACCTCTTCTCTTGCTCAGTGTGTTTCAAGGTTTATACATATTACCCTGACTCTGCTTCCTGTCCCACCTCCTGCAGGCAGTGAACTGTTTCACAAAATCTTTGCTGATTAAAGAAAATACATCCCCTCAACTCTGAAGGCAACAAAAACAAACAAACAAAAAAAAACCATACCACACCTAACAGATAGCTCATAAACTCGTGGGTTTTATCGAAATCACAACAGAACTTCTTAGGAAGTTACGGAGATTAATTCAGACAATGATGAATTATGGTTTTATAAAGAGAATAAGTATTGCCTGCTCTCTCAAAACTGATATCCTATTTCTAACATTGGCTCTGTGAAAGCAAGTCACAAGGATCTGCTATCAGCTCTTGTTTAGTTTCAATTGTTCAATTGTTTCCATTATCCATCACAAGGTTTCTCCTGTACAAGGGTCCACCTGGAGGTAACGCTGAGAGGTCAGGCTACTTTCCTTTACATTTTGTCAAAAAAAAAAAAGATCCGGAGATCAGGTTAAGTTACAATTGTTAACGTTTTTGTAAGGTTTATAACTACACCTAACTGGGAAGATTTAGCAAATAGTTCCATTATGAAGTGGAAGGAAGCTGCCTATTATAACAGCACTGTTGCCTGTGATGCTCCATCTTAGATATGCTTTCTGCACTGAATTGCACAGTCATCACTGAATACATTTAAGTAATCTAACAGACGAATTAAATCTGCCAAAATGAACTATGCTACTTTTTGAGTTAACTTTCTGTTAATCATCAGATACTTTAAAAATCAGGAAACAAAAGATTTCCCAATGGTGCTATGCTCTATTTTCTCTTAGTTCGAGAAGATTTTTTTTCCTGGCAGCAAAGCTAAATGAAAAATGAAGTCTGAAACAAAACTGGACAAATGAAGAATGCAAGCTGGCATTTTCCTTACAGATTAGGAAAAAGCAACTACAGGAACTGTGTTAGCTCAAGTACTGGAAGTTGCCCTTAGCATAGAAAAAACATTTTGTGCAGGCCTTTTTACTTTACAGAATAGCACACCTATTTAGAAAACATCATTTGGCTATAATGGGAAGCAGAGTAAACTAGTCAAGAATGAAGTTCATGAATTCCATGTCATTTTCAGTATAACAAACTACTTAAGAGACACACAAGCTAGCTATCCTTCAGCAGCAAGGAGACAGAACGCAGTAAATATTTATCACCTGCTGGAAGATGCAAGAACAGGAAACATGCAACCCAAGAATAAAGATAGAAGGATTCGAGCTATGCATCCCAGGAACTTTAAGTAATTAAGAAAAGAAACAGAGAACTTCAAGATAAAGTTTTTTTAGATTCTATCAAGAAACTGCATATTTAGCCCAGTTAGCAAAGGGTCACTGGTAACCAAACACCGTGTTTAATATGTAGGAAAAAGAAATTTTACCTTGTTCTTCACTCCCTTCTTTACATAGGCTAGAACTCTGTCCAAGACTTAAACTGATATCATCAGAGGTCTTGGCAGTGTCAGTATCTCCTGTAAATAATAAGAAAGAACAGTACGAGTGCTCACATCTACATGTACTGAAGATTCCTCATTTGGCACAAAGTTTGCCACCTTTATTTTCTCTTGCAAAGGCAGACAATGCTAGTTGCAAGTTACACAAGATTTAATCTTTTCTTTTTGAGGTTTATATTGCATAGTTATTTTGTGCGTAAGGATGTTTTCATTCAACTACACAGATCTCCCACAGAAAAACTGCAAAAATGTCTTAAAACCCAATGAAATTGACTTTTTATTTTTAAATATAATTAGAGGTATATGTACTTGAATGTTACTTTTTGCAATGGTTGCCAATAAAAACGATGGCCAGATTGTAATGAAATATTTGTAAATATTAAAAATAGGTAAAGAAAAAAGTGAGGAAGTAGGAAAAAACAGTTTTCTTATTATCAGCTTAATAAGTACACAAAATAGCAACATTCCCTACCACAAATAATTCATCTTTTCCTGTCAGAGGAGTTTACAATGGCTGTCCTAGACAATACTTAGCTTGATGCTAAGTAATCAGAAATAATCAAGTCACCGAAACTCAGTACCAGAGGAGTCCCTGGTTAAAACAGGACTCAAAATCATAGGTGAAAGTCCACTCAAACCAGTTCCTCAGCTCAGCAATTAAAAAAAATAACAGACGTGGTACAGAAAACATAGCACGTGCTCCAAGATGCACTCTCAGTGTTTCAGATACATCATTTCCAGCTGTCAGGTGGACTTCCTCCCATTAGTAAATTATGTCACCAAAAAGTTGTAAAGATGAGGTATTTGGAAACAGCATAGTAAGCAATATTATTAAAATGCTTCCACAACGTAATTTTTAGAAGCGGCTGAAAATCTCACCTTTGATTGTTGCTGCTGTTCCCAGACGAGATAATCCAGATCCAACCTAGAAACAGGGAATTTTGTAAAAAGCTGCAGGATTACAGGAATTAGCCAACTGTATTTTTTGTTACTGCAAAGCATGCATTTGCCTATACATCTAAGGGATATTTTTAAAGACACAAAAGCTTCCAACAATATCACATCACTGTAAAGTCATTTCTGCCTCAAAATATTTTTGCCAACAGATGACAAAGCACCTAATTATGCAACCAACTACACTGCTATTACTTTGTTTTATGGCCAACACACTTAGGCATTTTACTCCATTGATTTTAAAAACCACAGCTTCTAATCCGGACATTTTCCTTGAAAATACTTCATGGGGAAAACGAACTACTACTGTGATGATACAGTAGTAACTGCTGCTGTAAAGCTGAATGCTCAGTGCAGTACCAACGGGTGCCTAAAATGTTTAAGGGAAGCAGCACGTTAACATAAAAATTCTGTTCAGCTTACTAAATTCCAAGCTAAATCCAGAAGTTGTTTGCTTTGGAAGAGATGCATGCCTTCCATCAGGGTTAGTTTTGAGGTCTATCAGAGAGTTGATTCGATGATTAGAAAACCACAAGGACATTACGTGTTAGTACAGGGGAAGTGGCAGTAGCACACTTCCCCTTGGGTGATGTGCTGAATAAGCTTAGATCAATTTAACCTAATCATTGGCATGGAGCTGTTGAAGCAGGCCCAGAGGAGACCACAGAGATGCTCAGAGAGTTGTAGCACCACTCCTACAAAGAAAGGCTGAGGGAATTGGGCATGCTCATCACAGAGAAAGCTCTGGAGAGATGTCAGTGCAGCCTTCCAGTACTTAAGGGAACATATAAACAAGATAAAGACTGACTCTTTACATGGTCTGATAGTGACTGGGACAAGGGGAAATGATTTTAAACTCAGAGAGGAGAGATTAGGTTAGATGTTAGAAGTTGTTTATACCCCATCCCTTGTGGTGTTGAAGGACAGCTTGGTGGGACCCTGAGCAGCCCAAGTTAGTGGGTGGCAACTCTGCCCATGGCAGGGTTTTGGAAGTAGATGATCTTTAAGGTCCCTTCCAACCCTAGCTACTCTATGACTCTCTGCTTTTGCTTTATTTTATTCTTCCCTCTTGTTCCTGCCAGTACAATTTTTCTTTTGATAGCAGTTTTTGATTACATGGACTACAATCATCTCAAAGCAAGTAAATTGCAGTATTTCTTGAGCAATTTTTAGATACTAGCTACAATCATATTTCAAGTTTTATTTAGTATCTATTTTGAGTTGTTCAATGGTCAACTAGCAGACGACTCTCCTCATTTAAGAAGCTTGATAGCCATTTAGGATTAGTCTGCCTTTCTACGTACATACTGTAACCTCTACAAATGTTTTGATGAGGTGTTGCAGAGAATTTAGGCTTTCCTTTTGTAATATTTCCACCATCATCTCCCTCAAACAACTCACTAACAGCAGCGTGACTGACAGATAATTAAATATCTCAGAAACAGGATAGGCAAAGGGCATTCAAAGGCAAAAAAATGAACTTGAGAGGTTTAAAAAAAAAAGATAGCAACTGTGTCTTACTGTATAATTTAAATGACTCAAAAAAAGCATAACTCTACTAATTCCCCTCTGTAAGTATAGCAAATCTAACATTCTCTGAACACACATGCAGAGACAAAACAGATTTTATCCAGCCAGACTACAGAATAACAGCTTTGCTATGCATAATACAGAAAAGCAAAGCTTGTTTAATTCATTTTCTTAACTACACTGTCAAGCACACTTTTGTCAGTCATCCTGCAATTTTTCAACTTTTTTTTTTTCCACCTTCAGTAATACACTCTGTCTTCAGATGCTGTAGCTGAATGTAAATGTATCAGCATGGGAAAACTGAAAAGAGCTCAGGTGCTTACTGTACACATACCCTCTTGATGCTTCAAATTCAATCACAGGCAACTAGCAAGCACTAATTTTTATCAGTAGTTTCAACTGCATTATGGTGTCAGCATTAAAGCACACAGCAAAGAACACGGAGCTCCTTCATGCTTTAACATTACAACAGTTCAGTGTGGCAAATGCTCTTCCAAAAAAAGGCCAAAGAAACAAGAGCCCTGATCTAACCTACTCCTACATGGACCATCGCTTCCTATTCCTTTGAACTCTACAGACTCTACATATGCTGCATAACAAAACATTATGCAGCAAAAACACCAACATAATATTGCACTACACTGCTAGCCCACAGAGCTAATCGGATGGACTTGTTATAATACCAAGACAAGGATTTCCCCTCCATCCAAAAATAGCTTCTGTATCCTTAACAGAACGCCGCAGTGCTCTCTGGCAACATAACCTTACAGTCCAGCCAGTCAGATCTATTCATCCTCTGATAAGTTGGTAAAAGAAGGATGCCACGACTGGCTAATCATCACAAGCTAAATGAAAGGAACAGCACATGCAGCACTGTAAAAGTCAAAGGCATATATCCAGCAGACATAATAAAGGAACAGAACAGCTTCCCAGTGAAACTACAAAATGAACAGAGTATAATGAAGCTGTACTGCAATCCAAGAAAGGCAAGTTCTTTATTTCTTCCATCTGGAATATGGCAGACCATATTTACTGCCTTCTTCCTTCTCCTGCTGAGGCATCAAAATAGGGAATATTTTGCAGAGGTAATCTAAAGATTAACAGTTTTATTATTTCTATTTCAACCATCTTAGCTTGCTTTGTACTCTAGCAGATTAACTTTTTTTTTTTTTTTAATGCAGAGTCTGAACCGTCAGGAATAATGACTTTCAAAAAGTCATTTAGCACAGCAAGAGATAGCGGTGGATACATCCTAAGAAGAGTTAATAGAAGCCTCCTCAAAATTAATACAACTGAAGTTTACCAATCAAGTGTCTAAATGACACATATCAAACAGTTAGTTCGTGCCGTGACTTCATAGCTGCGTTCTATCTAATGGCTCACTGGTACAAAAGGGAAGGCAAAAGCCTATGACAGCAGGTCTTAGTATTTATCTGACCATGCTCTGAGCCATTTCCATTTCCTAAATCAGAAGCAAGCAAGCAAGCAGAGCAGAAATTGAATACTCCCTGCCAGGACTGTAGTTTGCCTCGTAAAAGCCAGCTGTTCTTAGAACACAAGACTGGATGAGCAAGAACCAAACAGCTTGTGCAATACCATCCCAAACAAAGCAGTTAAATACAGCAGGTAGATAAGTTGTTCATCTTAGTACAATCAAAAAAAATGATACTAAAAAATAAATAAAAATCAGCAATGAGCAGTGGTCACAAAGCCAGCAGCAACAATTCTCACCTGATTGTTTGGATCTATTCCAGCATAAGAATTGCGTGAACTACAGCCAACAGGGGGAGTGGCTTCTCGAATGAACTCTGACATCTCAATTCCTCCACCAGGGTCACTAAGAGAAAGATTAAAAATAATTAACCTACCAGTTAAACACATAAAACGTCTGACTACACTGAGTCCAGATTTAAAAACATTTTCTTGCTTTTCAAAATTCACAAGCTCAAGCATGTCCCAGTACTTTAGACAAATACTGCTCATGTGATGCAGAAAACTGAGGTGTAACTGGAACACCACATACATTAGTAGAGAAGCTGCTTGCCTTGCAACTTCACTGTCACTGGCCAGCACAAGGTATGAAGAATTAGGGACTTGAAGGAATTCTGAAATGCTGGCATATGAAATTTTCTCTGCAAGTGAACACAGATGTGTAATTTTTGAAACATCTGTCAGCTGGAACATACAGAAATCAACCGACAGAAAAAGCACTCAATAACAGTCTTTCTAAAAGCAGGGGGAGAACTCAATTTGAAGTCATTTGCTGTTACGCAGATCAAAAAGTTCTCCTTAAATTGTACCTAGGAGCAAAATTAAGCATGGGTTAACCAAGTAGTCACATATCATCACTGAAAGCTATTGGAAAGGCAGAAAGATACAGGCCCGAAGGGACTTCGCCATTGTCTGACATCAAATCATTACTTATGTAGGTCACTCTGAAAGTAATGCCTCCTATTAACTTCCATGGAAACTACAACAGATACAAAGAGCACAACAATGCCACTTGGTACTGAAAATTCACAGCTACAAAGCACTCTTTTTCAACATTGTCTCCACCAGGAGCTATGCCTTTTCACCTGCAACAAATGAGAGCATGCATGCCAGACTCAAACATCTGCATCAGCAGAGGTGACCCACTGTCACTCCTGTGAAAACATACCACCCACTGCCTTGCTGTGCTCACACCCACTGTTTGGTCTCCATAAACATCCAGCAAGAGTTGATTAATGTCAGTGGCTGTAATTTTTCCACAGGGAGGAATTCAATGCCACACCTTTGCTTCAGACGCACTTCCATGTCAGACGCCGCTTTACCAGACTGCCCCTCTGCTGCCATCTGTCACACAGCAACAAAACCTAATGAAACGTTGGGAGGAAAGTTCAACCTCTAGAGCCGTATCACCAACAGCCATCTCTGATGTTGTGGGCCAACATAAAATAGGAGGCATTACTTTTGGTACAACCCTCCTACCAGAGAACTTCCATTTAGAAGGTTTACATGCCTACTAAGATGGATCTTAAGATGCAATACATACATTATAACACATATATTATAATCTGCTAGTGATTTAACCATTTCAAGATTAGTAAATATTACTTTTAAAGTATGTTCTAGGCCAACACCATCAAATCATAATTCATTACAGTTCAGCTCATAGGCAAACATGTACAAAATAGAAGCAGGCTGGACTCGCGAAAAGGCCACTCCAGTATTTTGATGGAGAAGCGACACATCCTGCTCCATCTGGAATGAAAGTAGAGATGTAATTCTGTTACCTGTGGAGAGCAGGACAGAAATGGGCAGAAGTACAGCAGGTCTGTCTTTATATGCAGTTTTTTGGTTTGTTTGTTTTTAAACATAATAATATCAAAGTAGGATACTATAGAGAATCTCTCAATAGGCTAACAGACCTGAAATATCATGTCTGATATGACCTGAAATATCACGTACCAATACTGTGGTACGATGTCTCAAGCTGCTGTAATCTCACAGAGAGATAAATGACATTGGGGTTCAGCCTTAGGAACCATTCCAAATCATGCACGAGTCCCCTAATCACATACCTCTACAGCCTGAACATTCCTTCATCAAAGGGATAGCAAAACAAAACACCTGAAGTTAGGAATATGCTTCTTAAGTAAAAAATAGTCAGCTTAAGAGTCAACCAGACATGACTCAGCAGAACAATATGGTCCAACTTCAGCAAACTGGGGAGGTGCCGCCATTTTGGTACAGCTCAGCAACGTGACATAAACATGTCGTAACTGCTTGTTGTTTACAAAGCTCTCTCTGATCTAATCTTATCAATAATGCTAAGGAAGAATCAGGGGGGAAAAAAAATGCAGAATTCAGCTTCTTTAGGTTCCATCAGCTTCAGTCAAACATAGTACTCCCTACGTAAGCATTTTTAGAACACTTAAGGACTTCATTTAAAGTTAAGACTAAACTAAAAGACTACTCAATGTTTAAGTTCAGCATACATTATGATGACAACTAGAGAAATAACAGATAATGTCTTTCACAAAAAGATGAAGTTCCTTTCTTGTTTAAATAATTTATTCAGAAACACTGCAAATGATTCAAGTACATTCTGTGAAATAGGAAAAGTCAACAGGAATTAGCTTTCACGCATAGATCTGGGGAGGAGAGCCAGGGTGGGGGAAGGAAGCAGTTCTGTTTCAAAATGAACCAGCAGATATCAGCACAAGCGACAATATGATCCAACAACAATCTACATAGGGCTGCTGTGTTCTGAGGTAGTACTCAAACAAATGGATTAACAAAAGCTACTAACAAAACAACAATAGAAGTGCCTGCAGGAACAAGCAGGAAGTACAGACTTCCAGGCTTAACCACTGTATGCATAGAAGATTCTAAATTCTCTTGTAGCCCAGAGCCCTAATGGCTACTATACTGGCAGCAAACAGCCATTTGCTTCTGCTATTAAGCCCTACAACCAGTTTCTAACAGTTTGATGACTTCATACCCCAGAGCAAGTACTACACTTACCAGATGGCAAGTAACCAAAGAAACAGAAGTAACCAGACAAATTGAGAAGACTGAGTAAATTATGCCCAGCTACATGCAACCAAGACTGCAATAGAGGAGGCATCCAGAACCTGCACGTTTACTATATGCAACCGTGAGCATGTCAGAGTCCGACTGAAAGTCTGAAGAGACTGCTAGCCTAAGGGAATTCAGAAGTTTAATAACTGACTTAGACTGATTAGCTAAAGAGGTCTGATGTTCAGACAATGACTTTCAAGAGAGAATTTAGAACAGTTCTGACATCAGGACAAAGCAGAGGAAGAGTTCCATTCTTTATCTGTTGAACACCTTCCTCTGTCCATAGGCTATGTTTTTGCTTCCTTCCATCCTTCAGAGCCACTGAATTGTTCTTAAAGTACGTATGATCTATCAATATAGGAAGAACATTCTTTAGGAAGACAACACCTTCTGGTAAGCTGGGTAAGGGGTTAAAAACCCTCCCCATTAACCTCCTCAACTTTACTGGTTTCTGCTAGCACATAAGATAGCCCTGTAACAGGCCCAATTAAAGACTGAGATTTTTCTGGTCAAGTCTGGCCAGTGAGACCAGGCTAAAGGTAAAGTTACAGCTGTAATAGGAGAAGGACGACGGCATTTATTGCAAATCCTAGAACAGACCAATTTCAAGCATTAAGAGACCTTCTGTAAAGCTTGAAGTGGTAATTATAACTGTAAGAAAGCCAAACAACTCCACAATCAAGAAGTCTGTCAGGCACAGAACTGCAAGGAGAAGAAATAATATAAGTAAAACAAGAGTTGTAGACACCCCAACAATTTCTTTTAATTAAGTTTTCTTGCTCTACTTGTTTAAAGCAGACAGTATGTAATTCAAAGGCAACAAATTAAGAAACCACGTTCTCCTGATTTATATAGCAAAGTACAAGCAAAATTCAGCTCCCCCACATTGATAGGTGTTGAGAACAGTGTCACCAGGTTAACGTTTTATCCTACTGTGAATCATAGTAGTCACTGACACAAGAAGGAAGGCATTCATATTCCTAAAAGCAAGACTGCAAGTTAAATGTTTAAAGACATGTATGTGGATCCACTGATATCTAACAGACTCCTGTACAACTCCTTCAGTGCAGGATTAGGAGTTCATATTCCTCTTATTTATTTGTTTTAATGAAACCTCACAAGAGGTAAAGCAGAACTAGCACCACGTTGTCAGTGAAGTCAGCAACTGTATGAGAAGTTAGAGAAGCAAGAAGACAATTCTCACACCTATCCTTCTTCTTTTAAAGGTATTAAGTCAAGACCTTCATATTTATAAGGAATAAAAGAAAAGAATAATCTAAGGAAGAGCAAATTAGTCTTTGCTTAATTAAGCAAAAATTTTTAAAAAGATGAAATACCCTCAGTTTGATCCTATTCAGAAACCAATGTGAACATAAGATACAAGAAGCGCATGGAAGCCTACAAATGATAGCATGCCATTTTTGTTAGAAACCTGAAAGCCCCATTCACAGATAAACAATTAGAGCTTCAGAAAAAGAACAGCAGTTAGTCAAAGCTAAACAGAATCTTCAACACATCTATCACTTAATTCCTTAAAAAAAAAACCAACAACCATAAATACCATTGTCTGAAGCAGTCCCTGAGTGGATCTGCATGTGGCAAAAACCCTTATGCACACTCTATGCTACAAGAGCAGGATTAAAAACTAAACAAAAACCTACATACACACACTCATCAGAAAAGATTTTCTATTACTCCTCTCATTTAACTTTGTACACTAAAACCTTGCCCTGTATCTCCTCTACCGGTTTGAACATTACCCCAAAGTTCTTGTGAGCTTCCAGGTAAACATTAGAATACGCTGCACATCCCGCTGACCAAAAAGTAACTTCATAATTTTTGCACTGACCTTGTTCCCAGTTCTAGTTAAGGGACCTGAGAGTGGGAACAAGGATCATATGAAAGTAAATGTCAGCAAGCAGGACACATACCAAGCTAACCTCAACATCTGAGCTAACAAATACTTGTAACGTAGTAAACTGGCCCACATCAACTGGTCCTCAGAAAAAAAAAACACAACTTCTGAAACACCCATAAGTAATTCACAATATCTGTACAAAGAAGTCCTTGCCAAGCTCTGGCAACCGTTGTGGAAGCAAAACCTACACAGCTTAGAGACAAAACAAAGAAAAAAGTCTACAGATCATATCTAACACATGCATTAGCAAGGCTGCATTTAAACAGAACAGACCACTAGTTTACTTTCATGAATTTTATTAAGTAGAAAAGGAATTAGTATATATTTAGGGTAGCACTGCACCAAAGCAGACCATTACAGCTTTAGTAGGAAGTATGGTGATCTAAATGGAGTTACAATGAAAATCAGCAGGTACAGTTACCAAACACTGACTGGAAAGATGGTCAGGTTATAAAAGATTGATACAAGAAGTTACTGTATACCAGCTTTAAAAGAAATGAAGACAGATTTTGCTAATAATACTAAAGCTGAGCACAGATACAGAAGAACTTAAGACTCGCTCCATGGAAGCTACTCCATATGCTCAAGGAGGTCCTTTCACTTCTATCCTAAACATTTTAAACACCACATCAACCTTACCACAACCTGCTACACAGTGTAAGAAGCTGCTTTTGATTACAGCTCCCTATAGCATGTGCCTCTAATTAAAAGTTTCAGGGTTTTGTGTTGTGTTGGTCTTTTTTTGTTTCCTTTTAAAAACTAAAGAAACATGGTAGGACAGTATACCAATTCCCTCACTCTGAAAACAATTCATGGATAATAGCACCAGAAATACAAAGGAAAGAGAAAGGTCTTTAAAAAGCTAACAATTCAAGACTCATTTCATGTAGTCTAACTCTTAAGAGGTCCTCAGTTATGTGGGGTTTGGCAGAGGCTTTGATAATAGAGCTCATAACACACACTGAGTTCAAACAGCCTTCTTGATGAGTAATCTTTTGCTCTTTTTTTCCTCTGCATAGCCTGGTCAGAGAAGGGAAATCTCTTTTGATGATGGTAAAAACAATAATCTGTTGAAAGTAATAATTCCCTATTGACAGTACTTCAGAATCATCATCATCACTACGGAGCTGAATCAATTTCAGAAATCCAAGCTCACAGGATAGCTTTCTCCTGAGCCAAGCTTACAACTAGAATGAAGTATTGTATGTGACCTGCTCTTGTAAAACTAAGCAAACTAAATTCAGATTAGACATTTCTTTTATCACTAAAAACTTAATAAGTATTTGACAGCTAGATTTTTAAAATCACATAAACTGCTGAAATAATATTACTTGTTCTGGTTGTGTTCGTTAAGTAACCAGCAACTTAAAGAGCACACATTTTCCATGTTGTTGTCTCAGTGCTTCCAACATCCTCCAATTCCTTTAAAGAAAGAGCCAGAAAGTTGACATGAAATCGTCATTTCAAACCTAAAATATAAAAAAGGGCTTTTTTTTTTTTTAATATTATACTTAATCAGTCTGTCAAAAATCACATAAGTCTGCATCCGTATTCTTGAGTGTTTATTTCATCCACCATTCCAGTTACACATCTGATAAAGACATAACTCTTCAACATTTCCAGCAGTACACAAGCATTGACAGAAGCCTTACCTGGGTCCATTGCTGTCTTTCCTCTTGGCTGAAACACTGCTTTGTTCTGTTTTTGCACCCCTGTCCAAACGCTCATTGGCATTCCTCTCCACAATTTCTCCCTCATCCAGTGCCCTGTGCAAACGGTAGTTCACCATCTTCAAAACGATAAAGAGTGCTGCTATTACTGGGCAGTAGACAGCTACTATCATCATGGAAGAAGGAAGGGCCTTTCAAAAGAAGAGTAGAAGAGGTGTTAGTGAACATAAGGTCAAACATACATAAGAAGCATACTTACAGCTACCCACAGTTTAACAATTTCCTTCATCTAACCTTTGTTTTCAGCAAGACTTGAAAAGCCATACACATTATACAGTCTAAACCTTGAGTGGAAATTATTAGCAGTCCAGCAAGATAAAAGTTTGACTACAAAATACCAAAGCACTACAGCAGCATAAGTAAACCTATGATTTGAGTTTGAAAAGCAAATTTAACTTCCTCTTTTTTTTTTCTTCCCTCCAGGCTTTTGGAATGTAATACTTAGACTAGGAGGCTTACAGCTAGCATGACTACTGTGTCATAGTATTTTCAATTACTTCATATGCAAACTTGAAGACTAAACCAAACACGAGTTAGACCCTGTTTTAAGATTAGTACACCAAACCAATTCCAATTTTTTGTTTGTTTGTTTTGAAACAACATCAGTTTGACAACATTGCAGCATTGTAGATGGGAGAAAACTACTTAGACTAGGTGTTTTAATTTAGCTTTGTCAAGTTTCGAATAGCTACTCTTGCATGACAAGATACCAACCAGTCCTGAAAGCCTAACTTCTTCTCCACTTACATACAAAAAAGGTCAGTTTACATTTGTGGCTCACGCTGTTATGCAGCAGTCCACACTAACCAGCAACACCACATGCTACAAGGGTTATTTATGCTAGACAGTTACATGCCCATGGAGAGACAGCCAATGCAGATGTCTTGAAGAGAATTTTTCAGTTGTGACAGAGGTGGACAAAAGCCAAATAAAAAGCCTCAGTTCTAAATTCAACTTCTGAAACTCCTCTCTAAACTAAGACCTCACACCAACCTTTTGCCAAGACCCACAAGGCTTTTTTACCAGTCATCTCAGCAACTGGTATTAAGTGAAGTCTGACAGCTGTTGAAGTGTATGGCGTACTAGTCAAACTTCCACTTCAAGGCATTATCCTTTCTAGTTCACTTTTTAGCTGTACTTACACTTTTGTCCACTCATTAAACAAAATGAGGTATTAACTCACAGTGTTCATCCACAAATACATCACTTCCATCACCAAAACAACAAGAAGCTGTACACTCAAATACTGTTATATCATTGTCCTTTACCCAGCTGATGGTACAGTTTGATATGAAATTCTAAACAGTCAGAAGTATATATACAGACATGTGACAATCAGAATTTAATAGCATTTGATATCCAGCACAAACATCAACTCAATAGATGAGAAGATTTAGTGAACTGCCTATTTAGGTTTCCTATTGTAAGGCTAATTCCAGCTTGTTTCATGCACCTAGTCACTCTGGCATTGTAAACATTACCAACAGAGCAAAGTTCCATGCAAATCTTGTAGAAACAGAGAAAGACGAGCAGAGAATAGAACAGAAAGTCTCCTATATTCTTCATATGGAGCTACTTATAGTCATTTTAAAGAGATCTGATTAAAACATTAAGGTTCCTATATATTCAAGAGAATACTTGTCCTGAAACAGCCATGAATAATTTGAGCTATGACATAAGCAGAAACACCATTTGAATAGATCTCTGAATACAAAATACTGTACTAACAAAGAGGAATAAAACAACAAACACTTCTAAGTATTGTATCAGTTGTTAACTACAGTGGAAAACCAATCTCTAATATGGCTGTTCACATTCTGGCAGGAAGCAAAAACAATCAATCAATGCAGCATTTCTTAAGCCAAACATATAAATGAATCTACAACCAACTAGAAGGGAGGTTACTTATTCTGATCAGCTCAAGTTCAACCTACGTTACACCCTCAAAAACAAGTCTAAATCGAACATACTGTTTGAAGTAGGACAGACAAACAAAGTTGGGGTATGTTAACTTAGATTTTTGCCTGCCATCTTTCACGATCAGTTGGACAACACTAACGGATAGGGAAAGACTCACTTAACAAGCACCACCTCAGGAGAAGAAAGAGGAAACAATTTTAAATACAGCATCGACATGCAACCAGGAGCCACGATGATAGTGACATCCATAAACCCTAGAGCAACACAAAGGTTTCCTCAAAAAAATGCAATGCTTCTGAGAACTTGAGAGGCAGCTAGTTTCATGCAGGCACAGGCAAGCACATAAGCTCTGGCAAAATGTTTAAGCTTCCTGTACATGCTAAACAGCCTGCTTCCAAATCACAAACATGAGTTCAATTGGGCTCTCCTTTACAAGCACCCAGTGTTCTGAAGCCATTACTGCAATCAGCTTAACTAAATGACAGAAGTACAGACGTGTCTTTTATGGACTAACTCTATTTGGAGAGCTCTTCAGTTTCTCCTCTCCATCCATCAGCAGTGAAGTCACACACTGCATCCAGTTCACCCTGTGGAATGCAAAATCTACACAGTCTGTTGCGCAAAGGGAAGCTCTGAGAATTAGAAAAAAAACAAAGAAAATGAACGTAGTTTGAATTAAACCCAATAAAGAATTAAGGGGTATGTTTTATCCCTCCTCGCATCCCCTTTCTAGAGGATTGCAGAGAGCTAGGATTCATGCAATGAATTCATATTTTGCATTCCTTGTGTTTATTCAGACTTGCTCCTCTCTGGATAGGATGCATATTTTGGGAATAGCATAAATTTGAGCATGTCCAGCACATTCTACTATACGATCATACTTCACATTAAGGTCTTACACTGTGGTACAGCAGTACTACCCATAGTGCCAGCAATTCATCTACATTCCAGCCTCAAGAAATATAGTGAATTCAAGCCAACCTAAACCACTGGTGCCTTCTCTGTACTACTTTGCCAAAACCTGGAAACATTCAGCTTCTATGCAGGGTCTTTTCTCCATGAGCCAAAACAAGTTAAAGTAACACTATTGATTGCACCCGGGTAGGTTTAGACTGGACATCAGGAACAATTTCTTCTTGGATAGGGTGATCAAGCACTGGAACAGGCTGCCCAGGGAAGCAGGAGTCTCCATATTTAAGAGCTGCCTGGATGCAGCACTAAGGGACATGGGTTAATAATGGCCCTTGGTAGGTCAGGCTGACAGCTGACTTGATATTGATTGTATTTTCTGACTTAAATGATGCTGTGATTCTATTTTGAGTTGCTCGACATTTTACCACGTTTGAGGAGATCTGAGTAACTGGATATCCTATACAATATCATCTTCAAGATCATAATAGGAACGTTCAAGTCCCACAGATGCGTAGCTAGGTCTCATTTCTGTTGTTTTCACAAGTAAGAAAGCACCATTTTTTATCAGGTCCAGACAAAAACCTTGTTAGAGCTTGTTCTCAGACCAGTTATAAAGCTGTAGCTGCAACAGCATTCCAGAGAATTTCTCATTTTACTGCACATCCCTACGGTCACTTCCATTAGCAGCAAAAGAAAGAGCACGCTCAACAGCACTAGTCACAACTGAAGCTCTCATAGGAGAGAAGAAAGAGCGAGGCATGACCATACAGAACCTGCCTGCTTTAATTACATTCTGTTGAAAACATCAGTCACCCAATGTTTGAACAAGTCAAATAAATAATTAGACAAACTCCAAGCTAAAAGTATTTCCCTGTATCATAAAGGGAAGTTGGGTAGCTTTATCAAAAACTCGAGGAGGAGAGGAATGGAAAAGATACAGACTTTCTACCACCTTTCCATTTGAAGTTACTTTCAAAAACATCCACCTTTAAAGACAACATGACATCTATACTATCTACATGAACTGATCTCAAAATAATCAGACCTATCAAGCCTGGCTACCCCTTCCTCACTTTTCTCCTATATAATAAAAACCTATATACAGGAAGTAAAGAACCACACTCAGTTTTTACTCTCAAGAACACTTATTCAAGACAGTATTTGGATGTGTTCTTGAACTCAGATCACAAGTCTGCTGTGCTATCGCCTCATTATCGACAAAAAGCATGGTTCTGCCCTCTGTAACAGACCATGAGCTCCTATAACCAGCTGGATCAGTAGAAAGCTATCTTTAACGGGCAACCAGTGGTCTACTAGTGTAGTTTCCTAAAACACTAGGGTATAATGCAAGGGGGTTATAAGAATTATAAAAGAAATAAGAATAAACAAGTAGTGAACAAAATGGAGATACAGGAATGCAGTTATGTTGTTTCTGCTAACTACTGGCTGTAAGGCCACCTCAGCTGTATCAGGGTAGGAAACACTTAAGCACTCCTAGATTCCAGCTGTCAACCTAGAACAGAAAAGAATCATAGAATCACCAAGGTTGGAAAATACCTCTAAGATCATCCAGACCAACCATTCACCTATTGCCAACATTTCCCACTAAGCCATGTCCCTCACTACAACATCTAAACGTTTCTCAAACGCCTCCATGGTTGGTGACTCCACCACCTCTCTGGGCAGCCCACTTCAGTGCCTGACCACTCTTTCAGAGAAGTATTTCCTAATGTCCAACTTGAATCTCCCTGGTGCAACCTGAGGCCATTCCCTCAAGACCTATTCCTAGTTACACGTGAGAAGAGGTTGACTCCCACCACACCACAACCTCCCTAAAGGGAGGCTATAGAGAACGATAAGGTCATCTTGAGTCTCCTCTTCTCCAGACTGAACAACCTAGTGGTCTAAGAAACCTTAGACCATTAGTTATGGGACTTTAAAATATTCCCACTTAAACTGCAACGATGTCTGTATCTTGAGTCAGCATGTCAAATACAAAAGCCCTAGGAACCAGAGAAAATTTCGTGTCATCATAGGTTGTGCTGCACATTAACGAAGAATTAAAGACACTTCCAAGGATCTCTACAAAGCACTAGAGCTTTAGCTAGACATTACAAATATAATGAAGTTTCCCAATTATTTTCAAGAGAGGTGTAGGTGTTAGCTATTAAGAACATTCATAGCAAAGTCTTTCAATCCAAATCAGATTTTATGTCCTTGCATAAAAGTGATATCAATCAAGCTTTCATTCAACAGTAACAGTTGCCTTGTAAAACACTCTGAAGACCAAGCATGTTGAAGTCAGTATTTTATAGACACAATCATATCGGAGAAGAAGAAAGACTATCCAGGAACAGCAGGTCTAGCTCTATCACTGTTGTTTGTTTATTAACAGCCAAGGCCCTTAAGAACTGCTGGTATCTGCAAGCACATTCAGTTACAAGTCACACAGTATTTCGACAAAAACCTCAGGTGTATAAATAAAGCCTCTGGTAGCCAAGAAACTGTGTGTAACTTAGAGCAACATGAGAAAAGCAGATTCTGAACATATATTGAAGTACTTAAATTCTGTTTAAGAAACAGTATCCATCTAAGAAACTTCTCTTAAGAAGACTTTCACATGGAGCTATGTATTTATGACCTACTTCTGTAACTGCGTACACAAAGCAGGAAATCGAATACCTATTAAGTGAACTGTTGTGTAAATGAGCTTGACTTTGACAGACAAGCTCCATAGGTATGAGCCCATCACCCCAAGCAAGGTACAGTCCTGGCTCCTCTTAACTCACTGGCAAAGTTCCCCGGCTGCCAGAGCCAAGACTTCACTCCCTTCTGCGCATGTGGTGGGGCTGAAGCAGCATTCCAACCGGGGGAAGCGCCTTGGCAGCCTCCCCTCTTCCCCTCCTCCTTGCAACAGTGATGCACAACGCTGGCCTCTGGATTTAGGGTATCTTTGTTCCAACTCTACCACTTTATTTTGCAATCCAGTTGTACAATTTCCTCATGTTGTAGCATATTTGCTTCTCCTAGCTTGAGTTTTGAACTAGACTGAAAAAAAAAAAAAAGATTGGCTCTTATGACAGATATGCAGAATAAGCACAGTTGAGCCTGTTACTGAATACAACTATCAAAACAGAATAGATTCAACTACTCTAGAAAGCAGTATTTTTGCTTGCATGCTGCCAAGCCACAGATCCAAGAGTACACATCTACGCAGCTTCACTTAGGCATACATTTCTCCTTGATCCCTTGTTATCTACAGTTTCTCCCCAAACTCCACAAACAGATATGTGTACAGATACATACAAGAAAGAGAAGTATCCTGATCTGCAATATAGATACTTACATGCACATATCTGTGTCCTGCACCAATGATGCAGAGCCCAGACTTTCACATGCCCATTCTCAGTAGGTAGACAGATCGGGGAGCAAGGAAGAAAGGCAAGCTGAATTTGACTGCTAATTCCTTCGACTGGTTTGCATCATACACTACACACATCAACCCTACAAGCAGAGGCATACATATGCCAACAAACACAGATATAGGACACAGCTTCCTCACAAAGACCACTACTAGATTCCATACTGAAAATACAGGATACAGAGAAAAAAAGACTAGCAATGCTTGGTGCAATAAACCAAGTCTTTAAGCAATAAGTGCACGTGAATTACCATGTCCTAAAGAGATAGCTTCCCATTTTTGCTTGAAATTAAATACTTGGGAAAAAAAAGTGATCAGTGTACCATAAGATTCATGTAGTCTTGAGAATCAGCTACAAGCAAAATCCTTAAGGGATCCCACTGCTTTTGTAACTTCAAAATGACTCATGAATACCTACACTTATTGCTACCCTAACGTATCAAATCAAGAACATGATCTTGGAATTTCTTACATGAGAAAGCTTCATACGTAATGTAAAACCAACCAGCAACCAACTCATACAATAAAACCAACCAACTCTCTCTATTTTTTTAAACACCAATGGATGCCTGCCAGCAACAAGTCATTTGAAACTAGCTTAGAAGCTCCCTCCTACAAACCAGTAAGCCACACTCAGAATTCAGATTACAGTTACCTAAGACTTCTTAGCGAGTTCTGCTTATTTATCTACGTGCTGCAGCCACTCAACATTCACACCTTCCAACATTCACACCTTTTTTCTTCTGAGAAGAGTTTAAGAGATGCTAAAGAACTAAGATGACCATCACAGTTCTGCCTGTTTAGTTTATGTCTAGACAATACTTAAACTGCACAGGGTGGAAAAAGGGAAAACAGCCAAATATGATTCAATCTGCTTCAACTTGTGACTAATCTCCCTACTTATTCTCAGGGAAGTTGGCACTTGTTGCATCTTTAACTTGTCCTGAGTTACGAAGCAAGAGAACTTCTCTGACCTCAACAAAACCTGATGAAGCTTGCTTTTACCTATCTTTTCCCTTTACACAGGAAACACATTTAAACAACACTGAAGTTTACCCTATAGTACAGGCAAGTGAAGTTTAACTGCTGCTTCAAGATCAGTAGGAGATTCAACGTAAGTTCACACTGATCAGTCAGCAGACCTACATACAACAAAAGCCATACACCCCCTCCAAAGCCTCCACGCGTGCAGCATATAGCTCACCTTTATGCACAGCCTTCTCAGCAAGGGAGTCCTAATCAAATCAACTATTCTGTCAAAATAGAAGAGCACTATTACTGAAAAAGAGCTGTATTTGGGACCAAAAGGACCCTCTTTGTCCCACTTGAAGTTCTCAGTTATTACTGAGAAAGTGGATCAGCTCAGTAGGAAGTTTCATCTAGCTGCTGTCAGGTTAGTATTAGAAGCAGATCGCCTCAGCCTGCAGTTTTCTCACCAACAGTATAAAGTTTTCAAACAAAAAGCCTCATATCTACTGTTTCCAACACAGAAACGAGAATTAAAAACTAAGCACAGAGGGCTGTGCATCTCCTCTTCTACAGCAACTATTTCCCAGTACAAAGCATCTCACATTGCCATTTTACAAACTGCCTTTTAACCAAGTAAATGCCTCATCTAAGAGCTCTACATTTCTACAACCGCATTCATGCTGACTTTTTCACCAAGGTTTCATTCACTAATTCACAATATTTTCACAAGGCAGTTTTCTCTTTGGTTGTCACGAGCATTCGGACCAGGCAGACTTGCAAGCTACAAGACTGGTCACACCGCACTTGGAACGATCACACCGCTCCTCTGAGAAATCTGAAGCAAAGTGTTTATACTCCATAAACTGCATACAACTTAGATGGAAAGACAAGCACCGGCCAAGAGGAAATTGCCTCCTTCTCTCACAACTGACTCTACCTTTGCTGCACCTGTTCCAAGTCCAAATGCCAAGGGAACGCCTAGGTTTAAAGGTCAGCATTATTTCTTTTTTAAATAGCTTTGATCAAAGCGCCAGGTACGTTCAACGTGGATTCTCCCAAACTGGCTTTCTAAAGTTTGGATACGAGCAAAATGCCAAAGGAACTTTTCACCACAGTCCAGAGACAGTGCCAGTCAGCACGCCGTGCTGTGGCTCGATGAACTTTTACGTAATGGATCCCGAAGGCCATCCCTTCCTGCTATCGAAAGCGATGAGAGAAAGCGATAGAACCGTCAGCCAGAAATACAGGTTCTATCCGAGAGCTTTCACCGTAATCGGGTGTTTTCCGGCGCTTCCAGGAGCCAGCCGAGCCGTGCCCACTTTAGAGATGAGGAAGCCGAACGCCGAGGGAACAGCGGCGGAGACGGAAGCGCAGCTGCCCCGCGGGCCGCAGCCGGCACTCCCCGCACCCCCTCCCGCCGCCACCTCCGGGCCCAGGCGCACCGGGGCCGCCCGGTGTGGGCACACCGCGGCTGCGGGGTGGGCGGCACGGCGGGCAGGGGGCGCGCGTGCGGCGGCCCCGCGGTCCTTCCCGCCCCCCGGATCCCCCCCCCGCCGCGCTCAGCGCCCGCCCCCCGCCGGGCCCGCCCGCCCCGAGGCCCAGGGGGCCCCGCTCCCGCGGCGGCCCGCGCTCACCATGTAGAGGGTGAAGGGGAAGCCGAGCAGGAAGAGCCACAGGTAGAGGTGTAGTGCGTTGACCCCGGCGCCCTGGTGCGGGTCCTGGTACCAGCCGCCGCTCAGCGCCGCCCACACGCCCTGGCGCAGGATCTGCAGCACCTGGGAGCCCATGGCAGCCCCGCTCCGCCGAGCCGGCCCCGCTCTATCCGCCCTGGGAGCCCGGGCAGAGCCGCGCGCCGCCCGCGCTCCGCGACAGCCCGCACGGCCGCAACCGCAACCGTCGCCGCCGCCGCCTCCCCAGCAACGCCGCCGCCATCTTATGTCCGGGCCCCGGGCCGGCCGCCCGCCCCCGCGCCGCCGATAGACCGGCAGCCCTTGCGGCAGGGGACGCCTACCCCGCTCTCTGTCGCCGGGGAGGGACAACGCTGAGGAGGCGGGGGCAACCAATACTGCGCTTGCGCACGGCCGGCCCGCCGCCTTCATCCCCACCGGGGTGGCCGCAGCGCCTCCTGGCGGCGCGGAGGAGGGCGACGCTGCGACCGTTACCGCGGCGCTTCTTCGGGGCCCGAACCCCAACCGCCGGGCCCCGCTGCTCGCGGCGACTTCCCTGGGCTCTCCGGACGTGACAGAACCCGGGATTCCTTTCTGGCTCGGCCCCAGGGCGGCTCACAAGGCTTCTGCATTGTCAGCTTAGGACTCCCTCCATTTTCTAGAGCTACAGCCACTCGGTGCTTTTCTTCCCTTCAGCCGGTGGCACCAGGGCACAGTGATACCACAGAATGATTGGAAAAGGCCTTCAGAATCACCACGTCCCAGGGTGAACACTTGAGTTGTCTAAAATTGAAGCACACCATGCTTGAAGTCCTTCCATTTGCTGTCAAGACCCAGTGCCTGTCACCATTCTGTTCCCAGCACGTTTAAAGAAAACAGTTGTTTGGATTTCTCTCCAGCTTTTGCCAAGGAAAATGGCAACTCAGCTTTCAGATGAATCTTTTTATGTAGGCTGCTAGTGACCATCATGTGTTGGGTTTCGAAGCTTTTCCCTTAAGTACATCCCCAAAGCCATGCACCAGATAGAAAGAAACAGATGAGGGCAATGCCAAGCAGGCAAAGGGGGGATGTCTACTCATCCACAGGGACCGAAGACATAATGCTGAAGATCCTCCATTAACTTTCCTAACCCTCCAGCCATATTGGGGTGAAAAGTAGCTTTGAGGGCATGCTAAGATACTGTTTCAGCCACGACAGAAGGATCCCACCCAGGTTCTGTCCTGAACCCAACTTCCCCTCCCACTCAACAGGCTCAAGACTGCGAGCTCACAACCTTATAGGCCTCTGCTAAGGAGGAACTGCAGCGCACAACACCCAAACAACCAGTCATGACTCATGATGAGCACGCATTTGGGCCTGTGTTTTCAAGAGACTGCTACTGGCACAGTCTTCCCACTGTTTTCCTCCCAGCAGTTAGGTAGCCAATAGCAGCATCTGGCTATTCTTGGAAAACCAGAAGATAGAAGAGACTGACTCAAAACAGATGTAGATGATCTATTTTTTTGGTTTGTTTCCCCAGCAGGAAAGTAAGGAGAAGGAATGGATGCAAAACCCCAACCATGATAGCTCTCTTCCCAGTATAAGCAAACAGATTTTTAACTTTATTGTTTCAAGGAGTGCATTTTTGAATATGTGGCTGCTCATATTGAAAAAAAAAACTTCTTAAAAATTATGTCAGTGTTGAAGTAGGGGCAGAAAGAAGGATGTGTAAGGGGAGGGGAAAAAAACAACAAAAACAAAGCCAAGGAACAGAAAAGCTAAACAGAGATTTTTCATGGGTGAGGAGGGAGTATTCCCTGTTGGGATAAAGCCAAGCATGACAAGCATCACCACAACTTATTGTAGGCTCAGAAGAAAAGAAAAATCAAACAAACAAAAATAACCTCACAAACTATGAAGCCTATGCTTCACTCCATCATTTGCCAAAACACCTTTTAGAATTACAAACACAGCTGTTAAGAGATGAAGTTCTTAGGATGTGTTATCCATAAATACACTGTGATAATGTAACCATCAGGATTATGAAGCGTTAGTTCTTTCAGCAGCTGTTTCATTAATGTTACATAAAAGCTGTTCACCTTCTCCTCAAAGAGGAGGAAAGAAGGATAGCATTCATTCATAATGTGTCTGAAGGCTGCAGTAAATGCAGTAAAAACATTTATGCTTCTGTTTAGGGGCCGTTGATTGAATCTGGAGAGATTAGCCTCAGCCTTGCAGTAATGATTCATGTTAAACAGAATCCCTGCGTGACAGGCTGGAATTCCCTAGCCCTGCGCCTGCAGTATTACTGGCTCAGGCCTGATGCACAGCAGCATAACCTAGTTCAGCACAGATAGCCCTGCTCAAGAGAACTGGATCCTGGGAATATTTAGACTGAGTCAAGTAAAATAAGTAACAGAATCTGATGTGCGTGAGAGGACAATTAAATCCCATTGTTCAGCTGCTTAAATGCAGGCAGGCTGAAAACATTAGGACACAGGATGGGAAACAATATTATTGGAATCCAACCATGCTTGAAGGTAAAACTGATAACGAACTTAGTTGTAGGCATCATTAATAAATTAAGGAAAAAAATCATGATTAGCTTTTCAAGGAAACAAACAAAGCCCATCAAAAACAGCGTAGGAAAAGTGCAGAGAAACAGTGCATCTGAATGGAAAGCAGCAGGAGTACTCTCAGACTATGGATTGAGCCTCTCCAATCCAACAAATAACTGGCTTATCTTCTGTGCTCTGCTTTAGCCTTACAGTACTTCTTTAGGATGAGTATTATTCGCTGCTCAGGAAAAAGAATCTGCTCTAGGAAAATTAGAGCTCGATATTGGTGAAGAATGAACAATTTTCAGATGAAATATTTAAGTGGAGGCACTAAGTCAGATGATTTGAGTGCAACCTATTTTTCTCCAGCATTTCTCTTATAAATCATTATGCCAAGACTGAGGCAAAGGAGTCATTTTGCTGCATAAGCCAGCACTGTGCAGAAACAGACCAACTCAAAACTGCAATTGTTATTTTGGCCTGACAATACTCTTAATTTCCTCACATTCTCAGTACACAGTCAAGCATCCTTACAACTGCAGGCTACTTTCTCTAGCACATTAGCATTACTGGTTCTCTTTGCATATCCCATCTACTACAGATATGGCTGTTTGGACTTGGACTTGGCCAAGGAAGAACTATCTTTTAATCATAACCAGAAGCACTTCATGCCACACTCCAGAGGGTTGAAAGGGCATTTGCAAAATTAGGGCAATGCTATATGTGGTGCATGATAAATGTGGGCTATATAAAATACTCAGATGAGATTATCACAATTTCTTGACTGACTTTATAAGCACACTTTTTTTTTCTCTTAAATGTGTGGTATTACAAGAATAAGGAGTTAATCAAAACTAACAAACAAAGCACTGAAACCTGTCACAGAACTGCTTCAACATGCTGGCACTGCTAAAAAAGCAATATGCAGCATGTTTTGGACCACTGTTTTTACCTTAGCTTTAGTATCTCTCATCTTTGCATTTGAGGAAATCAAACTTTACACTTTTTCCTCCAGACACCTTTTGTGGAGTACCCAGAATTGTCATTTTAAAATTAGTTAAAGAAAACTCCTAAGCTTTATGACAATACAGAGAAGCTAATTAGGACAAGAGGTCAAACAGAAAGTTGAAAAGAATATTTTACCTAAATTGTGTGGAATTCATTGTCTGTAAACAAGCGTATAATTGGCATTTTCCTTGCTATTTTCATTGCAGTAATCATCACAGTTTGATACCAAGCTGTAAGCAGCTCATAAAACAATCAGCAGAAAATAACTAAACGCTAATTAACTACTTTACAATTAGGAGAGTTAGTACTTCTAGTCTCCATGTTGGATACAGTGTTTGTTTTCAGATGAAGATTGACAAACTAGGCCTTTGTGGCTCATTACCAACTTTTATTTACTTGTTCCTATTGATTCTTTGTCTCAAGATCTATAGCTAGACAGCAGCATTACAACCCTAACTCGGATCCTGCTGACACATATTTCTTAGTATGGTTTGGACACAGTGTCCAAAGTTACAACTCTGATTTTTTTTTTTTTAAAGACAAAAGTCAATTTCCCATGTAGTTTGTTAGCATAAGTAGTGATGTGTTTTAATCTCTCATTACCTCATATGAGAATTAAGAAATAGGCTTATTTACAAGGGTGATGGCAAGCAGAAGTTAATTTTACAGTACTATTTGTTAGCCTAGTTTCACTGTGAGATAGGTTTTATTAAAAAAAAAAACAAACCCTGTCAGAAGGCTTTTCTAGACTTGTTTTTAACTGTAGTAGAATGGTCTTCAACAATACAAGACGCCCCTGACTGTGTTGCCATCACCTTAGCATCTGGTTGCAGCTCATCTGTTCTTCTCACAGCTTTTAAGCAAACATCTAAGTGAGAGTCACATCCTTTCACAGACTCAACTCCCTTCTCAGCAGCCCTGTTCCCTGGTTCTCCAAAACCTCCCATAAGAAGTCACACCAGATACAGTCTTACTCATAAGAGTATCACACTGATATTCAGTCCTTTACATTACCCCTGCTCCCACCTGGAATACAGCCCCTTTAGAGACAGTAGGGAAAGCACACACATTCTCTAGCATTTCTGCACAGATCAGGCAGGGATTTAACAGCAGAAAGGTTAGTTACATGCCAGGAGACCTTCTCCCCCTGCTGTGCTGGTACATTATTACTCACACCACACAGTGCAGCCCCAAGTGTGCACCAGCATACAGCCTGCACACACCTTTATCACAACCATGGCACATTGTGCTCTCACAGCTCCAGCTGCCCCTCACGGAGACAGCCTGCCCCAGCAGCCCTGGAGGCAGACCACAGCTTCTCCTTAAAGGTAGAAGAACACTCTTCTTGCCCTCAAATACCTAGAAACGGTGGGGGGAAGTGTTTCATTTCCTTCCCCCACCCAAATATCTCTATGACTAATAGATCTCTCTGTAGTATTTCACAGTGCTGCTCAGGGAGAGATCAATGCGGTAAGCAGAGGATTCTAATTACTGATCTGCAAACAGCTGAACCATGAAGCCCTCAGTACCATTAACCCCTGCTCTTGCAGTTTCTCTCAGCTGCGGGCTGCATTTTTTGAGTACTAAGCTCTTTCTGTACCCACTCTGAGCCCTATGGTTTTCTGAAGACAAAATACACAGACCAAAGTGAGATTCTTCCCATGAAAGAGCGCTTATATCAGTTTTTTTTATTATCAAGGAGTGCTTAAAGGGGAAAAAGTGTTTGAAATGGATCCACATGGACAAAGAAGTCCCATGAGAGCTAAGGAAAACATTATTCTTACTAACTTGATGATAGCACCCTTCTGGCCACTAGAACAACAGTATCTTCACCTCACCTCCTTACCCTTTGTTGTCTAGAAATTGCCTCTTTCAGCTGTACTTTTCCAGCAGGTAGGTGGACTCCAGTTTCACTATTCTAACCTCTTCCAGCTGCTTCAGTATGGCTGACAAACCAATTGGAATGGCTTAATGTTCCCATTGCTAGAGAAAGAATGCAGTTTTAAAATGAAATTTCATCTTAAGGATGATTCCGGTAGTGTTTCTTGAAAGAAAATTGGAGCAGCATCCACTTCCGTGTCATGGGGCCTAATTCTGTGAACACATCCATCACACAGAGAAGCGTCATCGGTGTCCCGGTGACCGCAAGGTCTCTGTGAACAAAGAGACATTTGCTAGCATTACTGGTACAAGAATTACTTAAAACCACCATGGAGATGAAACATAATAAACAAGGCTAAAATTAGAATATCCAAACACTGAGCTGACAGTATTTTAGCAGCATTTATACCACATTCTTTAAAGTACAGCACAGTGGTGCCTCACTGTAAGAAATTTCTACCAAACAATGATTCATGATGCCACTGGGATGAAATCCTAATTAAGATCTTTGTTCACAGTTAAAATTCTCTGTCTGAAGTATAAAGCTCCCACAGCACGAGGACTAGTCTGTCCATGACCACAGTTAAAGGGTTTTCTCTCTCTCACAGCTGTTTTTAGCCTTTAGAATTGGTGATTTAAGCTTTTAGAACTGGTGAAACCCAGCCTAGGAGAGGGTTTCAGTTTCAACTACATTATCAGAAAGGAAAAACTTAAATATTAAATGCATACTGATTTCAGGGGAATGAAACGAGGCCAAAATTAGAACTCCCAAAGAGGCAACGTGGGCAAAGTTTGGAGAAGAGTCATGAACTGGCTGTTTTATCAACAGGCATGTAACCTTGTATTATCCACACAATGGATTATGTCTTGCACAGCTAAACAGGCCAAAAATACATAGGCACAGAACACAGCGTAGGGAGATTATAGCAGTAAGCAGTGCAGGAAGCCATGGCAGCGTCGGTGTGGTAAGGCCTGTGGAGAAGCTGAGAGTATGTTAACTTGCAGAAACTGAGGAAGTCTGCAGAATAACTAGTGACATTGCAAGGTAAAAAATGCTGTAGGGGACATAAGTCAATTTCACTTGGCTGGATTTCACATATGTACCAAGGCCTGCTGAGGCAGATTAGTTCAGAGGCCCCAAAGCCTCATCAGCCTCCCTCCATCTCCCTTGGATTTCATCTTCGTTCTGAATAAACAGAACACTAACTTCACATTTCTGTCTGATTTCAACACCTTCCCTAGCTCTGTATGTAAGACTCCTCAGTGAATACAGCCTTGTCTGAAGTGGAATATGGCAGTGACTGTGTGCTTTAGTAGGAGGTGTGAAGAATAATTTTGACATTCAAGACTATTGGAAACAGTATGTAATTCATTGCCTTGAGGTGGAATGTAGCCATAGTTAACAACTTAAATCTGAGAAAAGAACTACAGAACTTCAGTCTTAAATCCCTTTTGGAAAGTAGTGTTGCCGGTCACATACTGCTTCAGCTCCAATGAAGGTCAGCCTCAGAAGAAGCAGTGCCATATTTTTTAAACAACCAAGTTTAAATTCCCAGATACGTCTTATGATTTATACTGGCAAGAAGTCTCAGCTGCATCATAAGATTGGCTCCTTCCCGTATTCCTTTTGTTCTCTGGAGGTCTCCCAGATACATATTGAGCAAGTCTGATCTGCTTAGTGTAGAAGATCTGATAAATCATACTGAGGTGTTGTGACTATTTTTGCACTTGCTTGAGCTGGCAACGCCAGGAGGTACAGTTGACAGATTTCAGAATGTGAAAATGATTAATCCAGGGAAAGTGCCCGAAACACCACCACTTAATGGCAGATCTATCTAACCTGGATTCCAGCAACTCTTTAAAGAACATTCTAAAAAGAAAACCCACATGAACTATGCAGTGAGTAACATTCCATGAATCACTGAAGCACAGACCCAGGCTGTCCCCGATTTTCATTCCTTTCTCTCTAGGCCACAATTTTACAAAGCATTAGTTTAGGGAAGCTATCATCCTACAGCCACACCACTGCACAAACCAAATGAAATCAGGCATACATAGAGCAGAGTGAGGCAAGCCTGAAGGATGTGTGATGAGAGCTTTATTAGAGAGGACATATGGTTTTTAAAGAAAAGGTCTTCAGCAGCCAGCTGGAGGTGGTATAATTATTCATCAGAAAAACAACAGCAACTACAAAGATCTTCTCCTTCCCCTGCTGGCCTAATAGATTCCTTGCAGTCATTCAATGGACAGATGGTTTTCACCTACCCTCTGTAAACAACTTCTCATAGTAAACTGATGTAGAAGCAAGCTCTTACTGTCAAAGAAAATCACAGTTATACAGAAGAATGCACACTACCTGACTTCTCCCCCACACTCCCTACTTTCAGCTAGCTCTTGGCTACAACTCAGTAAGACGGACCCTGTGAACATGGAGCACGCCCATGCATATACACAGACCTGTGTGCTCATGCACGTATATAGACACACCACAGGTTCTGAAACAGCACTATTTTTCATGCAAATATTTTTTCCAACTGCATTAGCAGATGGTCTTCAGCCTGTTTTTAAATCAAGCTGTGTTTCACTTTTTACACTTACCACTCTGTCCTTGAGGTTGCCATTGGCATCTTTTGCAGTCATTCACGCAGGTAAGGCTTGATGACATTATTAACAGTAGTGGCACAGCAGCACCATAGCAAGTGGAGAACTATACATAGCCAAGAAAAGTGGACTTAAAATAGATTTGCACAATTCAACTCAGTGTTATCTGTTAAGACATACCGATACCACTGTATTTGTTGGTTATAGCCTTTTCATCTGTGAATGAAAGCAACTTGAAAAGCTGTTCTCCTTAGTTCCCTTACACAGGTGTTAACACTGTTGGAAATCAATGGACTGATTTACTCAGGTTCACCAAGTAAATCACTGACAAAAACAGCACCCAGATCTACCAGGTCCCGACCCATTAAACAGAAAGAGTATTTGTACAAACCACTCTTCTGTAGAGTCAGTACTACACAAGTGAGTTTTCTCCTTCACAGACAAGCCAGTGGGATGAAACAGGCTATTCATTCCTCCTCTGCATTTGTTTGTCATACAAGATTGTTCCCAGCTTTGTACCAAGAGCAGAGACTAAATAGAGCAGTAGCAGTGGAGTTTACAGATCAGAGAAATGCAGGCAGGTTTATTCCAAGTCTCGGCCAGCCAACAGGCTTTCCTACAGAAGGAAGTCCAACCCTTCTGTGGAAAAACTCACAAAAGACACTGTGAGAGAGTGAATCTAAGCGGGAGCAACACTTGTCAGAGTTCCTTCCTGACCACTTGCACAGGAATGAGGGATGCCCATCACGGATCAGCTTGTAAATCCCTCATGGCAGATTCCTGGGGATTGTCAGGCATCCAGAGGGATCTGTGTTTCAAGGCCACTTGCACAGACTCCTTGTGCAGCTGCTAGGCTCCTGGCTCCAGGTTTAGCTCCAGAGCATTGTCCACATTAGAAGCATTGGCCTATTTATTTCCTTGGTGCATTCTTTATCAATCCTTGGCATGGAAAGAGATGTTCAGCCCCTAGGGAAATCTTCGATGGGTTTAGCAATGAAAATTAATAGGGAGAAAACAGTTAAAGAACAAAGAAATTAGACAGAGGTGTGTGATGCTGATGCAGTTACTTTTATACTTCTGACCGCATTTGCCTGGGAAACAAATAATCTTTTTCTGCTCATAGGCCTTCCTAGAATAGTGATGACTACAAAATGGCCTGGAAACACTTTTTTGGAGATAAACAATGGAAATGATCTAACATTAAAAATAACCCCAAAGTCAAGAAATCAGAAACTGCTATGAAACAAAGGAAGGGTGGAGTAGGCAACCCTTCTGTGGAAAGATTCATACTCTGTTCATTCTGCTTCTAGAGCCCAGGGATGCCAGGTAAGGTTGCATCAGAAATCTGTAAGCTATATGCCCACATCTGTTAAAAAAATATTCTGAACTTCACAGGAGTTAGTGAACCTATTGCAACATTTTGAAGCAGTTAAAATTAGATTGAGTGATTTATCTTTTCACTATTGTTTCAGCATGTGACACGAAAAGAGGTTTTGTTGCAAACAGTACTTGAATCAAAAAAGCTATTTTGCTGTAGAAAATGTACTTCCAAGATTTAATTCAATACCCAGTGTTACACGAATCATATGAAAAACAGTCTTGCTGTGGTAACAGCACAATTAAACACAGGTGGCCAAAATATTTTGTCTCTTGGACTGAATTTTGAATTTGTGGTGCACACTGCTTCTTCACAGTTTTGTTAGTATCAGGGCAACTACATTCTTGCTTGTAAGTCTTTAAATGGTATATAATGGAAAAGAAGCAGAACATTCCAAATTTAGAATAGTAATAATTTAAGTCAAGTTTCAGGCATAATTTGCAAGCTATGAATTGAAAAGCATCTTTACTCATAACTATTATTTCTACTGACATCAGGAAAGCAGAAACAAGTTAGATTTGGGGGCAGTTCTATAGGATATGGGTCTTACAAGTGAAAAGTTCAGCATTCACAACCATCCAGCTTTTCACTGCCCTCCCTTCTGCATTGCACCTGACAACAGATCTAAACAACACATACTTTCTCAAAAAACCTTCTGTGCAACTAGCAGGCCTGCTAGGAGCTTCTGTCAGATGCTGTGCTCAACAGCTAATTGCATCGCTTGTTTCTGTGAAACCCATCATCTCATAAACTCAGAGACAAGTGCTTAATGTTGTCAGATCTGCTCATAAGCACAACAGATAGATTGCAAGGGACTGAGCTTAATGGAGTGATGGAAGAACATCAGCTTCAGGCTAGAAGTGTTTAGTAGGAGAGGAACTGATATCTCTGGAATACCTATCAAATTTGGTTAGCTAGATTGACTCTCAAGGAAATTATGTAGGAGGTGGCTTCACAGGCAGCTTGTGTGGCCTTGGGTAGTCTACAGGAAAGAGAGACTGCATTACCAAGAACTTATCCTTTGTAATAAAGCCTCACTTCTCCTTCCCACTGATTAGACACCAACCGACATTCTTGTTGTGATCATTCTTTCTAACACTCCACCCAAAATAAGGATAAAAGTTCACTGAGGGTCATTCAGCCTCTGTGGATATAAACCTGATTGCTATCATGTCCTCTGAATCAACTGGTAGCAGAGCTGAGGAAGAAGCCAGGGTCCGAGATGCATGTGCAGTTACATCTGAATTAAATTTAATTCAAACTTTCATTGAAAGTGAATTCACCTGCAGTTTTTAAGGAAAAGTAAAAGGTTCACATCTCAAAAGCACTTGTTTGTTTGTTTTTGTTGTTACCCTTGCAGCACTACCACAATTTGTAATGGCACATAGATTAAAACAGTTGAACTGGAGAGCAAACAAGAAAGAGCTAAACTAAACTTCAACTTCAGAGTGAAAGGAGTTCTGAAAAGGAACTGAAGAAAAAGAATAGCAAAGAAAGTCAGAAGTATGAACCATGACAAGCAGCCTTTCAGTATCTAATAGGAGGCTACAAGAAGGAGACTCTTTAGTGAGATCTGTTGTGATAGAACAAGGGGAAGTGGTTACAAACTGACACCAAGGAGATTTAGATTGGACTTAAGGAAGAAGTTTTAATACAATAAGGGTAGTGAGCCCCTGGCACAGGTTGCCCAGAGGGGCAGTGGATGCTGCATCCCTGGAGACACTCAAGGTCAGATTGGATGGGGCTCTAAGCATCCTGATCTCCCTGTTCATTGCAGAAGAGTTGGGCTAGATAGCCTCTAATGATCCCTTCCAACATAAATAGCTTTCTGATTCCCTGAGCCTACCAAAGAAGAATTGCATGCTGAGGTAAGCCTGTAGACCCAGTTCTTCCGAGCCTCTCATGGCCCTTGATAAGATTAGGCTCAGTCATATAGCTAGTAATACAAAGCATGTGAAGAGAGTTTCTTATACTGCTGTAGGCACCTGCAACCTCATGTAGCAATTGGACAGATCAATACAACAGAAAAGGTATCACAACAGAGGTGTGATAACAAAAGGACCAGCACAATACAAAGGTACCACAAAGAAAGAGAAGAAGATTGCTCACCCGTATCAGAAGATCCCAGGAGAAAGCTCCACTAAGAAGGGATCTCCAGAAAGAGAACCTTCCCCAGTGGCAGTCAGCCCTTAAATGGGGGTCTAAGAGAGGTGCAGGCAGGCTCCACCCCTTCCAGTCACACACATGAATTGCCTTCACCTGTGCTCCCAGGGCTAACCGGGTTCTTTCCCCAGGTGCTCAATCAGTGGTTCAGGCTGTGACTCAGCAGCTCCCATACACCTTATATCTCATATATGCCCTTCTATATGCTGTGCTATGTCCCAGCATGCCCCACCATTGCTGGATGGGTGCAGGGCCCAGCGAGCTCTCCTCACTGGGTGAGATTTGGGCTGGGTGAGGAGCTGTGCCTGCTGTGACTCACACTGCCTCATTCCTCCAGGGTTGCGCAAGTTGCTTATTTTTTCCAGAGTAAGGTTTTCTTCCACATTCTTTCTGAGATTCTGTTTCCCTTCAGTAAAAGTGCCCGCCTTGTGACGATTTCACCCAAAGCGTGCAGGAAATTAAATAATGCAACCTGGCCGAGTATCAAGGACCCATTTTCTCAAGAGGAACAGGAAAAGGTGATAATGGTTTGGGGAACTGGAAAACAAATACGTTCTAAGCAGCCTGCAATTGTTTCATGTGAGTGAATAAAAACAATGAGCTTTGAGCCCTGAGGAAGCAGCGTGTGGCTCCAGCAGGACCAAAAATAGCTCGGGAGAGAATTTCTTCATTGTTACCGCAGAACAGAAAAATAAACCCCGTCTAACAGGCGGCGGTGGAGGCAGGGGACGAAACGGCCGCGATGCCGACGCGCAGCCCTCGAGGGCCGGTCGGGACGGAGGGACGCAGCCGCCGGCGGGGCCGCAACGCCGGGCCCGACGCGGCGGAGCAGCACCGGCGCCAACGCGGCACTGCTGCGCCCCCCGGCGGCGCTGCGCGGCTCCGGCTGCCGGCCCGCGCCGAGGAGAGCGCGACCTCCCCGTGGCACGTCGCTGCGAGACCTGCCGCCGCGCACATCCTCCTCCCCTTCAGCTGCGGAACTTGTACACCTTTCCTTTCATTATCCCCGTAAAGAAATTTTGGCACGCTATCAGCAATTCAAGGGTGGACATCTTCTGCTAGGAATAACTAGACAAAGCAATTCATGCGCTACAATTCAGTAGAAGGGAATCGTATTTCTTACTGCTTTTTCTCCCAATTCTTTGCTAGTCGTGATGAAGCTACCCTGTACTAGAAGGGATAACCATCCGAAAATAGGAAAATGATCTTTTTGTAGCTATCAAAATGGTCTCACTGTAGCATATTTTACATATACAGTAAACATGAGGGAAATCAACTTTTCACACGAGTAGATAGTGATAGGGCAAGGGGGAAGGCTTTTAAACTAAAGGAAGGGAGATTTAGATTAGATGCCAGGGAGAAGTTTTTACTGAGAGTGAAGAGGTGCTGGAACAGGTTGTGCAGAGGCTGTGATCTAGCAGCTGGCAACCCTGCCTGTAGCACGTGCCTTGGAACTTGATAATCCTTCAGATCCCTTCCAACCCAAACCATCCCATGATTCTATGAAAGTATTAAGAATTAAGAGCATGCTAATTTTTCCTAAAGCTTATCAGAAAAGGGTGATTTCAATTTAGAGTTTTAATCCCATTAGACACTTGATCACAATCCCAGGTAGGCACCTGCTTGAGTTAGAAGCTTCAGTCTAACAAGAGTAGATGCCACTGTGGAACAGAATCTTTGCTGGTCTGAATTTGATGTGAATGCTTGTATGGGAACTGCTGAGTCATGGCCTGAACCACTGATTGAGCACCTGGGGAAAGGACCCGGCCAGCCCTGGGAGCACAGGTGAAGGCAATTCATGTGTGTGACTGGAAGAGGAGGAGCCTGCCTGCACCTCTCTTAGACCCCATTTAAGGACTGACTGCTACTGGGGAAGGTTCTCTTTCTGGAGATCCCCTCTTGGTGAAGTTTTCTACTGTGAACCTGGAATCTTATGATACGGGTGAGCAATCTTCTTCTCTTCCTTTATGGTACCTTTCTATTGTGTTGGTCCTTCTGTCTTTGTACCTTTGTTGTAACACCTTTCCCATTGTATTGATCTGTCCAATTGCTATAACGCTTAATGAGCATTAAAGCTTCCCAGTGACACAAAGTTCCAGATGCAGCAGAGCAGGAAAACATGCTTGAGGAACATTCATGTGCAGAAAGCCTGTCATTCATACATCAATGAATGTCACTCTTACAGATCCTTTAGTTTGGGGGGAAAATACTATGCTACAAGGAAGAAGGAGGCATGTATCCTTCAAGTGAACTTTATTTTATACTATATTTTGAGAGCTATTTGGTGCTAGTTAGAGTCAATGGCATTCAGCAGTCTGTGTAGGAGAACTCCAAGAATTGTACTTCTCTTGTATTCTACAAAAGCTTCAAGCTGTATAGAGTTGCACAGTCCTCTTTGCAGTGGGGAGAGCCAAAGCTCATCAATTAGCAAAGTAGAAAAAAAGGTAAACTTAATGAATTCTGGAATGAAAAGGCACATACGTTGAGATAGTTGCAGCAGCATAATGTGAAATGTGTGTTCAATGTCTCTGAATCTCCATGGATTTGGTGCTGCCAGAGAAGGTGTTAGAATAAAAATACGATCTCTGTGTCTTTCTGCCCGCACTTGCTGAAAGATCAAAACGGAGTTGGGTCCATTTCTATGTAAGTACAAGGAGATCCCCTTCCAGTTGCCTTATGAAGTATTAGATGCATACAGAATAGCATTTGAGTTTAGTCAGTATGGTAGACACACTGTAGAAAAACGTAGAAAGAAGATTTTTTCCAGTAAAAACTGATACTTTTTTCTAAAGAGGCTTCTCTAACTAATTCTGTTAAGAATTTAAACTGTGATTGTAAATAAAAGGAGGCAGTAGGCAAATGTTGCCTATTCCCTCAAGACAGCATAAATAAAAACAACTACTACAGCCCTGACCTATTTGGTCTTATTTTAGACTGAGGTTTATTATTCTGAGTAGCAAGTTAACTTACTGAATACGTATTAGAGAAAAAAGACATTAGCCTCAATAAGGAGGATTATTTTACTCCAAATGAAAAGCTATTTAATTTGATAACTTTGTAATGATAGATCTAGCACAGTTATGGTTTGGGTATAAAGTTGCAAATTGGATATGAATGCTGGTATTGGTAACGGATGTTATGTCTTTGTGTATCATGTTTCTAATGCACCGCTAGAATTAGGAATAAGGTTTGTATTTGTCTCCAGTGGTTTGAGTTCACATGCAGGAATCTTCATTTTTGTGTTGTGTTTCTGAAGTTATTCAAGGATGGCTTCAGCAACCTGAGAACTGACTCAAAGTGTTTGACAAACTCAGAACCTCCACAAAGCCAGGAACAAGCTCTTCTCTTGGCTTTGATTTGCTTTTGGTTTTTTCAAACAAAAACTCACTGTCCTTACAAAGAAAGACTTGGTCATTCCTTGGGCAACAGGCCTCTAGGGGAAGCCACGGTGCTGCTGGCAGTGTGGCAGGAAGCTGAACGCTCTGAGGGAGTGCTGAACCATACACAGGTAGTGTCACTCAAGTGTGCTGTGCTGTTCCATTCTTCACATGCAGCATAAAAGGGAAGATTGAAACCATCAATGGTTATAAAGATTTCAGTGCTCTTTCATGAGAGGTTTGTTCTAGTTTCTTTGCTGAGCAGTAATGGGAGCATTTGCTTTGCAGTAACTTCTCTCAGATCCTCTACTCAAATTGCTTATATTACTGTTCCATGAGTTTTCAAAGATGTGGCACAATGTTACCTGTGGGGCAGTGCTGGTGCTCCTCTGCAGGACTGCCAACACACCAATGCCAAATGAAATAGGGACTATACAAGCAGTTTAGAATGAAATAAAACATACAGCATGTAAATTGAAGTCATAACTAAATCGAAGTTGGACATAATTTCTCTTAGCTACGTATCTTCCAGTGCAGTTAGAAAGCTCATTTGAAGCTCTCTCTGATTTATTTTTCTTATATGAATAAATTGATAAATTGATAAATGTACCAGTGCTGTGTGGTGTGTGTGAAATCATACTGTGACCTGTGAGTTCAAAAGACGAATCTTTAAGAAACTCACATTTTAGCCCAGAATTTCCACTATCCAGTGCTTTCAGTCTTGTTTTATTTTCCAGGTCATCTGTTCCATGAAGATATAGCCATCTGGGAAATTAGCATATATATTTTATGAAGCAGAGCAGAGCTCCCTCTTGTACTGACTCAGATGCTGAAGTCCCAGATTCACAGTATCCTGCCTAGCCAGCACAGCACAGCTTGTACAGCTTCTGTTACCAGTGGCTTACCTCTCCCCTGCATGAAGAGCAAACCTACATTGAAGTGATGCTGGTAAAGCAGTACTTTTCTTTAAAGTGAGGAAAAAGGACAGTCCAGTTTTACAGCCATGCAGTGAGGCAATTTATAATGATAGAAGAATCAATTCACCAGTGAAGCTGACATTATTTGAGGAGACATTATCAGTCACTGATCAAATAACTGTCTACTGGCATTAGACACATCTCCAGATTGCTTTATATGGCTCTATCTGTGGTTATGACCATGGAACACAGTTGACATACATCCTAGGAAATGTATAAAAGCCAAATGAGAGCATTAGTGCCAGGGTAATTTAAGATGCAATATAAATTACCATGGAATGCATAAGGAGTGAGCTACACTAAGGAGACACACCAAGGAGCAGCTCCTTAATCTTTTATACCTTCTAAGTGTGCTGGCAGAGATGTGTTTGCACCAAAGCTATTGTTGGAACAACAGAGTAATGACTTTCTAGTACTATGTTGTAGATACTGGTACTGTTTCTTCCTTCTGGATCTTTTTTCTTCTGTAGCATTTTGATTTTTTTTTTGCCTATACAGAGCACAGAGACAAGGAGCCTGGAGTGCTAAGATTCTGATAACCAGTATATGTCTATAGCTATGGACTGGTATATTAGAAAGATGTTTTTATAGAACAGCTAGGTCCAGTTAAGAGAGGGAAAGGTGTCAGTGGAAAGAGAAAGCACTAGTGAATAATTTACACAAATAATCCACAGAAGATAGGGCAAAAGCTGAGATGGTTGCTCTAAATGTATATGAATAATGGAATGCAATCAGGAGGGCAGAGTTTTTGAAGCTAAGGCTAGGGATAGATTGGTCTCTCTTTTCTCCTCTGTTTGCTTTCTAACATAGAAGCAAAACTAAGCCTGCATTAAAACTGCTGGTCCTAAATTTCCATTATGAATGCATTCTGAACTACATTCAGATTATAATCTGTATTTTACAGATTAGTCTCTTTTTTTTAAACACATTGTAATGAAATCTGTTGCCAAATATTCAGAATCGCTGAATGTGGATTCAGATACAGACTTTGAGATTTGAAGTTACAGTCTAACTCTCATTGTTCAGATTTGCTGAATAATAATGGGAACATATAGGGTTGTCTTAGAAAGCACATAAGAAAAAACAAACAACAAAACCCTCCCCTATAGCATGTATGCTGTTCATCAGACAATCATGCACTATTCCAAAACTTTATGTATCTCGCAAGTGCTGAAAAATCATTCACAGACTGCCTACACTATTTAATGTTGTTTTCTTCTGACTTCTGCCAGTTACTGACATATTAGTTTAACATTAACTGACTCTCGTGATCAAAATAAATAGATGAACCACCTTCCTGGTCTACCCAAATCTTTACAGGCAGAAACTGCTTTCTGACATGGCTGGTGAATGATGCCAAGAGAAATCTTTGAGAATGGTAGAAACCTATGAGGACTCTTGCAGAGCATTTCCCTGGTCACTCTCCCACTCCAGGCACTTGTTGGTCTGGGTTTCCTGCACAAGTGAGTCTATCCCTGTAGAAATACATCATGGAGGAGGAAAAAGCATCAGGAGGAAAAAAGCAAGATCTATTTTACAAGTTAAATTGGCTCTATACCATGATACCAAGGCACTCCACATGAGGGCAGGGCTCTGTCTCATTACATTGCTGCAGCAGACAATCTGAGCATGCATAAAGTCAATTTACTTAGAATTTTCACTGTCAGTAGTGTAACTCTGTTTTAAATTGGTTAAGAGATGGGAGACCTTTATTTTGTTGCATCTCATTAAATTTAATTATAGGTCAATTTTTAAAGAATGATATTCACTTTGGACTGTATTTTCCCCAGTGTGTGGTTTAAAGAAGCCATTATTTTCCATTAATATAACTAGCTAGAAAGGTACTGGATGCAGTGGAGGGTGTTTTAAATAAGATGTTTTAAATAAACCACTCCTTCAGATTTCTCCTCAACCATCTCTTATTTGAACTCCAAAAATTACAGATACAGCCATTTGCGAACCCAACCAGCTTCATGATGGAGGCAAGCTAACCTGACTGTGGGTTGAACAGGAGAGGTCTGCTGTCCCCCACCCCATCCTGTGCCCTTATGCTATGCTGGCTCTAATGCCTCGTGCACAGTCCTAACACGAGTCAGACCAACCTGAAAAGCTGACTAAAATCTCACTGCCTTTACAGGGTGGCTTGGCTTTCAGCTAGTTGAATGAGCTGAAATGACTCTAGAGCTGCGCAGTCACTGCTGCTGGAATCAGGAAAGCAGGTCAGGCATGTGACATGGGGCAGGGAAGTCCCTTTCAGCAGCAGGAACGTTGGATAAGCTCAGATTAATGGTGAAAGCGCTGTTTAATAACAAAAGAACAGTGGAGAGAGTGCACCCTGAGATCCAGCCCCAACGGCAAGAGGGAAAGACAAAAGTCCCACTGCAGAACATTGAGGAAGCATTGGGTGCTACCTTGTACGTTAAAAAAGCAACAGAAGCTCCAAACCAAAGCCAAATGCTTCACTTGGAGTGCAGAATTAAAAATGAATCATTTAGCAGCTAAGATTTGTGTAATACCCTTTGCAAAACTCCTAACAGATGCTAAGCCCAAGTCTTCACATGGTAACATGTTGGGAAAGTGAGCACTTCCAGTCAGGAGGTTTTGCACCACGAGACTTTTCACCTGCAGGCTTATCAGTGACACCTGCAGTGAAACGTGAAGAAAGCCGCCCTTTTTTTAATCAGTCAGCAGAACACTTTTACTGATTTTTCACTTAGTGAGCCATCTGTGTTAACCTTGTTTGAAGCCCAGGTAACGCCCGTGCTGGCGCACAGCCTGACCACCTGGGGACAAACGAAGCCACAACCCCTCCTGGCCCGTGTTTGCACTTCCACACTGCATCGGCTCCAGCTGACCGCACCACAACCCCTGGCTCTCCTCACACCGCAACATGGCGGCGCCCCGCCCGCAGCGCGCTCTCGCGGCCTCGTGCCGAGCGCAGGCGCAACCCCGCCCAAAACCACTGCCTCAGAGCCGCTCAGAGGGCCCGCGCTGCCATTGGCCAGCGGCGCCGCGGCCGGTCCCGCCCTCCAGCTGGCGGCGGGCGAAGGTGGCCCCGCCCACTCACGTCCGCCCGCCTTCGGACCTCCCCGCGTCGCGCCGCTTTCCCCAGCCAACGAGATGCGGCGGGGCGGGCGGGGCTCGGATCCCGTAACTGACAAGTGCGGCGAGGCCAATGGGAAGCGGCAGCTGACGGGACGGGGGCCAATCGGGGGGGACGCCGGTGAGAGCGAGGCTCCGGAGCGAGGGGGGGTGGGCGTGGCCGAGAGGGCTAGAGCCCTCAATCAGGTGAGAGGAGGCGTTGACGGGCGTGAGCGGCGGCCAATCGCGGAGAGGAGCCGGGCCGCCCCTCCCCTCCCGCCGCCGAAGCTGCCAGAGAGTCAGGTGGCTCCGGGATGCGCGGCCGCGGCGGCAGGCGGAGGCGGGCGGGGAGGAGGGGGATGCGGCGGCCCGGCGGCACGCGCTGCCAGCCCTCACCCCTTCCCGCGCTGGGCTGAGGCGCTCCGGGCCGGGCCGCGGCGGCGGCACCTGCTGCCGGGCGGCGCCGGGCCGCATGAACAATAGGCGGCGGTACCGGCCCCGCCGCCCCCCGCAGCGCTCGGCTGCCGCGGGCGCCTCCCCCTATGGAGCAACCTCGCCATGGAGCCCCTCACAGCGCTCAGCCAGGAGGGCGCGGGCGGCGGGGAGCCGCCGGGCGGCGGGCCGCTCTGGACGGCCGTCTTCGAGTACGAGGCGTGCGGCGAGGACGAGCTGAGCCTGCGGCCGGGAGACGTGGTGCAGGTGCTGTCCCGGGACTCGCAGGTGTCCGGCGACGAGGGCTGGTGGACGGGGCAGATCGACCAGCGCGTCGGCATCTTCCCCAGCAACTACGTGAGCAGCGGCGTGCAGGGGGGCGGCCCGGAGCTGCGTGCCCGCTACCCGCCGCCTCCCGCCATACAGCGTAAGGAGGGCAGGCGGGAGGGCGCCGCGGGGCCGGGTGCCGGGAAGGGGGACCGGGGCCGCGGCGGCGGGGAGAAGAGCCCGGGCGGTGGGGAGCGGCGCGGCGAGGCCCGGCCCTCGGCACGGACGGCACCGCGGGGGCGGCCCCGGGAGCGGAGCGCGAGGCGGCTCGGCCCTGCACGGCGCGGAGCTGCCCGGGGGCCTTTCCTGTCGGGAGCCCGGAGCTCTTCTGTCTCCGGGTTCGGTAACGTGAGCGCCGCATTCGCGTTTATCGCCGTTTCCCTTTGTTAAATACTATGCTTCTGTGGGCTATCAACCTTCAAACGGCTGAAGCTTCGTGGCTGGGCAGTGGTGCAGCCTCCGCTGGCTCCCCTTTAAGAACGTCCTTAAGGAGAGAGAGATTGCTGCATGGGAAGCAGTTGCTTTCTGCAACAATCGTTACTAATACTTGTTCATTATTTTCCTTGCTCCTAACTGGTAGTATATTATCTTTTACTTCTATGTTAATTTGTGTTAGCAGGTTCCCATTTGCCATTACAAACGCTGCTTAAAAACACTTCTGAATGAGTTTTTGTCAGAGTTTGGATATTTGGGCCTACCTGAGAGTTGTGTGATTAAGGTGTGATGCTGAAAGTATGGAGGGATTGGTTTGTACCTCATTTTAGAGAAGTTTTGAAGCCTTTGAGCCATTTCATTTTTGCTTACTCTTGCTGCCACGTACAATTGCAGAAAGTGAAACAAGATGGAATGGCTGTTAATAGATCTTGTTTCTATCAATACTAACAATTCAGGCAAGAATAAAGTTGTGGGTTTGTTTTTTGTTTTTGGGGAGAGGGGGAGGGCAGAGATAAATCTTCAGATTAGCAGCCTTTTCTAGAAAGTAAAAGGAGTAAAGAGATGCTTTGTCCTATCTGGGACGTATCTCCAAGGAATACAACTAATAGCTTCTTTTTTTTCCTTATTCCACATCTGCTTGAAAGCACTTAGGTGGAGAGCTCAGTAATTCTTAAAATTGCCCTTGGAAATGTGAAAAGACTGTTGGGCAGCAATGGGGCTTGCTTTCTTGCTGGAACAGTATGAGGTATTTTTTCCCACATGCAGAAAATGCTGCAAATGCTCAGTAGGTTTTGCCTTGTGATAGCTGGGAAGAACCATTTCTATAGAAGTTCTTGAAGCATCAGCTCCTCTCCTGCTTTGGCCTGTTTAAGCACAGTCTTTATAACTATGGATTCTCCTGCCCTATTACACTTTCTGTGTCAAGGTAGTTCAGGAACAGCTGGGGGGTTGCACCATTTCCCTTTCTACCCTTCTGTTGCCCTATTAGGACAGCACTGCCTCTTTTCTCAAGTAAGCAACCATATGTTCATGATGGAATAGAACTTATTCCCCTGCAGTAAGTTTTCAATGTGCTAGAGGGCTCTGGTGGTGGTGGTGTTTGTTTTTTAAGAAACAGTGAGATTTGGACAGGTGGAAAGGTTGGTCGCTGTTGAACTGGATTTTGAAATTTGATGTTACAAGTCTATCTGCCCTTCACAAGGAGCGATGCTCCCTTTTAGAGTTGGCACTGCTAACTTGAGAGCTATTTGGAGTAACGATCCACTGTTAACTTGCTTAATGGACTAATACAGAGTAGTAATTTGTAGCAGTAATGCAGGGTGTCATTCTAGAGATGTGCACCTCAGCGCAGAAGCTATTTTTAGTTGCTTCCTGAAGTTTATCTTCGTGTATCATGAAGGTGTTGGAGTGCAAGGTCTTGAGACATTGCTTCCACTGAGAGTTGTGGTAGTGAGTAACTTCACACTTCCAGCCATCCTCACGGTGCTCACTTGAGCTTTACCTCGATACCCTGAAGGACAGCTACCAAGCATGCTCTCCCTGCATCCCTATTGAGGCTGTCAGCGATGGGTCCATTTGAAGGACCCTCATTTACAATACGGGCTCTTATGCATGACGGACTCAGCTAAGTAGCTTAATCATATGGTATAATAAATAGTGATTAAACAACGATTACTTTGCAATCGTCAACTTCACCACTGGTTCATGGCATACAGGCTCCGTAATTCCTTATCAGTCCTGGACTGATGATAGCACTTCATAATTTCTACAGCAATACATTCTGCACCCTGTATGTTCCCATTGTCTTTACAGTTTATTATAGCATGTCTGATAAATTAACTTGAGCTTAGAAAAGGGGTTGGTGTATTCAGAAAGATAAGGGGAAATGAGTCTTTTTATGTGCTACTGTAGCAGTACAGCCAAGTCTGTGAAATTAAACTAAATCAATACAGAATACTTCTTTAATTAAAAAGCTTGTTTAAAAGTGAGCTTTTTTTCTGATTAAACTACGTTTGAGGATGAGAAGGCCAGTCTACATTAAAGAAACGTACACGCATTCAAGGCGAAGCTAAGATCGTTCTTGCAAATTAAAGAACTCATTTCAAAATTCCATGCAGCGTCGTGTCTTAAATTTCACCCGGAAGCGTAAATGTCGCTTGTGTGCCCCACACTGCTTCAGGTGTGCATCCAGCAGGGGGTTGCCGTTTCTGAAGGGGAACAGCTGACGGCCCCTACGCTGTTCGGCTTCCGTGTGTGGCCTTTTCCTTCTGGCGCGGCAGCCGCGACCCCGGGGGGAGCTGTCCCTTCAGCACCGCCGCTGTCCGGCCGCGGGCTGGCTGCGCTGCGCGCCCTTCCCGCGAGTCCTGCTGCGGGCTTACGTGTTTGTTTCTTCTCGGACTTATCATTGACTCTATTGTTCGTGGAACAATAGAGAAAAGAAAACAGGCTTTCTTATTATGCACTATGCAGTAGTAAAAAATTGTTTTCCTTATTGCTAGCTCTGCATACTCAGTATGCAGTCTGATCCATCTGTTTGTCATGCAATCATCGGTACTGTCAGAATTGGCAGACGGATCTCATGGGGAACAAGTCTGCAAAGCCTTTAAAGTGTGGAGGAATAAGCTTGATTTTGGAAGGTCTAAAGGATTGTTAGTGGCAGTTGAATAAAAACCTTCAAATACAGGATGAATTCAGGAGATGTGTTTTATGTTTATGTTCAACTCTATAACGTTAGGCACTATAGTCACATCAGTGAAGATTAGCATGTGGGTGTCTCTTGTTTTAGTTTTCAAAATATTGCGCTATCAGTGAGGGCAAGAAATTAGGATTTATCCTTAACGGCATTTCAGCATTTTAAGATGATGATATTTTTAAGTGTATCATACACAGCTGTGATATTGAAATCATCACCATTGAGTGACTATGTAAGTTTTTATAATACTACAAGTTCTTTATTACTGTTCTAGTTCTTAAATGTTATCAGAAAGGACTACTGCTTCCATTTGTGTAATTTTGGGTAGAAAATTGGCCCATCTTATAAGGATAAGGGTGCAGTCAGGCAACATGGACCTTGAGTTAATATACGGGCTGCATAGTTGCTAAACATTTACATCTTTTTCTTTTTTTCCTCTTTTCCTAGTCTTGGAGATCGACTTCTCAGAACTTGTTCTGGAGGAAATCATTGGCATAGGGGGCTTCGGAAAAGTATATCGAGCTGTGTGGATAGGAGATGAGGTTGCTGTCAAGGCAGCTCGCTATGATCCTGATGAGGACATCAGCCAGACCATTGAGAATGTCCGCCAAGAAGCCAAGCTCTTTGCAATGTTAAAGCATCCTAACATCATTGCCCTCAGGGGCGTGTGTTTGAAGGAACCTAATCTTTGCTTGATCATGGAGTTTGCCCGTGGAGGATCGTTAAATAGAGTGTTGTCTGGTAAAAGGATACCTCCTGACATTTTAGTGAACTGGGCAGTACAAATTGCAAAGGGAATGAACTACTTGCACGAGGAAGCAATTGTTCCTATAATTCACCGTGACCTGAAGTCCAGCAACAGTAAGTGCTATACACTGAACAGTAAGGGTGCTGGGATAAATTTTCAGAAAGAAATAGTATATAGAAGAGAGGGAAATAACACTAATTTAGGAATCCTTTCTTGTGAACCACTGTATCCTCTAATTTAATTCCAGAGGGGTTTAGTTGTCTACGGTTTGGTGCTACAGACCACAGAAAAACATGTAAATGCTGTTACTTCATAGAAGTGACTTAAGTGACTGGGTAACTGTAATTGGAGTATGCTTCTGTAGTAGTTCTCATGTGTACAATATCTTAGTTCTTCTGGCACTTCAGTGGACTCTGGTGTGTTGGGAAGTACTTTTGAGCTTAAACTGTGCACCTTCTTTCTACTTTTTTGAAGGATAAAGATGTCTTTTGGAAAGATTAATGTTCTAAAGCTTTTATTTTACTTGCTATATTTTGCTGTATGTATGAGATATAAGCCTAATTTCCTTCTGGGAGATAATCTCTACCAAGTGGGAACTTCTCCCAGTCCCTCACAGAGCTAGTGTTGACAGAAACATTAATTCAGATAAATGAAATGAACCAGTACACCAAAGTCTGGAGCTGATGTTTGTGGTGTGTTACATGGGATGCAGCTGACCCATTAAATTACAAGGACTAGAGCATCAATAATTATGATTCTGGATTCTATTCCACGGAAGTAATAGCATTGTTGTCCTCAGTCTGAGGTGGATTTTTTTTGGTAGTATATCTATTTTTTTTCTCCAAACTGTACCTTGAAGTCAAATGCACACAGAACTATTATTTATGAATGTTAGAGCAAACTGCTACAGTGGCTTAAAGATTATCTCCATCCTGATGTCAGCTTGCAACTGTTTGGCCTTTCTCTGTGCTTTTTTCGTGTCTAGATGGCAAAAGAAATCAACTATCTGCATATTAACTGCAGTGATTTAGTTAGATGTGTTAGTATGAATCCATTTGTATTTATGACTTGAATTAATAAGAAGTGCAATGAAATGAGTGGCTGAGATGCAGGCACATGCCCTCCTTTGCTTTGAGGACAGTAATATCTAGCAGAGAGGTCTGGCAGGTGGGAATTTTAATATCTTAAATTTGCTAGAGCTAGTATTAACCATTACTATGCTTTAAATTTCAAGTCTGCAGAATCTCCCTACGCTTTTTTGGCCTTTAATCTTTTTTTTTTTTCTAGTAGAACTAGAAACTTTTTCTTCTATAGTAGAACTAACTACTTATATTCACTGCCACAAGTATTAACTTATATTGATGAGTTTGAAAATAGAAGCTATGAATTTTCAAATTAATTTCTATATTATTCTTATGCTACTAAAATTTCCCTTTTTTCTTGAAAAATCAAGGCAATCTTCTAAACTTCTTCACTTTCAAATGGCAATATGTATGGGCATATTAATAGACTGAGAAAAAAGATTGAGTGGTTGTGTTGATTAAGGAAAGGCTGGCTTCGTCTGTGAAAAAGAAATAATTAAGAGTTGCTTACCTAAGCAAATACTTACTGCCTTATTTCACTGGCAGGCTGCTAAGACTTGATTGCTTAGTGTCTGAACGTTTTTGAGGCTTAGAAGGAAAGCTAATTCTAAAATAAAATGCTGTCATGTCCTGGCTGTTCACTGTTTCGTTCAGACTAGAGATTGCTAGTTGTGAAAGAGAAATGTACCAGACAGTACCAGTGAAATGAGAGGGACATCAGCACACAGGATTGCCAATGAAACTCAGATATGGGTGTTAGAAAGCATCTGTTCTGGCAGCAAAAAGAAAAAAAAAAAAGTCTCTTGTCACAGTGATTCAGCAGTACATAACTTGTGCTGCACTGTAAATCTTCAGTGAGAAGTGTAAGGTTCTGCTAAATAAATTGCTAGAATTTTCCTCATTTGGGAAGAGACAATTGGAAGGGAATAATCAAGGAGAATGCCTGTTGAATAATTCCAAGGCATTCTATGTTTGGAGCAGAGGGGGGGACCATTTCTAATTATTAGGTTATTGCATCATGATTATGTATATCATTTGCGTTTTGTGCGGTTTTCTCATGTACTTAACTTTTCTATTGCTGTGGATAGTTGAGAATGGATTTTGTTATTAGCTTTATGGCTGAAGAATTACAGGCTTGTCGCTTTTTTTTGTACAAGTTTCCTCCCACCAACTAGATAGGCAGTAATGCATCTCTGCAGAAGGAACAGCTTCTGCTCACCAGATCTTGGAAAAGATTCTTGCAGGCAACTTCTGTCATGTACTGAACATCTACCACTACTCTAGAGCTGCCATGAGAGCATCAGCTGTATTGATCTACTGCTTTGCGCTGCCTAGGTTTAGTAATAGGTACTTGTATGAGTCTTCTACATCTCGTATTCAAGAACCACCTGCTATCTTGGACTTGTGCTGTCTGAAGCTGCAGGAGTCATGAATATGAGAGTTAGGGATTTAGATGGGGGAGTGGGAAGGAACAGTTGGCTTATTTAAAGTCAAATTTCCTGCTGGAGTATTAGAAAATCAGATAATGCCTTGCTTTCAGATGTTTGCCTATATGCAGGCAGATACAGGTTGCATAAGGACAATACTTCATGCTGAACCTTCTTAAAATAGTCATGTTACATTTGAAACAATGAAATAAGTCAAATGAACATCTTAATGCAAGTCTGAGAAATTACCCAATTATATATAAGGGTTTGAAAATATCCTTTTTAATCTGAAGTATTGCAGTTTTATCTGTGGACTCAAGTAGTAGGTACCTCAAAAAGTCTCAATTTGTTTTCAACATTTTGGATGGCATAGTAAAGAATAGGTTTTCATTGCTTTAGGAGGTAACTCCTTTTTGTATGGAGACTGAACGTTATGAGATTATGGAAGGTGTAGTTCCTTGAGATTTTCTCAGTCAAAAAACACTCTCTGTTGTGACTTTCTGTTTTCCTTTTAATCAAAAACTTAAACATCTTATTTTTGTTTCACCATTTTTCTTAATTTATTTGACATTTTTGTTATCTTAATTTTTTTTAATTAATCCTAATGCATTTACAGTGTAGAAAGTGTCCTGTACATTTTAAAAGCAGTGTTCGTTTGAGTTAGAATTTTAATGTAAACTTTAGAGGTGAGGTTCTGAGCTGCCTGTTCTCATTGCTGGATGTTATCAGGAAATGAGCATATAAAATCTTTACAGAACAGATTGCACACCTGTGACTTATTTTTAGAGATCTGAAATTCTTTTGCTGAATGTCAATTCGCAGCAAGTCTGGGGGGTGGGTGTTCCACTGGAATTACCATTTCACATTAGCTATGTAACTACAGAACAGAAAGAGGATAACCCAGGAAAGCTGTTCAGTTCTGTTGTGAGGGGATGAATCTTTTTTTTCCTTGCATTTCATTCAAGAGACTCAGTTCTTTTTATATAAGAAATTAATCTTTCTTTTTAATCTGTTGACAGAATCATCTGATTCTTTCTTCTTTTCATCTGGTGATATTGTTAACCTTTGCCTCTTCTCCGGCATGTCAGTGCTCCACTGAGCATCTGCTACAGAATTGTTAGTAGGCCTCTCCCAGTGTGGAGGCTCCAAAATCATGGAAATATGGAGCTATAGGAGGAAAAAAAAAAAGCAGTAGGTAATGCCCACTGGGGGAAACATCATTGTGTTTAGAACAGCTTTTGGTGTTTCCCTTTCTCATCTCTCTCATCTGATTGGAGTCTTGTTTCTGGCCATAGGAAGGTGTTTGGTCTGTAATGCTTAAGATCAGAAAAGGCAGTTCTGCTGGTTTCAGTGAAGTACTGTAAATAATCAAGCAGTTTCTATTTGTCTAATGTCTGCCAGCATTAGATATGCCAGCATTGTTAGAGGAATAATGCCCATTAGAGAACTAGCAAAAGCATATTTGCTCTTTTTTTAGCTGGCTCAGCAAAATATGGTTGTTCTTTGCACAGCACTAAGATTTTGCTGAGGATATTCATGCTATTTAGCAAAATGCTTTGTAAAAGCTGCTATTTGCTTTCCATACAGTGGCACAGATTAGAAGTGAAGTGACATGTCCAAGGTCAAAGAAAGAGGTAAGGGCAGAGATCAAAATAAAGCCCATCAGTTCTGATTCATTCAAGTTGGTAGTTCTTTCCTTCTTGCTCTTTGGAGGTGTTCACCTCACCACCTACTAGGAAGACCAAGGTAAGTCTGTGGTATCCTGAAAATTAAAACTTTGGCTTTCTGAAAATCTTCTGAGTCTGCTATAGCTTTGATTATTAGTTTTATACAGTTGTTAAGCGTTTTTCTGTTCATAAAAATGCTAATAGAGCTGAGTTGTGGTCTACAAACAGTTGTTCCTAGGAATTAAAATGTTCATTGTTCTTTATTTTTTTTAAACTACAGTCAGAATTTAGAAGCAAGGATGGTTTGCAACTAGTTCAAGTCCAATCTCAGGACAACATCACTTGAATATTACATAGCAGTGCTGCTGACATGATTAGTTATCATTTTTGTTGCAGTATTGGGATCTCAATCCATCCGTAAATGACGTTCTTTCTGTTGGTCTATTCTGAGAAGGAAAAATGCTTAATGTAAACCTCTTGCTCTATCTGATGGCATCACAGAGGAAAGTTTTCTCAGGGTCTGGTTAATGTACGTTGGCAGAGCAGTTTGCAAGTCTGCACTGCTATTACTGCTTCTTGCACTTCAATGTAATTTGCTGAGTAATTCTCCAGTGTTGTACTTTCTACCCAAATGGATTTCTTTTGTCAGTGCTATGAAATGAATGTGAGTAATGCTTCGTGCAAAGCATAGTGAAACTATTTTAAGGACATCTGAGTACTTTATGTTGGGTGGATTATTGATTTGGCCTCATTCGGTTGGTCTTTCTTCTGTGAGAGGAAGGTGAGATGAAAGTAATTTTTTTAACAGAAGCTGTGTGATTAATTTAGATTAGAATAGTTCATATAGTAAAACCAAGTCTTTTATACTGCCTGAGTGTACTCTTGGGGGTGATTAAAGACGGCTTTTTAGGTTTGTAGTGGAAATGCTATGTCATGGCTTGAACCAGTGATTGAGCACCTGGTAGGAAGGCAGGGCCAACCCAGGGGAGCTCAGGTGCATGCAGTGCAGCCGAATGACCAGAAGGAGTGGAGCCAGGATCCACCCCTTCCCAAACCTCATTTAAGTGCTGGCAGTGGAAGCAAGGGTATCTTGCTGGAGATCTCTGCATACCTGAGGCCTTCTGAAGGTGAGCAGCTTCTTTCATTTATTTTTGTGCCTATAGCTGTTGTACTTGAGCAAACGCTCACTTGCAGCCTAGGACCTTGCTGCTCTGCTGTCATTGCTGCACTTTCCCTCGTGTTGCAAGGTTCTACACTTGAGCAATTACCAGATTTTGTGGACGTGCTATGTGGTATTGCTAATGGTGCTTAACTCACAGTTCTGGTTTCTCTGTTCTTTTTTGCATCTCCGTAGAGCATCAGTCTTTGTGCTGATGTTCTCATCGCTTGTGCTGTGATTAACAAATTCCAGAGAACTGCATAACTTTCTGAATGTAGTAATATGGTGATGAAATTCCTGGCAGTAATCTTACAACTTCTGTTCAATAGAACGCAATACATTAATTTCATGTGTTATTATTTCAGAAGAAGTTATACCTGAGGGCAATTCTAATTGAAGCAATTGAGACAGTGGGAATTCAAAGAAGTAGAGAGCCAGTTTACTGTGTTTTTTTTTTTAATTTTATTTATTTTAGCCTTCCTGAATAAGTGCAGCTACTCTTCTGAGAGTTGTAACAGGTGCTTTCAAGCTGCAGTCTTACTATTTTCAGTATGTGTAAGTAGCTTTCTGAGAGGGGATGTTTTCATTTCGGAGATGGTTTGTTTTAGTTGAATTGTAATTCACAGCGAAGATAGCAATTAAAAGTCAAAAAAGGACAGACCATGAAATAATTCTGATATGCAGAATACTATGAGATACTTTTGACCCCTCCAAGCAGCAAAAATACAATTTTACAAATGGAATCCCGTGTTTTTGTAGACAAGAATAAAGAGAGTTGGTCTCATTTTTAGAAGTGAAACTGATTTAAGCTTTTTAAAACCTACCGAATATCGTTTCCATTTTTCCTCTGCTGCTGTGTATAATTTTATACAGGGTTATTTGTCCTAAGAAAGAAATAACCAAGTATTGTGATACTAAGCACTTTCTCCCAATTGTGCATGTGGAACCATAGAAGAGAGATGAACAGTCTCAACCCCCATTGTGCAGGAAGTGTACCTCAGCATCTGTGCACTGATCCTGTGGCTTCAGTAGCTGACCATCTGTGACAGAGCTGTGATAAATCTGGTTTTCTGAAATTTCTTTTAAAGCAATAAGTTGAGGATGAGAATAGCTTTGTGGTGTTTCTGGGAAGCTCGGATGACTTTCAGCTACGTTCTTTTTTTTGTTTCTACATCAATCAACTTGATTTGTATTTTGAGAGACTTCTATCAGCAGCTTAATTTTTGCTTTTCTCATCAAACAGTTCTTTTAATAATTTCAACATATCCGGTGTGGACAAACTTACTCTTGAAGCATCAAAAGTTGTGTGATTTTGCTCTTTGAAATGATAAATCATCACTGAGGATGATTTCCTTAATTTTGGTAATAATCTACTTTGAATTCGATGCATGTTCCTTTATGACAATAAAAGCTTTAAATTATTGGGAAGATTGCAAGATAGAGCATTTGATTTAGGTAGCTGCTTCTGGGTACATGTTTGTGATTCGAGGATAGTTTCAGTTAGATTGGTGTGACTTTTGACTTCCAAAAGGTTGCCAAAATTGTCTTGGATATTTCATACTTGCTTATTGATGGTGAGACTACTTATGACAAGCTAAATGTAGCCTCTGTCAGACCTAAAGGTTTTCCAGGTATGAAAAAGTAATAACAAAAACATGCACTAAGAAGAGAAACTATCACAACATATGATGATTTAAAATTACGTCATTTGAGTTCAATAGTGTTCGTTATATAAGGGAGAAGAATGTTTACTTGGATAGTTATTCATCTTTGAGTCCTGGCCTGTGGAATAGTCACTGTGATGCTGATGGTAGCACGGTGCAGCTTATGTGTATATAGATCTGAACATTTTTCTGAAATCCCATATCTGCTTTGAACACTGTACTAAAGTTCTGGGTGATTTTGAGCTACAAAGTAGGATCCCAGTTGTGCCACATCTTCCTCTACTTCCTCAAAGAGACTTCTGTAATTTGCTTGGCTGTTAAAAAAATGTTAATGGATCAGCTGCTTGTATTGTGGCTGCAAACCTTCAGTTAAATCATGAGTGTGACTTCAACCTTGTTGATTTACAGACTTGCTGCTTATGTATGGCAAATGATAGTGTAGCTCTATTTTTAGTAACCAGGGGAAGTATTTCTGCCATTAAGTTTTTGCTTACTGCAGTGCTTAAACCAGGGGTTCCTGGAGCATTTCAGGGGCACTGTAAAGAATTGGTTATGGAGAACAGTGAAAGGGCTGGTAGGCATGTCTTATGAGGTGAGGCTGAGGTCACTTGGGATGTCCAGTGTGGGGAAAGTGAGACTGAGAGGTGAACTCATTGCTCTCTGCAACTTCCTGAGGAGGCAAAGTGGAGAGAGAGGTGCTAGTTTCTTCTGCCTGGTCACCACTGATAGGATGTGCAGGAATGGCACAAAACTGTGCTAGGAGAGGTTCAGACTGGACAGTAGGAGCAACTTATTTACTATGTGGACTGTCAGACTCTGGAACAGGCTTCCAAGAGAGATGGTTGATGCCCCGCAGCTGTCAGTGTCCAAAAGGCATTTGGATAATGCCCTCGGTAACAGACTTTAACTTTTGGTTAGCACTCAGGTAGTCAGGTGGTTGGAGTCAATGATGTTTGAAGGTTCCTTCCAACTGAACTATTCTAAGTAATTGCTGCAAAGATGTTGTGGGGTGCAGAGAGGTGGTGGGATGCATGTGAACCATGGCCTCAGCAGCCATGGAATTGCAGAATGGCTTCTGTTGAAAGGGACCCTAAGGTTGATCTCATTCCAACCCCTGCTATGAACAGGATCACCTCCTACTAGGCCAGGTTGCCCAAAGCCCTATCCAACTGGCTTTGAGCACTTCCAGGGATGTTAGGCTTTCCTGATGTTTCTCCTATTTGGGTATAAGCCTAGGAAAGGGTATTAGAGAAAATAGCCTTCCATTGGCCTTGAGGTTTTTTTTTTTAATGTTGTGAAACGATCCAATTATCAACAGAAAATTGTGTCTAATTCTTCTTACTAAAGTGTTATCAATCTTGCCTTTGGATAGATTGATTTGATTTGATTTTTGTTTGTAATTGTTCATATAGTATGACTTTGATACGATGATGGTCATCTGGCAACTGAAGGACCTGCCTGATGTTTCACCTTGTTGCTTCGTAGCTCACTGTGATTACAGAGTTTAAGTCAGAACTAAAAGCAATCTAACACCTCAAAAAGTGGACAGCTTTCTGATGGTTTTGATGAGTTTTTCTGATGGTATGAGCTGTTGTCTCATGTGGACTTGTGCAATGGTGCAGGACTGCCCTCTTTCTCAGCAGCTGGCAATTTCTTTTACTCAGCTTAATGTAAAGCTGCAGTATTTAAGGAAGCCTGGATTTCACTGTAGTCAGCTCTAGTTTTGTGTTGATTGGACATCTCTGAACCCGTTTACATTTGTTGGGATTAGTGGAAATACACTTCTGTTTTCTTAATGCTTGTACTGAAGTCTGATTTAAAAAAAACCAAGAACTTGAGTTGTGGTTTTTTTGTTTGTTTGTTTTGCTGCTGCCTATGGAGCTTTTAAGGCTACTTTACCTTCTAGATTGTAGAGTATCTGTTCTAGGGATGAAGGATATTTGGTATTTATTGATTGCTCCATAGAGATGTCTTAGTTGAACCCAAAGCAAAACAGTTCTGTGTTCCTTTCCCATAGTTAGTTTCATGTTTATGTTTGTCTGCAAATGGCTCCCTCTGAACCAGCATTATTATTAAACTTTTGGGAAGGTCTCCTGAGTGACAATGAATGTGAATGTTATTCACGTGATTCTACTTATTACCTTTTATTTGTTTGTTTTTACTGTTGCCTGATACTGTTCTTATACTGAATTTGTTGCAAGCTTTTAAACTGATACAATTTGGCAAAGTACTGTATTGGGTACAGAGGTTGTTACATTTTTCCTTGTAGTGTTAACTGGTAATGAAGAATAAAATAATCCAAGCCTGTGCAAGAAGGTTGTTCCAGTGCAAGCAGTACAGTAGGATTTAATCTGTATCCAGAGTCAAACAGCACCGGTTTTCCACTGAAGTCACTTGAGTGTTCTCCAGGAGCATTCTAAGTGTTTAGTACCAGATCACTAAAGCGATAAGACTTTTTCAGCTTGGCTAGGAGAAAGGATGGATTCTAAATATACTATGGCTCTGGAGGCCTTTCCTATCCCCTCCCCCTTATGCATTAGCTCTTTGCAGTTACTATACTGCACGGCTTAAAATCAGAGAACTGCTGTGCTGTCACATCCATCACCTCTTCTAGGTTGATAGAAGAAGACAGTTGACCAGCTTTATGGCTTTACTGAACCCTCATGTAGCCAATAATTATAATGCTTTTTCCTTTCAGATTGTGTGCGTATGTATTTTAATGTGACGTTGCAAAATGGTTAATAATAGAAAATATTTGCTTATTACTTAGAGGCAACATTACATAGAGGAACCAAACCGTTCTTTGGTTTTCCTTCTAAGATGTGAAATTTTGAGCAGGACTTGAATTCTGTGATGTGCAGGATCTTATGCAGCAATGTGTAACCTTCTGCACTGCACGCAGACATTAGAATAAAGATGCACTCCTGAAATGTACAACAGGGTACCCGACAGAAGGTGGCTGAGGGCTGCATGTGGAAAGCCCGGACTCGGTCCACGTGCGGATCTGTTAATCACTTTAAGTACTTTGAATGTGGGATCAGGAGCAGATTGCTCATTATCTGGATACTTGGGAAGCAAAGCTGTGCAGGCTGACTGTGGAAGGTACAGCTAAAATTACAATTTAAATTTTGGCAAGCCACTGCAGTGCAAGATTTTATTTTGGAGCGAGTGTTTGAAATCCTTTCCCAAAAGCTTAGTTCTCTGCTCAAGACAGGATGCCTTTGTACTGCCAATAGGATCTAATAATTAAAAAAAAATAAATACCCGGCAATCTTAGTTCCTTGTCCCTCTTCCAATGACACTGCTTTTTTGTCAGTCAAACTGCAGGCTTATTAGCTATCTTCTGACTCTTGAGACCATGCATCTCAGAGAACGCAGCAATGTGAAGAAATATACTGAGGCTGTCCTTTTCTCTAGTTGTCTGACATGCGCCTCCCTCCCCCCATGCCATCCGAGCTGAAATTTATCTTGGGGAGTTTTGCTTATTCATGGGAGGGGAGAGTGGGACTGGAACAATCATAGGAAGTTCAGCGAAGCTATCCTCTTCTATGCAAAAGCATTTTCATTTCATCTGTATGTTCTTTTCTTGTTCAAATACGGATTGTTCGAGAGCTATGGTGCTATACTGAATGCTTGCTATAACTGCAGTACTTTCTAAATAAGAGCCATGAAGATTTGACAGAATGTCTTGTGTTTCTTTGGAGTACAGTGGAATTTTCTAACCTTTTTTTTAGATAAAAATAAAGATAAAAAGTTGTGATTGGACCATGCAAGGGATGAAAAATACTTGTCATTTTTTTCTCAATTGGTCTCCAGAATAAAAATAAAACTACATTGAAATGAGCATTAAAGCCTTCTAGTAGCTGAAAATGTTTGGACTGAAAATAGATCTGTAAGGCAGTTAACTAGACTTGGACAAAGTGAAGATTCTCACTAGATTGTAAGGAGAAGAGTACAAAAATATTTTAAACTGAAATTGGCTGCCCTAACTGTGAAATTGGAATGTGTGTGTGCCAGGGAGGGAAATGAAATTTAAGTGTGGTATTTAACTTCTGTGTTCGTGGACCCTCTGCTCAGAGGGGAGTTCTTCAGAAAGTGCCTTCTGAGCTGATCTAGCATGGATAACTGTATTCTGTAGTCTGGAAAACAAGTCATTTGAAAACTCACAAGGTCGAGTGAAGAGCTTTTGTTCAAGGCAAGATTTCATGTAATGGATTGGCATGCTCTGCTGTGGGCTAGGTGAGAGAGTCTGGATTGGATTCTATAACATTAATCAGGCTTCTCCCCCTCTATGCTTTCAACTTCACCCAGCCCTTTAACTGACTTCTAAAACTTGTGTAAGGCTTTTTTTTTTTTTTTTTTTTTGGGGGGGGGGGGTGTAAATTTGGAATTTCCTTGGGAAAAGAGGTCAGAATATCCTGTTTCCTTCAATTCTTGCACTTGAGGACACTTCTCCCTGTCAGGGAGAAGTTTTATGGCAGTGCTTCCTTATAGGAATGTGGATTGTCCTTAAATCCTTCAGTGGAAAAGCCTTGCAGCTTTCAAACAGACTTTGGTCATGTTGTGTATTAAAAGATCTCAGAATGAAACAGCACTGTTTTCCTTAAAGATTCTGCTCTGTTCATTTCTTTCTGAAAAACTCTTTTATCTGACATTTGATGGACTCAATATCTGATATTTCTTGTAGCTCATGAATTATCGTAATAGAGGAAGCGAATGGCTTGAGGCTTATCTGTTATCTGATAAAACTTCCTTTCTTTTGTTTTGCATTCTGGTAAGTGAAGCCATAGCAATCTATTCTGTTTGCATGATAGAGCAAGAAATAAAATGTGTCCAATATCCCCACTCAGAATGAGTGCTTAACTGCAGCAGAAGTCTTTCACATTCCAGCTATTACAGGATAAGCATTAGTTCCCCTTTGTAGCTGCTTGCTGACCTTTACTGCTGTCAAAAGCAGTGATCGTAGAGTAACAGTGAGTCAGATATGCATAGATGAGCAAAGGCCTGTTGGGAGGGGGGAAAAATTCTGTTTCTAGGCAGTTGTATAGGTGGTTGAGTTTCTCTGAAGTGATGGGAACATCGAACTGCAGAAAAAATTCATGGTACTACTTTGAGAACGACTCTACTCTGTGTAAGTGGCTCTATTATTTCTATGTGGATTTAAATTAATCTGCTTTTTTTTTTTTTCTTTTCAGCCTTGGAGGTCTGAAGTAGTGGTCTCAATTTACAACCTAACAAAATAGGAATAGGTACAGTGAAGCAGTGAGAATAAAGGAAAAATCTAGCATGAGCCCAGATAAGGATGTGAGAGACTTGGGAATAAACTTCATTAAGTCTTTGCAAGCAGTTAGATGGCTCCTTAGTGATTTAACTATTATAGTTAAATAGTTCTGCATCAAGTAAAATAACAGATTACATCCTGATCTTATTTATAACCTTTCCTTGTTGGTGTCACCCGCCCACCGCTGTTGCTGCCATCTTGATCTTAGGCAGATGATTGTGCCTCTAAAGATGACAGTACAGCATAGAATTCAAACCTGCCAGCAGCACTGTTAATTGCAGGCATGTCTTCAACAGCTGTGAAGACTTAACAAAGATAACGTCAAAATCTAACAGTGGGTCACACAGCTTAGTGTTGTTTTATCACTAGTTAATAGTTCTGCTGTTTCATATTTGTAACTTTAGCATAACTGAAGGCGAGTTCTGTTCAGCACTACCAAAAATCAGAGAAAGAGATGATATAGCCATATTTTACTACATTTCATTTCACGTCAGAATTAGGTGGCAATGAGGAGCCAGTGCTACCAGTTCTTTGATGTTGTTAGCAAATTGATGGGTGGAGGTTAAAATACTTACTTTGTCCCACACGCTCCTTTCTGCTTCTTGGGCCTGCTGGAGAGTGAAAAAGCAACTTCAACTGCCCAAAAGCGGAGTTGAAAAACAAAGTAACTCTCCCAAAAGAAACAAGGAGAAAAAAATGTGACTGTTACTGCCTTCCAGGGGAAGTTTGTGTTTGATAGGTGCCTTCTGCTATTGTAATGACAGAAGAGAGAGTTAAGGCAGTAGCTGTTACTGTTGCCAAAGATAATTTTTTAAATTTTTCTTGTGAAAACCTTGTGGAAGTAATGTGCCTCTGCATACTGGAGGCAATAGAGTGCAGGATGAAAAACAGGAGGTGTCTTTCTGAGGTTTTATAAAGTGAGCAACTTAGAACCTAAGTAAAGTTTTATAATATTTAAGCAATCAGATTGAAAGATTCTGTGGAAATATTTTTCTGTTTATATAGAGAAGTGTGCATGGAAGAGTTAGTGACTGTGAGAGAGCTCAAGAAAACAAAAGAAGAGATAAAAATGTGTACTTTCTGGCAGAAGGAAAGAGACTTAGACAAATGTGTGCTTCTAGGATAATTAGATGGAACAAAAACATGTAATAGTAAGGAATTGAGTTAAATAGAATTAAGACTATAGCAGTTATTTGGTTTGGGACAGTAATGTAAAGTTGAGAATATTCCCAGTTCAGTTTGGTCAGCAGTTCTGTACTTACTGTGATAGCTTAGAAGCAGGAGTGAGTATTGATGTGCTAGATGTGGCTTACCCAGCCCTCTCTGGGATTTCTTACAATGCAGGCAGAATTCTTACGTGTAAATTGATGAAGTGCTACGAAGTTGCATACTCCTGCCTTTTTCTTGCCTTTGTCTCATCTGTTTCTGGTAGATGCATGAGTGATGAAAACACAGCTGTTCAATATCTGAAAATGAATTCCTTCTTCCAGAAAGGTTTTGTGCATTTGACAAAGATGTCTGCCATTGGCTTTTCAAATGTTCCATCTATCATTAATGCAAGTAGTGCAAAATGCAATGAACTATGACTTCCAGCTGTGTATGTGCTACCAAGGATGATTTTATTTAAGACTAATTTAACAGCAGTACCATTCTGATTTAGATTTGCTGTCCTCCTAATAGGACAATATATTTCTGGAAACTTTAATTAAAAGAATTTCAGAGCACTGACAAAATCTTGCAGTTATGAGTACATTGACCAGATGGCTCTCTAACATCTGATGTTCCAAGTATTTCAGTGTTGAAGACTTCTTTACTTGAAATTGCTTATAGCAGTCGTTGAGGAGAGATTCACATGGTTTGAGTCTGAAACTTGACACAGATGTGCCTCTGGTCATAAGAGGTCTGTGTAGAGCATAATTTGGGTATGTATATTAGATTTGGGCTTCAAATCCCTTTTTGGAGAGACTTTGTCACTTTAGGTAATGGTGGGAGCCTGGGAAGACTGCTGTCTGGGATGATGTGAGTTTGTTTCATTCAAGCCAACTTCCACTGTTATCATCTGCAGGGATAGAGAAGGGATGGAGTGTGAAGGTGACAAAATCCCTCTTTTGAATGTGTGAAGCTATGGGAGGTATGCATCTTTCATGTTTGCAAGACAGAACTCTGTCTCTACGGAAATGTTCATCATTTGCCTTCTGCCTTTCTCTGTTTGTGGCAGAGTTGAAGCCTGATTAGCATTTAATTGGTGCATTTTTAATTTGTGTGTTTTCAGAACCCATTTACACTTCTGTTGTGCCTAGTCAGAACCAACCACTGTTGTGTTGAACAGGTGCAGTCTACAGTAAGAAAACTTGCAGCTTAAAGTTTTGATATTTTCGATGTAGTGACTTCTGTACGGACACAAAATAGTCCTAGATATGTATAGTCCCAATATTAAGCATGATAGTGAAAATTCATGAGTTGCTAGTAAAACTTTAATATCCTAATGTGGAACTCCACCTTTAGAACTGTCTTTAAAGATCTCATTAGACCAACAGCAGTCTTCACTCTGTCCTTTTAGCTGTTAATCCTGCACTACCTACTGAACCGTGGAGCAGGCATGCTAAAAAAGTACTGAAAACAGTAAAAGACAGGTTTTCTTAGCTCTGGCAATACATAGTTCATTGACTTGCTGTCATGTCAGACAGAATGACTAGGCACTGCATCAGAGTCCTGTCAAATGGTCTTTGTATTTATTCTGCTTTACAGTTTTCTTCCTGTTAGTCTGTCTACTGTCAAACCAATAAATGTTAACTTATTACCTAACTCACCTCTCTGTGATGCATACTTTTCCCTGTACATCAGGGAACTTTCTCACAAGAGGCTGATGTGAAGTTATCCTTGGTGCTTCTTGTAAGGCACTAAAGGTATTCTTAAAGAGTATGTGAGGATCTCAACAGGAATTTTCATTTCTGAGAAAGAAGTCTGGTCTTTATTACCTACATAAGAGGAGGCCCAGCATTTAATTGTACCTTTGCATCTCTCTAAGCTCAGCTGTAAAGTGTCGTGATGGTCTGCTGTCTTTCAGGACTAGCATTTTGCTGGCTCTTAAGAAGTTAAACAATGGTACTGAATCATGAACAGTAATGATTCTTCAGAGTCCTTGTAATGAAGTTATTACTAAAATCCTAGTAGTGCAAATGACATATCTAAATGATGTGCATTTGTCTTCATGACTGCCTGATCAAGGGCAGATGTTGCTAGGAGCAAAAATGACATATTTGGATCCATTCTTTTCTTGTTCTCTCAACTGGGACACCTTGTGATATGAAAGGGCTGGCTTGCTGGGCAGGGTTCCTCTGAGCTATAATGAATTCCTCCCTGACAAGCACTTATTTTCTGAAGGACAAGTTCAAAGGAATTCAAATGAATATTGCAGGAATATATGCAAATTTATGTAGTGCTTCTGGGTTGTTATTCCTATACATGTACACATTCCATGAGATATCCCTCACCTAAAGTTGCTGCAACTCACTTTAAACCTCCATGCATTGCTTTGCACACGCTTTAGGCAACAATGGTGTTGGTGATGTGCTGCTAATCAACAGGTAGGTTAACTGGGTTTTTGGTATAGATGCTTTCTCTCTGGGTGTGTCTTATCAAAAATAACTGTATCTGGCAACGATTCTGCTCTGAGTGGTCACATCTATTTGCAGATGATGACAAGGTAGGTAAGTTAACTCTGCAACTGCTGCAAGTGTGGGGAGTATCCTTATCTGTCTTGCAATCTGTGCTAGATTCTAATAAGTGCAGAAGATGTGGTACTTGGCAGAAGAAGACTTGTACTAAAAGCTTCAAATGGGAGGCAGCAACTGGTTTTGTATCAAGCTCACAAGAAAGAGGCCGTATTGATCTGCAAGAGTGAAATGCATGGGTGGTGTCCTAGCAACCTGGCTTGTGTTCACTGTAAAGGAGATTAAGGGGGAAACTGAAAGGAATTGGTATTTCACCTGTTTACAAGATACTTCATTGAAAGCTGAGTGAGTGCAGGAGGGAGACTTGAGGTTTCGGGCTTGAAAATCTGACAGATAGGCTAGGGAGATTCCTGACAGTCTGAAGTGAGCCTGTTGGTACTGACCGGGATGAGGAGAACTGTTTGAGATGCTAGAGAGAGCTGTAGTTCTTAAAATTAATTTATGCAATTTTAGGTTGCAGAGTTTGTTATTATAGGGAAATAAGAGGGGAACCAAGGATGTAAGTAAGGAATTAAGGACTTGAAGTAAATGCAGCTCTCTTATTGTCCTTCTCTGTGGCCTTTTGTTATCTTAATTTATCTTACAGCCTATATCTGACAAAACAAGTTTATGAATACAAAAGGTCTGTGTAAGTACTGATTATTTTCTTAGATCTACAACAGGGAAAGGTAATTAGATTTAAATAATCTCTTTCGGGGAAGCTATGTGCAGCCAAACTGTGATATTTGGCCCTCTGTCCTGCTGCTGAGCTGATTCACACCGTGTGATCTGTCTCGTGAAGTGCAGGTTCACTTGTTGCTTGTGCTTCTGGATGGAAGTGAAAACATGCCCAACGCCCATGGTTTTCTTTGTTTGCTTCAAAGATTTTCTTTATCTTTACAAATTCACCATATCCCTATTGTTGCTTTTAAATTAAAACTTCATTTATATTACTCTGCCAGTTATTTAGGTGCGATCAGTACACGCTAAAAGAAAAAGTTAGAGCATGAGTCTTAGGAAAGTTGTTCACTCTTGCAATCAATGAGAGACTTGCTGAGAATTTCTGTTAACAATTCTTCGGCTGCTAGAAATAATAATAGAAAAAGTTAGCTGGAAGATGAGGGCTGAACAAAGCTTGCTTCTGTACCTCTGTGTCCTGTGGTTCTTTTGTTACTTGCTGAAGTGTGAGGGGGGAGAGGGTCTGTAACATGAGAGTGTCGATGAAGTTTTGGTCTGGGCACGTTATCACTGTTCACTAATCTTTTATTTTAATTAGGAATTAAAAAAAAAATAAAAGCATATGTAGAGCTTGTGCTCTTAATGTATTTACTCAAGGGGTATATCCAGCCTGTGTGTGTATCTGGATTTAAAAAAAAGTCCCCTAAGCAGTTCAAGAAAACAATTCTATTACTGGCTTGCTGAGAGAGGATTAATTAGGAAATGTCTTCCCTTATCTGGATTTCTAGAAGTTACAGTGGTTCACTTCCTCTTAGTAGAGAATTATACAGTATAACACTAGGTACAGTATTAAATACTTTTCTGTTTGCTCTCTGAGGTTTGGTGTTCCATTTAGATTTGAAGTTATTTGCTAGACAGATTTTCAGTTATCGCGTGAAAAGATTAGCTTGAAAAACCATGTAACAAGGTGATATATTATGTAACTAAAAGACAGGGAGAATCTTGAATTTTGAGAGATCTCCAGGAAGACCTTTTTACATAAATACTAGTCTTACTTTGCATACCTTTTATTCCCCTCCCTTCCCTTTTCTCCAGTACTGATACTCGAAAAGGTGGAAAATGGAGATCTGAGCAACAAGATATTGAAGATCACGGATTTCGGCTTGGCCAGGGAATGGCATAAAACTACCAAAATGAGTGCAGCTGGGACATATGCCTGGATGGCTCCTGAGGTCATCCGCTCCTCCATGTTCTCCAAAGGCAGCGATGTGTGGAGGTATTGATTTGGCACTGAGTGATTGGATACTGAAGACCTACTAGGAAATGTATTTTGTTTGAGAATGAGTGATGAAGCAAATATTAAAAGTCTGGGCTTAAGAAAACTGTCCTCTGGCTTTCCATGTACCTGACTTTGAGACTACTTTGATGTTAATTGTAAACACTTTTTCCCTGTAGGAATTTCTGAATCACCTCCTGCATGCTTCTAAATTTTTGTTGTTCCTTGCATTTACCTCCAGATCATCCTAGGATTCATAGCCTCCATTTAACTATTGGCTGTCATAAAGACACAAAACTGAGCTGTGAAGTAATTAAAGATGCTGATTTTTTAAAATATTTTTACCTAAGATCTAAGTGTAGGATCATTTAGTTTTGATTGTAATTTGTCACAATACATATGTACACAATCACACAGTCCTTCACGAAGTTCTCCCTGCAGTTTCAGCTTGAATGCAATGTTTTTTCATGTTCATAATAAGCTTATGAATTATTTATAACTTCCTAGTCTTTTTGTATAAAACAACACATCTCTTCTGCAGGTCGGTCTAAGTATGCGATCAGTAAGTAGTAATTTGTGTGCATTGTCTTTTCCATTTAGGAACTGTGATTTTTGAGAATAGGAACTACTTTGGTGGATAGGAGCTACTTTGATAAGGATTAGCCCAAGACTTAGAAAAGTAGAGTTTGATTGTGACTCTTAAGTGAATTAAATCCAGAATTGAGTAAATAGCTCGTTGTTGTCCTATGATAATGACTTTTTCTGGATACTGTGAGACACATAATTAGTACTAAACATCTGAAATAAAGTAGATAGAGTTTTGTTTTCCTGTGTGGGGCAGAAGTATTGAAATGTTGAGGTGACCAGGTCTTTAGAGCAATAAGAATCTCTCATTGGTCATCAGTGCTCCCACAAAGTATGTGTATGCTGTGAAATCTGTCAGGATGAAGAAATATTCCAGTTGGAAGAATTGTGTGGCTGCTACAGAAGATATTTGGTGTGGAGTTATTTTCCTTATCTAGTTTTGCAGAATAGATAGATAACGTATTGCCTTATGCATAAATCTGAGCTTGTTCTGCACAGTTAATGGTATGGATTGACTTAAGACTATCATTAACAGGGGTTTGCACATTTAGTATTTTGGGAGGAACTGTGGAATAACCAGGCTTTTACTCTGAGTGAATTCTGGCAGAAATTAAAAACCTGACAGTACTGGTTTGTAATTTTCTCCTCTGAAACAGTGCCAGGAATTGCCTTTAAGAGCAGGAGGGAGGAAGGAAGAAGGAAAGCTGGAAACAATTCCTTTGCAACTGTAACTTTACTAGTGTGTGCATGCTGAACAGATCAGATGTTCTGCTCCAATATGGCCTCATTTAAAAATAATAATAATAATAATAATTTTAAGGGTCAGTGTAGGATTTTTGTGAGAGTAGCTTAAGAGCCTAAATATCTGTGCAAAAATATCAGTGTGGTAATTGACTGATTTAGACTGTAAATGATGTACAAATATTTCTTAGCTTCTCAGAAGTAAATTTCTAAAATTTTCATCCCTCCTCTTTATAGTTAGCAGTTTTTCCTTGAAAACAGGTTGAATTCCTCTCAATACTTTTCCTTATGCAGGGTCGTCATCATTGAAAGTGCTATGATATATTGTCTGTGAATAAGACTTCTGTCTGAGATGGCCAAAACCTCAAATCATACTTAAATAAGCTGAAAAGAACGTGGTGTTTGCAGCATGTATGTAGATGCTTGCCAACATAATCACTACTACTGTGTCAGTGACTAAGCACTTGACTTTTATGAATGCAGCAATGCATGTATGTAATAAATCCTCTCCCCACCCATGGACACAGCTTGAAATTGTAAACAGGATGAAGTTTTTAAATCCTGTTAGACTTGCTGCTCTTCTTGTCCACTTCAACCTCTTGGTTAATCACTGGTGTTGAGGGTGCTTTCTGCCTGATAAAAGGCCTTCTAGTTAGTCTGTGCACCGTCAACAAAGCTGGAATGCTTCTGTCCCTAACAATCACAAAACCTTTTATTTCAACACTTTTCTTAAAAAGCTCGTTAGAATAATACTACTGGCTGAATTGTTGCCTAGCTTTTCAACAAGAATCTTGTTGTGTATGTGTTCCCTCTGCACAAGTGCAGATAGCTGCTGAAGAAGGTGCTTGCCAGCACTGACATTTCCCGAGTCAGTCTTTTGTTCCATCCTAAATAACATATTTGTATAATTCCTTTCAATAGTGTATCAAACTTTGTTAAAAAAAAAAAAAAATCCCCACTCTGCAGGAGTGCTAGCAAAGACCGTGACAAGGCGGAGGAATGCTCCCATGTGTTGATGTCTACCACCACTATCACCATGGTCCTGGCTATTGTAAAGCTTATTGATGATAATGGCACTTTGAAAATCTTACTAGTTAAAGTGTGTGTTGCTGTAAAAGTTGTTGTGCTGCACTCATACAAGTTAGGTGTGTAACAGAAACCTTGTGCGTTGCACAGAGGACAAATGCTACCATCTTATTTAAGCGTCAGGCAGTACCTGTAAGTCAAGTGATGTGTTTGAGAGGAGAGTTAGGAATTCATTTTGGATTCTCAGGGGTGAAACTGAAGCACAGATAGGACAGTTTAACCAATATTGTACAGCAAGCTGATGTTTGTAGGAATCAAATTCCAATTTCCATGTCATTTAATTTTTTTGTTTACTACCAACTTCATTTTTGACCTGTGCAGCTTAAAAGAAGGTTGTGTTATCAATACGATATGAAGAAGATAAGGCACAACCTTACAGCCTTCATCTGAGTTCCTAAGGTACCTCTATTCAGATACTTCTAAGATGAATCTACTCTGAGACCAGTTAAATAATTAGGAATTGAATCTCTATTTGGGAATGGAATACCAAAGCTACCTAAAAATACCTGATTAGCAGATCAAGTTATTTCATGCATTCAGTGATGTAGATTCTTGGTAGCTAGAATACTTCATTTGAATCAATTGTTGGCAAGCACTTTCATCCTCAGCTGACTGCTCGCAGGCTTCTGTAGACTTCTGTGTGAAATGAAGCACTGGCAAGATACCAATTACTGCCAGATAATGGTTGACTAACAATACTATTAGAAATTCATGTGAGAGAATCATACACAACTGACTGTTGTGAAATAACTACGTGTAATCTCTGGAACTACCAGTTGAATAATGTGCAAAAGTACTGTTAATTACCATTAAAAATGTAGCAAAGTTCAGGTTTTTTTTTTTTCCTAGCAAAAGTAATATTCTAGTTTCTGTTGCTGCAGGGGTCTCTGTGGTGTGTTGATAGTTGCTTTATTATAGAAGGTGCTGCACCAAGGACAGTGCAGAATAGGAACCTGTGGTGGAAATACCATTGAACAGTGAGAGGAATTTAGTGGGTTTTTTTTAAAGTTCACAGATTGGCAAGGGAGGTGGCAAAATCACATCTGAAATCCTGCAGACCTCCGGCCTCCTCCTTCTGCAGAATCCAATGTGTAGGATTGAACCTGATGTTAAATGGCTTAAGGGATTACTGGATCACTGGGAAATGGTTAATTATTCATACAAGTGTCAGTTGACTTGAACACATGGTGTGTATCACATGGTTCATTTTGTAATTAAAGTCCAAAAATTACTAGTGGATGCTGGAAAGATAAATGAGCTTCCCTCCCAGTTGAGAATGAGTGCAACTCATTGATTCTTTCTTCCCAGGCTCTTTTCATAGAAATCTCTTCTCTGTTCTTTTGCTTTATAATTTGCAATCCTTTGCTGGAGGATGAATGGATAACACTCTTCTCAGCATCCCCTCTCTTGTTGCTTAGTTACTTGGGATGATTTTTGTTAAAATGACACTAGTTATGTGGAAGCAGTATTCTCAGCCTAGTTAGCTAGCTTAGACTAGCTAGTTAACTCACTGACTAGAAGTCAGCTTTTAGTCAGGAAGGGGTGCTGTTATGTTCTCCTAGAAACAAACTGTGCTTTCCTACAATATGTATGTCTTCTGTCATATTAAAAAAAAAAATAAATGGACAGATCTATAATTAATCTTAAATATATTTATGTACACTCTGCACAAGAAACGTTTTGAGCATATCAGTAGCATTTTCCTATCAGTTCCATGAGGGGAAATATCTAATTCCTGCTTTATCCAGCGCAAGTGGTAAAGTAATAGGGCAGACTACTGAAGAGTTAACTTTTGATATCAAAACTATCAAAGCTCTCAAATCTGAAGAGTACCATGAACAATCAGAGTTAAACAGGATGGGTATATAATCAGTCCAGTATTCATTTTCTTTCAGTGTGCCTTATATGCATCCTTGGAGGACAAAAAGAAAATCTGAAGTCTTTAAAGCTCCTGTTTCTGTTTTTCAAGCGAGGCTATTATTGTAGTAAGAAATTAAGAAACTGTGATGGAAAGAAACAGTCAATTGGACATTATAATATGAAAAGTATGAGTTACATAGGAAAAAATTCCAAAGGTTGCATAGATGGAAAAACGATATTTTGTTTTAAAAAAGTAGACTATATTAGCAGTAAAGATGGAATCCCTAGCAACTGACATCACACGTTTAAGTAGAAAAAGTTGTCAATGAGAGTCTCCAACTTGGGTGACTGCAGTTACAAGGAAAAAGGCTTGGTAGAGGTAGAATGGGGAGATGGCAAAAATAGATTGTGGTGATGAAAAATGATTACTTACAAATAGGTAGAGCAAATGACACTTTGAACCATGAAGAATAGATGCATATTTTAGGTACCAAGATTACTGTTCTGTGGAACAGCTATTAAGGGAGCTTTTAGGAGGAAAAGCTCATTTGATCTTCAGGTGTGCTTAGGAGGCCTTCAACATAGTGCAGCATGCCAGTTGTTAAAGAACACATGCTTTGGCTTAATGGCTTTGCAAGAGCACTAACAAAGTCTGGTAGAGTAGTGCTTTAATCTGAAGGAGAGTAGTAGCAATATTGAGAAATTCTTGTTTTTAAAAACAATAAAAAGAGTGGTTGCACAACTTCATGATGGACAGGGTGGGTCTTTTAAGGAAGCTATGTGGAAACGCAGAGCAAATGGATAGGAAATGACACCATGAAAGCAGTTGTGAAACAGTGGGTCATCTCCACTGGTGCAGATTTTTATGAGCACAGCATGCAGGCTCTTGTTCATTGCTGGCAAAAATGCATAGTTAGTAGTGGTGGCTGTGTTGAAAAATAGGGTTTTGTAGCTGAAAATTTACTCAATCAAACAGTGTATGGTTATGCTCTTTATATCTACAGTAGTCTCTGTGGAAATAAATAGGAGTCGTAACTTCAAGAGTGATCTACATAAAACAAAATATGCTGAGTTAGCTTTACTTTTTAAAATTAATGTATTGCTGTTGACTAACAGTGTCCATTTTCACTTGGATGGTTTACTGTATCATATCCTGAACTCAAGAAAATGAAGTTTCCATGTTGTATGGAAAAGAATTTTGCAGTTGCACAAAGGTTACTTAAAGATGTAAGGCAGGACTCCTGACTGCTTCAGGTGCAGTTTTGGACTAGTCAGAGAAATGACTACAATTCATGGTTAGTCATTAATTTATCAGATGTTGTAAACAAATGGAAATGTTCAGTTGATGGAATTGCTTTTTTTTAGGACAATTGGTTTTTACAGAAGTCTCTTTTACCTTGTTTTTAAACCGAAGCAAAGTTAGAAACTGTGGAAGTAGAAATATTTTCTGTGCTGTGGTTGGATTTAAAGCTGACTGATGAGGGGATCGGTATGCTAGTAGTGGATTTTTCCTTTTTGACCACAGGATTCAAGAGGAAGGATCTGCTGCAACCTCTGTCCTCTTATAATTGCTATTGCTATCAAATAAGAAAAATTCCTGGTTTTATTGTTTGATATTACTTAATATTTCTTGATATTCATATCATAAATCCAGAATTAGGAATGTAGAGGTTAGGATTGTTGGATTACTATGTGATAATTTCACCAGAGTTTTTGCTAAAATGTTAGCAGCTAAGAAAAGGGAGGCTGATACACAGCTTTTTACAAATAAATACCCCTCAAGTGACCTTTATTTGCCACTCACATTTCAGCAGTTCTCATTCTTACTCTGATAAGAAGCTTTTTCTTCACATTCCTCTCTTGCAATTTAGTCAAATATTAATCTTGAAGAGTTCCCACAGGTTATCTGTCTAGTTCATGTGTAACATACGTGGGTGATAAAAGAACAAAAAATGATTTTACAAGTGAACCTGTTCAATATCCTTGAAGATTTCCCAAAGTTATCAACAAAGATATTTTGCATTTTTTGAATGTCAACATAGATGTTAGCACACTTCCAAAAATATTTGAATTTACACACTGGAGTTACTTTGTTTTCATTATTAAAAAAAAAAAAAAACAATGAGGTTAAATAAACTTTGCCAGTTCTTTATTTATATATATATCTTCTTATATAAGTTCTTATATATATCTTTATTTATATATATTTTCTGCTACAAAACACTATTATAAATATATATATGTATTTATTTATACATATCAGCCACAGTGAGCTTATCCAGAAAAGATGCAAATTCTTCAGCGTACCAGAGGCGCCCTGGTAGGCTTATGTACTGTTGCCTTGCTTAACCAATAATGCATTAAAATCAAGCACTTACATTCTTTTCTCTTTCCTTCCTGTTAGTTATGGCGTGCTGCTTTGGGAGCTGCTAACAGGGGAAGTGCCGTTCCGAGGAATTGATGGTCTTGCAGTAGCCTATGGTGTTGCCATGAATAAACTTGCTCTTCCAATCCCTTCCACGTGTCCAGAGCCTTTTGCCAAACTAATGGAAGGTAAGCCAGCTGTAGTGTGAGTATGGTTAGAACAGTTTATGCTGTTCCTAGAGTGCTGCTTAGCGTTGCGTCCTGGTGTTGGTTTTGATACCTAAGAGTATAGATTACTCAGGTGGACTATTTGATGCTGCAAGTTATTATGGGGCCCCAGTATAGCTGTTCATGTGCTGTAACAGTTATTCTGTTACAACAGCAAAATGTGAAATTCCCATCCATTTTTTACTATGTGGGCTATTGTTGTTGTCATCCGGCTTGTTTTCTTGTAGCGAAAATGCACCGACACCAAAACTTGACATATATTGATATATTGTAAAACCTTCAACTTGTTTTGGAGGTCATAGCTTAAACACCTTGCTGGTCATTGTCAGGTTGGTTTGGAATCATAGTCACAGACATCAAATGCTGAACTTAGGTTTTGTGGCCTTCAGAGGTGTTTTTAGCACCCCAAAACGGAATTTTTTATGCAAGAAAGTGTTTCTGGTGGATTTTTCTGCTCTTGGAATATTTTTCACTTCTCTTTTCTGTAGATGACAGGCTTCAGTTAAATTAAAGTAGAGGATCTCATGTATTGTTTTGCTAAAACAGAAGGTATTCTGCTGGACAGTAAACAGCAACAGAGTTGCAGGTGTATTAAATTGGAAGAAACATTAAACAAGAAACTGCAACTGAAACTAGCTTATGAAACTTAGAGCATAGTGTTTTGCCAAGGTGGTTTGTTTTGGCACGGCTCCCTAAAACAAGGGATGCTGAATTTCTTAAATGTAAGTGATGTATCTACTGATGGTATTAAAAATAATGCCCTCTCTTGGGAAAGTTGGATAGAGGCGCGTGGCCTGTGCTTGAACCCAGGATAAGCACCCTTGGCTCTGAAATGCTAGGCTTCTCCATGCGAAGGGAGAAGAGAACAAACGAACAATTACTTTCCGCCCCTTCACCAGAACTGTTTTTCAGGCTGACTGTTTCCCATCTCTGTGAACTCTTGTTCCCCTAATGTTGCTTTTACTTTTAAATTACTCCTCTGGTGGTCGTCAGTGAGAAAACAAAGCTGAACTTTACCTCTTCACAGAAAAGATTTGTATGTTTCGACTGTCCTCATTAGTGCAGATAATGGCAGGTCTAGGCCTGGGAGGAAAAAAAAAAAAAAAAAGCCAGAGGCCACCTGCATAGTTATCCTGCTCACTCATTCATGCATTTGGCTGGCCGCAGCATTTTGTTTTACTTTGGGTCATGTTTGCTTTGCCATGTTTAAAACCTGAGCTGGGGGGGGCAGAGATTATGCCACTGACAGTCCAGCTGTATCACCCATTGCTGCTAATTGGTCAGCAGCGGGGGACCTTCAGAGCACTTTTAACATCCTTGATTCTCTGTTTTGGTAAGAGAAACAATTTGAAATCCACAAAGACAAATGTGTTCCAGCGTATGCCTCCCGGAACTTCATCAGATGCTTAAATACCATCTTGATATCAGCAGTTTCAAAAACAAAGCTCCCAAATGCCAAATGTCAGTAATAGTAAAATCAAAGCAGAGAGAAAATCTGCAAAAAGAAGCCTCAGCAGTTGCACAGATTTTGTGGAAGTTTATTTATTTTTTTTCATTACAGATGCTCCTTGATGTATCTCAATCCATAGAATGGATTAAGTGAACACTTCTTAGGACATCACTAGAAATTTTTAAGAATAATACTGTTCTTTTTCCCCAACAGTAATTTTTCCCCATCTAGGAAACTTTTGAACATTTATATTATTCTTGCTTCTTAATGTGGCAATTTATGTCTCAAACATAGTGACCTTTCTAAGCAATGGTAGTGTGAGCGTATTGAGAGAGACCCACATATTAGTGTCTTCCACTTGTACACAAAAGCTGTTGTCCATAGCTTTGAGAAATGTTTGAATGTTAAATTTTGTGTTTGGTTCTTGCCAAAGTTTGACATGTAGGAATCTTGCAGTACTAAAAAAGATTAAGGATTCATACTGAAGAATAACCTGTGTAAGTGTCCGTATGGGAAAATATAGAATGAGCAAATGATGTTTTCTGCAGGAATTGAAATAATGGTGAAGTCAGAGAGGACTGAATGAGTAATAATTTCACATTCAAAAGCACTGCTAAGTCAAATTCTTTCATTTACCAACTTCTAAAAACATGATCTTGATTTCATAGATTGTGATGTTACTCTGTAGTGTTTTCTTTTTCCTTTTGCTTTCAATGTTCAGCTTCCCTCACTGTAAGAGGAAGAATCTTTTCATACCATCATGAGTTGAATTGCCTTTTATGTTAATAAGGGTACCTAAAATTCTGTATTTCTATAGCTCTGTGATTGGTTAAGTCAGTGCATTAGATTGTTTGAAAAATCATGTTTATCTGTAGTTTCTCGTAAAAGCAAATGGAAAAAGCCTTATTAAACAAATTTCTCACAAGTAATAACAAACAAAAAAACCCCTTAAAAATAAGAAAACCCTAAATGTACTGTCTGTTGTCATAATCTACTTGAGTCTTGTGTTTTCACTCAAGTGTCCAGTATTTTTCCCAAGTATGCTCAGGCTGCTCTGCAGGAGAGTTTTTCTGTTCTGTGGAAGAGATTCATAATGACTCAGCTTAGCTTTAGGAAGGGCTCTGATAGATACCCTTTTACAGTACAGCTGGTAGCTCTGCAATGTAAATGTGATTAAAAGAACTGTGTAAAGCATCTTACATATATATGCTCACAAAGTACAGATGATAGTTTAAAAATTCCACACTTGATTTATGATCACACAATAGTCAATGAAAGTGAGAAATGGGTGACTGGCTAACACAGTGTACATACCATTCTCAGCCACTGGGGATCAGTAAAATACCACTCATGGTCTCAAGCCTTCTTACTAAGAGATGCTTAATAGTTGCTTGTCTTTGTCCTGTTCTAGATTGTTGGAACCCTGACCCACACTCACGACCTTCCTTTGCCAGTATCCTAGGCCATCTCACCGCTATAGAAGAGTCTGGTTTCTTTGAAATGCCCAAAGATTCCTTCCATTCCCTTCAGGAAGACTGGAAACAAGAGATCCAAGAGATGTTTGATCAGCTCAGAGCCAAAGAAAAGGTAAGTAGAGAAAAACATTCCTTGCTTGTGTTCTTCTGTTTGTTAGAATACTTCCTATTCAGGGATCATCTTTTAGGGCATCTCAAAATTAATTTTGCATGTGCTTTACTTCAGCCTATTGTAAGTCCCTGAGTAAATAGGAATTATGATGCATGCTGGGACAGATTCATAAGTAAAACAAATGTCTGCATCTTTAGCTGCTCCTCTAGTGTTGTAGTAAGCATAGTGTCCATTATTTCCTATGCAAATTCCTATGTCGAATTATCTTTGTTTAATATATCTGGTAATTATTTCACTGCCAACGTCGTAACTGAGAAGCCCAGCAATAATTTTTAACGTAAAAAATCAGAGAGAGCTTCAGACTATACACTCCAGCAAACATCTCTTCTTTATTTCTTCAGGCTTGTGTCTTTAAGGCTGTGGGTAGAGCCAAAGGGGATAAAATAAAATAACCATGAGTACTACCAAGGGAATAATCCAACAACTGTTGTAATTAAAATTCGCCTGGCAAACAGCAGGGAATGAAGATCCTAGCATAAATATGTGACCATCAGTTAAGTGAAAAGAATTGGAGCCTTATTCTTCAAGCATACTGCCAGCAAGAAAGCGGTTTGCTACATCTTTCTTAAGGTCCTTACAGACATTACAGATGTTGGTATGAAGTACTGCAGTCATTCACTGAAGTAATAGTTTTTTGAGTTGACTGCCTCTCACATAAAAGTAAATTCACAATAAACAGCCAACTTGATTTTGGCTCAGAAGTTGGGTTTAGAAGACAGAGAAAGAGAGAGGACATCTTGTGAACAGAGATATGTCCTACAGTGGTTCATAAAACATTTTCTGTGCATGTACTATAGCAGCTTTTGGAGGAAAAAAAGGGAAGCTGATAGGCATTACCCTGCTGCACTGTGTGATTTGTTGGCATAAGTTTGTTGGAACAGGTCTTGAAAACCAGAAGCTTCAACAGAGAACAGTAGTTGTAGACTGCTGTTGCATTTTGAGCACTGTGTTTCTCCATAGCAACAAGGAAAGAAAGTTTGATATCCTATTCATCTCATGAGTATAGTGAACCAAACCTCTGTGGTAATGGTACAGATAACAATGACATTATTAAAAATAACAAAAATGGATCTGATCAGACGGAATTCAATTTGAACTCTTCAATTTTTACCTTCTGTGGTGGAATTAGGCATTTGGAGGTAGTTACTGTGAGTGCTGAGTTCTTTTGTCCTTTTGGTAAGAGGAGTGAAGTGAGAAGAACTGAAGATTTTGAGATCTCACACACAATTTCATTTTTTTGTTGACAAAATGAATTGTAGAAGACTTTGAATTATGCTTTTTTATGCCTGAGAATCAACCACATTTGGTGAAAACTGATGGGAAATGACCTCTTTGTGATATTTTTTTTAAATTGATTTTTATGTTGGAGTTGGGTTTTGTGCTATTTTCTGATGCATGAGTTGGCAAGGTTATTTTTAAACAATCAATTCTGAAGTTAATAAATACCTTTACTGAATGGGAAAACAAGGATTAATTTTTTTCAATGTATGGATGATAAATCTTGCAAAATGGGTTCCCATGCATGTGGTAATCTCCAGAGGCTCTTGAAAATGTGTGTGTCAGCATTTTTTCTCATGACACTGTATTTAGGATTCAGTGCCTTTTCATAGAATCACAGAGTGGTTGAAGTTGGCAGGGATCTCAGGAGTCACCTACTCCAACCCCTGCTTGACCAGGACCACCCAGAGCAGGTTGCCCAGGCCCATGTACTGGTGGCTTTTGAGATCTCCAAGGAAGAAGATTCTTCAGCTTCTCTGGGCAGCCTGTGCCAGCGCTCCATCACTCACACAGTATGAAAGGGCTTCCTAATGTTCGTACAGCCTTCTGTGTTTGTGCCCACTGCTGCTTGTCTTATCTCTGAACACCACTGAGAACAATCTGGTACTGTTGTTTTGCATCCTCCCCTTGGGTATTTGTACATATTGGTAAGAAACACCAGAGCCTTCTCTTCCCTGGGCTGAGCAGTCCCAGCTCTCTCAGCCTTTCCTCATAGGAGAGATGCTTCAGTTCTTTCACCATTTCAGTAGCCCTTCACTGGCCTCTCTCCTGTATGGCCATGTCCCTGATCTATTAAGGGGATGAAGTACTTCAGATGTGGCCTTGCGAGTGCTGAGTAAAAAGTTTTTCTTAAAAATAATAATAATAATAATAATAATGTATTGTCCATATGTTAGTACTGATTTGAAGAGCCTTGAATGGCAATCACAGAAGTTCTTAAACATTGCTTTCAGTTTATTGATATTCAGCTGAGTCTTTGAACAGTGGCATTAGCTGTGCTGTGGACACAGGTCAGTGCTGCTGTACCTTCAGAATAGGTATTGTTAGCCTTAACCCACAGGTCATGAGGTAGCTGTTCTTCTTTCTCCTTTCTGATCCCCTTGCAGGAGCTTCGCACGTGGGAAGAAGAGCTGACTCGTGCTGCTGTTGAACAGAAGAACCATGAGGAGTTGCTCCGAAGGCGGGAACAGGAGCTGGCAGAACGTGAGATTGACATTCTGGAAAGGGAGCTCAACATCATCATCCACCAGCTGTGTCAGGAGAAGCCTCGTGTAAAGAAACGCATGGGGAAGTTCAAGAAGAGTCGGCTCAAGTTGAAAGATGGCAATAATATCAGCCTGCCTTCAGGTTGGTGAGACAAACAGTGTCAGGCGAGATGGGAGGAGCAGGTGAAAACCCGTAGCTTTGGTGTCTCCTTTGTGCTCATACTTGCACATTTGAAATTATTAGATTTACTTTGGGAAGAACATACCTTTGGCATCTAGGAACTAAACTTGATGTTTTTGTGGCTAGCATTCCTCAAAGGGATCAGGTCAAATTATAAAGACAGAGGTGGAATTGTGATGTTACGCATTTGTTAGTGTATACGATTCATAGTAAAAATGTTGCAATTTAATACAGTAGTGCTCAAAATAATCATTTTAATAAAGGATAGCGTTCTGTTTGTTTTAAGCAAATGTTCCTGCTCTGGGAATATTTTACATAATGCTGCAGCTGAAACCATAAGCTATCAGATTTCTTGAGGCAAGAATCAAAAAATTATCAGAAATGTGTTGAAAGCTTTGACACTGTAGCACTACGCAACAAGTGACTTCTAATGTAACCCTGAATAAACCTTAAACACTGACAATCTGTCTGAGAAGTCACTTAGTGCTAACAAAGGAAAACATGTCTTTGTCCTGAAGTAACTACATATGGAATGGTTAGCAATTAGCTGTAAAACATTTTCTATGTGAACCCTGAAAATTTCCCATGTTACAAGTTACCATCAACAGTTATTTCTTTTCTTTTCTTGTATTAAAAAAGAATTTTAACTGTTTTTCTGCTTTTGTATTGTTTTTTTTTTTCTTTTGGTAACAGATTTCCAGCATAAGTTCACTGTGCAGGCTTCTCCAACAATGGATAAAAGGAAGAGCTTGATCAGTAGCTGCTCCAGCCCTCCTGCAAGTCCTACCATTATTCCCAGACTCAGGGCCATACAGTGTAAGGAGCTCAATGTAGTATTGAATTTGGGAAATGTGCAGTCTGTCAGCGTGGTAAGATGCCAAGATTCCATATCTAGGACAGGACTGTAAAAAGAAATGTTCCTAAAATGTTGGCTTTGTGCCCTGCATGTATGAATTTAGAGAAAAACAGTGTTTTGACAACTGGCTGGGAGGGTGGTGAGTTTGGTATTATTTGGAGTCTGAGCCGTACCTGTGCTCTTGAAAGATTGCTGCTTGATTGTACAGAGAACATACTCTTTGGGTTCATAGGCTGATGTTTAGAATATTAGTTTGTAGAGTAGATTTGTGAAACGTTATTGAAGTGGATTAAGTTACTAATGGGGAGAAAGAGAACCAAGGGTGCTTATCATTAAAATGATGTTCCCCTAATAACTCAGAATTAGGGAAGTAAGTGTGTATTAGAAGTATGAAAGGAATGTTAATGTATAGGGTTTGTATTGGATATCACAATTCTTGTATTTCTGATATCGAACTAATTCTTCTGAAGGAGAAAGCGGTACTAAACTAAAGCCTATCTGTAGCCATTTTGAAGGGATCTATTTGTTAGATCAGTGTTGATGCTTGATGAGAATTTTGGGAAATAACTCCGAATGAACATTTTCATTCTAGCATTCTTTTGGCTTGTGTTCTTTACATTGCCTTGAGACCCACATGCGTACCTGATTGGCTTTTTTCCCATTTTCCACTCTTTTTCCCACTCGTGAAGTGACTCCTGCTGAAAGCAGTAAAACATGGGGACGAAACTCAGTCCTTCCAAAGGAGGAAGGAGAGGAGGAAGAGAAGAGAGGCCAGAAGAAAAAAGGACGCACCTGGGGACCAAGCTCACTTTGTCACAAGGAGCTAGGTTCAGGAGAGGACGGGTAAGAGGAGGGAGCCTGGCATTAGATTGATGTCCATGTTCTGAAACTGGTTATGAACTGTTTTCCAGGAGATCTGCCTGTCCTATTGCAAGTGCTTTTCTGCTTACATATTTGCTGTACCAAAGGCTTTAAAAATTCTAAACAGATCAGAGAACTGTTGCGTTCGTTCCCATGCTAGAGGTCCAACCCTGACCTGATGCTTTTCCTATCTGCTATTACCTTACTTTTATTTTGAGCAGAACTTCTCCTTAGCTGCGGGAAAGTATTTCTGTAGCATTTTTTTCAGGCTTAAATTTGTTGTTTCTTATTACAGTTGAAAATAGTTATTTTATAATTCTCAACTATATTCTCTCAGCCTTTTACATGTTATTGTTTAAAAAGCGTCTGACAGAGCCAGGTAAATATCTTCTTTTCCAGCTTTTGAAAAGTATACATGTACCTTGAGTGAATTTTAGCAGGTTTTGAGTGATTTTTAGCAGAGATGCAAGTTGCACCTGGCCCTTTTCTGTAGATTCTTGTTTTGTGACTTCATTTTCTTTTCTTTCGCTTAAAACATGGACATATTTTAACAATCTAAGACTTGAGAGGTTTAAATACCTGTTGCTTTTTAGTGGAATCTGAAACTACTTCCGCTGCTAAATTGATAGTTTGACTTGAACTGTATTTTTTGTCAGGGAAAATAAGGTTAATGATTATAATTTAATATTATGTGTTGGAATGTGAAACTCCTGGCAATTAGATGTTTATATACTGTGTCACCACTATGATACTGTGCAGGAAGGCCTAGATCAGAGTATTCAGTGGCACTAAGCTGAATTCATCATCCAAGGTAGTCTTAGCACATTTTAACAGGGCAATGTGTGGGAAGCTACTTCAGCTTGCTGTTCTATAGATGAAGTATTGCATTTTTCAGAATTCAAACTGATGTCCTATTTTACAGCCATTGATTTTTATTTTTTTAAAAAGGGAGATGGCTGGAGCTGATAGAAGAATACTTCTGCCTTGAAATAATGCTTAGAATTTTGGAAATAAGCCTCTTTTTCTGATGATTTTTTTTGTTTTCTGTTGTTTTTTTGTTTTTCCTGTTCCTTCTTGTATGGTCTGAAAAACTGAGTTGCTTTTGAGCACAGACTCCTGAAAAATAGTTACTTGTTAACTGATTGCTCTTAGTAAGATGACAGTGTTTTGCAGAGTACTTGAAATGTGATAGTATTGCTGAGAGCACATTGTGGTTAACATAAATGAACTGCTTCTCACTGAGATCATAGAGTCGCAGAATCATGTGAGTTGGAAGGGACCCTTAGAGGCCATCTAGCCCAACTCCCTTGCGATGAACAGGGACACGTACAGCAAGATCAGGGTGCTCAGAGCTCTGTCTAGCCTGACCTGGAATGTCTCCAAGAATGGGGCATCCACCACCTCTCTGGGCAACCTGTGCCAGTGCTTCACAGCCTGTATTTTAAAGAACTTCTTCCTTACATCCAATCTAAATTTCTCCTCTTTTAGTTTGAAACCATTTCCCCTTGTCTAGCAGTAGACCCTGCTAAAGAGTCTGTTGCCTTCTTTCTTATGGCCTGTCTGTTAGATACCAAAAAGATCATGTCAGACTGCAGATTTAAATAGAATAGGACTGCAGTAAAAATTAGTGCCTCAGATGATAGAGTACTTGCTTTTTTCAGGTTTTTTTGTGTCTAATTCTAATTTGGGAGGATAGGGGGATAAAATTTTAGGTTGAAGTGAAGAGCTGGAGTTAGCACAGAAAAGTCCAGTTTAAGCTTACCCCGTGACACTATCTGGGTAGCAGCAGTGCTGCTATTCCACCTGCTCATACAGCTCTGTGGCCGAGCCAACATGAATCTCCATCTTTTTCATCACTTTCCATGTGTTTTCCATAGGATATTATCAGATTTTTATGCCAGAATTGCATTATAGGAATTGCTATGAAAATCTCTAGTGTGAGTAAACCTACCTATAATTAAGTTAATCCTGAAGAGATTACTTGTTATTCAGCTTTCTGCATTTATCTTTGAGCATAAGAAATACACGCAGCAGTAGAAGGTTGCTATGCTGAGTTACTGAGACTGGATAAAGCTTTATGCTGGAATAGTATTGTGAAAACTCAGTTGTGATCTTACAGTGTATTCTCAGGAATATCCTCTGCACAGATCTTCAGAGTCTCCTGGTAGCGTTGCTTATAATTTGGGGGAGAGGAGGAGCGAAAACAAAGGGCAAAAATATGGATTTTATAACTTAGAAAGAAATCTAGCAAGTCACAATTATTCTGGTAGCTATTTGTATTTCTGTTCAGATTAAACTATGCTATGTCAGTAAAAGCAGGTCTGTCTGGTTTTGGCAAGGGAAGATTTTTTTCTGAGAAGTCAAGAAGTTATTGCGCCCTCCTGTATAATAAGAGGCACTTTCCAAGGCTGTACGTACTTGACTACAAAGTAAAGGCTAAACTGAAGATCACTGCTGCCTATCACTTATGACTTTGCCCAGAGAGGATAGTGTTTTCATAGACCCAAAGAAGTCTCCTTCAGTGGTTGTAAACACACAATGCAGGTAGACACACTCTTTTAGACATGATCACTCTATTATCGTTCATTTTCACTCACCAGCTTTCTCTTAATGTGTCTGCTTTACGGTGTTTATCCTAACTGTGTATGTTGTATATGTGGATAATGTAGACACAACGTGCATTCTCTGCTGCATTTCATTTCATAGCTGAGTGTAGTGTGGAGGGAATAAATTGGGCTTATGTTGTAAAATCATGTGGTTGTCTTTCTTGACAAATAGGGTTCAGCACTGTGCTGTCTGGGTTCAAGTTCATAGCAGGGTACTGTGTATGCCAGAATGATTAAGGATGGGAAAATGAAGAACTCTGAAGATAGATGGGAACTGTACAAGATTATTTCAGTGTGATCTGAAACTATTCCTGAATGTTGGGAATAGAAAGAACATTTGAAAAGTCATGTCTATAGATTGGTCTTCAACCTACTGAGCAAGTACTGAATCAAGCTCAGACCTTGTGACTTTGCTATAAAAATATAGCCAGTCTGGTAACAGGCAGGATGTACCAGTTAGGTTGAGAACAGAGGGAAAAATACATACCAAGGCAAAATAAAAAAATAAATATTCTTACCATCTTGATATAATATGACCTTGAAATCCTGCCATGGAAGTAATCTTACAAATGCAGAGTGATTCTAGTGAAAAATGAGAATGAGAGAGATTTGATTACAATCCTTCCCTTGGAAAAAAGGGAGGATATGAGCATATGTAAGCTGTCTTCTCAAAGAACAAGTTGATCACATTGCTGGAAGAAGTCTCTTCAATTCTTCCAATAACAGGTAGATGCTATGGTATGTCCAGTTGAGGTCATTCAGACCATCCATAGATATTGTCTCCTTTCATTCAGTCTTCTGAGTGCTTTTAAGCTTTTCACCAACACTGATGTGTTTAATGTTGGAGTTCATAGAAGGATGCCACACAGCTATCAGTTCAGAGCCTACTGATGACTGAAAAATCTAGTTGGCTTGTTGAGGTGCAGCTTACTGCTGTTGTTGCTGATATTGTGAAAGTGGTGCAGGATACATATAGGATGATGGCAATGAATATCTATTAACAGGGACTACTAATAAGCTTAGGTGCAAAGCAAGGTGCCTTTAAACTCAGGTGACTTTGATATAGGGATTTATTTCGTTTTGTTTTTATTTTTTATATTTTTGGTCTGTAACTAAAAGAATAACATGAATTATGGTGTTTAATTACTCATCTTTCCATAATCTGTAGTTTATGCTTGTAACTTCTTGTACTTCAACACAATATTTTCTTTAGAGGAGTATAATATGTTCTTATAATATAGAAGCATGGCTCTGTTGTTATAAGGACTTTAACATACTGTATTCCCAGTGAGTGATTTTTGATTTTTCCCTGTTTACTTGTAGTTCACATGGAAATGTTTTTAGAGATATCTTTCTCCTCCTCCGACTGAGTGCTTTATTTTGTACTTGCCATGGCATGTTTGCTTTAGTTTTAAAAGAAACTGTCTCATCTAATTTCTGTCACAGTGCTTTGTATTACTCTGCGTTCATAGGTATTGTTTATCATCAGATCTTTTGACTGGTACATTGGTACAAATGAGGGAAGTGTTGTAAAATGTCTTGCTAGCACAGGATCTTAAATCTGTGTAATTAAGGTGGATTAATGCATACCTTAAATAGAGCAATAGAGAATATAGAAAGGAGGAATTAGTTTCTTGTCAGCACTCTACATCTTATTCTTTCTATTATTTCAGTCTGAAAGCTTTGGTAGAAGGATACAAACAGTGGTCATCCAGTGCACCAAACCTAGGGAAGATCCAGAGAACTGCGCCTGCTTTTCCAGGATTCACCAGCTTAGCAGAGATGGGTAAAGGATTTACCTGGACTTTATATTCTCTTGTTTGGTATTCCGCGTTGATATTGTGCTTCCATTCACATTTGAATGAACTTTTCCTTGTCTTCAACTTTCAGCAATGCTTTCATTTTGATGGTGTCTGCTTTTACTTTATTCTTAGTGAAATAACTACCTTCATATTTTGGATTATTTTTTGTTTATTCTTATAAGCTAGCAAGCTTCTCCTAAGCTCTTATTTTCATGCTACCTTTGAACTCCTTTCCTGTTAATATTTAGATGAGCAGTGTGGTTACACCTTTACTTGCAAGGAAAGATCCTTATCATTTTCCTACCTTTTCACTCATCGCTCCCATACATAGAAACTTGGGAGGTAACTGGAGCATAGATTACTTCTAATATGCTGTTTCCTTAATGGATCCTGAAAAAATCAACATGTCAGTAACTGCATTGGTGGTGTTTCCAGACGCTTGTCTCAACCTATCTGTTTTGGGGTCAATAGCTTGTGAGCATTTGGCAGCTGGTGGACAGTTGCATCTTCTGAGAAGAAGCTTAACTCTTGTGTATATTTTTAAGACAGTGAAATTAGCCAAAGTCTTGCATCCATGCAAAGTACTCTTTTTTCATTTGCTTTCCAGATGATGAAGACAGTGAATGTCTTAATGGGGAGGGCAAAGTGCACCCTTCACCTGGGCACAACCAGTCATACCTCTGCATCCCGTTTCAGAAGAATGATGACTGGGATGGTCCTTCTAGTGATGCCAATGATGAGTCCACTCCTGTGAACTCTGCTACGAGCACCCCACAGCTGACACCCACCAACAGCCTCAAACGTAGTGGCTCCCACCACAAGCGGTGTGAGGTTGCCTTGCTTGGCTGTGGAGCGGTTCTGGCTGCTGCAGGCTTGGGGTTCGATCTGCTAGAAGCAGGGAAGTGTCAGCTACTGATTGAAGAGGAGCCAGAGCCACCCAAGGAAGAGAAGAAAAAACGTGACAGCATTTTCCAGCGAGCTGGACGCCCACGCAGGAGCACTAGTCCTCCTTCTCGAAAAATCTTCAAGAAAGATGAGCCCATGTTGTTCCTTGGCGAGCCATCCACATCCCTCACCCTTCTTTCCCTGTCTTCCATTTCCGAATGTAATTCCACCCGATCCCTGCTGCGCTCAGACAGTGATGAGATTGTGGTATATGAAATGCCTGTCAGCCCTGTGACAGTCAAGGCTCCCTTGCCAGCCATTAATAACCCACTAGTTAATGTCCAGATTGAGAGATTCAAACAAGACCCCAACCAGTCCCTCACTCCCACACATGTGACGGTCTCTTCCCATACCCAGCAAGGCGGGCACAGGCGCACACCTTCTGATGGGGCCATCAAAGGGACTGGACTAGTTGTCAATGGGTGCCCAACCAGTGGATGCCCTTCCAGTAGCTGTTTAACTGGAGCACTGGGAGCAGGTAGGTTTTCAGCCATCTTCCTTTTCTTCTTCAGAAGAAGGGCCCAAACAGTATAGATACTTGTTAGGAAGTAAACACATTGCATATACAGCATCCGTTGCCAGCCCACAGGCAGGGCTCATGGATATTGTCTTCACAAAAATAATGACTGGAATAATACAGTAACAGTCTCTATTCCATCACCTATACACCAAGGAACTTTCTGCATCATGTTGTGAGGCAGAGCATGTTATTGTATCAAGGTACAAATACTATTCATTTTTAGTAGTTTCTCAGAATTCCATCTCTATTGCCTTTATACACTTGTTTGTATTGCTGTTACAACTTCAAAGCAAATTATAATCTTTAAGACAGCGAAGACTGGATCTCTAAAGCAGTGTGGGGCCTCTGCTGCTTTTACTCTTATTCCTTCACAAGCCAGAGGGATTTTCCTGGGTAGGTAATGTTCTCATTGTTACAGTCTTTAGGAGTGGCTGTGACTAGATAACTTAATGCTTTCCCTATCTTTTTTTCCCCGTGTAACTCACAGGAAAAAAGGGACTAGAATATGAAAACTAAGTCTGATTTAATTAGACTAAACAAAACGTGAGGTTGTCTGTTGAATGGAAGTCTGCATTAAGATGCGGGTTAATACTCATTAAAATGTTCACGCAAAGTTATGTTCTGTTTTAAAAACAACCAAACAGGAACAACAGAATATGTCTACATTAGATTTTGTTAAATGGCTCTTCTAGGGAGTTGGTCTAACTCACTGCAAACAGGTGTCACACATCCTGCTCTGCAAGTGTCTCCCCGATCCATTCAAGCTGTTAATGGATAATGTACCTTCAAAAGGATTTGGAGAGTTCTTACCTCTGATAGGAAGTCAAATCCATGCTGTGCAGTCTGAGAATGAAGAAAACAAATCAGAGAATGAACAAAATACTCTGCCTATGCAAGGCAAGTGAATCAGGTGTTTCACAATGTGTTGAGAACGATATAGGAATAAAGAAACCAGTTATTCTCTTCAGTCTTGAAGATATGGAGATTGTAGGTTCTGAATGGAGGCTTTCTGCTTTGAAAATGTTTTCACAGTGTACATACAATAAGATTTGTCGGAACCTTTTAGAAGTGACATCTAACATGTTTCCCTCTTCTTTCACATTCTCTGTTTTGGATAGGTGTATTAAAAACACCTAGTCCAAGTAGAGATCCAAATGAGGTCCCTCGCCTGCCAGATCCCAACCTTGTTTTTCCTCCAACCCCGAGACGATGGAATGCACAGCAGGACCCCACGCTGGAAAGACCCAAGACACTGGAGTTCCTGCCTCGGCCTCGGCCCGCAGCCAGCCGGCAGCGGCTTGATCCCTGGTGGTTTGTATCACCCAGCAATGCCAAGGGTGAATCTTCTGCCAACAGTTCAAGTACTGACACTCCAAGTAACCTGGACTCTTGTTTTGCTAGTAGCAGCAGCACTGTAGAAGAGAGACCTGGACTTCCTGCACTGCTTCCTTTCCAGGGGAGTCATCCTGTAGAGGAGCGGACACTGTTGGACATAGATGCTGAGGGACAGAGCCAAGACAGCACCATTCCGCTATGCAGAAGTGAACTTAACACACACAAAGCTACAGCATATGAACTCAAGCAAGAATTCTGGTCTTAGTATGAAATTCACTTGGGACAGTAAGCCCCTCTAAATTCAGCTCTACTTTTTGCACTGAGAATGCACTTTGAAGACAGATGAGATAGATGCTATGGAGATTGTATGGTGCTGCCTCTGCTGAAGATGTTGTTCAACTGCCTGATTGTTGTCTGCAGTTGGGTGTAATTTGGCAACTCAAAGCTGCTGACTTTGCTGTGGGGTTTTTCTGTAGTCTTCCCTGTCACCTTACTGCAGTTTGTATCTGCAGTAAGCTAAAATTATCATATCAAAGTCTTTGTTACTGACCTTGTAGGATTTGGCACTTGCAGTAAGTATCTATCCTGGTACTCATCAGTATTTTCAAAACTCAAATGCTGTAATACGGCAGATGCCAGTATTTATTTTTCCCCAAAATTCCAGGAAAGAAACAAGTAAATATCTGGAGACTACCTTCTCTGAAATGTGTAATTAGATAGGCCTGGAAATTGTGGTGCCCCCACTGAAGGAGCAGAAGTAGCGGTCTTACACTTGCTTGCCCTGTTTTGTTCATGTCCTAGTGTAAGGTGGAACAGATTGCTGAGAGAGGCCATGGCATCTCCATTGGTGGAGGTCTTGGAAAGAGACTGGATGGTTGGGAATGAGTAGGTGTAGTTGGTCCTGGCTTCAAGGCAGAGGGTGAGTGGACTTCAAGATCTCTTGAGGTCCCTCTCAGCCCTATTTTTTCATGACTTTTTGCTTTCAAAATAGAATGGGGGTGTTATGACTACTTACTTCAGCCTGTTTTTTTTTTTGTTTGTTTGTTTCTAGCTGTGGTTCCATTAGCCTCTTTTTTTTTTCTCCCTCTGTATCACAGGCTCATAGTTGAGTTGCCTCAGCTTTGGGAGGGAAATGGACAGGAACTCTTTAAAGGTGTGTGTTGGCTTGCAGAAGTAAGTTCTGTCCCATCGTTCTTTCTTCTTCCTGTTTTTCTGCCTTTCTCATGCTTTTTAGGAGTGGCCCTGTAAACCCAAGATGGTTCCTGTGCATGCTGCTACTTGTTCAAGGCTCTTTTGAAATTGAGACTTGTGTTGTTAGTAGTTGGATTGTGCAAATAGGAATCAGAACATCTGGATTCTGTCTTCTTTAGTCACTGACTCACTGTGTGACCTTGGGCAAATAATGTAACCTCTCCGTGCCTGAATTTCCCCATCTGTAAATAACAGGGATAATACCTACCTCACAAGGGGGGGGTGGGACCTATGTAGTATGTTCAAAGTTCTTTGAGATCTTTGCGTGGAAGGCAGCATAGGCATGTAAAACATTTGTTCAAATTCGTAGAAGCTCTTACCTGGCCAAGGAAGACCAGGTAAGAAGACCTCCTGTCTTGAAGGAGGAAGTCACACAACTAATGTGTGCATATGCTCAGTTTTCTTCAGAGACTGCAAGTGTGTCTGCGCCCCCAGCGAGTCTGTGTTATTGGGTTTAATGAGAGCTTCATTTGTTCCCAGTTTTGGCATTATAAATAAGGGATGTGGCCTTTTTATGTGTGTGTGTTAGGGTAGTCTGCTTTATTGCAGGGTACAGCTTACCTGTTCACTCTTCTTGTACAGATCTCTGCTCATTTTGCTAATCTACTTACCATTTGGGTGCAAATAACTGATTTGGCAGCGCTGCCAGTGCTGCCTTCCTGTCAGGGAAGCCAGTCCTGTTGTGAAGGCACTGTAGATGAATACTTTCTTGCAGCAGCACAGAGGACGTGAGCGTTCAGATGTTTATAACCTTAATGTTAAAAACCAGCATGTGTGGGGAAATACTCTCCTTAGTAATCTTAATTCAGTATGAGGGCTAAAAGCATCGTGTTGCTGTTGGTCAAGTGTACCTTCTTAGCAAGCGTGTTACCATCGAGGAAAGTCATGTACTTTTTGTTCATCACGTTCCACAGAATTTGTTTAATGGCTGAATTTCTTTTTGCTGCCTACTCCACTGAACTCTCCAGAGTTAGCCTTAATGATGCTACACTAGCTGCTAAAGCTGGATAGACTGTTGACTGTGTAGACAAGGTACTCTGGTGTGTGGCAAAGAAACTTAAAAAAGAAAATATGATGTTTCTGGCACTTTTGTTAAAGATAAACCTTTAGCATTTTTTATTTCTTATTCATTCATCCTTTTGTTTTCCATTTCTAAAACCTCAATGTGTGGTTTTTGTTCACACAATTCCTTTGTGATCCAGGAACTTCAAAAACAAACACCAGCAAAAAGCACCGCACGGGAAGCCCGATCAGAAGTTGTGTGAAGAGAACGCAAAGCAAGGCATTAAAACCATCTAGTTTTCAGTCTCCCTTACCCTTTTTGAAAGTCTGAGACAAAACTGGATCAGCTGTTCTTTCTATGCAAGAAGCGTTATTCCAAAGTTATGGGAAGCAGCATCTGCTCTGCAAAGACATAATCTAGAACTGCTCTTTTGCGTAGGAAAGTTAATGAAGTGTCAGAATCCCTTCTCTCTCGCTTTTAGATAACCACTTGGTGAAGGTGATGGGCAGCTAACCGTAGGAGGATTTTGTGCCGAGGGCATCTGCCCTATCACCAAATGGACAGTAAAGGAACTGCATGACACCGGTGACAAAGAGTCATGGATCCAGATCAGGGTTTCCGGCTTAGGTATTCTCTATTACAAAGTTGCTAGAAAGACAGGGTAGGAACACTGTTTTCTAAATGCTCCTTAGATGCAATTATCTTAATTGAATCTAGCGTGTGAGATAAAACAATGTAGACCCTGAGCATCAACCCCTAAATAAGCTTTCCAGTTTGGAGCTCTGTGACTTACCTGAGGGTACTGAGCAAGAGGAATCTGTTGTAAAACAAAGCCGTTTGCTTTAGCAAGTGGTGGGATATTTTTTGACAGGCAGAGGGCTCTCAAGGCTAAGAGTTGTCATGCATTTTACTGTATGCATCCTGAAAGCTGTTGCCACTGGTGCCTTGAGGCACAGGGGCCATCTGAATGTTAAAGCTAGCTCATAACCTTTTCATTTATCCATCTATCCTGTACTGGTTTGATTGCTCTCCTGCCTCAATCTGTTTTCTTCTCCTTCCCAGCTGTAGGTGGTGAGGTGCCCCAAATCCCCAAAAGAGCTTCACTCTAGTCCACTATATACCAAGAAAATCTGAGCTAGTCAGAAAGCTCACATACCTTTTTTTATCTCCTGGCTTTCATTTACTGGTCAGTGAGACAAAAATTGCATTGTTACATTGAAACGCCTGCTAGCAAAGTTCTTGAAGAAAATGGTGAAAATCCTGCTCTAAAAGTAAAGGTGTTTTTTCCTTAAATATCTGAGTAAGTTGCACTTTCTGCTGAGAAAAAGATAACATGAGAGCACAAATTTACTTAGCAGTTTAAAACAATGATAAAAGAATGGAGTAAAACGTATTTGTGTCATTATAGAGCTCACAAAGGAGAAATAACCTCACTACTCTTAGTATCAGTTACAAAATGTCGTTGCTGTGAAATAAATTTTTCAGATTTGGAAATACATGTTTTCTTTTAAATACGTGACTGGCAATATAGATACCACTAATTCATGTAACTGATTTAGGAATTTAGAATATGTTTGCCAGCTCTTGAAAATCCGCTATCTAGCAGTCTGCCTGTTTCTCCTGTAAAATTGAGGGGAAAGCACAGACTTAGCAACAGTACAAAAAAAAAAAAAATTACTTTTTTTTTTAAGTAAATTTCTACTGGTTTCACAGAAATTGAATGTGGGACAGGTAGAGAGAAGAAAGCTTTTGTGTCAAAACTAAAGTGATAATGGTTATGGATTCTTTGTAATATTGTTGCTTCCTATGGACTGCACAATGCTCTGTTTCACCATCAAGTAGATCTTATCTCCCTTGAGTCTTTTCTGAGGTGCAGATGTAACTTTTTATAGGTGCCCTTTTTCCTTCAGATTATTACTGCAGAGGATTGTTATTCAGTGTGGGGCAGGAAACCTCAATGAAAATATTCTTTTTGTAATGGTTTTCTAACAAAATGAGTATTTTCAAAGTAAAATTTTCATTAGTGATGTGGAAAGACCTGTTTGGGTTTGGTATGTTTTTATGATGTATTTTTCTGTACCTCTAGGAATGGGAGTAGTTGCCTTCCTCTTCATAGCATGCTGTTATCTTAAGACTTATGGACAATGCTGCGTAGAGATGTTACTGGATGAAACTGGATACCTCTCATTCTGCTGAAGGTGAGGCAGTAATTGTTAAGTAAAGAGAGGTCTTTGCCATTTGGAGTGCTTTATTAAATAGCATATGACAGGAAACCTCCTAACTTGAACCACCACCTCTCTTTTATCTAACTTTTATTTGAACTTAATTTCTATGGAATGAACATGGGATCTGAAGACCCATTAGATGTATGGAACCAAACCTAATTACTGTGTCCTGGAATTCAATGTTGGCTTGTTACCTTTGTAAGTAACTCTAAGCTAGTATTAATGTTTATTTCTTTGGGTTTTTTAAAACTTTTCTTCTTGGAAAAATATGCTTATTACTTTCTAATGTTTTCTGTGTGTTTTGGAAATGTTCTTGAAAGCTCTCTATCAGCTCTATGGAAAATAGGAAGGCTTATCTTGCACAGTGATATAGATCCTTCTTTTAACATGAAACAAGGGAATGTTTAGAAATGAAAATTTCTGATCCCTTTTGCTACAGGATAGTTGTTTTCCTTTGCTTCTATACTTAAAACTTGCTTAAGGCTATAATTTGGGTAAAACTGGATGCTAACACTGACAGGAGAGGCACATGTTAAAATATATATTTGCAAACGAGCAATAAATACAGCATGTGCACAAACAAAACCGAAACATACTCATGCTGTCACAGAGGATAACTTTGACTTCATAAATACTTTGGTTCATTATATAATTAAGGTATCTTTAAGACAGAATGCCTTCCTATGTTTTTCTTTATAGCTTACTTTGGTAAGATTAGAATAAGGTGCTTGGCACAGGCTCTGGTCTTGCATTTAGCTGGATGGAATGGATTTTTAACCAAATGCTTATGTTTTGTATTTTCATATCTAGTCTGTGGCTTAGACTTTCCTATTTCTTCTGGTTAGCAAGCAAGTCTTAAGAAAAACTTGTTTCTTCAGCTCTGCTTTCACAGTTTCACAAAGCAGTACCAAAATGCATTTATGGCTTACTTTGCTACTCCCATCTTATTACATACACTGGTAGAATGCTACATGCTATAGTTATAACGTTCATTTGCTTTTGTTTTTTCTCATGCTCAGCTTTTTTAAGCAGTATTACCATTGGTCAGAGACAAATACAGCTTCTGAAATCACCAATGTCAGCTTTATTTTTGTATGTTAAGAACAGTCATTCCCAACCTCAGAAGAATGTGCTTGATTATAAGGTCATTTCCCACTGGTGACTGGGTGGTGGGTCTCACATAGCTAACAGAATTCTTATTGTCCCTCTATAACAAGAATCTCCTTTTTTTTCCTCAGTAGAAAACACTTCATCAGTGTCATGTACAAGAACTCTTTCACCTCTTTCTGTACATGAGTAATAGAATCTTTTTTTCTTTGTTTCCAAATGACAAGGAGCATCATTTTACCTACTGAGTGTGGCTACTTGTGCTGGTCTTTTTAAGTCTGTGAATTACATCTGTGCATTTTAGGTGCATCTTCTATTGCTAGGTGCCTTCTATTTTATGTGCATCTTTGCTAGGGCCTTAGGTTGTTTTCTGGAAGGAACTCTTGGTTGTAGCTTTCAGTACTGTAGTTTTCTTCATTGTACATCAGGCCAAACACCAGTGATACAAACATTTAATGTCCTTCAATTTGCTGACTTGCATATACCCTTGTGGAAACAAGTGTGCTATTGCTAACTCTCCTTATCTTTCCATTAGAATTCTAAATACGTGATTCCATGGCTGTCTCTATCCCATCCTTGTCAGTTATTTGTTCTTGTTGCCATAGTATTTTGGGGCCCAAGACAGAAACCAACATTACTTTATCTGTACTTTGACCTAAAACATTTTCAAGGCAGAGGCATAAAACATAAGTGGGGGAAGTGAAAGTAGAGGTTGGCAGAAAATAACCAATGCAAGGGTGACATTTTCTATCTTAATGTAGTCAACAGCAGTCAGAGGACAGAGGATTCTAGCTGCTTGGTAATCTATTGGCATCATAGTTAAATTGAGTCCTAAAGAAGGATTTGAGGATTGTGTAGTGACTTTGTTTCTGGTTGATTTGTTTTCTTTTACCCTGAGCTACCTCATTTATACAGACAGAATGGAAATAAAGGATAAGTTATAAGAATTGCTCTAGATAAACAGTTGAGGCTAGAGTGGTGAGAGCACCAAGGAAAGCACTTGTTTGGCATTTTGACATTCAAATTCCTTATGGAAAAATAAAACCAGGTGTTCAGTTCCATAAATTAAGGTTATACTTTTATTATGTAACTCAAAAATAAACAATAACAAGGCACAAAGTATATTTCCGGATGGTTTTTGACCTGTGGAAGAGCTGAGTTTCCAATCTAAAAGGTGATAATTTCATATTGGTCACTGCTGCTTTTAAAGGTGAAAGTATGTTTTTTGAGAACATATTTTTTTCTAAATAATTTCATGTACTCTTTAAGTGAGCCTATATGCAATCTTGTTTTCCTCATATTTACTGTAGTTGTCCTAATATCATAGAGTCAGAGAATTCTTAGAGTTGGAAGAGACTCTGAAGTCCATCTAGTCCAAATCCCCTGAAATGAACAGGGACATCCACAGCTAGATCAGGTTGCGTGCGGAATATATATGATCCTAATGCAGTTCTTATATCTGAATGCTAATGATGTGCAGATTGTCAACTATAGCTAATACTAAGAAACTATGACACATTTTTAGTGTGTAACATACTGGATTTTTCTGCTCAGGTTGAAGCAGGCTACTGTTAGGTCTGTAGCTGATGGGGTCAGATGGATGTGCATCTAGCAAGTGCGGACCCAGAACAAATCTGCAGGAGGAATGCCAAAGTTGCATTTGCTTAGAGAAGGATATTTGAAAGATGATAATGCTGGGGAAAAATGTCCCTTCATTATTCAGAAGTAATTCTTTAGGATCTTGTCCATGCTTGAATTTTAGCTTACGTGCAGTGAGAGCTCATGGTTTTTAATTAATAAAAAAAAAAAAAATCACTGAAGCCCAAGCATAAGACCAAGATAAAGTGTTTACGTTATTGAGGAGTGATTGACACTGTCTTCTTGTCCTACCCTGATTATTCCAATGTAGCATTTTCTCAAGAATAGATGCTGAGTAAAATTATCCTTCTTGTCTTGAAGCAGAAGAAGAGGTGTGTGAGTCTGAGAAAGAAGAATCATTGTTATAGCCATGTCGTAATGCATTTCCTTATCACCCTCTCAGCAGCAGAGGTTATAGTGGAGCAGGAAGTCATACCAGTGTTTTTCCAGGCTTCATTGGTAAGAATGCTGCTAACATGAGATTTCAGTATATAAGCAAGTTCTTTGGGAAGCCTTGTATTTAGCTTCTTGTTATTGAGTTTCAAAACAAATGTGTCCTCTGATTATTATCTGGCATTGCTCAATTGCACACTTATCTTCTTGAGTTTAACTACAGTTGGAGAAGAGCTGAACTCTTTCCTTGAGTTCTTGTGGATGTGGCTACTTTCTGGCTTTGGGGGTAACATAAGGTGATGTTTTCTCCTGGTCCCAGTTTGCGTCGCAAAATGAGTTGTCTCTCCTGATTAATTGTCCAGATATTCACAGTAGGCTTTTATTTCTGCCTTACGCGCTTTAGTGAGTGGCTCTTAAAATGTCATCATGGTTAGCATTTGTGTCTGAATAGGGCAGCTAATACCTCTGAGCTGATTTTTCACGCTGCATCTCAAGCAGATGTTATTGCATTAGTTCTGCCATTGCTCTGTTTTCAAGGTTATGTTGGCAACCATAACATCCAGAAATCCTAGACTATAAAGAATAAAGCAGTAGAAAAAAATAAGAAAACATACCAATGCTTACCAATTGATCAGCTGAGTTTTGCCAGTGGTTTTTTCAGAGAGTAAAAAACATTCTTGTGCAGTGTAGGTCTCTGAGAGACAGCTAAATTCTAAGTGGGGAATGTACCTGTATCTGCTTAATGTCAACAGGCACCAGTGCCTCTCATATTTGGCAGTTTTTATATAAAACCATGTAAAGCCAAAAACATCTAGTAGTAAAAGTTTATATGTAGGGTACTGTCTTTTAACTAGGAGGGGAAGAGGCCTCAGTTCAAGAAAGCATACTTAAACATCACCGAAACCAATGGAATGTATCTGTGGGGCTAAATGCTCAAAACCTCAAGTCAACAAAGCTATTTTGATCTGATCTGGGGGGTTGTCTTGTAGAGATTAATGGTGAAGTACCAGTCTCCGTATTTTGTCAGAGGAAGTTCCTTCACAAGCCTTTGGGCAAATGCAGGCTCGATTTGCTCTGACTTGTGTGGCCTTTCCATGCCTGCATTTGCCATCCTGTTTCATCGCTAGTTCTTACCATAAACAGGGAAAGCTTTGAGAATATTTTCTGATACAGGAGAGCTCGATAACTTCTGCACTAGCAGATTGCTGGCTTCAGGGGGGGCAGTAAATGGTGTTTGGAGGTTGTGTGTACAAATTTTGATTTAACCTGAGGTGTTTTCTCAGGTTTTTTCGTTTTAGAAATGCATCCTTCCAGGTTAGTGTACAGATCTGACAGATTTGGAAGTGATCAGGGTCTACTGTTATTGCTAGGGTTCTTGGATTCTTGCTTGTCAGCTGTTCGCCCAGCACTTTGTGCTGGTATATATGGCTTCTTTGTCATAAATTCAGAACAAACTGGAAATATTGGAGATATTTTGCTTGACTTCAGTTGAGAGGCTTATATGGAGTGGGGAGGGGCAGTAGTGGTAGAAAAATCAGGGAAACTACCTGTGATTTTAACAGTGTCTCTTCTGTGGCTTTGAAAGTCTGAATTTCACAGCCAGAGAATGTATTCCCTCCCTCTTTTTATAAGCTACATCTTTCTTTTTGCCTTATTAATTGTGGATCTGTTCCTGCTTCTGTTTAAAGCCAGTTGCAAAAAAACAGTGACCTGAATTTCCTAGGTACAGTGTTGTCAAATCTGAAGAACCAGGTGAGTAGATGACTCTCGTGTAAGATCGTACGCCCATGTCCATTCTTTTGAGGTATGGGCTAGTTCCTGCTTCTGTTGAAATCCCTGTGTGGATAGTGTTAGGTACTTTGTAAGGAGCTCCAAACTCTGCAGGACTGGGATTCATCTGATGACTTCAGTATTTCAGTCCATTTTTGGAGACCTCTGTATGTCTTCTGTTCATGGTGTTCAAAAGTCTGCTACTATGGACGTAGCACCTGAAGGGGTGTTTTGTCCAAAGAACCTGCGTTGAAGCGGTTGCATTAGCAAATGGTAATGTACCCCAGAGTTGAGTAAAATAACAGAGGCCACCAAGGTTTTTCTTGTTTGTGTGATGAAATGTTGTCAAATGAAGTGATTTGTTGGAGCCTTCCTTTAACCTCTGTACAGCAGTAAGCTTAGGGGAAAATAAGATTGCATTATTTTTTAAACAGCTTTATTTGTGACCTGGCTTTGTTGCCTCTGACCCTCTTGGGCTTAAATAGTTAAATTATATTAATGTCCAGTTTGTTTCACTGTAGGTAACACATCAACTGAATACTCTTGTGCATAATCTACTGTATCTTTCCTCTGTTCTGTGTCAATGTATTATGTGTATTTGGATTACAGTTCTTTTTTATTGTATTAAATTATTTTATGTTATAGAACAATATTTAAGCAAAGCAAAGAGCTAATGAAAGTTGTTGGCGTTTTGGGATTTTTTTTTCCTCTTTGCTTTTTTTTGGATGTACTGTAAATTGTAAACCAAGGATGCCAAGCAGGCTTGGTTCAATGGCTAAAATTATTGTATTACAGTGTAATGCTGATCTAGGCCTTGTCTCAACACTAGAGCACACAGACTTGAATAAAACTGTTATAAAAGTGATTGTCTTTAGGTCCTGAGTTCTTAGCTTTGTGCTTTAGATAATTTGAACAGATGTTTAGAGCAGCGGTATCGTTACCTTGCTCTTCCCAGTGCCATAACAGGTTTCTTTGCTTTGTTAGTCATCTTGGTTCTGATAACTGTTCCAGTCCTGGGCTCTCCGTAGAGCTTTGAAATCTGTGCTAAATCCACACAGTCTGATATCAGTCTTGGCATACAGTATCTGTGCTAACGTCTAGCTCTGAACGGGTTATTTAATTGCTTTTATTAAGGTTAATATTTCTGTTCTGTTAGCTTAAGATTTTTCTGCTCTTTATTTAGTATCCCAGCCAGATGATGAATCTGAATGCCTAGATCTGTAGCAAATGCAGTAACACATTTTGTGCATGATGACATTTAGCAGATGGTTTAGATTCAGTTCTGCTGCTATGCCTTTGTCCTTGCCACCTTATTAAGATACTATTGCTTGAACCACTTTTCAAACTCTGTTTCACATGCTGCCAGATTGAAAGATGACATGGTTTTGATGTGTGTGTGTTCGAGTCCTGGCTTATGACTTTGCTGTTGTATGACATCATTATTTATATAGGTCACTCTGAAAGTAATGCCTCCTATTTATTTCCATGGAAGCTACAACAAGATGCAAAGAGCATAATAACACTATTTGGTAGAGCAAATTCTCAGCTACAAAACAATGTTTTTCAACATAGTCACCAGCATTGCATTTTTGCTAGCAATGGACAAGAGCCTGCATGCCTCACTCATATTTAAAAAAAAAAAAAAAAAGTCTGCACCAGTGGAGGTTACCACTGCCACCACTACTTAAATGCATCACTCACTACCTTACTGTGCTCACATCCACTGCTTGTTCTCAATAAACATTCAGCAAACATTCATGAATGAGTGTTAGTGGGGGCAATTTTTTCTGCTGGGAGGAATTCATTGACACACCTTTGTTTCATATGCCCTTCCATGTCAGATGCCATTTTGTCACACTGCCTCTCTGCTGCCATCACAGCACAGCAACAAAATGTAATGGAGTCTTGGTGGGAAGGTTCAGCCTTTACTGCCATACCACCTGCCATACCTCTGAGTTCATGGGTCAATGTAATACAGTAGGAGGCATTACTTTCGGAGCAGCCCTTATAATTTCATCTTTTTAAGGAAGAACTGTGTGCTACAAGTTTCATAATTTCCTTTGAGAAATGACTTTTCTCTATTCACCTTCCTTCCAAATTTTGAATGCCTCGGACTAAAGCAATTTCTACCTCCTGTAATACTTTGTACAATATGGTTCTATTGTAAAAGAATCTGGTGCTCTAGCTGGATTTGTTCGCCTGTCACAACTATGAGGTTACCATAATGTTCAGGCTGTCCTTGTCAGGAACAAAAATCTGGATGCGTTATGGCAGATAAGTTTCTGCTTGTGAATACAGCTCCTGTAGAAAATGACAGGAACACAAAGCGCTGCATGAGAACGTAAACCTAGAATTTTCTTAAGCAGAGGTATCTAACTGCTATCAGAAAAAGAGGATCCCCAATGACAGCTGCCAGGATCTGTGTGGGCACAAAATAAACATCAATGGGTGTTTTGGGATGAGTAACATCAGTTTTTATTTACTTGATGTGTAGGTAGGGAATGGTAATACAAATTCTAGAACAAATCTTCTGGCCTTTAGCTATGTATGTGCAAGGGGGGAAATGATCACATATTACATTATCACGGTACTTGATGACTGGTGCTGGAATAGTACAAAGAAAAGCTGCTTTCAAAGCTGCTTTCAAAGCTCACCACATACCTTGATACTACTTCTAGGAGCATTCCAAGACCAAGCAGATGAACGGGAATAAGCCTAATCTTTCCTATGTGATGTAGCTGCATATCATATAAAGATAGCATCGTTCTGCTGTTTTTAATTAAATTTTGACATGCTTGGCCATTGTTACATAGGGGAGAAGCTGTCCCACTAAAGTTAGACTTAGCAAGAACCTAATTAATTGTTGCCATGAAAAGTTTGCAGGTGGAAAGGTATCAAACTTAAGGAGACTTCAGGCTTTGGAAAAGATGTTGAGTGAGTATGGCAATAACAAACATCACTGTCTGAGCAAGACTTATCCTCATGCTTGGACTTGTGGCTCTTTACTACTTAATGAGAAACCTTATTAAATGCCTGGTGACTTACTGTTAAGGCCTCGTTAATTTAACAACAAATCCCAATGTAATGGAAAGAATTTGGATCAACTGATACCGTTCTAGCATAAAGTAGAGCAGAACTATGATTGTGCTATTAACTATGGACTAAGCCTACTTCATTGTAGCTCATAATTGTCTTGGTTTGTGTTGGTCTAGTTCTGTTGTTCATTGCTGTAATTAAAATGCAACTAGAGCCAAGGAAGGGTATTAGGAGGACCAGGAGCTCTCATGGCCTCAGTTTTTGCTGTGTATGGAGAAAGAAGCCACTCCTGCACCTTCCATACACAGTGTTCCCACTACGGACAGTTGAGACCCAAAACCAATGCAATTTTCCATCTTTATGTTCCAAGCTTGTTTTCTGTGAATTAGAGTGCTTTCTCTGGAGCAGTTGGTCATAATGATGTTTGCCAACTAATTTCTTGCCTGCATGCAGCCTTGATGTTAGGACTACACTGTTCTTGCAGACCACTGTTCTGGTTCAGCCTGAAGTATTTTTCCTTTCACAAACTGCACGCAAAATGGGACAGCCACTTTTCTCCTTCATTTATAAACATATCTTTGAACGGTGCAATTTCAAGCAATATCCATCATTCTCCTCCTGTTTAGAGATATGGATGAGGAATCAGTGTTGTCCATTCTTAACTCTGAAACGTCCTCAGTGCAACTTAGTTTTCAGTGTTCCTCGACCATCATCAAACATCTGTTGCCTGCTGCTTGATCACAGATTCCTTCCCTTACAATCAAATATGGAATTGATCTTAAAAAAAAAAAAAAAAAAAAAGTGGCTAGCTCAAAACTGAAAGTAGTGTCTAGAAAACCTAGGAATTTGTGTAATAATTTGCTACTTATGCAAGACCTTCCTGAGTTTGTATCTGTGCTGTCTTCGAGATGTAAGTACCATGTAATATCTATCCAGTACAAGAAGAGTTGAGGAGTTTCAGGACCAGAGGGAGGTGAGACAGAAGCTACCATGAAAGCCTTTGGGCACCAATAATGTGTTGTGTGTCTTACCAATAGGAGCGTTACAACAGCTTTTCCTTTGCCCAGCTCCCTCTGCGTGGCTGGAGCACTCTGCCTGGGCCTGAGTTCTCATCAGGAAAGCAGTAAGCTCAGAAGTAACTCTGGGGCTGGCATTTGGGTCAACGCTGGCTGGCCACAAGTGAATCAAATCTGTGTGTTCCACTTGGTGTCCTTCCCCGTGTCAGTCTGACACCTGGTATCCCTTACAGATTGCCTCTGTGCACGATCACAGGTGTGTCCCTGCCTTTGGCTTTCAGTACAGCTTGGTGATGGTGCCACTGATTTGTCGTGTGCGAGGAATGAACAAGGGATTCATCTGTATCTTGGCGTCACGCTGCTGTCAGAGGTATGTGCATTAAGTGTTCTTTTAGCAAAGAGGATAGGCAAAATACATTGATTTGAACATACAAGGTGTATAGGATTCATCAGCTGTGATAAAGCCTGGATTAATTTCATTCCAATGACACTAAATCTCTCTGAAAGTCACCATCCTGCCTGCATAGTTTTCTTCCTTTCTAGAAGGAAGGTTTTTGGTTAACATAATGCTGTTACATCTGGGAATAGGGCTTAAAATAACACCAAGGCTCAGCTTGGTAGCCTCTGGCAGCTGCACAGTGGATTCTCAGGAAGAAACTGTTTCCATCCTCAAACTGCAGGGGACTTTCCTACCAGTGCAGAAATACTGTTAATCACATTGTGCTGTACCAGGCTGTTAAGGAGGTGGCTTTTCCATAAGAAGACAACCTGGGGTATAGACAGCAGGTGTGTGCTGCGGTGACACTGGGTGACTCAGGCTGTGATGGACTGTGTCCGAAGAACTTGAAGGACAAAATTTGCTGCAATGACTGCTTCATTTTGTCACTTTAATGCTGGAGAAAATTTACCACATCCACATTTAAGTGCTATGCTCTGTCAGTGACAGGCCAAAAATAAATACTAAATACATTATTTATTTTATTGCACATATATTAGACAGTGTGGAAAAGAAGCCTTGCTCAGACAGGTCCATGGCTTTAATTTGCTTCAGGCCACCTGATAACCAGCCTCTGTGCTTAGGCACCAAGTGCTGGGTGGCTGTGTGTGTGCTACACAGATGTGATTTCAGCACGTAGCCACACAAGCTGCCACCCTACACAAGGGGAAATTGAGTATTATCTGGGCATTACAAAGGGTTTAGTGCACAGCTCTGTTCCCAGCCCTGCCACACAACTGCTTACCCCTGTTGAGCTAGGTAAGTTCTATGGCCTTTTATTTTCCTCCCTGCAAAAAACAAACAATCAAAAAAACCCACAGACCAAAACACAAGCCTCCTGCTCCCTATCTAAAGATGCGTGAGGATAATGCAGAGTCATGTCCCCTTACTGGAAGGTGTGATGGTGGAGTTTAAATATAGCACACTGCTTGCTCTTTATACTGGTAGGCTTCTTGCTCCTGGAGCACGCTGCCTGGGCAGGACTGAAGACATCTATCCCACAGCTGACAGCACATTATCTCTAGGGCTGTGCATTACCTCTGGACATACACAGGAAGCAGATGTGAATACTACATTGCATAACCTCCCTGGAGCTTGTCTCAGAAGACCCTGAAAATATGTTTTTTTTCCCACGTTATGTTTTTTTGTTATATTCTTGTCCTAGTCCTTCATCTTTCAGAGCACTCAGCCTTCATTTAAAAATAGATTAAGAGTTTCTTGCATGATTATTAGCAATGCTAAGAAGCAGCTTCTGATGCGTCTCCCTTGGTGCTAGCACAGTGCAGATGAAGGAAGCGGGAGGACTGGTACGAGCAGGGGATAAGCAGCATGGGCTCCATGGGTGTGTCTGACAGTCCTTGTCACTCACTGGAGATGGCAGGTGGGACAGCAGGACTGTCTCCAGGTGCTGAGCCAGGCAGGGATTGCAGCAGATCTGGGCAGTTATGTCAGTTATGTCAGTGGGCTATATGGTACTGAGGGGGATGTTCCTCAGCAGGGGAGCCACTCATGCTCATTAGATGGTCACTTAGCAGCTTATGGGCAGATAAGGGCAGGAAGCAGGAGAGAGGCTTACATGTGGCTGTGTACTGATGGCTGTCACTGGTAAAGACTTGCTGATCGTTTGCCTGTCAGCTTCCTCATGCCTCTTTTGGCAGCTGAGAGATAAAAGGGCTTCTGTGTATTGGAAGGAAAATATCTAGAGCTTCCATGTGAGTTCTGCGGCCTGCATGATGCTAGAGGTGGATGTTATAAAAGATCCGCGGAAGGAATTGGCTCACCTCTGGCCTGTGTCACCATGGCAGGTGGTCAGGACAGGAGCATGTCCCCCTCCGTGGTGGAACTCCACACCTTGCTTCTCTCTCATCATCAGGCTGGCAACTTGTGTGGGAATTGCATTTCACTGAGGACTTGGATTTTTACAGCAGGCATTCAGCAACTTGCTAGCACAGCTACTGCCCGCAAAGAGCTGCAAACTGCCAGTTTTGCCAGTGCCACTGAATGTTAGGTTCTTCCCATTCTTGCAGCCAGAGAAACGTTATGCATGGGTCAGGAGGGAGCAGTCCCATCCTAACCTCATGACTGCACGCTATGAAGCCCTGCATCCCATCACCAGCTTTGGGAGCAGTGAGCTCTCACGTGCCCTGTGTGCCCTTCCTTTCCTTCTCCTTTCTGTCTGTTCCCACCCTACCTCATCTGTGCCTTCCTACGTGCATTGGCGGGGTGTCATTTGCTGTCATTCAGTTTTGCACCTTGCACAGCGGTGCCTCTTTTGTTTTCTGGTGGATGAGATACTAACTGGTGTAGACCATATCGGTTTCCAGCAGAGCTGACTTTGGGTATTTGCAGAAGCTATTCACAGGCTGGTTAACTGGGTACTGAATAGTAACCCAGGTAAGCTTATGATAACCAAGCTTTACTCTTTCAGCTGTTTGGATTTTGATTCTGTAATGGTTATTTTTTTTTTTCTTTTCTGATTTTCTCCTGTTTCTCTCAGTCATGGCTCAGCCTGTTGTCAGTCCTGGCATGGGTTAAGGCCTGTACTGACCTTGTCTGATCCAAACCCAACCACTGCAAATTGTCCACTTCAGCTCTCCAGATTCTTCTGGCTCTTCTGATTTCTGTCAGCTATTTGCTGGCTAAGTTCTCTTTATGAGCTATGAATTGCATTTTGGCTGCCATTGTGCATCTTTGTGATGGCTAAAGTGATAACATACCTCAAAGCCACTATTTCTGTCTAGATTCAAGGGGAGAGGAAGATAAGTGCAGGTCATTGAAACTTACTCCTTCGAGGAAGGAAGCTGCACTCATACAATTAAACAGAGACAGCCCTGGAAGCAGCAAGCCCTTGCAGCACATCCTTGTTTCTGGCCTCGGACACAGGAGTGGGTGGAGGCAAAGCCAAGCTGTTTGCAAGGACAAGTGAAAGCTGGCACGCTGCAGGCAAGAGGATGGAGAGACACCAACAGGGCAATACTACTTGTGTAGGTGAGGAAACATGCAGTGTGCTGCAGTCAGCTCCTCCTGGCTTTGCACTAGATGATCAGAAACACCTGGCAACTGCACAGAATGAGTGTGTGGCAGGCATTACTCAGAGCTGATTTCCTTTCCTTTAAAGATGCAATGGGGAAAATGATCACTACATTGCTATCTTTATAATTTGAATAGTTTTCTTGATTATCTGTTACAAACATCTCTAGCTACTACTTAAACAAGTGCAAGTAATGACCAAAAAGGAAGGAAAAACTCATGAAAAAAAATAATAATTGGGGGAAGGAGGGTAGGAGAAGGAAGTGGCTAAAATGGCCATTTTGGAACAGAAGTGTTGTGATCAAGGGCCATAGAAAGTGCAGGCCTGCAATACTGCACAATACAATACTGAAAGTAGAGTGTTGGAGTGCTGCCTCTTAATTCTCTTCTCTGACCGCAGCTCTCTTCATAGATCTTCCTCAAGTCTTCTCCTTTAGGTATGCATTAGCCTGCTCTCTTGCACAATTAGAGTTGTTAGCAAGGATAATGACATTTAAAACAAAATGGCTGGGTATCTCTAGAGGTCTATAGGGAAGTGTATGATGCTCCAGTAAGAGCAGTGCTACCAGGAAAGTGATGAATAACTACAGCTAGGTACTGAGTAATATAGCGTACGAATCTGCCTTTTAATGGCCCATTAAGAAGAAAAATGATGTACAGAAGTTGAGGCTACTTTTGTTTTTTGATAATAGTTTCCTAAGAAAATGTTGCATTCTACTCAGAGATTTGGTCAAGCATTTTGTTATGACTTGCACGGACTTCAGGTAATAAGGCAGAGGCATCTTCCTTCTTCAGCATTTTATGAGCTGCATAAGGGTCACAGCTAGGTAACGTCAGCATTTGGGGGGTGAGAAAAATACTGATAAGAAATCTGTGAGCTGCAGAAAAGGTAAGGAATCAATAATGTGAGGTTTGGTGAAACAAATACAGTGTGGTTGGATGTTTTCACTCTGTGCTATATTTACTTCTTGCAGAAGTTTGTCCCAGATACAGGACATGGTCTAGAGTTATTCACAGGTATTTGAGGATGCAGTTTCTGTGAAATATGCCATGCTAAATAAAGCTGTATTGATTCAAAGGAAGAAGGGAAATGGCGGTTGAGAAGTAGAACCTCAGAAAAGAATCTGAGCCTGGGAGTTGCCTGTGGATTAACAAATAATACCAACACAAAAGTGAAAAGAGCAAAATACCATTTTGTGGAGAAAGGAGCATAACCTGAGGAAGAAAATCCCATTCTGCTCTATAGCTCAACACCCCTGAAGGCACAACACAGCAGCTAGAGGAGGTGAATGATGAGAGAGGACTGAAGCCTCGAGCTGTAGCTGTAAATTAATGTGTCTGCTGCTGTTGGAGCGTGGGCAAGGGGACAGGAGTCCAGGGAACAGACAGTGCATTTGTCTTTGTGTAGGGAGTACTCTGGAACTGCCTTAGCCTGGAAGCTCATCTTTGGTGCACTTCTGCACACTGCAGGTGGACTTTACTTTTTGAAGAACAAACATTCCTAAAAGCCACCCTCGCTGACTTCTTAAGTCTTGCCTCCTGTTGGATGCCCCTCTGATGGGCATTACGGGGTGAATACATATTTCTTGTGGAATCACTTACATTGGAAAAGACCACTGAGATCATCTAGTCCAACCGTCATCCCATCACTACCATGCCCACAAAGCCATGTCCCTCAGTGCCACATCTGCACACTTCTTGAATGCCTCAAGGGGTGATGACTCCACCACCTCCCTCAGCAGCCTGTTCCAATACTTCACCACTCTATCTGAGAAGAAATTTTTCCTAATATCCAACTGATCATACTCGGGCTTTTTGCTGTGCTAACTTCAGTAGGGGGCAGGGAAAGTAAAATAATTTCTCACCTCACCTGGTGGGCAGATGGGTGGTGGTTGTGCTGGCTAATGTCCCCTTTGCTAGCTGTGGATGGGAAAGGGAGAGGCAAGTAAGGAGAGTGGCACAACTAAAGGATAGAGGAGAAACAACTTATTTTGAATGGCAAGGGCAGGAAGAGATCCCCCGTTTTCTGCAGCATGTCCTTCTCTCCCTCTGTCCTTGCCTTCTCTTCCCTATATGCCTTCAGTAAAGATTTCTCTGATGAGACATGATATTCTGGGCCTTGCTCCAGTAAATGACCTCAGGCTTATACCGAAGAACAGCAAAATGTGTAAGGATCAGCACTTGAGCAATGCTTCCTGGAGTATAAGAGCAAGGGCAGGGAGGGAGTGTCTGAGCAGGTGAGAATTGGCCAAGTAGAGAGTCACTGCTCTGGGATGTGCACTGTTCACTGCAGCTTCCAAGAGGGATGTGCAGCCAGTGCTACAGCAGCAGCCCAGAGGCACCGTATCATGCCTCTCACATCACACATCAAAACATCATGAATTAAAAGCAAAACAAAATACCTCATTCCGAATAGTGTTAGCACTCTTAGTAGCACTTGCTTATTATAGAATATAATTCCAAAAAGGCATTTTATTTTTGCTGATTTTTCTGCATCTCTGGGGAATGTCTGTTTTCAGGCTGTAAGACTTCATTTACATTAAGTGTGATGACAAATAGGGGGAGAAAAAAAAAAGACAGAAATGAAGCATTTAACAGCTTTCTGGATCGTGCTTTGGGAGTTTACTTTCATAAAATGGTGGGCCTTCCTGCAGCTCAGTTGTGTGGTGCAGAAGCTGTACCCACGAAGATGGAGTCACCCACTCCTGTGAAGTCATCATAGAGTGGCTTAGGTTGCAGGGACTATGAAGATCATTCAGTTCCAGCCCTGAAGTCAGTAGGGTTCAGAGCGAATGCTGGAAGCCAAAAATATCTTTTTATTTTTTTTAACTGACTGTGGATTTAAGGCGGTGTAGCAGCTGGGGAGGAGGTTACAAGCCTGGTAGGAAACTTCAGGCAGAGCATTTACAAAGGGCTGTGGCACCATGGGCAAAATGTGCAAGAGGGACAAAAGCACTCTGTGTGAGTGCAGGGTGCTCTGGGGAGGAAGCTGTCATGCTCTGTGTTCTTGTAGCCGTGGGCTGCAGCTTTTGGCAAGCACAGCTGCAGTGTGATCGGACAAGCTCTCTTAATTGTAACAGAAGACAAGACAGTCTTTCAGCAGGCATTCACTTATTGGACTAAATAGGTGGCTGATCATAAGATAAAACTGCTCTTCACTCGGGACTTTTGCAGTCAGAAAATGCATTTGCAGCAGCTGGATCCTTCTGTCTCTGGGGTTTCTGGATCTACATCAGACTTTCAGAAGTACAGGCTTCTTAGAATCTGAGGTGCTGGACTCTAATGTCAGACTGAAGTTATGTAATATGGAAATCAGTGACATGTGGTGTCCCTCAGGGGTCAGTATTGGAACCAATGCTCTTTAACATCTTCATCAATGACGTTGACAGTGGGATCGAGTGCATCCTCAGCATGTTTGCAGTTGACAACAAGCTGTAGGGTGCTGTTGACCTTCCTGATGGATGGGATGGCATCTGAAGAAACCTAGACAGGCTCGAACAGCAGGCCCAGGAGAACCTCATGAGGTTTAATAAAGCCAAGTGCAAGGTCGTGCACCTGGGTCGTGACAATCCCTGCTATCAGTACAAGCCAGAGAGTGTAAGGGTAGAGCTCAGCCCTGCCAAAAAGGACTTGGGAGTACTGGTGAATGGCAAGCTGGACGTGAACCAGTAATGTGCCCTCACAGCCCAGCCCAGAAAGCCAACAGTATCCGGGGCTGCATCCAAAGAAGTGTGGTCAGCAGGTGGAGGGGGATAATCCTGCCCCTCTACTCTGTGCTTGGTGAGGCCTCACCTGGAGTACCACGTCCAGATGGGGAGTCCTCAGTACAGGAGAGATGTGGACCTGTTGGAGCACATCCAGAGAAGGGCCACAAAATTTATCTGAGGGATGGAACACCTCTCCTGCAAGGACAGACTGAGAGAGCTGGGGCTGTTTAGCCTGGAGAAGAAAAGGCCCTGGGGAGACCTGAAAGCAGCCTTTCAGTATCTAAAGGGGGGCTGTAATAAAGGCTCTTTAGCAAGGTCTGTAGCGATAGAACAAGGGAAAATGGTTTCCAACTAAAAGGGGAGATTTAGATTGGATGTAAGGAAGATTTTTACAGTAAGGGTGGTGAGGTACTGGCATAGGATGCCCAGAGGTGGTGGATGCTTCGTCCCTGGTGGCATTCAAGATCAGGCTGTATGGGGCTCTGATCTAGCTGCGGGTGTCCCTGTTCATTGCAGGGGTGTTGGGCTAGATGGCCTTTAAGGGTCCCTTCCAACTCAAACGATTCTATGATTCTATGTAGCATACTACAGCAAAGATTAATAGCACCTTTCTAATGCTGTCACCTTCTTAATAGGAACAGCAAAGGAAGTGTTCCTTTTTTGCTAAATGTGTCATCCTTTATTGACAGTTGGGTGAAATCCACCACTTGTACAGGGAGTGAGAGTTTGCACTCCTGTTGTATGTCTTCCTTTCCTCATGTGTGAAGGTCATCCCAAATCTCCAGGCCCAGGTGACATGCTATCTCATCACCTCTGCAGATCTGCCTGGGCAATGGCAAACCCATCTTGAGGTGAGTGCGGGCCGGGATGATAAGAACAGTAGCAGAGCTGATCAAGATAGATCATAATCCATGACAGCAAGCTGTCTGCCAGCTTCTTGCATTATACAGTGAGCAATTTTAAGTAAGAATTTCCCAAAAATAAGTAAATGGAAGAACACCGATGAAAAACGTTTCCAGTAACTGGAAATCCAGAGGTTCCTGGATTGCCTTGGTTGTTGCTGGGATTCAGCAGTAGACACTGGTGCAGAGGTTTAGAGTTCAGTGTTTGCATGGAGTTGGATTAGCTGTTTAAGGCATCTCCCAGAAGCCAAACCAGAACGGATTATTTATCAAGCCTATGGATGTGCACATCTGCCCCAGAACATACTCAGAATTTCTGAGATGTTAACAAAAACGTTCTCACTGCAAAGTCACCGTGCTCAGCCTACAATGTTTTGCTTGCTCCTAGTGGACCCAACTTGTACTGCCTCTCCAGTGCCCCAGACCTGCACTATGGCAGCACAGCCTTGGAAGTGCCACAGCACAGGTACAGAGCCAACCATGTCCTTTGTGCTCCTCAAAGACAGAGCAGGAAATGATGGAGGTGAAATTATCTCAGCATTTCTTGAAAAGACACTATGGGCAATGAGCATGTTTTCTGTTGTCTCAGGTGTGGCTGTAAAACTGCCATCAGGGGGTTCCTTGTTTATTCTTTCTCAGTGCTTTTTGCTAGTCAGGTGTGTTCAGCTTGCAAGTACACATCACTTAGGTTCTTAGGAGAAAGACAACTTGGAAGGTGAAAACTTGTTCAGTCAGCCTCTGACTGTTATCTGCAATAAAATTTCTAGTGTTCAAGCTTAGGTGACCATATTACAGAGCTAAATCAGGATGCTGAAAAGCTCAGAGCAGGTTTGCTGCATTGCTGAGTCTACCTCTGTTTATTGCTGCTGTATTAACTCCTCTGGGCAGAATCTCACGGAGGGTCGTTTGGAATCTTTCCCTTTTAAAGGCGTATATGGGTAAGAGTAAATGGATGGATTTTCATCCTGCAGAGCAAACCGTGCCTGCTGAAGGCCTTTTCTTCCTCTGATATCTAATCCTTTCCTTTCGCAAAGTAAATAATGAGACACTACTGCAGATCTGATTAAGCTCCTGGTCCCTTTTTAAATGACAGAAGATCAATACTATTACTAAATCCATTAAATGGTTTTTCACACTCTAGTTGTGCTCTCTCTATGATATATGAGAAAGAACAGAGGGATATTTTGGCTATTATAAAGAAAATGCATGACAGAGCCTCTTCTCGTGTTCCACATTCTCTCTCTGGCTCCAAGCCATTCATACCTTCCAGGCTCATTGGCAAGAATTCACAGGGATGCGGGAAGGACTTCTGCATTTCCATCTCCCAAGTCAGGCTTGAATCTATCTGATATTTGGAAAGTCTTTCTTCCAGTTATTTTGAGGTGACTAGTGAGCTAAAGTGGGTCTCAGTTTGTTTTAATTTTTATTTTGATTTGTTTTCTGGTGGTACACCAGACCCTCACACAAGAATTGGGGCACCACAGCTCTGTATCCATACATGACTATACAGTCATGCAGCAGTTTTTGTTCCAATTTTCAAGCTAGTGACTGACCATTCATGAAGAAAGTACATAGCATTAGATACATGAATAGGTTTTCTTCCCAAGCCAGAGCAGAGGGAGACTTTTTTGTGTGATGTGATGAAGAAGAGGCTTACAAGAAAGGCCAAAGGTACTTTGGGTACCTTACAAGGTACCCAGAAGGCTGGGGATGCTGAATCCTCCTCTTTTACCTGAGTTGGTGCCTCCAAGCCTGTGGTTGTAAGATATGGAGAAGGAAAGTAAAGGAGCTCGGTGTGTAACAATGTCCTGCAAGCAGTGAGGAGGGAGGGTGAGCTGAAAGGTTGCTGGTTCCTAGAGCAGAAGCCAGAGAGCCTGGACTGGACTGGTTTTGTCTCCATGCTGTGATTCACTCTGCCACTGTGGGCATTTGGTTTTGGACCTTAACTTTTCTCATCTGTAAAACAACTGCAAACCTACAAGAGCATTGTAGTTTGTAACTGGTCTGTTACGTGCTTTGAGATCTCAGAGGCTAAAGGCAAAATGCTACAACAGTTCTGAACATGAGGTAGGCACCCCAGTGTGTGTTCATTCTTGGCTGCAGCACACTGCCGCCAGCCAACCTGAGAGCTCCAGCTGCATCCTGCTCCCCATAAGCACTTTGCAATTATGTCTCATTGTACGGCCTTTTTGTTCAGCAACTCACTGGCTTTTCTCGCATCAAATGAATTATTCAGCAGCAGATTTGTGTTCTTGTTTTTAACAACAGCAGCAACAATACTTCATGCTCAGAGAGTCCCTTCAGAAGTGTGCTTGAAACATTATTTGCTAAATTCTTCCATAACCTGCAATGTGAGATGGGGTTTGTTGAGTGCTTGGAGAAATGAGGCTTGGTACTGCTCTGTAACTGGGCCAGGTAACGCGGGGAACAGATCTAGGAGAAGTCCAGCTTTTACTGCTCTGCACAGCGTTTCTTCCCCTCTGAGCTGCTTTTCAGCAATGTAGTCCCGAGCCAAATCCTCAATTGCTTTAATCAGCATTATTTCTTTAAACACCACAGGGAGATGCCAACATTTGTCTGGATCTGGACCACGCTTTCAAGCTAAATTCCCTCGGGCTTTCCACAGATACCTGGTATTTTTTAGATGCCTTTGGCTTACTGCTCCCATCAAGAGTGGTGAATGTTGGAACTGTTTAATCTCTGGGCACATGCAAGACACTGTACGATGAGATGGATGCTGCATGCTTGTTTGTGGTCGCTTCACCCACTCTTCAGAGGGACTCTTGCTTGAAGATCTTACACAGCAACATACATTACAGGCTTTGTAGCATTTCTGATAGCCCTGAAAAGGCAGAGATTTACTTGTCCGACAAGCAGTGACTTTGTTTCAGTAGTTAATGCATTTAAACATGAGCCCAGTCATGGAGCCTGCAATGATTAGGAGGTTTGACTGGTGTTCTACAGCACAGTTCAGTGTAACCAAGTGGCTACAGACTTGAGTCTGCTCTTGCCATGGGTCTCCCAGTCAGATCCAGTTCAAGGCTGGCTTTTCTGTTGGCTGAAGATATTCAGCGATGTTAGATGAAATCTATGGGCTGCACTGCCTGTGATCCTTGCCTAGAAGCTTTCTGAAAGAAATGTCTCTCTTTTGACTGTGGAATGCTGGGAAAATAACTTACAGGGCATGAAGAACAACATGATGGGTCTGAATTTTTGTTCTGTTGTTCTTAAGTGCTCACATCTTGTTCAGGCATTATTAATCCTGCTTGCTCTGGATGATCTGAATGTGCTTCACTCTGTAGGGTGATCTAAAAGAACAGGAGTTGCTTTTGAGTGATGTTCCCAGCAGGCTGTGACTCTCAGCTGTAAAGTAGTGTTTTTCTTAAATGCTAAAGGACTGCAAAGCCCTGAAGATCTTGTTAGCAATACTACAAAAATGAAACAGTTATACTGATTTCCTCCTGCCCCAAAGCTGGTAATTTGTGTCTTAAAATTTGTCTACGCATATCCTTTTAAGACCAGAGACATGCAGATCTGTTCATTGTGTGGATGAAGAACTGTGATTCCTCATTTCATGAAATGTAATTGTTTCTCAAATAGGATGCATCTCAGTAAGGAGTGTTAGATGTGAAATTAAAGCGGGAATGAGCAGAGCAGTCTGGGATGAGACTTGGATGTGAGTCAAAATTGTCTTGCTACTGCAAGGAATGCAAAACTTCTTATTAGAATCATATAAGTAGGCCTATCATACATAGGACCTCTGAAATAATGTTTTCGCTCCCTCTTGTGCTGGGAGGCTGCACCTGGAGGACTGTCCTGTTCCCAGCACTGCACTCAAATACAGATGGAAGTCACCTGGAAGTAATCCGAATGTAAGCCAGGGGGACAGAGAAACTCACTCAGCTGAAGAAATGTTGATAAAAGCTGAAAAATCAGTTCTAGAGAAGAGGCTTTCACAAAGATCAGAGATTTCTGTAAAGAAAAAGAATAGATTTGTCAAGCCTGCTAGCTAAAACAAAAATTAATTGGTTGAAATCACTGCAAAGGAGACTTAGTTTAAGCTTTAGTAAAAAGTCTCTTACCTTTCCATCTATGTAGGCTGTGGTATTCTGTCATAGGAGGCCTTTAAGAACAGGTTAGACAAACACCTCTTGGGAGCAGTTTAACTTAGTCTGACCTAATTGCCTTAAGGCAATGGGGTGATGTAGGTGCTCTCTTGACGATCTTTTCCAGGCCTATTTTCAGAGTTAGTATTGCTTCAGCTTTATGGTATGAGATGATATGGCTTGACTTGCTCATCATTAATAGAGCTCTGACATTCCTGAAGGGAATCTGTGTTTACATTGGTGATGAGTGAAAGGAGAGATTCCATCTTTTATTAGACAGCTCTCCTTTATTAGTTAACTAATTCCATCTGACGTTGGATGACAGAGATGTAAAAATCTAGGATCCCTCTAGCTCCGTGTCAGTCTCTGGACAAATAACAGTTGGAGTAGGAAACTGCTGTCCCAGACCACTGCAAGGAAGAGAGATCTCTTAAGGACAGCGTGTGTCTTAGAAGATCTATTTCTTGAGAAGAAAAGTATTGTCAGAAATAAAACCTTGCTCATTTTATAATGAGAATCCTTGCTAACAGCACTGTAGGGCTCCTCATTATTCTGTTGATTTGAATTCAGACTCTGTACGCTATAAATTAGAGGATTAGAGTCAAGCTGCACAGTTACCTGTAATCTGCAGATCCAGACCCTCTTAGCGTGTACAGCTTTTCCTTTTCTACTCTCATATGGCAGTCATTTTCCAGAAGCCATGTAAGGTGAAGGGAAGCTCAACTCCTGTGCCATAGCGGCCCAGCATAGCAAACAAAGATGACTAAGGTAAAATGTTACTTCTATTCTATTCCTTGAGCAAATGGATATGACAGCGATACCTCTTACTCATTTTCCCTATTGAGATGATGGCAGACTTTGCAGAGTGACTGTTAGCTCCTCCACGTTGCCAAGCTGATGTCGGGAGACTGATCTCCCAGACCAACAGCCTTAGGTTTGCTGAAGAGCAGCTTAAGCTCTACAGGTTGAGGTGAAAGCCTCAGTTTGGGGTGCTGCTGGGACATGTTGGTTTGGCCATATCCAAGGCTGGTTTCTGTGTTGCTCAGCCCTCCCACCTTGCTGGGCTGGGGACAAGTATAGGGAGCCACTGACTAGGTAGCTGTTTTTGTCTACTTATACAAAAGCCCAGGCCTGTGTGATACATGAACAGGCAGCACTGCCTGACACAAATATTAAAAGATGATGAAGTGAGTCCTTCTGAATCACAGTAGCTTAGAACAAGTCATGGCTTTTTACGGTTTGTTTGGTATGTTTGTAGCCCTTATTACTTAGGTTTTAAAGGGCATCTAGAAATAGGAACATACCCCCAGGACAATGGTGCAGCCTCAGCATCAAGGCACTGTGGGCTAAAAGAGGTGCAGTGAGAGCCAGCAATGGGGATATGCCAGTCTGGGCCACTCTGGCTCCTCCAGGCTGCAGAGCTGGTGTCAGGGTCCGGCCTCTGGGTGACCCCATTTGTTCTGCTCAGGCACTGCCCATGCCTGCATTTTGGTGAGCATCCTGGCAGGGCAGCCAGATTTTACCAGAGATCTGAAGGGCCCTGTGAAAGTTTGTTCATCTTGGCTCACAGGGCTTATTTCAGGAATGGGCTTATAAGCTCTCCCTGTGTCAGTGCTCAGAGCTTTGCCAGCAGGCAGCCGAGCCTCAGAGATAACCTACTGAAGTCAGCAAGCTGTTGGTTGGATCTAATTCAGTCCTAGCAAGATGCAGGAGGGCAGCTCTGACTGAGGGAATATGCCATTTACATGTGGCCATTTTTCTAAGCAGAAGTTTGTAGGAGGCAATATGAGACAGCTGGGTTTTATCTGATGCCAAAAGATTTGCTGTAGCCCAGCATTGCTCCTGTGTGAAGAGGAGGAATGCTGCAGAGCATAGCTCTGTCAGCCCTTTTTGGGGAGTTGCTGCCACAGTCTCTTCAGCCTGAGCCTGCTCCTTGACACACTAAGCTGCTTCTCTGGGTTGTCATCACTGACCAAGAATACCCCTGGTAGCCAGGCTGGTTACAAACCACCCATTGTTGTTTAAAGGAAGCAAAAATCCTTGTGTTCCCAACTGTAAATCCTCCAGCTGTCTTTGCTAAGCAAAATCGAGGGAATGCTTAGTCCATCTGTTTCATTCTGGGTAATCTGAATATGTACTTTTTCTAGTGGCCAATAAGATACATTTTAATTTAGTATCACAAGCACAGCAGCAGTTTCTGTCTAGAAGAAGAGTTGAAGATGCTGCTGCAGGAGAGGAACAAGGGGGGCTGCATTTGAGTTTGAGTCACTGCTGAAACAGAAGCATTGACAGCTAAAAAATTCCCCCAGCAAATTGGAACAGCAGCGTGCTTATGGACAGTTTTACAAAAGGGCTGCGATCTGAAGTCATCAGGGAAGTCACACTCCTTGTGTGTCAGCCTCAAAAAACAGTATTTGTTTCGGGTCCCAAAACAAGTCTGTCACCAAAGCAAATAATGAAGGTGGGTTACCACTTCCAGACATTACAGATTTTAAAACAACAACCTTATGCGTGTCCTCCTGCCCCAGTACAATTTATCTACTTCCCTATTTTCTCATTCTCTTCTGTTTTACTCCCTGTTGTGTCTCCCATTCCAGAATTCCCCCCTCTATCATGGAGCCAGAGCTCCTGCCAGCTCCTTCCTTCAGATGTGCAGGTTAGGGGTATCTGTGTCTCTTTCTCCTCTGTTCCTTTTCCTATTCAAACTCCCTTTATAGATGCTGTCAATACGACTCTTTTCTAGATTCCTTAGTTCTTTACATCCCTCTGCTTCTGTCTTTCTTCTCTCTCACCCAAGCAGGGTCTCAGGCCATGAACTGGATATTCTTTGACTGATTTGTTGTGAGACTTTTCATTCAACCTGTTTTTTCCCATTCACAAAAGCTCTCCTTTTCCTTTGCATTTCCATTACTGTGGGGAAATGTCAGTGTCTGGATATTAACATCTTACAAAGAACCCCCCCACAGGAAAGGCTTTCAAAAACCAAAACTTTCTGCTCTTCAGCACTTTACCATGGTGGCATTTCAGCTCAAGACTTTTTCTGTTTCCCAGTTACCTGAAAAATACTGCTTTTATTTTAAAAAGTGACCTTACCTGGCTGCAGTGACTGCTGGGCTTAGTCCTCTCTGCAGAGTGGGTTTTATTCCCTCCAGTAGGAAATCAACAAAGCCCTGAACCAAAGGAGCTGAGATGGGGTGGGAGTCTCCCTGGTGCAAAATAGGGAGACTCTTCTCAATGACTTTAGATTCTGTGGAGCTGCCACCCCTCATCAAGAGATGTCTTCTGCTGCCCCGTGTCTGTTCAGTTCTTGTAAGACAAGATGTTTAGGAGTTACGGAAGAGGCAAAGCCACATTTCTGGCTGCCAGGCTGGTTCAGCTTGGACAGGGAAGATCTAACCAACACTAAGTGGGTGGGATGGGATGGACAGCCTCACAAGGTCTGGTGCAGCTCTGCCTGCACTGCTCTGCCCTTGAGACTGCAGTCTATGGCCGCTTTGTGCCCCTGCACGTGCACACTCATACACACATAGAGTAGGGAACGCCTCCAGAAATGATGGAAGAAATACAGTTGGTCAAGATGATTTTGTCTTAAATCTAGCTTCAGTTACAAGCAACCAGGTCTTCTTCTTTTAAAGTTTTTTGTGTTTTTTTTCTTGGCAGAATTCTTTATACAAAGCTTCTCTGCCATCTTCAGTGCTCAGAGTTTGCATGTTGGATGTCAGCATTTCACTGCAGTCAGCACCAAGCCTTTACAGCACTGAGCTAAGCTGAGGTCTAATACAGAAAATGTACAGTTTCACATGAATCACAGTTTTGATTTGTCGATCTGACAATAGACAAGAGAACATATGCTCAGATGCTTCTGTTAGCCCAGCTCTAAGGAGAAAACAGCTTAACAAGGAGAGCACAGTGGTGATTCACCCTTCCTCTGAGCTTATCTGCCATGGCTCCTGTAGGCTGCGGTGGGCAACAGGGAGCTCTGGTGAGAGCCATGTGTGACAGGAGCCTAAGCACAGGCAGTCAGGGGAGATCAGGTGGCACAATCCCTATGAGGATTATACTGCCTTCACAGCCCCAGCCAAGTTCACCTTCTCCTTCCTTAATTCTCTCCCCAGTTCCAGCTGGCTCTGCCACGTGTTATTTCCTCACCAGTGATGGGCAGTTGCCAAAGGCAGCTACCAGCTGGCAGAGGCCCCTACACCCCAGCAGGCAAAAGGAGCGGAGGGGAGCCCTCTGGAAGGAAGAAAAAGTTGTACAAGTTAGTTATTGTGGAGCCACAGCTATTTATAAAACTGGGCTGGCAACGAAGGAAGCAGAAAAGCTGTGGGTAGGGCCTGTGACGCCAGCCTGGCAAGGCAGCTTTGTTCTCCCTTGCTATGGCTGGATAGTGCAGCACATTGGGCTTGCAGCTACAGCTACTGTGTTTTTCCCCACCTAACATGACCAGTCATTCTGCCAAAGTCTATCTGCTCTCAGGCTTGTACTATGATGTAGCTATGGTGAGTGGGGAAGACTGAAGGCCATAGGGCTAGCAAGATGTTGTGGGGAAAGCCAGAGGCCATGGTGCAGGCAGGAGGCTGTGGGGCAGGAGAAGCAATGCCTGGCAGAGGCAGCCCGGGCTCATGCTGCTTATTGCAGAGCAGAGGGGAAAATTTGTAGGGGCAGTCTCCTGTTCCCCCTTTCTGGTGAATAGGTCAACTTGTTAAACCCATTTCCTGCATCAGCAAGTGAAAAAGATTTGGAGTCTATTCAGTGTATTTGCTGCTATATAATTTTGCTAGGAAAATTGAGAGGGAGAGGTGTATTGTGTTTCTTTCCATCCTGCCTTATTTCCTCTCCTCCCCCTTGTCCTCTTATCTGTCCTTGTAACACAACAGATGTTTTCCATAGGATAATGAGGGGGCACGAAGCTGGGGTAACAAGACAATTTCCTGGGCAGTACACAATCTATTCATTTCCTGATTCCCCACCATAACTACTGCTGGAAGCAGTTGCTGTAGGCACAGCTTTGCAGGCTGAATGATTTTGAGCTGGCCCTTTGTTATGACAAAGGAAAATCTGTCTCTGGGAAACAAAAAGGAATCCTATCCTCTCCCTACCTCCATGAGACCACTTACACCCCTTTCCAGCTCACAGGCTGCTAACTGCCTCAAAGTCATATGTTGACACAAGTTTCTTCTTATGTTCTTGTCTGGTATCTATGAATTTATCTTCCCTAAGCTGTAGCTGAGGAAGGCGTCTTTTCAGCACCTTCACTGAGGCAACAGGGAGGCTGCTGGTATGGTAGCATAGCCTGCAGCATTTAGCACCTGAGGAGCTTAGAGGAACTACTCAGAACAACCTCTGGAAATCTCATACCAGCTGCAGCAATACAAAGTCCTGCTAATTGGTTATGCAAATCCATGAATAGAATTAAGGAACCTGTTAATTAACTGCACCCTCCCAAGCACCCCATCTGGGCGGCATACCACTGTGCTTCCTTATTTAAATAGCCCCTTCCCAGACCTCTTAACTGCTTTGTGGAGCATGAAGCTCAGGAGGAACACCAGGGTGCACAAGCAAAGGTGAGCAAACAAGCAGAGAAGAGGGGTATAGGTGTCCTGTGTGTATTTGGTGTGGTTTTCCCTTTGCTACACATACCCTTCCACTTCCCTTCTCCTTCCCCTACAAATAGAAAAGGTGAGGGTACAATCAAGGGTTTGAGCATAAAGGAAGGATAAAGAAAATAAGTCAGACAAAGCCCTTGAAGATCCCACATGACCCACCCCAAGAACACAGCTGCTTGTCAGTCTGCTGGGCTGAATTCTGGGGAAAACATTCACACGGATGTAATTCTTGGAAAGTGAAACAGAGACGCGCTGCTAAGGGGGTTGCCCTGCGCTCAGTGTCATCTTCAACTTCTGGGCTCCTGAGTTTTCCAGCAAGCACGAATAGCCAGACCTCTGCCTACCCGTCAATGCTGAAAACCAATCACTCTTAAATTAAACAAAGACTTCTGCTCTGTCCACATCACTTTTTCCAGCTGCAGGGATTGACACGTATTTGGAAAAATTCTGCAGCCAGCGTGTGTTTATCATCTCACGCTTTCGTAAATGATTGCACTGGAAGAAGGAGGCCTCCCTCTTTGCTGCCCCCTCCAGCTGGAAAATCAACTCTAATCTGACTGTCCTTTTTCCTGCTGTGCATCCTGCCAATTAAAACTAAGTCTTGTTATTAACTGCAAATAATGTGGCTAAGCCTTTGGTCATTTTTTTTTTTCCTGCTTTAATTCTCATTCTGCCCATAAACCTTTATTTGGCTTGTAGTTTGCATCTCATGATTGGCTCAGCCCTCTCTTGATTCAACCCCAGTTCTTGCTTGCTCTCAGCCTCCCTCCTGCTCTGCCAGGTATCTGCCATGCCATTTTGTTCCTGCTGTTTTCATATGTAATGGGTGAATGGACTTCCAATTACTCTGGAGACATTTTAACTGTGCTGGATACTTGGAGGGGCCTGCGTTCATTCCCCTGTATACTGTATATTGAGGACCTATGCCTATACCACCTGGTTGAGCTAGAGACTTGTTTGCTTATTTTGGCTTTCAGGATTTGTATTCTCACATTGCCGTTTGACTGCTCAATACAAAAACACCACTGACCTGTAGTGGACATTACCAGCTCCATCAGAGATTGTCTTCTCACGGTGTAACCAACTGCTGACAGCAGTGAGTGGGTAACTGGGGTGGGATTTGGTGGCCCCTGAAGACACCTCAGGAGCTGGCAAGTACTGCTTGTTGTAAAAAAAAAAACTACTTAACTATGGGCTCTGAAGATTTTGTTGGACACATGAAGCCCTCTGTTTTGGGGGTTTGATAGTAACTTCTCCCCTTAACATCCCATTTTTATTTCACTCTTCTGTTTCCTGATGAACAGTTCTTGGACAAAACCACAACTTTCTCCTTGGGTATTCTTAAACTCAGCAGGTGCCAGGAGCTCAGCTTGCTCATAGTCTTTTATGGCCTTGCTCTGCTAGAGCTGAAGAACCCCTTAGTGTGCTGGAACTCAAATATGCCTTCTCTTCCTGCAGAAGACAAAACCTTTTAGGAATTCTTCAAGGCTCTTCCCCATTCCCCTGACATGCAGACACATGTAGAGGTAGTGATATGTCTGCACATCTTTCCAGTTAGACTGCAAACTGTACTGGATTGTTTGATATTGCAAGGCAGAGCTGGCTGCTGTGGGGAGGAGCTCTGTGGCTTTGGTGGCGTTGCTGCTCTCTTTCCTTCCCATGCACAGAACCTCCACATGGACTTCTGTGCATCTTTCTCCCAGGCTTTGTGTTACAGTAGAAACACACAGATGCTACATACCTGGCAAAAACAGTTTCTGACTCTCTTTTCTCTCTGGTGACTTCCTTCTTTTAGCTTCTGGTGTGATGGAGGTACCCTGAGTGCCAAGGTATGTAAGGACAACTCTTTTCTGAAGAAAGTAACTTGTTATGTAGTGCCTGAAGGCTCTTAGAGATCTTTTTCATAGGCACATTCACATACTTCCCACTTTCCTCCATACTTCACAGTGCACCTGGAGAGAAAGATGTTGAGCACTGAGGGCACTGTATTTTGGAATAAGCTATGCTCCTTTTATACAGTCAGGAGTGATGTGCTTACCAGAAGCCACTGCAAGGGCTAAAACTGTTACTAGACACAGTAACAGGGCCATGGGCCTACATCTTCAATGAGTGGAAAATGGCTTTCCTTTTATATTAAGGTCACGAGTGAGAAGCCTGCCTCTGCTCGCCTGCACTCTCCTGGGGCAGAGGCTGTGTAGGTGGTGTCCTCTCCTTGTGCATGGCCTGCAGGTTGAATCCTTTTTTCAATCCTAGTAAAGGGCAACGTGCAGCTGTGGGGTGAACTGTCAAGAGCAATATGAAGTACTGGGGAGTCACCTCTATTTGCGTTTGCTGTACACCATAATGTTCATAGGATGTGGAGAACTCCATGCATCTGAAAGGCAGAATCTTTTTCTCTCTCTGTTTTACACAGTACCATGTAAAATAGGCACCCAAGCACAATTCTGCCTAAACTTCTTTTTCTAGTTAACAATAATTTACGGAGTGTCTCTCATTTGTCCTCTGTCTTTAAACCAATGGTTGTCCTAGCAGCAGCTGCTTAGGCATGGGTAGTGGTGGGCAGAGGCACTTGCTATTTCTGGCAGAGATGTATGAGCCGTAGGCTATCTAAAGAGGGTGATGGTGCTGTCCCAAGTACACAGCCCTTTCCTTCACGGTTGCTGCACACAGCATTCCTGGTTTTGGGAAGCAGCTGCTTTCAACCACCCACTTGAGAAATATGAACTTCTGGTGCCATCCCAGGTAATATGTTTCACAACACTGACGTAGGTCCATCTTATCTCAGGGACTTATATGTCATTCTAAGACAGTCTCTTCCCCACCCCCAGTGTGGGCTGGATGTATCCCTGAACTAAAGAACATAGCTTCCTTTTTTTCAGAGACAATGAAAGATTTGCCTTTTCCCTCGATTTCCTCTAGTGACTCTTCCAAGTTTTGGCTGGAAAAAAACTGTCACAAGATATTGCTGCTGGAATGTGAGATTAGCCCACTGTTTGCAAATACCACAGCCAATGGGACCAGAGCACGCAGCACTCAACAGAACTTGGTGTGTTCAGATTTCTGCTTTCTGTGTTTCAGTTTGCACATCTCATCTAAACGCTGAGCGGGCTATCTTGGGGCACACACACTGCACTGGCCACCACAGGATGAGAGCACGTGTTCACCCTGAAGCTGGGAGTGATCCCCTGTGGCCCAGTGCGGTGGGGCAGCCCCACTGGAGATGTGTGTGGCACTTACTGATTCCATTGCTGGCAGTTTCAGAAAAGAAACCTTGAGCCAAGGAGCCTGAACTCACAGAAGTGATCAGACTGCCGCAGTAGGTCTAAAAGACCCTTTGGGCTGCTGAAATGGCTTCCAAAGCTGTTGGTCCTGCCCTGTTTGTTGGCAACATGTTCTGCTAAGAAAGAAAAAAGAGGACACAGGAAGCACCAACACAAGGTGGGAGAATCAAGACCTCAATCCAATGTACTAGTAATACTTAGCACTGTACATCACTATACTTACAAACATGAACTAGTAAATCCTCACAACACCCCTGCGAGGTAGGGAAGTATTATTATCCCCAGTGTACAGATGGGGAAACTGAGGCACAGAGAGGCTAAGTGACTTGCCCAAGACCACACAGCAAGGCATTGGCAGAGCTGGTACATGAATGGAGACGTCCCTGTCCCCCACCCCACGCAAACCCCACTAGATGATGTTGCCTGTCTGGATATGGGAAACCCACAAGTCCCTTCTAAAAGGAATGCCTGGACTTGTTGCCTATTAATAATTTTTATTTGCCTTTAATGAATTATTTCACAGTTTTTCCCTCATACTGTACACCACACTTTGACAGTCTATTCAGCCTTCTGTGGTACCCCACAACCTTCTCCTCTGGCACTGGGACAGCTTCGGGGGTATTGTAGGGTGCTCTGTGCTTTCATTAACAGGATGTTTAGAAACAGTTTCACTGGAATTGGATTGGGAGCATGTGAGCTCTCAATGGAAACTGATAGCACACACTGGAGAAGCAGGCAGGGGGAGCTGATGGTAAAAAGGCATTTGCTGTCCCCTGTGAAATCACCAGTGGTCTCTTGGTTTCTTAGCTCTTCTAAGCTCCATCGATCACTCAGAGTAGAAACTGTTTGTCTCCAGCTTGTCTGGTCAGGAAGGAGTTGTCTGGGGGTTGCTTCCCTACAGGTAGTAGCAGTCAGCTCAGGACCAGAGAGGTCCCCCTACATTGCCTCCTCCAGGTGTGTGACACTGTCTTGGAACAAGGCTGGCTGTAGCCATTGTGCTCTCCTGCCATGGGGAAGGGGTATTACCGTGGTTGGCAATGGTAATTGCTGCAGCCATACCCAGCGTCTAAGTCTCTTTTTTCAAAACCAAGATTCAATGAAGAGCAAGGGAGAGTGGGTGGATGAGGAGATGGGGATGAGGCAGAGCAAACAAGAAAATCCACCAAATGGGCTTCTGGGAAGGAAATGTTCCCCTTTGGGCACTTCAGCTGAAGCGGCTTCATTTTCACAAGGCTTCTTTCTCTCTCTGGGAACATCTGCTGAGCTTCATCTCTGTCAGCTGGATATATCGTATGACATTGGTATCTGCAGGGAAAGAGCACACACATGCACGTAGAGCGGTTACGACTTCCTGTGAAAGACAGACACACCACACCTCTCATCTGCGGTGCATCTCCTGTTGCCGGGCTCCGGCACTGCCTGCAGGAACAGCTCCAGTGGGAAGGGGCTCTGATCCAAACCCTCAAACCAAACAGGCATAGAAACATTGTTTTATCTGTGTAGAGAGCTGGGAGATCCCCGTGCAAGTGGCAAGTCATCTTTTTCCTTACAGTATTTCGTTGCACTAGCGCAGTGCACACAACACACAAGTTTTGCCATTCACTCAAGGCACAGGTTGATTTGCACAAGCATATCTCCAGAAAGACCTCATGCTTCTGCAGCCAAGGTCACTCCTATCTCCAATTACATTGATTTACTATCACGAGAGCTTGGCATCCACATAGTAGCAAATGGTCTGTGATACCAGAAGCAAGCAAGCATAAAAAATAACTGCTTTCACTTATGTATTAATTTAAAAATGGTTCTTTGCTCACAGCTATACTCAGAAGGCCAACCAGGGCCAGCTTTGTCCATTATAAGTTATTACAGCTTCAGAAATCAATCTGAAGCACACTGCATCCATTCTGCCCACAGTGAGAGAGCAATCTCATCTCTTCCTGATCCAAACAGCAACGTGCCCCACACCAGCTGGGAAAGGAGAAGTGCTTGAGCTTCCAAACAAATGAGCACATTACTGGTACCGTGCCAGCTGCTAACAAGTGCAGGTACTGCACCCACCAAAGGAGCTGTGGGTGCAAAGTTTCCTTTAAAATTGAGAGGGGGACACCTCTATTGTGCCCTTCAGCTTAAGTGGAGGTCATGGGAGATGGTTCAGCCCCTCTTTACACAGAGCTCTCCACATGTTGCAGCAGTGCTGTTGTGACTTTCCAAGCCATCTCTGGTGAGATGGGGCTCTGGGCTAAGCCTTCTGCAGGCTCACCAACATCACCCAAGTCAGTTCAGAGGACAGAATGCAGTGAATTAGCTACTTGTCCCATTCAGGGAACCTTAGCGAAGCGAAGATTTCTGCTGTCACTTGCATTGGATAAGGAGCAGCAGCACTCCATACCAGCCTAACCAATTTTAAAGCAGCCATTTAAAAAAAAGCAGAATTAGTTTCAGTTGCACAGCCTCCAGAAGTGGAGCAGTTCAGCTGAGGGGGTGGCCCTGAGTGTTTGGCCTCCCTTCACTCTGCCTGCTCTGCCCTCCTAGGACCTGATGGCTTATCACACAGGTAACCATCCTCTCTGTTGGGCTGCACAGCAGGCTGCCAGGTACCTTTGGCCTAGGGGCAAGGTAGGTAGGTACTGATGGCACAGCCTCACTCACCTGGGAGATTGCAACATGCATAGGGAGCCAGGGGCAAAATAAGGTGCAGCTGACAGGAGGTGGAAGAAAGTCTAATAGCAAGGTAGCTAAAAAAAATCTGCTGGTAGGTGGAGACATATTTTGTTTCTCCTTTGAGGGCTACTGCTTTACTAGAGAGGAGTAATGAGTAGCACTTTGCTTCTGGAAAAAAATAAAGCCTTGTCTTTTCCTTTAAATAATACTGTGCTACTCTAGCTCTGTATGCAGGAGTATTTCAAAACTAAAAGGTAACAAGCAGAAGGTTCTGTTGTTTCTCAGTGAGGAAGTACTGATGTGTAAGTAACAGGTAAGGGCAGCCTAGGGCCTGGTTAGGCCCACACCAAAAGATGGTGATGCCGCAACAGGAGTCCATCTCTTGGCTCTCAGGCTATGCCTATGGCCTTTTTGCTGTGTTGCTTCTCCCTGTAGCTTCAGGGCTGGTCGTGTGCCTCTGGGGTAGGCACTGTGGCCTGGGGCTTTGTTCCCAGGACCAGAGTCCTGAGCATTAAGGCCAACTCCTTCTGTGTAGCATGAGAAGTTGGCCTGGTGCACAGGCCTTCTGACCTGAGTGCTGTAGGGCTGGCAGACTAACTATGGGTGTCTGGTGTTCCTACTGCTGTAACAGCCACATCCTTTCTTGCTGTATATATTCACTTCTTTCCCCTCAAATACCCTGCAAGTTCTCAATAATCATAAATAAAACAGTGCAACAATAGCCTCAGATAGTCTGAGGGTAAAAGGGAAGAGTCTGATGCAGAGCTGAAGGCCACAACTCTTTTTTGTATACATTAAGGGTCTTTGGGGACAGTTTCTGGTATGTCTCTGCAGTAAGTAGTGGTATTTGAAGCTGTTGCTGTTGAATACATCAGTTTTTATTTCAAGAAGGAATGAGGGATGCCAAATAAATAGTATTCCTGAGAGGGAGAAAAAAAGAACAACAATACAGATTTTAAAAAGTGGTTCAGCTAGAAAGACTTTTTCACATCTGAGCCTTATCAGAACCTCAAGGTTAAGATAACTTATTTTCCTCTGTTTTTCTTTACACAGGCTTCCCTATTGCCTGGTTCTGGCATGGGCTGAAAGCAGAAGGGCACACTGTAAATAGGCTAAACTGAGCTTTTAAGCACACTTGCTCAGCAGTGTGGGGTGCGCAGCTGTGCTGTCAGACTGCCCAGAGCCTGGGGCCAAGCATGACAGATGGGACTGGGTGCCTTTACAGGAGGTGGAAGGGGAATGGGATCCCAGTGCTCCTCCAGGACACTGTCGCTGCAGGAGCCCAGCAGGACCAGGACACTGCGTGTAGCCAGCTCTGACTATCTCTGTTGCCTCCTCTAGCTCAAGGCACAGCAGCACCACTGTACTTACTCCTGTTCCACACCCAGCTTTCACTCTGTGCTCACAGGTGTGGCTGGAAGAGCTGCTCTCTGGGGTTTCCCTTGCCCATGGCTTCTGTTCGACCTTCTTGTGGTTCTTTAATTTTCCTCCAAGTCTTGCAAAATTTATTTCTTTTCACAGAAATGGTTTGAATAAGTGTGGTTTTTATCTCATTATCAGGTGGTCTATTGAAAAATAAAAGCACCATTGTGGCCCTCTGCCCCCTTCTGATTTCAGGTAGGCTGGCATACAGGTGGCTGGTCTGACTAGCTTAGGCTGCTTGGGTATATAATCAGTTTGCTTCCCAAATTAATTATTTTGGTTTTGGACATGTGGATGGCAGATACTTGAACAGGCCTGAGGCTGACTTCATGGCACAAGTTGAAGCATCCCAATGAATGCTTTTAGAGTTAATGTCTGAGCAGAGAAGAATGCTGCTCTTCTAGAGAGATGCTGGGAGGCATGGCTGTTGGGACTGCAAATAGTCTTCTGTTTTTGCTAACCTGAAAAAGTTTGTTCTCATATTCATAAAATGTTTTGGTGGGTATGAATTCTTCCCCATCCTGTTTCCTTCTCTAAAAATAAGGTGAGGAGGGAACTAGGTGGGATCCATTCCACACAAAGATGGCATTCCAGCAGCACTGGTACCTTCCAGCCTGTGCTGCAGCCTCTGAATTAGCCTGCAGCTAACATCTTTAGGCACTCAGTGCAAACTTGCTGCCCGAGGGGAGAATCCTTGAAGTAAGGCTAAGGATAAAGTGAGTTGTGTCCATCCCTGTGGAAATCAATAAAATCAGATAGAGACTAAGTCTTGTGAAAAGAAATGCAAAGGAACTCAATGTAAAGTCACATTCCTCCTTCCCATACCTGTCGGCTGGCGGGATCTTGCCTCTTTCAAGTAGTAGAGTGCCTTGTTGTAGTCACCCAGGTGGTAAAATGCAACTCCCGACCGGTAGAGTGCCTTGAAGTTCTCGCCTTCTTTCTGCAGCACCTTCAGGCAGTACTCCTTGACGCGCTCATAGTTCACCAGCTCGGCCTGGAGCAGGCAGGCTGCAGGGCATGGGGAGAGAGAGAGCAGGGAGGGTTACGGCTGCATTTCTGCTCCTGCAATCTGCACAGGCAAAAAGAGTAGCCTAGGTGAGGGCAGTGACTCACTCGTGATTCAGAAAGGGTGCAGTCACACGCATTGTTTGCCAAATCCAATTGTTCACCATTTAAATACCAACGCTTCTATTTTTGCAATTTCAGACCGATTAGATTGTTTGTTCTGGGGCTTAGGGGGGGAGCGAGAACATAAACATCCCCCTGGAGCCAGAGTTCCACGTGATCTTGTGGTAGTGACTGGCTTAGCCTGGAGTAGAATCATTTCTCAGCTTAGGAATAGGGCTTGGAACAGTACAGAAAAGGAGGTCAAAAAATAATTATCTGACAAGAGAGAGAAAAAGGAACTAAATTAGATTAGATATTGGTCTTAATGGTCCAAGGATGCTGAGTTTATAATGTATTGTCTTTTATGCAGGAGGTCCTATATAGTGTTTTTCTGTAGGAATCAACGAGGGGCCTTGCTCTGTTGGAATGTGCTGTTAGTAAAGCTTCCACCTGGAGCTATAGTGCAGGGAAAAAATGTGCTGGGCTGTGTGCTTTTTGCTAAGTACTGCAACGAAGGTTCAGAACAAGAGGCCAGTTCTCCTGACTTCCTAAAGGAAAGGTGAACAGTGGTAAGGAAACAGCCTGCTGAGGGCTCAGTGCTGAAGGGCAATTGCTGCAGAAACGTCAAGGAGTTGAGGGAAATCCCCACAGTGAGTTTCCCTCAAGGAGGGGGAGATCCCTGAGACATGCTTTACAGATGGCCTGCTGATCGCCACTCTGGGTTTTCTGTAGTGCTCACTCTGGGCTCAGCTTCTTTTGGCTTACTGGGCATTGAGATGGTCTTGGGGAACACCAATGAGAATAGGACACACTGAAGCCACAGATCTACAGGAAATGAAGAAAGCTGTTATGTCCACAAGCTCTTCTGGTGCTACAACCCAAGGCGAGTTTGGGAATGACACCATCTGGGGAGGAGAGAGGGGGGGGGGAAGGCAGGATGCTGCTGCAAGGATCAGTTCAGAGGCTGGCAATGTCAAGTGCCAGGGCATGGGGAGAAATTTCCCCTAACAGGTGGTGTTATTCAGTGCCTCTTTGGCAAGGAGACTCACTGCTCCTGGAAATCCAAGTCATCACTGTTCACGTGTCACCAACAAACAGCCAGACTTCATTTTTTGCATAGTAACTGTGGCCGAGATAAGTCAGTGCTGGATCAGGAAAATGACTCGGTTCTAGATCTCCCTTCTGCTGCACCCCTTCAGTAAGCCCTGCACCTTCTCTGTAACTCACTTTACATTCTACGGACAGGAGAGTGGCCTAGATGATCTCCAGGGATTTGTTCCAACCTAGATCAGCCTGGGCCTATCATCAGTTAATGTGGATGGAATGCAATCCTAACCCACATATACATTTGAAGTTTAAATAGCTAGCTGGAAATGATTATAAACAGCCTTTCACCTGTAGAGAATCTATGGTACAGATGCACTGAGCAAGGAGTGCTAAACTTGCCCCACTGCTGGTCTGTTTGGTTGAGTAGCACATTATTTACTAATTAGATCTTTGTCCCATTTGCTTTAGTGATGGACTTCCAATGTACTTCAGTAGCTCCTGACATTGAAGTGCATGGGTATTAGAAAGGCATCTGACTGCTTGCTAATGATTGTCAGTTAAAAAAAAAAAAAAGCATACCTTTCTAAAAGCTTGGTAGCATTTCCTTACCCAGAATTTGTCCCTTCCTATTTGTCAAACATTGATTTTTCTCACTCTATTTCTAATGGAGCTTGAAATGACTGTGCTTTGTTTTCCTTTGTTTTTTTGAAGCTATTAAAAAAAAAAAAAAAAAAAGACAGTGTAAATTTACTGCTGGCTTCACAGCCCTGGAAACTGGATTGCTTTGTTTGTCTGCTGCCCAGTAGCATGTACAGCAGTGGCAGCAGCTTTCTGCACGCTGCCAATCTGATCCAGTCTTTCACGTCCTGGGAAACTGCCTTGCAGAGCAACCAGGTGGGGGATTTCGGTTTGTTTACTACTCGGTATTTCCAGCTATCAGCATAGAAGTTACTGTGAAAATGACAGGCAGACGGACAATGCATATTAACTCAGTAATTCTATATTGGACTTGCTTCGTGGATTAATTTAAAAGAAAACTACCCCAAAGCCTGCTAATTGATAACCTGAAATGTGCTTCCGGAGATCTAGCTGGGTTCTTTCTGTGGCTCATGTTCACCGTAAAGATTCTGCAAGGCAGTGTTAGTAACCATGCATATGGCTGGGAAAAGTCATTACCACATGGCTAGCAGGAGAGATGCGTGTTTATCGGAACAAAATGAGCAGATGGATGTGCAGGAAACAGTTATGCTGGAGGAGATGGCCATTTGGAGCACCAACGTTGGAAGTGGCTGTTGTAAATGAACCTGGAGGGAGAACCTCACTTATAAATATTTAGAGGTGCGTGCTTTTAGCTCTTGTGCACTGAAATGACCTTAATGGATTGTGATTAAATGCAAATATTGAGTCTGTTAGTAATTCAGCTTTCAAAAATGGAAGACACGTGGCACCCTTGTATTCCCGCACAGCTCAGTCAGGGGAGAATTGTTTTGAAAATGTCATTTTCCTAAACAGACGTGTGCATTTCTGGCTGGAAGTGTTTGTTTACCACATAAAACACATCTTCACTCTCCTTCTCTATTCTTAATAGGCCCCCCAGTGAATCATTCTGAGGAACAGAGCTCACACACAGACTGCGTCAAGAAAGGTTTATCTGGCTCCTTCTGCTTTCTTGAAAGTGAATGGGCTTGGTCCCACACGGCACCATCTCTAATAGCAATTTGGCGATTCGAAAGGTGCCCTTCACGGGCGGATGCAAACCTACAGTTGTAGTCACTCAGTTTCTGTGGGTCTCATCATTATAAAGCGGCATCAGTTGAGCTCACAGCTCAGAAATTAGGCTACCAGAAATTAGGATGTTTCACTTCCCCTCAGTGTGTGTCTGGGAGAAGAAGTTGCTGAGAGCAGCCCCGTGGAGAAGGACTTAGGGGTTCTGATGGATGAAAAGCTTGATGCAAGCCAGAAGTATGTGCTTGCAGCCCAGAAGGCCAACAGTATCGTCAGATGCATCAAAAGAGGGGTTGCCCACAGGGTGAGGGAGGGGATAGTCCCCCTCTGTTCTGCCTTTATGAGGCCTCAGCTGGAGTACTATGTCCAGGTGTGGGGCCCCCAACACAAAACGGATGTGGAGCTGTTGGAGTGAGTCCAGAGGAGAGCCACAAATACGGTCATGGAGCACCTCTCCTACAAAGACAGGTTGAGGCAGCTGGGATTGCTCAGCCTGGAGAAGAGAACGCTGCAGAGAGACCTCATTATGATATTCCAGTACTTGAAGACAGCTTATAAGTGGGAGGGAGACCGACTCGTACATGGTCTGATAGGACAAGGAGAAACTGATTTAAATTAAAAGGAGGAGTTTTAGATGAGATATTACGAGGAATTTTTTTTTTCCTCAGAATGTGGTGAGGGACTGGAACAGATTGCTCAGAGAAGCTGTGGTGCCCCATCCCTGGAGGTGTTCAAGGCCGGGTTGGATGGGATCCTGGGCAGCCTGAGCTGGTGGGTGACAGCCCTGTCCATGGCAGGGGGTTGTTTAGCTTCAACTGCTAGCCACTGATTTTTGTTACACCTTTGTCTGCAACCCTGAACAGCTTGTGTTTGCTCCTTGCATCAGTACACTGAAATTGATAAATTCATTCCATCTTCTCTTTAATAGCCTGCATAAAGAAGAGTCTGGAGTTGCTTGCTAAAACAAAACCAAACAGAGCTTTTCTCAGCTTTCATCGCTTTATAGCTGTTCTCTGAGCCCTCAAAGTGAAGTTCAACTGAAAATGCTGTTGGTTAGCATGGCATCAGAGAAACCTCTCCTACTTGCAAACCTCTGCAGGTTATGCAAATAGCTCAGTTTGGCCCAAACTTTTGACTTCTAATTTTGGCTGAGCCAAGAACTAAGTCTGCAAGTGAGATATATGGGTTTTAACATGGAGATTTTGAACAATATGAAAAGCCTTGTGTACCTGGAAAGTTTTGCCAGCGGGTAAATTTGCGTGCCAGAACATTCTTCCAGCTGGTTTTATCCCAGTTTGTCCTCCTGCTGCAGGCAAGGCTCAAAACCTATCCATGTTACGGAAAAGTAAGCCAAATTACTGTGCAGACGGTTAGCATATCCCTACCCTGTGGCACACTCCTTCAGTTCAGTGCATTGTGTTACTCAAAACAGGAATTCCATTTACAGCTTTTCCAGGGAATGAAAATGATTTGGCCCTTCAGGAATGTCTCGGCTTTCAATTCATATTTCACAAGGTCCAGCCCTGTCTGCAGTTTGCTGTCACCCATGTAAGCTGGTACCACTGCCCTAGATTGCTTTGCTTCCACTGTAGATGAGAATCACCTGCTTGTAACTTTGTTGGTCTTGTAAGTGTTTGTACTACAATATTCCATATGTAATATCTGCTTTTGGAAAATGTCGGCCAAAACTGTTCAGGCATTTTTGAAAAGCAGATTAGGGAAACGCATCTTATTTTTCCCTTGTTAAAGGGCTCTGGTGACTGTCTCTTTGGATTTGTCTCCTGTCCTCTCATCATTTGGCTTTGCGATCTGAAATCTGGCAGATATCATTTGTGTCAAGCAGGTGCCTTCTGTTATCCCTGGGGTATTATGGAGCTGGCCAACCAATAACTTTTTGAAAATAAAACCAATAGGCTATGGCTTTATTGTACTCAGAGGTGCCTTAGATTTTGGTACCCAAATTTTTTTTAATATTTTGTCTACCTTGGACACAATCCAGTCTAGGAAAAAGTAGGGATTTGGCAACTTAGAGAGCAGGAAACATCTCATTATCAGTGAGCCAATAAGAGAATAAAGAATTGCAGAAAGTGGAAACCAAGCAGACAGAAACTGTCTTACTTATGACAAAGATGGAGAGACTGATGCTGGCGAGGCAAGGAGGCAGGGGCTGAGAGCTGTGAGGGGATGGAGGAAAAACTGCTGGGGTGGAGAAAGGGGTGCGTGGGTGGATAAGTGAACTCTGCTGAGGAGGCAGTGACTGGGTGCAGAAGTGGAGGTAAGGTCGGAACAAGGTGCTGAGGACATAAAGGCACAGGACAAGCTAGCCTGAGTACCAAGAGGAGCATTTACATTGCTGTAATTCAAGCACAGGTGACTAGTCTCCCTGCATGACAGCAGCTCCTCTAGCAGACAAACTACCCACCTTCGCATTCTTGCTCTGAATCATCTTTTTCTGTTCTCTGTCCTCACTGAGGGATACTAATCTGCAATGCCTGAAAGCTGGCCTTTGCAGATATCCCCTGGAGACAAGAGCAGGTGTCCTATACAAGAGCTAATAGTCAGTCCTGGAGCTGAACCACTCTCAGACACCCACACAAGAGTCTGAATCCAAATAACTTGTTTTCCACTCCTTAGACTAAAAATCTAGAGAAACCAAGATGTGACTTCCAAAAAGCAAACAAACAAACAGACAAAAAAAAAAACCAAAACAAAAAACCACTGTGAGTGCATTTTGTTCACTTTGGTGAGTTTACGATGAAGTGACCAGGACAAATGACTGTTCTACAAAATCCACTGACTCAAAACAAACAAAAATACCAAACCAGTATGTATCACTTGGGCTGGCTGCAGAGCAGAGAGACGTAGCTAACTAAACCCATTACTGCTCAAGCCTGACATGGATATTTCTTCTTTGCTGCGTTTACTCTTGATTCTACCACTGGAGTTTAACAGCCTAAGCGTGGATTATTATTTCTTAGCAAGTACTAGATACTCCAACCACTACAAACTCAATGTGTATTTCACAAACTCAGTGTCATTCCCAGAAATAACCATGATTAAACTCTGCAAAATACTTTACTTTCTGACATGATCTCACCCCGAGTATAGCAGCCAACAACTCACTTAAAATCTGTTTAAATCACAGAGAGATGGAACATATTCTTGTTCTATTTTAGAAAATATGCAATGATGCTTTGATATAACCACTTCAGGGTTTTATTCTGACATATGATTAAGACCTTGATGTATCATTGAGCAGGTTTTGTCTTCCTATCGCATGCAGAACTCAAATAGGGAAGACTATGAGAGTCTCATAATACTTCTCTTACTTCAGAAGGCCTGGAATCTTTCATGGGGATGCTCATGACAGTGATGAGTCTTGGTTTGATTTGTGTTTAAGAAGAAAAAATATTGGAATATAACTAGAGAAAAAACACAGATTAAAAAAAGAAACAAATATGTTTTGGAATAGACAGCAATCTTCTAACCATGCCACTGATGGATGTATCCATCTTTGTGCATGGCAGTCTGTGTAACCATTGTTCATAAGAGTACATGAGCTGTATCGTATCCACTGGAGGAATTACAGAGGATACTGTTACTAAATGACATTGAAAATTTCAGCCATGTGTTAGTAATTTAGAGTATAATTAAATTCTAATATTGGGTAACATGTCTTTCATAAGATGATGCTGAGAATGTAAAGGGTTATCTGAGATTGAAAGTAACCTTGGAATTAAGCTACTGTAATTTCAGAGTGCAGTCCAATAAGATCTAGACTGATCTATATTGTTGGACTATTTTGATCCAAACTTCTCTGAAATTGAAGTAAGTGCTCTTGAAGGTGGAGCTGCACACGTAACGTGTGGATGGCACAACCCAATCTCTGACCTGTGTTACACTTTTGATCCTGACTGGCACTGAAAGAAGATGTATAATGTGAAGGAACGTACGAAACCTACGCTGAGAGAACAGAGCAGGTTGTTAAGCACCCATATCTGCACCAAGCCCGCCCGTGCTGTGCCATGCAAGAATGCAACCCGGTGTTCCTCCAAAGAGGATATTTAGCAGCATCTTTTTTCAGAGAAATGCTGCATACGGTTTCACTACAGGGCTGAGATGCTAATTAGAATCTACAGTTTCCAGACAATCTCTTTCATTAAATATTTTTCTTTTCTCTATAGTCCAAGCTTGCAAACAAAGAGGATTTTCTGGCTTCTCACCAATAAGAAACTAATTATAGACAGCTTGATAATGTCTGGCAATAATCTGATCAGCTGACTCCTAGTTCCTGAACAGCTTTAATGGGGTGAGAAGGGAATATGAGAATGGCAGTACAACTTTCCAGCCTATGGTTCTCATTTATTCATCTCCAGGTACCACAAAGCCCTAAATATACCCGTATGTTTCTGCTTGCATGGAAATGTGTGGATAATTAAAATCCAAACTATATGACAGGCTGTTTCTCTCTGTAGGGAGGGATTCATGCTAAATGAGCCGTAGATCGACAAATGTTTGGAGAGCCTAAAGAGTCACCTCTTCCAAGCTGCCTTCCTCTTCTTAGCCTGACTCTCAACTCATAGACAGGTGCCAACTGTTCCTTCCCTTTCTGCTTTCTTGACCGCACTTTCCTTTCAATGCAGAGCATGGTCTTCTTCAGTTCTCTGCTGCTCCTGAGTACCTCCTACCTCTTCCAGGAGAAGGACCAGTACAAGGACCACCACAATCCATAACAGAGACCTCAGTGACTAAAGAATTCTGATGTTTCCACCATCATACGCACTGAGAGGCATCTAGCAGCTCTCAAAGGAGCTCCTGAGTCTGGTGCATCAGGATTTTTGTGGCTAGCAGCCCACCCTAGGACTCCGCCTACTGCCATCCCTTCTGGGGGCTTGGAAAGCACGGGGCTGATAACAAGGAGATAAGTAACAGCTAATGTGAGCTGTCAGAACAAATCAGTTTAATTTCAGCCTGCGATAGGGCGATCAATCTTGAAGATAAGGGAGAAACAGTGGATGTTTCATATCTTGGCTTTTACACTAGTCAAATGACAAATTCTAGTGACTTAAGCAAATTGAAGGAGAGCGACCCAAATGAATACACCTAACTTTGTTATCGAAGGGGAAGGCAGTATTTAGTAGGGTTCTGCAGTGATCTGTCCTAGATCCCATGGTATTTGGTATTTTCAGTAAAGATCGAAATGACAGACGGCAGAATGCCTTGTGAATTTTCAGATAACATCAAGATGTGAGGAGAAGCTGGGGGTGTACTGGAAGACAGGGCTAAAAGTCCAAAGCGTCCCCACAGACTGGAGCAGTATCAGAACAAAAACAGGATGCAGTCTGGAAAGGGCTGGTGAAAGGTGCTAAAATTAGGCAGAAAACAAAACACCCCACACTGGTATGGGGGAAACCAACTGTTTGAAGGACAGTTCTGCAGAAACTGATCTGGGGGGTGACCCACATCGCATCAGTCAACAAGGCAGTACCTTTAATGAAAAATAAAAGAAGTGTAAAAAGAAGTTTGTAAGAAACATAAGTAATGTGCCTAATTCTGGATAACAATCTTGCAAGAAAATGTGGATATAAACTGCAGGAGCACACCGGCAATAATAACTGGTACAGAAGAGACAGAGTACAAGCCATAAAGAAGACAGCGAAGGAGAGCAGTCTTACAATGTTCACATGTATAGAAAGAAAAAAGCCCTGTCATGTGAAGCAGGTAATAACCAGGATACAATCAGTTCTTCTTGTATTCATGAAGTAAGAACAGGGCTTAAAGTTTAGCAGGAATGATTCTTACTGGGAAGAACTTCCTAATACTGAAAAGATAACCACTGTAACAGACTGCTCAGAGAAGTTGTGAAGGATCTTAGCTTTGAAAGCATGGAAGAGCAGTTTGTATAAAAGTTACCTGGAATATGCATTACCTGTACCCTTGCACCATGCTTGAGCATGGATTTCTGCCCAGCTCCACAATCCCATTACAGATTGTGCTGTCACACCTGGAGCACAAACTTGGTTCTCCCAAAGGCCACATGTAGCCCATTCATTCAGAAGGCTCTATGGAAGGAGGTTGCTGTGACACCCTCCAGGCTAGACCTCTGAATACATAAGCACTTAGTAACAGCAGGCATGAATGACTTCTGCCTTTGGTACGTTTTGGGTTAGATTTCCTATATCTCAGACTTTCTGAATTTTCAAGAACACTTCCGAAGTGTTCATTATTTCAAAATGATTCTTAAGTTACTTTAAGGCAAATCTGTGGTAATTTATGTTTGTTTGGGTTTTGTTGTTTTGGTGTTTTGTTTTTTTGTCACAGATCCAGTGGTACAATACAGAAGTTTTCCTCCAAAGGGCCAAGCCTTTGGGAAGCAAAGAATTTCTGACAACTTTTCATCTGATCCTCATAGCTTCTGTTTTGAAAAGAGTATTTTGATCTACCTGTTCCTGCAGTTACTAGTCCTTCAAATTAACACTGCTGATTTACTGAAAATTCTTAGCTGGTAGTATTTAAAACCTAGACGTCAAGCAAACAAGGAGTCTTTTCTGAAGCCAAAATCTATGCCCAGTTGTGAATCAGCAAATCTTTATTCAACCAAAACAGAGATCATATTGCATCTTCTAATCTCTATGCCTTTGATTTTCCCAGCCAGGAGATGTAGGAGCAAGATCCTAGAAAACCACTGGTGGGACGAGAACTTCAATCAGCTTTTGATGCCCAGACAAGAGCTTCACTCAGCGCTTAATGCCTGGATCACTTTATTCTATCATCTCCGTAAGTACTTCCTCCTCCTGCAGCCACATGAGGAGATGGGAATCCCTTGTTTGTTTTTGCCAAGGCTGTTATTGTTGATCTGCCAGGTTAAATTCCCTGGAGGTTTCCTTCACTCTGACTTTATATTTATCTAGTAATCCCTGACCTGTCTGTATCTTTTAGAATCAGGACTCATTTAGTCCAGTCTAGTCCAGTCAACACGAGTTTAGATATGTTTGACCTTCAGTTTTGCTGTTCGAGTTGCTATTTATTTCACCACTCCTTCCTTGTTTGTTTTTCCATGTATTTCACCTTGCACTGCTTTACTCTCTCACTGCTGTGTGGTCTTCACTTCATATCCTTTCCTCCTTTGGCCTTCTGTTGATATTGCCACCCACTGGAGGAATCTTGTCTCTTGGGTTGTTTTCACAAGGAAAAAGTACACACGATTTTATCAGATATCAGCAATATCAGATGGTGACGACCATCTGGTGAGTGCCTGGAGTTCAACAGCTGTCCAGCTCTAACACGTGCAATCAAATGTTTTACGACTGTTAACAGAGTAAACTGTAAGAACTACTAAGTAATGAAATTAAGACCTTAGCAGAAAGATGGCTTTTGTAAACCCCACTGAGGCAAGGAGGGTATTTCTTTAAGTAGGGAGAATCTATGGAGGAACTGATAGATCTCAAGGTGCCTTCTCTGCTCCACGGCAGAGCCTCCATTGCTAGGTGTGGTTTGCTGAATAAACAGCTGGCAGCGGGGGTGTGAAATGCAGCTGGTGCAGCTTGAAGGCTCTCAAATAAGGTTGCTGACAATTGCACATGCCACAGCTGCCTCTGGCTCAGCTTACTGTGGCACGTTTAATTTGGGCTGAGAGCTAATGTTCCATCCTGTGCCATAGCAGGGCTGGGAGATGTGGCTGCACAACACCTGTGTGCTGTGCCCTGCGGTGCTGAGGCACAGCTCACCTTACCTCCCAGGACGTGGGGAAACAGATAACTGCATCTGCTTTAAAGCAGATGCTTTAGCATCTGCTAAAGAAGGGCTGGGAAGCAGGCTGTCTGAGACCACTGCCTTTTTGACTTCAGACCATGCATGCAGGCCACTCTGGAAGTAATGCCTCCTATTTTTTTCCATGAAAACTAAAACAACTACAGAAAGCACAATAACACTGTTTGATAAAGTAAATTCTTAGCTATGAAACACTATTTTTCAATGCAGTCAACCACTGCTAGCTATGAATTTTTGCTACTGATGGACAAGAACCTGTATGCTGTGCTCACAAAAATCTCCATCACTGGAGTGACCCACTGTTTCACAGCTGGTATGATGGCATCATGGCTAGAAAAATGTTTCTGTTCCCGTGTGAGCATTTGTGGGACCCACCTGGTGCAAACCTTGAGATATTCCAGTGCTGTCAGCATCATTTCCAATGCATTGAAGCAGATATTCAGCTCTGTACACAGTTCCCTGACCATAATCTGCCAATTCACGTAGATGAGCTGATTGAGACACTCTTTATTTCATGGTGTGACAGCTGTGAATGGCCATCCGGAACGTGTCCTATCTTTTGCTGTTGCCACTGCTGACGCGCACCAGTGCTCACATCCACTGTTTGGTTTCCATAAATGTTCAGGAAGCATCAATGAATGTCAGTGGGTGCCACTTTTTCCGCACGGAGGAACTCACTGACACACCTTTGCTTCATCCGCACTTCCATGTCAGTTGCTACTTTGTCAGACTGCCCCTCTGCAGCCATCTGTCACATGGCAACACATAATGGAATACCGGAGGGTGCGTTCAACCTCTACTGCCATACCACCAACATCTACCTCTAACATCATAGGCGTACATAATAAAATAGGAGGCATTACTTTTGGAGCAACCTTCATACAATCGGTAGAGACTGAAATGCTGTCTTTGCCTTTTTTCTTTTTTTAAATTTTATCCCTCCCGAGCTCTCCCTAGCTGAGAAAACTTACTGGCAAGAAGGAGAGGTTGAATGGGGAGGAACATTTCCTTCATTAAAATAATAACGCAGTCACGTGCGTAGCCCAAAGCCTTTGCATTTTAATGAGGTTCTGAAACAGAAAGCAGCCTTTATGGCCTCTGTGGGAGGGATGGAGAGAACAAGAACGGACACAATCGGAGGCAGAGGATGCCCAAGTCAACTGCTTTCTAACTAATTGAAGAGCGAGAGGTAAAAATCAAAGCTCTGAAAAATTCGTTTTCTTTAAAATTGCGCTGAACAAATGTACAAAGAAAAGTGGTTTGTGAGCACAGCTGGCTCTGTCGGGCTGTGCCACCTGGCTGGGCTCTGCCTGCCAATGCAAGCTGAGGTTAAGCTTCACCTTTCTGTGTGGTTGGGCCTCGAGTGTCCTCACCTCTTCCTTGCCCTCTGTTTATACTGTATGTAAATGTAGTACATTTGAGATAACTGCCACTCCATCAAATCCAGCTAGGAGACAAATTGGAAAGTTACTGAGAGGGGCCTGAAAGGCCAACCAGAGCAAACATGCTTGCTTATGACTCATTTCCTTTGGAAATCAGGCTGAAAACGAATAAACTAAAGACTAGAGTGATGATTCAGTGCATTATTTGCTTGAGAAAGCCAGGGTTTGAACTGTGCAGGAGCACTGGCTGGTGTTCTAACCAGATGTCTGCTCTTTAATATAAGTTATAGCAAAGTGCTTCAGGTAAAGATCCCAGATTTTTCATAATCCATGTCTGAGCAGCGCACTGTGGAGAGCGGAAGAGTGAGGTAGAGTGTGTTTGATCGGAAGTGTATGGAGGGGAACTTCCACCCCAAGTAAGGGGCTTGTGTTCAGACACCAGCAACACAGGAATCACTGTACTAGGCCAGGCCGGTAAGCCAGTTCTCTGTCCTGACCATGGACCCTTTTCTTTATGCTAGGGGATACGAGAATATACTGAGAACAATATAATAGCTAACCAAATCGAAGTGGGTTCTGCTGACATGTATATAGGTCTGCTAATGGAGGTTGCTAGTGGAATGCCTCAGGTATTCATTTCATAATTAAGCCTTAGTGCTTTTGTAGGAGTGCTCTACTGACACTGTGAAGCTGGAAGGTATTGTAAAAAGGATGACGATGTCGTATAAAAAGACCTACGTGAGCTGGTGGATGGTGTTAAATTTATTTGGGATGGAGATCGGTAATACAAAACAATAATACAAAATCATGCTCTTTGGACTTAAGTCAGGAATTTCTGCTTGAATTTGTGAGCTCGTGAGGTGGAAGCAGCCAAAGAGGAAAAGGATGTGAATATGCTCACTGGTCACCGGATAACTGAGTCACTTATGTGACATGGACATGGAAAGGGAAATTAAAATCTCACGAGTTTATTCATAAATCCACACCAGTTAGCAGTGGTTACCAAGCATGAAAATGTAATATTTGCTTTACAGTTTTCAGCCTATCTAATATAGCATTGCATGTTCTGATTCGTTCTGTGTCTAAGCCTTCTTTTCTAACCTTATTTGGTTCTTTAACTCCATGATACCTTCTGGCACTGTGCTTCAAATTAATCAGCCCTGAGTTTAAAAATTTATTTTGTATTCATCTATTAATTTAATTTACCCTTCACCCCATGAGCAAAGCTCCTGATCTGCCACAGTCTGAGCCCCATCACAATGGACAGAGAACATATAAAGGAAAGTGAGTGTATTTTCTTTGTGCTTCCTGTATAGGTGAGGATCTTAACTGCTCTGGTTTCTTTGCAACATGAATGCACCACTGCGTCTTGAGCAATTAATCACAGCAAATCATTTAAGAGGCCAGTAATCTGGGATTTGAATTACGCTAGCATTAAAAAAATATGGTGACTGAAGATGTAGTTGAGGCTTAACTCTGCACCGTGCTGTTTGATGAGAGAATCATCACTAGAGGCATGGGATGGAGGATCTCATTTATTTATCTGGAAATAAGAGACCAAAAATAAAGGTGCTGTGGCAGAGCAATAGGTATAGCTAGTGCTGACTTATGACAGTTATCCTACAATAACAGACTCCTTTCCTCACAGTTCTGCTTTTGCAAGATTAAGTGATGGCCTCCCCAAGTAGCTCATGTTTGTGAGAGGCTACAGCCATTGCAAGGAGCCCCCCTATTACCTGAAAGAATGGAAGAAATATAGGTCTTCCTGTCCACTCCCTCTCTGGGAGCAGGAGTGGAGGAGAGGAATGCTAATTCTCACAGCTTCTTCTCTGCAGTTGGCTGAAAGATTGTTCTGTATATCATGAAGATGCTTTTCCTGTCAGGCTGAATTAGTGGGTTAGATGGTAACTGTAGGGATGGCACAGCACACTGGAGGTAGAAGTTGGTTAGTCACGCCAGCCCAGGAATAGCCAAAGGAAACGCTGAGGGTCTAACATAAATTTTCAAGTCCAGACACCTCCTCTGCCTTGAATTTGCTATCAGGAGTAAATTTCTTCTCCCACACACCACACTGGGGAGTGTGCAGGACAAGGATATACGAGCACTTATTTTCTGCTCTCCCCTCCATCTGCTTCAGGCAGCAGCAAACAGTTTCGCTGCCTGGAGTCGAAAGCCAAGTCTTTCAAACTGGACCTAAGATAAATGTATCGAGCTGAGCTGAAATCAGGCTATGCATGTCAAACTGAGCCTTACAGATGCATGAGGCAGGTAGCGAATCTCCACCACTGCATGATTAGGTTCCACCAAGAGGGCCTTCAACCCTCTTGCTTTACAGAACAAAATGACTTCTGGCAAGGTTGATACCTCACTTGAGTTTCCTCAAGTAGGAAATGAACCATTGAGACCCTGATGCGGCCAGGCCAGCGTAACACCGGGGGCACGAAGACTGACAGTTGTAATCAGGGCATCACAGGAGCTTCAGAATCAAAATCTGATGAAAACTAGTTTGGTGGCTCTTTGCTGGCTGACCCAGCTGCTCCTTTCCAGCAGCTCCTAGGAAACCAGATTGACGGCTAGATTAGCAGAGTTTTGCTGCTGCCACTCCGATATGAAAGGAGGTGCTGCTGCCGTTGATGCAGAACAATCTTCATGACAGCCCCCTAAACTGGCAGCAAGGAAATGCAATGGACAGTGCTCCTGTTAAAGTAAGAAAGAGAATGCAGAGCAGTGGTGAGAAAAGTACTTGCTTTAGTAAGGCTGAGGTTTTACCTGTCAAAAATGGATGTACTGGAGAAGATGTCGCAGCAGAGATGGGTTTTAAAGAGAGCCAGGAAAGGAGAAAAGGTCTGGTCTGAACTAATATACCACAGGTAAAATCAGCTTTGAGGAATCAAGTGCATCAAGACGCTCTGGGGCACAGCCTGTGAACACAAAGGATGAGAGAGCCTCACTGGCAAATGGGGACAGGGCCTGGAGAGGGACAGAGCTTTGCTATGGGGCCAAAAAGTCTGTGTTGTAACCAGGAGGGCGAGCAGAAGGACACAAGTGGGAAGGGCACCGACTGCGTGAGCAGCCCCGACTCCTGAGCTGAGAGACATGATGGGAGAACTGGGTGCACGGGACGAAGCCAAGGAAAAGCAGATGGTGCTATCCAGCCTATAAGCCTCAGGGTGATAGCGTGTCAAGAATTTCAGAGTGAGGAGAATAGAGTGGATTTTGAAGTAAAGATCATGACATTAGCTGTTGCCTATGGATAATAACAGATGAGCTCTGGCACGTCAAGCTATGACAGATAAAATCATTGCTCCCAGCTGTCCCTTCTGCCATGGGTTACTGCAGAGAGAAAACGTGACTGTGCCTCATTCACTCCATGAATTGTCTCAGGATGATTTCCAGCCCGGTCCTAATCTCAGAATGGTTATGTTGAGGTGGGATCTCTCTGCTCCAACCCCACCTTCCAGAGCTGCCAAGCACAGCACAGCCACCTGGGTGGGTGTACAGGAGCAGGGCCAGCCATATGCCTTCCTACCTCCTCCCCACCTCACGTGAGCCTGCCCCAGCTGAAGCTACCTCCAGCAATTCCAGCGAAGCTTCCAGAAACTGCACTGACTCTACTGTCTTCGTTAAAGAAAAAAAGGGAATAGAAATGCTCCAAGCCACCACAAGAAGATTTACCTGCATTCATCTATCAATGTCTTATGTTTACCGTTTTCCATCCAAGATGCAGTGCAGAAATGAACCAAAGGAGACAGATTCCTGAGCAGCCGTTAGTAGCAACTTCTTAGTTAATGATAGTTAATATTGACTCTTCTTCAAAACATTTTAAACCCTCAGTTTTAGTCACTGGTATGGCTATCCCAGTAAGCTGAAATCGAGATTAATAAACAGACATATTTTATATATTCTATAATATACAGATATATTCTTTCTGTATCACAATTTCTCACCTGCAAAGTAAGAGAATACAGAAGAAAATAAATAGCTAGTAAATCTTCTCAAAACCTCATTATGTAGTTTCTCTTTCTTCAGTTTTGTTTCCTCAGTTTCACACTTCTGCATGCTATTTTCTGTATGATGGCACAATGTCAGGAAGAAAGTGGGACCTGGCAACACTTAGACCTCCAGTTTTATTTATACCCTTTTCTTTTGCTATTTCTTTTCTCAAAGCAATCACTTTTATTGGGTGTGCGCTAGAGCTCATCCTAAAATCCCAATATGAAATCTTCTGATGACCCTCCACACTTGGAACATCGGTCATTCTGCTCACAGGACACTGATGGGGATGTGCTGCTGAACTGATAGGCATTTCTAGAAGAATGACTGGAGAAGCAAGTCTGGAGTTGGATTAGACATTTCTGGGTCTGAGCTCAACTGAACAGAAGGAAAAGAAGTATGCTCCACCTGCTGAACCATGGAAAGGTGGCCCAGCTCCCAGAAAAGAAGGTAACCATGGAGCTCATGGATGTATCTATCTGTTGGGAACCAGCTTTGGTTTTCACATGAGGCTTTGTTGAACCACCTGAACCATCTCCAGAGCATCACTGACAGAAATGTGGGGAGGAGGAAGAGGCTGTGACTCACTGCGACTCACCGCGGGACTCTTGCAGGAGGAAACTCCAGGACAGCATTTCAGAAGAGGATGGAGTAAAGCTGGGAGGAGGTGCTACTACAGACCTCACAGAAAGCATACCAACACACACCTCAAGGAGGAGAACAATCTGTAGTCTTTAGGTAAACAAATTAACCACCGCTCTGTGTTCCAGAAAAAGCTCTGTGATTTTTTGATGCCTCCTGCTTCACCTCCTATGCTGAGCTGTAGTTAGCCCTGGACCCATCTCAGCTCACCAGAACTGCAGCTCCTCAGGGCAGTCTGGCAAAGGGCTCCGTACCTTAACAACACCTTGCTTCAGGCAAACGGTGATGAGATCAGCAGGGACAACTGGGCATCTGGCAGAAGCGGCTGCAAAAACACCTGCCACCACCACAGCTTCAAGCTTGGAAAAGGCTTGGGAAGAAGAGTGACGTGTAGAGATAAAAATGCGTCTCCCACCTCAGCAAGAGAGGTGCTGTCAGACATATTTAAATTTGAGAGTACTTCCCATCCCACCCTCTCAATGAATAGAAAACTCCTCCCTGAGCCGGGAGAATTTTGTTCTCCAAAATAAAAGGGGATAGGTAAATACAGAGGATTTGTACAGACTAATTCAAGGCGATGGCTTCAAATCCCACTTATTTAAATACATGTTGGGGTTTGAGCCTATCACTAAAATGCCTCACAGTCACTTGTATTCATTCTCTGCTTTGACTGCACCTATGTGGAACAAGGACTGCGCCAGGCCTGTACAACAGACGTTCCCATCACTCTGGTTGGGCAGATGCATCTAAACTAAAAGCATCAGGAAACTCCCACCTCAGTGAAAATGCAGCCACATCCTGCTCACATTTGCTGCTTTCTCTTTTTCCCACTGCATGGCATCCTTACCAAGCATTTTTTGGTTTTTTTGTTGTTTTTTTTTTCTGTTGTTGTTGATGCAGCATGTAAAAAAACTTCACATCAAGCAACAATCCAAGGCTGCTTTAACACCCACAGCAATGTGCCCTGGTAGAGTCTGTACTTGTTAGCTGCTATATACTGGAGTGGGATTTTAGTAGAGGCTCCTTTTGAGGAGTCTTAGTGGGTGGTCAGTACAGACAAGTTTTAGCATCTTTTCTCATACATAGTTGTATTTTCACTTGGATTAAGGCCCCTTGGCTCAGAGGAACTACTCTCTGAAGGCTGTACTTGCTGTCCAGGCTGAGATCCAGCTTGGATGGCCATGCTTTGTAATAGTCTGCAGGTACATGTGCCCTCTTGACTGGACTCCCGTACTAAAATAAGCGTACTTCAATGGAGATGAACACGCTACATTTAATTGGCATTCATGTAATTAACAAAGCCTTCCAGCAATCCCAAGAGGTCATCAATGCAGACATATACACTGAGGCTCAAAGAATGAAAATTTGGTGAAGCTAATACAACTGGTCAGCACAGAGAGGCGAAATGGAACATTCACATCTCCCGGCATCACTCCTCGTCCTTCATTCTGTCTCTGGTTCTGCTTTTCCTGCCAAGATTAGCTCCAGTATTTCTGCGTGCTTGGGAAAACCAGCAAAGGTTTGCTTATCGCACTGCAACGTTCCCTCACGACAAAGCTTAGAACTATGCTTACTCTGTGCATTTTGCTGCTTTGGAAGGACTGGGACTTACACCTCTCTGCAGAGATCCTTTTGGGCAAAGCCTTTGAAACCTTTGGGCAGTAATGCTGGAATAAATTATTGCATTTAATGGGGATAGTGGTTGCATTTGTAGTAGGTAGATGCTGCCTACCTACTTGTGGTTCAAAAGGCATTTTAGCTTCAACTACGCACAGGATGTTATATGAGTGGAAAGGAGACTGGGACAAGAGTGGTTTTTGGCCAGCTTGTTTTTCTGCAGGCATTGTTCCTACATTCATCTTTATTTTCAAAGAATACAAACCACTGACTTGGGAAAACTCGGTTGAATGCACCACCAGGACTGGATCGTGGTTCCTGTTCTTTATTTTTCAAATGGGCTGAGAGAAGCAAAAAGAGGTCAAGTGACTTTCTCAAGGTCAGAGACCATCAGTGAGTCATAAAGAAATGACTGTTTGCCTCACAGCCCTGTATTAATTCTGCGAGGCTGTGCACTGCTGGTAGGATTTTTCTTTGCCTACCGCAGTGATTTCTGGGATCCCTGACCATGCTGCTGCCCTTGTGTCCGGTAACATTTATCAGATGGACGTAGGCCAAAACAAAGGGCTCTCAGATGGGTTGTGCAAATGAGGAGAGAGCCTCTTTCAGGTGAAATTCTTGGGGCTGGCCCTGCGGCCCAGCTCATAGCTTGGCGAAGGAAATATGAGCATCACTACTGATGGCCAGCAGTGAAAATCTTAGGCCAGCAATTTACAAAAATCACAGGAATTTACCAGATTCTGCTGTGCAGACCAGCAGGTTTTGGAATCCTGTGTGGTGGGCTTAAATAGTTTAGGTTTGGGGGTGCCACATGGCTTCAGAAACTTGAGAAAATACACCAAATATTATGTGGCTCTGATTAAAGGCAAGAATGAGCCGCCCTGCCCTGCAGTGTGGGAACTGCCTGCTGAAGGCGCTCTACGTGAATCTGTGACTTTACATTCTGCAAAGCAATAAATGCACAGACAACAGTTCACTGTTGGCCCACATGCTCTTACGTAATCAGTCAGATTAAAATACAAACCAACCCCAATTGTACCCTTTGTGGGCACAACCTTCACCCCTCTGATTGTCCCAAATCCCCTCTGGGTGTGTATTTCTCACCTGCTTATTTGCTAAGTGCATTATAACCATAGCTGATGTGCTCCTCTGTCTGGCTCTAAGGAAGCAATTAGGTGCGCACATCTATATTTACCATGCAAACCATCTCTGACAGGTGAATGTGTGCTGGCCGTGTGAAAACAACAGTGCAAAACCAAAGTGGGCTTCCTAACTGCTGAGCTTGGAGAGCAAGCGGAGGTGCTGAAGGAACTCGATAATAAGGACACTCAGATGACAGCTGCTAATGCTATCGGGTACAAATCAGAGCTAAGTGAAAAACTGCCTTCTCTAGAATTAACATGCATGGCTGTTATACTCCCTGCACTATGCAATGCAGATTTATTTATTTTAAAAACAGCTCGAGGCACCCAGTCAATGCTCAGAAGCAGAACGCCCTGCGTCTCCTCTCTTCCCCGCGTCCAATAACTTCAACATCAGGCGCTGGTGCCAGAGCCCACTGTGTAGCGGATCCGCTGGCTCCTGCTGCACCACTCCCTTAAAGAACACAGCCCCGCTGCTGCACCTCGTGAGGTTTCTATTAGGAAGGTGTACTAACTGTTATGACAGTTCTGGAGGAGCTCCCTCCCACCCCTCTCCTTCCCTTCAGACGCTAATTCACAGATCCTCCTGCTAAGTGGGAGCTCAGGGGCTGTGCCGGGAGGAGCAGCACTGCAGTTTGTTCAGCTGCACGCTCCCCTCTCCAACAGGGGCACTTCCTTCAGGCAGTGCAACACACCCTGCTCGGTGTCTCCAGGACAAATTCTCTCTCTCTGCTCTCTGCTCTCTGCTGTCCATCTACTGAGAACAAATAATGCTGTGAGCAAAAGGGCACCCTGACCTGCTGCCACGTTACCCCAGGGAAAGCACTGCCTGCACCTCCAGGGTTAACCGTTGTCATCTCTTCTTGTGTTCACACCAGTTAAATTTAGGTGAAATCTGTTCAAATCTAGGCTAAAGATGGAGCAGGTTTCTCACGTCAGACTGCTGCCACTGACAGAATCAAATACAATCAGCACTGAAAAAAATTCCCCGCAGAAACCAGAAACAGCAAATACATGAAGTGGGCACCGACCATGGTGCAGGAGGACCCTGCAGGCACCGTGCACGTCTCCGGCGAGCAGAACTCGTGCGTGCGGCCAAGCGGCACGGCGGTGGGTAAGCCCAGCCCTTCTGCCGTGTCCCCGCTGTGCCTCAGCACTCACAGCGGGCAGAGGTGTTCCTGGGAGTACATCTGCAAACCCGCAAACGCTCTGTGGAATTGTTTGTACTACGGCGGGCTCTGTGTCACTGACTCCACTGATCTCAACGAGCCCTGCCACATACGATGGGTTTCAATAAACCCGCGAACGGGAATTCTGCGAGAGGCAAAATTACAGCTGTGCAATTATGCTGTCACTCTGGAATCTCACCTGCCTCTCCCTCCTCGCGATTTCGACAGGCTTTTGAAGGAGGAATATCAGGAAACGTGGTAAATGGGGGCTAAATCGCGCCCGCCGCTACGCCCCAAAAAGCACACTGAGCGTAACAGACTGGCACGGGTGAGACAGGAGAAGGTTCTGGCTTGACGTTTCAAACCCTGCTCGCTTTATTCTGCCTCTTCTTTTTTAGCCCCGGCCAACAGGAACCAAAGCTGGCCAAGTGTCTAGAAAGCCAGGAGCCAGGCGGCGGTGACAGCTGACACACCAGTGTCCTGATTTTCGCCATTTTTTCCCCAAGGATACAAAGGGTGGTGAGTGACCCTTCATCCTTCTGAAAACAGCGGAGCTTTATCAGTTTTGTCAGTCTGCGCACCTCGGTGAGGTTACGAACCTTCCCTACCCTCCGTGTACGTAGCCACAAGTTTTTGTTTTAGGGATGCTTTCGGGCTTGGAAAGAAAACATCCGCGTGTTTGGTGGGAGCAGAAATGACCCCTGATCCCGCAGCGCGTGCTCGGGCTCAGCTCCTCAGCGCGGACTTCAGCACCAGACCTCAAAGTGCGCCGATCCCCGGCCCTCCCCTCCATCTTCCCGCAGCACCTCTCCCGAGCAGATGGGAGGGATGAGCCCACGTCTGCTGGCCGCAGCTGCGACTGGCGCCTAGCGAAAAGCCAGCGCTGTATTTGCCTTCAACTTTTATAGCTAAGGGGCCAGAAAACGCCTTTGATACCCAGCGCTATCGGGAGCTACCGCAGCAGCGTCCGATCCCTTCCGCAGCTTTGCCTCGGTCGCGGCGAGGGAGGCTCCCCGCCGTGCCGCCGCTTACAGGACGGGCTTTGCGCTGCGGCGGGGGGACCGGACCGGAGGGCGCCCGTGGCTGCGGGGCAGCGGCGCACCGCCTCGGCTCACGGGCCGCGGTTCCGCGCTCCGGGCTCCGCTCTCCCAGCGCCGGGGCCTGCGGCAGCCCGGGGAGGGCCGGGGGGGCCGCAAAGCAGCGCCCGGGTGCCGAACTCACGCTAAAAGCGCGGCGGGGCCGGGGCGCGACGCGGGGGAAGGGACGCGCGGCCGGGGGTCCCGGTGCCCCGCTCCCCGCTGACCTGCCAGGCTGTTGTAGCAGTCGACCTCGATGGCCTCCACCGCCTGCCGCTGCTCCTCGCTCAGCCCGCCCGCGGCGGCGTTGGCAGGGCGCTGCCCGCCCGGCTCCTGGCTCAGCAGCAGCGCCTTGAGCTCCAGCAGGGCGCGGTGGTACTTGCCGATGGCCTCCCGGAATTTCTTGTCCTTGTAGCACTGCGCCCCTTCGCTCTTGAAATCCAGCGCCCGCCCGATCAGCTCGCCCGGCTCCGCGCCTCCCGCCGCCGCCGCCGCCGCCCGCGGCTGGCTGCCCCCCGCGATGCCGTGCCCATCGCCCGCCCCGCGGCCGCCGGCGTTCAGCTTCCCCGCCGCCGGGCTCGCCCTCTCCATGGCCGCGGCGCCGCCGCCTCCCGCGCCGCCCTACGCGGGCGATGCCGCGGCGCCCGCCGCCGCCGCCGCGCCGCCGCCGCCGCCGCCCGTGCCCCCGCGCCGCTGCCCGGCTCCGCCGCTCGCTCCCATCCTCCGGCGGCCGCTGCTCCTCCTCCTCCCCCCCGCGCCCGCGGGGCGCCCGCCCCCGCCCGCCCCCGCCTCCGGCCGCCCGCAGCGGGCACCGCCGCCCCCCGGACAGCCCCGGCTCCTTTCGCCTCGGCGCCCCTCCGCAGCCCGGGAGCCGCCTCGCTCTCCCGTCCCCTCCTCATCCCCATCCCCACCGCCCTCGCCGTTCCCGTCCCGCCGCCCTCGGGGCGCGAGCCCTCACTTCGCCGCGCGGCAGCGGGCAGCAGGTGGCTGCGTCCTCTTCATGAGGGCACCGAAGCCGTGCCCCGGCGGCTCCCCTGCCCCCGGCACCCGCCCCTCAGGGGGCTTACATTTTCCTCAATCGGGTTTTCCCATTTTTTGACAAACGGGTGGATGCCCACCGGTAGGCAGGACACTGCCAGGTTCGAGGGCTCTGTGGCAGCTTTCCCCACACGCACACAAGAGCACGGCCGTCAGCACCACGCACGTACAGCTCAGGTGAGCTGAGCCCTGCGCAGCTCCATGTCCTCCGGGTGCACCGTGGCTCCAGGGTGCTTTGTTGGTCACACCTCGTGCTGTAAGAGCAGAAGATGGATGAAAACACAGAGAGGCGTTTTCATCACTCGTGTAACCCTCCCGTGTTGGAGGTGCGGGTGGGGCGGTGTGCTCAAGCTCTGCAACCACGAGGAAGCTTCAAAATGGAGGCCCGGTTCTCCCTGTGAGATACGTGCGGCCTTGTGGCACAGCGCTGGCGAACAGCTTCGTGCTGGCGTGGCTGTGGGTGTGCAGCCGGTGGCTGGGCATCTCCTGCTTAGCAGGCAGTGCTTTGGGCCTGGTGCTGTGGGGCTGCTGCCAGGCCTCTGGGCCTCACCGTGGCCGTGGCTTCAGCTGCGAGTACAGACATCTCAGGGAGGGTCATGGAGAAGCGGGTGCCACCGTACCTGTGGTAATAGCATGGTTTTGAAAATTAGAGCTAAGGTACTCAGCCGCGCTGAGCTGATTTCATCTGCTCTGATTTCCAGGTGCCCCGGCAGACCTGTCTCCGTAAAGCCTCATGTCCTGCAAACAGATGCTCAGTGTTCTCTGGTACCCTGTGTCGAGCACAAGATAAGACAGATGTTTCTGCTCCAAGTGTGCATGGTCTGGAAGTCAGGAAGTCCAGCGAGGCAAAGAGGGCAGTAAAAGAGTAGAAATGATGTGTGGGACCTAAAAATTAAGGAAGGAACATTCCTGCTGGGCAACGCTTTGTCCTCCTGCTAGTCACATTGCTCAAGGTAAGTTCACAGGACTCCAGAGGTTTCATCTTACCGATATTGATTCCTGCTCAGGAGAATCATAAGGACACTGCGTGTCACCTGCGCTGGAGCTCTGACATTGCCAGGGGGAAAAGGGAACGTCGCAGACACTGCATCCCTTGGGTCTGAGTGGCAGACGTGGGGAGGGAGTGGGCTCTTAGAGGGGTGTGGCAGCGTGGCTGGGCCCTGGGGTTGGTTTGCCTGAGCCCACAAACGTGTGCGGTCTCGAGGCTCTGGGACATAGGGGACCCTTCTTCCTTCCTGTGCATTGGTCTGTAAGGAAATCTTTGAGATTTCTTCCGTTGTTAACTGCTCTTCAGCGGGTGACTGAGGCAAGCTGTGCAAAGCTGAAGTTTCTCCTGTGTAGAAGTCTGGCAGTGCTCACTGCCACCGTGGGTGTGGTGGGGATGGAAGAGGTCACAGAATAATGGTAAAAGCAAGTGCTCCTCTTGTTTTGGACTGTACTGGGTGTACTACACTGAGACTTAGTCCCAAGTGCTGCTCAAGCACCCAGATGAGTTTTCCATCCTGTCATTCTTCCAGAAACGTCCAAGCTCTCTTCCTGCCAGATTGCAGTGACTGTGAAGAGGGATGTTACAACTTCATAAATCCCAAAATAGGTGGTAGCAGCAGTGTCCAATTGTTTGCTGTTTGTTGACCACTTGGATCTCCCACACAGATGACGTAAAACTGCAATCAGGTTAGTGTAGGACAGGCAGCAAAGGTCAGAGTAGCCCATCAGCTCTGTCCTCCTGGAGAGGAGCTGAGCAATGCACTGGTTGCACTAAGATGCTTGAGAAACATTGCAGCATCCGTCAGAGGGCACCACACTGGCCTTTCTTGGGGACGATCAGCACCTCTATTGACACCCAGCTTGAAAACCTGACAGCACGAGAAAGAGCAGGTCTGTGTGCCACATACGTACGCCGTGCTGAGAAGTGAGGCGTGCGTTCAGATAAATAAAATAAGGCCGGTTCGTAGCCCTCAGCTGCGTGCCATGGGATGAGGTCACGGCGCTGGTCAGTGTCAGCTCCTGTGCCTGCTGGTGAGGTTTTGTCCGCAGCAGCACAGTGCTTATCTGTCTCGTTCCGTGCTGGCTGGGGTGTGCTGACTGTCTGTCTGTGTGTCTGTCTGCTTGCCCCTAGGTGCAGCAGAGCTGGCAGCTGCCTGGGTGTGCCTGTCTCTCCTCCTCCACACGTGGAGGATTTCCTCGCGCATTCCAAATGTGTACGCTCGCATTGCTTTATTATTGTTATTATTCTGCTGCAGCAGCCACATGCCTCATAGTGGTATTTTAGGATTTGTGACTCACTAAACCATAATTTCCTGCTCGTAGCCTACCTGAAAAGAATTGTCTTGGTGGGGTCCCATTTGCAGTGTGGAGATGCGCTGCTGGGTGAAACCGTAAATACGGAGAAAGGTGCTGGGCACAGAGCCACGAGATCCTCCGGCCTTCTCCTGGCTGCAGTGGTTTGTCTCTGCCCAAGCGGGTGATTAATTGACAGGCAGACATAGGGCAGATTCCTCACATTTCTGGACAGTGCTGTAAAGAACAGAGTGTGAGCTAAGCAGGCAGAGCACCTGTCTTTGTGGCTGCACTGTTCTAGCTGGGTGTGAATTTGCTGTATCATTTCTGGTGTTGGTTAGATTTTTACCAATTACAACTTTTAGGGACGCTATGAGGTCTCAAATCTAAATCACAAAATCATAGGATGGAATCATGGAATCATTTGAGTTGGGAGGGACCCCTAAAGGCCATCTAGCCCAACTCCCATGCAATGAACAGGGACGTTCTTGTCCATGCACTGACTTTGATGGGACTGGTGGTGGTGTGAGAGTCGTCCCACCAAGTCCTTACGGACAGCTGGAGAGGCAGACCAGAAGCCTCACAGCTCCCCAGATGAACCCAAACCAGGTTGTGATGAAAATGGTGCCGAGTCCCTGCGAATGGGAGAAGAGATTCCTGCCTGCCGCCATTCAGCTGGAAAGAGAATAAGTACCCAGGCTGCCCTCAGCCTCCAGCACGCACAGCTGCTGCCGCTAAAGTCTGTCACCAGCTTAGTCAATCATCCATTATTTATTTCCAAATCGTATGTAAAGCTCTGCACCACAGCCTTTAGACTACCTATGGGGAAAAGAAGAGACGGAGCTTCTGAAAGACCTGGGAAAACAAAGGCAGAGAAGCCTCTGAAATTCTTTGCTTGGGAGATTGTCACATGTAGTTACATCTAGGGAAGAGAGGAAAGGGAAATAAAATCATATGCAAGAAGGGGTTGCCACCTCGGTGCATAGTCCTTTGATCTCTCCGTGTCGTTTGTTGCAGTTGATTTCTCTTAGCACTGGAGCTCCTTTGTTTACAAGTGTTCCCCAGACACAAAGCGCTTCGCTCGTCGCGTCCCTCGTGCATGTTTCCCTGCAGCCTGGGCCATGTGTGCGGCTGGTCACCGGTCCCTGCTGCCTGCGTGATGGAGAGAGGGTTCCTGGCACCTGAGAAGAACAGCCAATAGAGATGTTTGCAGGCAAACAAGAGCGTCTTTGTGACAAGCCATTCGTTAGGCGTGTGGATGAGCAGCATCTTTGTCACAGAAATATTTGCTGATGGAAAACATTAAGAGGTAGATGGTAAAACAGAACAGCTGCTCAGAGTGAGGATGAGCGTCGCAGACTGCTTTTAACATACTGGATTCCTTCGTTTTCATAAAGGTGATGGCAGAGAGCTGCCTGAGAGCCTTGGCACTGGAGGCCAGATCAACCCATGTCATCATTCCAAGTGGGTTTTTTTTGCACTTTAATTAAGAATGAGTTCTCTGATTTGTAGAACTGTTCGGTTGCACCAGAAGGGAAGAGAATGTTGCCACGAAATTTGAGAAGCCCTCTTAATCTCTTGTCATCTATGGTGACAGGCCACCTGCAGGCTGCAGTCACAATCTGTTGGGCCATCCCTGGAGCTCTGGGAGAGCTCCTGCACTGTGCTCAGAACAAACTGGAGGGTAGTGAGGTTTGTTCCTCTGTTGTGTACAAAAAGAGTAGATTTGTGGAAAAAAAATACATCTTCCTCAGCAGGCAAGTACTGAGAATTGCAAAGTAGGCTCTCCTGTATCTTTCGCCCCTCGTTTTTCCTTTATCTTATCTACCAGCATCCAAGACTGTCCTAGTTCCAAAAGTACATCTACACCAAACAAAAGAGCACAGTGAGGGGTTTTTGAATTAGCAGTGACCTAGATCTGAGCTCAGAACAAAGGTTTCCAGAGACCCTATGGAAGGAAGCAGACTCTCTCTCTGCTAGCCCAGCTGTTGCTGCCCTGGGAAGATAAGCAGGACTGCTCCATGTTATACCACAGCATCAAGGACTGTGTCTCCGTGCATCAGCCTCCTGCTGTCACTAGCAGGGCACCTGCTCAGGCCCTTCCTGAAGGTGAAGTCTCATTCCCAGACTGCTGAAGCACTGCACATTGTGCAGCATTAATGGGGAATAAGGGACTGCCCAGGTGAAAGGCAGGCAGCTCCAGACTGGTGAGGATCATGTCACTGGATAAGGTGTACTGGAGTACACCTGCCTTCAAATCTGTACAGGAGTGAGGAGGAAGTCAGCTGAGTATGAGTCAAGCCCGATAGTGTGCAAGCATAACTGGATCAAGGATTACTGAACAACATAAAAAGCATCCCAGAATTCACTGACACTCCATGTATCCCAAATTGCTGGCACTCAGAAGAGACATGCAGCTCTGGCTACACACCCTGCTTACACCTGCAGGATCAGGCAGGGGTTGTGACCACTTTCCAGGACAAGTGTGCATTTTTCATAACTCACCAGTTACTAACAGAACTAACACCAGAACCACTGGGCTTACTTTGCACGTAGGGCTGTAACTCTCATTCAGCTGCATTCTTCCACAATAACATGCAGGCAGGATCAAGTGTGCGTCCAGCTACACCTGAGCTTAAAGAAAGGTCCCTCTCAGCTCGGTGGTTCAACCCTATCACTGTTTATGAGATTAAAAATGAAGAGTGGGATCAAATGGGGACATTTGTGCTTCTAGTCGCTTACAGCTTACCCACCTTACAGCTGAACTGCAGGAGGAAGGCTGTGAGCACTCATTTCACAGAGCAAGCAGACCTGCTAGGAGAGCAGCTGCCTCTTTGAGACCCATCCCAGCAACACGTGAAGGAGTTAAGATCTCACAACAAGCAAAGGTGTCTGGAAAGTTCCTGGTTTGGCTAAACCTTTGAAAACCAGGGCTTCTGTGAGTGGTCTCAGTGTGGCATCTGGTTTTATTGTTCTCTGTCAAGGTGGAGGTACAGTAGTTGGCCACTTTGTCGTGCCTGACCGTGAGCAGAATGCTGCTCTCTGGACAGGACATCGGTGTACTAAACACGGCTGGCTGGAGTGATGGGAGCAGGAAGGGCTGTGTGGTTCTCCTGCCCATTCTCACATGCCTCTGCAAACCGTGGTGGTACGGCCAAGCAAACGGCCCTAAGGAAGCACAGGCTGACTGAGGGTGTGTGGTCAGTGATGCAGTAAATGGTGCTCTCTGCTAAGTGAGCACTTAGCCGCTCCAGTGGTGCATTGGGAGGCCCTGCCATTCAGCCGGCTGTGCTATCTTTGGAAGAGGTGAGATGAAGGTGTTTCACTCTCCTGACCTTTAATACTCTTGTGCTGTTACTGAGTTTGGAATGTCGGCTGCAGGTCCTGGGTCGAATTTCAGTGCAAATGCATTCCCATTTACTTTTCCAGTTGGATGTATTTAGTCAGCTTGCTGTTCTCTCTGTCCGAACGTGCCGAGGGTGCTGCAGTGTGCAGCTGAGCAGATGGATCCTTTTGTCCCAGAGACAGATCCATGGCTGAGCACGGGGATTCTTATATCTACAGAAGTGATTGAGTGCAAACTGCAGTGTAAACTGGAGATCTTTAAGGCCATTTTGCACATGGATGGCTGATCTGTTCACAAGAAAGCCGAAATAGGGAGATAGGCTCTAAAAAAAGGAATGCTTCTTGCTGTATCCCCAACATTCATCATCCTTCAGCAGCATGTGGGGTTTTCCTGAGGACACACAATCCCAGATTTGCTAGAAATAAATTTGTGAGCTCTGGTGAGCGTAAAGCCCCAGACAGCATGGTTGCAGGCTTACCATCTGTGCGTTACTCTAGGCCTGCAGTTCACATCGTGGGGTTCTCAGCCTTGTTCTTTTGTTGCAGAAATGGTTCTGTTCCCACCAAGGCAGCTTTCCAGGCCAGATCCATCTCCCAGGACACTGCAGTGATGGAAGGTGGCCAGGACAGTGTGGTATCGGTATAATCCTGTGTGCAGCGCAGTGGAAGCTTAAATGAGCCTTAAGTGAGGAAACATCATTGCTTCATCCTGTAGAGAGGAGAGAAGTTCTAATAAGCCTGGGTCTATGCAAAGCTTTCAGACTCATTCAGAGGAGCCATGTGATGCTGCAAGTATGAGGTCCCAAGTGTAGACGTGTAGAGATTAGCACTATCACTGCTTAATCGAAGCTCGCCGAGGATTTCACTGCTGAAAGTTAGCATTTATATGGTGATTCCTGCCACACACTGCCGTTGCATTGTAATACTGATTTTAAAGGTATTTATTTTCCTGTAAGCTGTTGAGCACAGTTGATATTAGCTGTATCGCCCTGAGAAGAGTCTGAAGAGCAGCCTTTATGGCCCTGCTTGTCTGAGCCCAGCTGTCACCAGAATGTCTTAGCCTGGAGCAGCAATGTCCTGGCAGCTCAGGAAGAGGCGGCTTTCTGTTGTTGAGGAGATTTTGGCTGCTCTCTTGGCTTTTGAATTTTCTCTCATGTTTTGAGATTTGTCCTTGTTCCTGCCTGCCCTGTGCCTATTGGTCAGAATAAGCCAGGTAAAATAAGGTTGTTTCAGTGCAGCGCTTCCAAATTTCTCAAAAAAAGGAAGACAGTTTTAAGCTACATTCGTGATCCACTGTCCTCAGCCTGCACTCTCCTTGGAGGATCAGAGTATGAAAGTCATTGCATAGTACAGCCCATGCTGTCAGAGAGACGTGGGAAGTTGCTGCTATGAGTATCTCAAGCTGGAAATTCCTTTGTCTTGGATTGCAGCTATGAGCTTCCTGTCTTCATACATTAATAACGTCTCCTCCTTCATAATGTCATGTGTAAAAATTTTACTATATATGACTCCTACTAAAACCAGAGGTATAGTCCTGATGTATGTTGGAAGTGGAAGATGAAAGTAATTTTTTTTTCCAGTCCAATGTTTATTTAAAATACTGCATGGTATCAAGACAAACAGCAGTTAAATACTAGTTAGGGAAAGGAGCAAATATATTTTCTGCAAGGATTTTGAAAACAGAGAATCAATGGTGTCAAGAGCAGCAGATGCCCCAGAGAAGGAACTTTGAAATCAGATGCAGTGAGAATAAGAAAGACCAAAAATAGTGTGGAAAATGGAAAAGATGAAGGAAAGAGGTGTCTTGGATGAGGAAGTAAAAGGAAAATGCTACAGTAAAAGCAGTACTTTTGCACTTCAGGGAGGAAGCAACGGATGGTTGAAGACGGAGCTGGTGCAACTTCTTGAAAGCTGAAGTGATGGCTGGAACCTGCGTGAAAAACATCATTTCTAAAGCAGGGCCACAGCAGCACAGGTGTGAGGAAGCAAACCTGAGTGGCAGTGGCAGTGAAAAATCCCTGTTGAGTCATAAAGAGGCAAAATGTGCAAAACCCTTTGATCTGTCCGGTAGCATTTGGTAACCAGACAACTGTTCTCTGGAGATACCAATTTAATCCTAAATTAATTAAAAAAGAAAAAAAGTACCAACCTTTTTTTAGTAATCCCCCTGGTAGGAATAGTGAGCAGGATTTCTGAGACCTGACTCACTGTGTTCTACAGATAAATCTGTGAAATTGCATGCCATGTTTGTTTTCCAGTCTATACCAGAGGTGGACTGTAGTCAAGAGTCTAAAGGCACGGATCACTACCAAAAAAAAGGTACATACTATTCCCAAACGAGTAGCCAAATGTGCCAAGATGGGCACAGTGGAGAGAGGTGGTTAAAGGGAAAAACAGTTTTCTAAATGAGCACAAATAGCATTAGAGTCTGAAAGGAACTTTGATTGCCTTTTTGGAAAAGTATGAATACATGCAAGCAGAAGTACAGAATACCTAATCTTTTCTACTGCATTTGTTCTGCAGTAGCAGAATAACAAAAGCACAGTAATAGCAGTCCTTTAGTTCCACCACATCTGGTCCTGAACCCATGCAGAGAATAGAGTAGTGCGCAGCCTGATTGTTCATTACTGTGGCTTCATCTGCTCCAGCTATAGTCAGGAAGACACAACTTCCACAAAGATGGACTTGCAGAATCCTTCTTGCATAAATTCAGAGGACTGTGCACATAACAGTGAAGTGTGTGGGCATATGGGACAGATTTTCTTGGTGCTTGTCAGCAAATCTGCCAAGTCTGCAGCTTTCTAGGTTTTTGGCGTGCCGAGGTCAGATGCAGTGTATGAGGAATTCATGTGAAACCAGAAGGTAAGCCAAGAACGGGCCTGACATCAAAATGTCACCTTGTCTTGTTCTCATTATTCCCGTAATTTATATTAGCCAAACATATATTGACTGAACAGAAAGAAAATCAATACTTTTCCTCCAAAATGAAAATATCTACATTAATGTAGGTTATGAAGTTGCTCGTATGACCTCCTTAATATTTAGAATGCAGATTTGTAGGGCTGTTTTGGCACTTGTCACATCAAAAGATCAAAAGGCAAATGGTGTCACAAAAAACAACAACAACAAGCCAACGATAAGCAGTGAGTGTTTTGGATTTGTCATTTTTCAGCACACAACCGGAACTCTGTTTGCAAGCTGTAACATTGCTTAATGTACTACATTTCATATTCACCATTTTGAAAGCAAGAATGAGCTATTGCAGTCATCTGTTCTAATCTCCTCTGTAAAACAGGTAATGCAATCTTAACTGGTGGTCTGTGATTACAGTTTCTTATTTTTATTTGAGCTCTGAAATTTATTTATGAAGACATTGAGTCCTGACTTAAAATCTTCCGGGGTTTTTGATGGTTTATTCCAGGGGCTGATTGCCATCATTATTTTGTCTTACCAAGTCTGTCTTCTTTCAGCTTCTAATCATCAGATCTTGATGTATTTTTTTTCTGCTAGATTGCACAGGTGGCTACTGTAACAAAAAAAAATCTTTTGTCTTGACAGCTATTTGTCGACTTACTGTGGTCTGTTCTTGGTTCAGCTGAATAGAGCAAGTTACACTAATCCTTTGCTGGAAACAGAGGTTTTCTAAACTACTCATCAGCTCTACAGCTCTTTTTTGAATTCCTTAAATACCTCATAAGTGCAGACACTGGAACTAAACTGCATTGTCACCTGTAATTTCTTTATTCCCCAGTTCTGCCCAATAAGCCTCGCTTCAAAATCAGGTATTGTACTCACCTTTTAAAACGTAACCAACTTGTTCATTTGTTTCCTTTTAAGTTTTCTAAAATTTTCAGGGCATCTTGAGTTTTTCCAGGGAAATACATTTCTGTGGAGGTGAATTTCACTGACTAAATAACAGATTACTGAAAGACAATATTAGAATGTCCTCTGTGTGAAGACTGTCATCTACTATCATTTTTTGCATTTGGTAAATGAAACATTTTTTGTTTCACCAGACCTGGGCAATGCTCATTTTTGTATACTGATTTTTTAGTTAGAATTTCATAAAGGACAAACACAAATGCCATGCCATATACATGTGGTAAATAAGACCGATCTCATTTCTCAGCCAGTTTTGCCTGGTGAGATTTATTTTGCAACAAACCAAGCTGACTGATATTGACCATGCCTCTACTTCTCTGGTTGCATCTCCTGTCCACTAGCCCCTGATTCTACTGGGATCAGGGTCAAACTAGTCTGGAGTTGCTCTGGTATTTATGTCAGCCTTTTTTAACAATGGGGAAAACAAGACTATTTTTCAGAATCCAGACACTGGAAGTTCTAGAAGATCTCAGGATAATTAAAAAAAAAAAAAAAAAAAAAAAAAAAGATCAATACTAGGAGCCCTAGTAGCTCTTAAGTCAACTCCTGTAATAATCTCTTTTGATACCTTGGAGAGTAATGAAATCAGATGGGAAGGAACACAGGCTCATACCATAAAATACTTGTTAGGACTTGTCATTGTGGCAATGAGTCAAGATACTATTCTCAAAGGTATGACTTGGAAACTTACATTCATTTTTGATTCTCAAACTGGTGGTGCCTACTGAAATGCTCTCATTTCTACAGTTCCAGCCATTTGTGTGTGTTTCAGCTACACGGTACCAATGCTTTAAAATGAAAAGGAAAGTCGTTTCAGTGACTTCAGAGAGTTTCTGCAATATGTGGAAATATGTATTATTTAGGTGCATAGGACAGGCAGCATGAATAATAACTTCAGTGTCCAGATTTTATGTAATTCATAATCCACTGGTTTTCAATCAAGGGCTGTTTGCGTGTGAGAATCAGTCAAGAAAAATCTCTTTGTTGGGCTGTTGTCTCTCTTTTGGAAGTTGTAGAATTATTTAAGTGTTGTTATCACAGTTGAGAAACACCAGTACTGAAAAATGTAGAGCAGTTAGAAGAATAAGCTATGCTTGACCTTATTAGCAGTATCACTCATTTTGTACTGAGAGGCTTTGGGGTGGTGGGAATTGAGCCAGTCCACTGGGAGTCATGGATATGGTACAACTGTCTTCTGGTTGTTTACTTGCTAACTCATTTAATTAGTTTAGTTTCTTGATTATTCTTTCTGCTTAATTGCTGTTGCTGAAGTAACTTGTATGTATGTGTGTACATATATATATATATAGGGGAATGCAATCTAGGTCGGGTGACGTAGGCACAAGGTTGAAGCCCAGCCTCTTATCAACACCTCTATGGATCTCAACCAAATTAATTTACCACCCCTCTCCCCTGACTCCCAGTTTTCCCAACAGACCCAACGCCTCTTATATATCCCGTAGCACCACCTACTGGGATGAGGATTCTCAGATGAATCCGGTACAGGACACTGGGAATACGGTCCAAAACCAATGTATAAAGCTACCTTATAAATGTATAATGTGTTTTTAGCATTTTACTAGTGAGCGAGGGGATGAAGAGATGACAGGCATAGGCAAACTTGCATCTAACTATTTATCGTATGCATTAAGAGGGTTTAAAAGTTATGATGGATGCTGAAACGCGATATTTGAGCTGCATTAAGGATACAGAAATTGATACAATCACTTAGTGTTGTGCTCACATTACAAATTGGATCATTATGGCACAGTCTTCTACAGATTGAAAGAGAGCAGGTCACTTTTATATCGCAACAAGTATTTTATGAAATAGTTGACTTGTGAAGACTGACTGAATAAGCTGCAATGTCTTTGTAGCTTCACAGATGAATTTTAAATTGTATTTGGGAGGTGATATTGTGATGTAGCCTTGGGCTAATAAATCCAGGGCTTATCTGCCCAACCAGCTGAGGTCTCAGGGTAACAGAAATGAGGAAGGCAGCTCCTGGAAAGGACTAGATTCTGCTTGTCACTGAAACAAAAGACAAGCATTGAAAATTGGTATGGGAGATGATATGGTTAGTATTTAGAAAACAAGTGCCCTCTGTAGTCACTTCCACTCCATCAGTGGTGGAAGGTAGTCAGGCTTCAGAAAAATAGTATTCACAAATGCAAAAGTCAATGTGTCCTGATTTGAGAGGCCTGAGATCTTTGGAATGTAAAGCAAGAATTTACAACATTTAATATATTCTGTAGATGGATTGAAAGGGATTTTAAAATACACTGATAAATCTGATAAATAGTGACTATGGAGGATAGACAGACATATGAATTTTAACAAATAAGAATCATACAGACAGAGAAATGTGTGATGACTACAGCTTTCCATGTCCACTTCTGTAAATGTTCAAAGACACAGGAAACATTTGATCTGCCATAAAAGCCACTGTGGATGAGAAACTAGAAACCCGTGAGCAATATAGAAATTCAGGTTACAGCTTCTGTATCCACGATACTTGTCTGAGATACAGTAAGAAAAAAATGTTTTTTCTGCCCAGAATGAAGTCCAAATTTCTTCTCGAATGCTACTAAGTCATAAAACATACTATATTTCTCTCTACTCGCCTTTTCCTTTAAGGAAAGAATGATCATTTTGAGCTGTATAGCTGGTTAATGTGCATAGAAAAGATACTCTAGCCAACACAGAGCTTGAGTTTGAAGGACATTTCTTTCACCACAGCTTTGATAAGGGTATACAAAGAGAAGGCTACTCATTTAGCTGAATCTTCCTTAAATCCAAATCCTGTTACAACTTGGAAACAGAAAAGTCATTTAACGTGATTGAAAGATTTGATAAAGAGATGGACAGTAAACAAGAGTTAACAGTATATTATGGGGCTGGGTGAAGAAGGCAGTAGAGATTGGTAAGGCTCATGACATCCTTTTTCAGTACAGAGCCCAGGCTGACTATGTTAGGAACGGGCTCCACTGCGCTATTAGATGCAGTGCCTGATATTTGAACAAAACACTTCGCTGCAGATCTGTTCTGCACTGGGGAAAGCTGTCCTGGAGAAACAGCCTTATTGGTGGAGGTATTCATTGCCCTGCACTACCTTCTGTTCCTTCAGACAACAGTCTACACTGCATGGCACTGAATCAAGCTATGAAGGTCAGTCATGTGCTGTATTTCTGCTGGTAAATGTTAATTTTGGGCAGATTTGTAGGACATTTAACAGGTCTGTATTCATCTCCCGATGTTCCTATTATCATTATTTATCACTGGATCATGATAGCTTTAGCGTCCCAGCGGAGCCCCGCTGTGCTAAGTACTACAGGAACACATGCCCAGCTTTGCTTCTTTGGCTTCACTCCAGTAGATCAGCTATACCTGTGTGTCTCCTGCTCTGCCATCTTGGCTTTTTCTTCTTCAGCAAAGGAGATATTTAAAACATTGGAGAAAGGGAAGCAGGGAAGATGATCACTTAAGATCTTTTGCCTGTTAATCTGTAAACATCCCTGCTCCATTTTCCATTGCACTGACAGAAAAACATGACCAATTCTTTGCTAGATGCGCAGCTATCACAGTGTATTCTCTAAGCTGCCACATCCCTACAGACTCTAATGCAGGGTGCAACGCAGAGAGGTGCTGTGGTATTTTCAGTTATACAGATGAAGCTGTGGTATAAGAGCAGGTTTGTGTTTGCTTGGAGTACATGGTGAATCTCTGTGCTGGGAGCTTAATTAATTAAACCTACCCTTTCCTATTGAAGTCTTATGCCAAGTACCCATTGGCATAAGGCCATATCGAAGTCTTATGCCAAATACCCACTGGCATACCACACTTGGCTGATGTGGTTGAGAGAATATCTCCCGATGAAAGTTTCTTTTATGTGCAGAGTATCCTCTTGCCAAACAAGAGCACTTCCAGCATTGTACATCATGAGGGCAGGGTCACTCCTTCTGCTTCTGTGACATGGCACAGCAAGACTAGTATCTCATTCTCTGATGGTGGAAAATGCAACACCAACATGATGGTTTGATATTTTTTGATACCAAAGGGATTGACCTTGCCTCTTTGGGACAAATTAAAGCCAAATACAAGATTATCTATATTTGAAAAGGAAAATTCACCATTTTTTTTAATGCAGCCTATGATGAGGAGTATGTTACTCCTGCAGTAGAAGGGATGGATGCTCCTGTGAATGAGATTCCTCTACAAATTGCATTCCAGAACTATTTGAACAGACTTCTTGTGCACCTGTGGTTGTTCCAAGAGCCCACACAAAGCACTGATGCACCAGTAGTTCCCTATCCCAGAGAGGACTTCATAATTTAGAGCTCACAGAGCAACAAAAGGAAGCCTACAGTGATGCCCTCCGCAACAGCTTCTGAATGGAAAGGACTAGGAACCCACACCCTCTCAGAGACAACTCTAGTGACCAGGTAAATCCACTCTCTGAAACTCTCAACTGAGCAGCCAGAAGTCCTATTTAGCTGTCAAGCTACAAGGCTCCAGTAAACTCCTGCCCTGTTGTGCCACCGGTATACTGACCCGCAAGTTTGCTTTGCCCAAAGCAGAATCCAGTTACCTGGCAAAGAAATCCTCTATGATGCAGTATTACCTGACAGAAGAGGAACACTTTATTATAGCTCATACATTTTCTTTTTTTACAGGCCTAGCAAAAGCATGAGCTCCCCACCTTCCATTAGCTCAGTCATTAGTGTTAACTCATTCAGTCTGGGCCCAGGGACGAGCAGCCCCTGCCACACTGAGATGCTGAGCTGAACATTTCTTTCTGTTTTCTCCAGGTCTTAGAATCAATGTATGATGTAAGGCCCTACTTCACCCCTCAGTGCCTTCCTGTGTGGGTCTGGAGATCTCATGCCAGGGAGCTGGAACTAAGTGGGCCTGGGGGGATGCAAGCATGTAAAGTCAACTGCTCAACCTGTTTATCCAAACAGGAAAGATTGTTAGCAGTGATTCCAGCCCTATTAAGTTTAAAAACAAACAAACAGAAGCCTGAGATCAATATTTGGGTGACTTGTCTGTCTTCAGTGTTGGGTAGTGTGAAAGCACAGGTGAAGAAGCAACACACCAGTCAGGACAGAAATAATGTTTTTTATTGCGACCTGCAGGGGGAAACATGTAAAATTACAGGGAATGAAGCACAGGTGTTAGGGTTACCAGGCAACCACAGTATTAAAAATAATGTGACGGGAAAGCAGGGAAGAAGGGACCCAATCGGAGAGCTGCCTGGCCAATTAGGTGCCTGAGTCAGTGATGAAGTGAGCACATTAGGATTTCATGGCAGGTGAAGAAATCTGAGGTAGACAGAAGCTGCAGAGAAAAAAATATGTGTGACTAAATGGACAGAGCGGAGATGAGAATTATTATCACTGGAATAAAACCTTCTATTTTATAAAGCTTGAAGTTGTTCAAGAAGAGAGTTGATGAGGAGTTCCTTTTGTGATTTGCCTCTGATATTTCTGGTTTGATTTTTTCAGCTCTTTCAAAACAATGAAATTAAGCTTTTCTTTTGCACTTCCTGATCTGGTCAGCCTGCCTTCTCCTGCTTCCTCCCACTGGGCTGCACTGAACGCTGCCACTGTGCAGCACAGGGCTCGCTGCCAACCAAGCCCTGGTTTTGACAGAGAGTACAGTAAACCAGGAAAGCACATCCCGATTTTGTTCTTTACTGTGGAGACACTTTTTTTTCCCAAACCTTCTTTTTGGTCAGCAAGATGCCTGACAAAGGGCATAAAAAGGACTTCACAATTCGGCCACATTTATAAAGCACTGCAAAATAATGGCATTCAAGGCCTACTGGAAGATATTCTGTAATTGCTATGTCAGTAGTGTGGTGCAGAGACTGTGGCTATTTCTAGCATGTACAGTACGGAGGCTCCGTGGGTGGGCGATTGCTTTGCCTTCCTTCCCCCCACTGCCATTTGCTCAGTGGCTTTGAGCAGGGTCAGGACTCTGCCCCTGGGCTCAGATCTGCGTGGTGGAAATGGGGTATCAATGAAATCCCAGCTGGCTGCAAAGCCAACGAATGGATCCAAGTTGGAGGCTGAGCAGCAGTTACCTGATAGATCGTTCTGCCTCTTTGTGGACACCTCTGTTTGTCTGCAAACCTGTGCAGCTTGTGGGACGCAGGGCAACTTCTGGGTCATGCATGTGTCCCATCTGCACCCAGAAGGTGATCCCACACCTGCAGATTGTACTTGTTGCCTTCTTCCCTAGCGGGCTTCTGTGCTGACAATGTCAATCCAGCAGCAGAGGTACTGCTATTATAAATGTCTGCAGAAACAAAAAGGGCAGCATCCCGACTATCAGTGATGCTTTAATAAGAGATCACGTGCCAGATGACATAGCTGGTACTTCTTTGCTTGAGATCTCATTTCCTCTCCTGCCTGCAGTCGTAGCAGCCATGTGGCATCCTGACATTTCTTCTTTATTAACTTCTTGACAGATAGCCTTTTGGGGTTTATTAGGAGATTAATAGTTTTCAAGAAGCTTTTAGGATATTACCAAGGTTTTATCTTTTTTTTTTTTTTTTCCTTTTTTCTTTTTTCTCCCCTGTGCCTTTGAACATGTGACTCCAATAAAGCACTGTGAGATGCTCTGAGGATGCTGGGAGCAGTGCTCTTCTCACCCCCCTCAGGCTCCTGCTGCTTGCAGCAGCAAGCTGATAGTAACAAGGGGAACCCAGTTCTGAAGAGGGCACCAGCTGCAGCCATCGTGGCAGCCACTTCAGTTAGATCTTCCCTGTGGCATTTTTCCAGTAGGAAAAAGAAAAACAAAAAAAGAAAGATCACACAAGCCTGGCTTTTTTTTTCTATAGTCAGTGCATGTGATTAGCAGTATTTATAAAAACTGTGCATAAAACAGTATCTCAGGAAGGAAAAGTACAGGCAGATGCACTGAACAAAAGGAGAAATTAACGACTTTGAAGTCAGCAGAAGTGCCTGATTAAGGATGTGAAGAACAGAATTCTGCAATCTGCCCATTTTATAGGTTTCAAAAGCATCATTCCACAATGGATTTTGAGGCCTATGGGAAGCTCTGGTATAAATGACTACATATGTAGTGTCACTAAAGATATCGTTGAAGTTGTCGTTATTTTCAGGATGGAAAAAAGGAAATCTCACCAGCAAGATGATAATACAAATTAAGGAGAACATATTCATAGTAGCCCAATTAAACCTCCCCACGAAAGATGTTGTGGATGTTGTGGTTTTAGCATCTTCCTTGCATTGCTCATAATTTTCTAGCAGTATTTGGTTCAAAAAGGAACATTTTTCCATTCCTATTTAATATAAAACTGGTAACAACTCACTCATTTCATATGCAGTTCAAGCCCTGCAATTTTGCATTAGCACAGGAATTTAAATTTCCTTTGCAATTCACACAAAAGCTAGATTTGCACAGAACAGTCAATGGGACTTGGAGCTTGTTACTATTACAGTGCGAGTTCAAACATAGGTTGGCACAATCCAAAGTGCTGTGATGATCTCCTTGTTCTGCAGCCTTGATGTGCTTTGGAAACTACCCAGGGTATAATGACAAGGATACAGAGACAATGCTTTTTACCTGATGGCGTACAGCTGGATTATTTTTTCTGCCTCTGTGGTCTGAGGAGATGTGCACAAAGACTACAATTAGTAGATGGAGTCTTCTCAATTTAGTTCTGTTTATGTGAGACCATAAAGGGAGTCCTTGCTAGCGTCCCCTCCGTACCCATAATGCGATCGGAGCGTTCAGCGCTACCAATCCCACATCCACTGGGGATAAAGAAGACCGTAAATTAGGAGCAGTCTCTTTTATTCTATGTGCTATGCATACAACGCCTAGCAGAGAGGGTCATAGCAGGACAATATTCCTCATTAGGTCTGATAGCAGAAATACATAAAATTAATTCCACTTGGGGGAAAATGATACTAAATGGCATCAAAACACTAGGGCATGAAAAGGTACCTATTTTTATCCATGTGTTTCATGCATTTTTAAAACACACAAATAAATCCTTTGTGAATATGTCTGACTATCCATTCCTCCAGGTGCCTTTCTCTGACATTAAAGGCAGCGAGCATAAATTCCTCATTTTACCTGCAGAATTCATCAGATCCCCACCTGTAACCCACAGCTCCTGCTACAAAAGACAGCACAGCAACGCTCATTAGGACTCCTGCTTCAGAGAAAGCTAAGGGAAAAAAATCCGAGACTTTCATCCTGCAGTAAAGGTGAAAATGTTACCAAATGAGCAGTTCTTCCCAGCAGTGCTTCAGCTGGTCTTGCCGTGTAATTGGAGATTTAGTGTAAGCCATCAAGCACCATTATTGCCAGTGCAGGAGTCTGCTTTTCAGCCCCGTGCCCACCCGAAGATGTACTAGCTTGGGAGAGGTGCAGAGTCAGCAGGCAGGTGGACAGTGTGAATAATTCAAATGAAGTCAAGTTCCCACTCTCCTCTCTCCACTTCAGGGAGATGGTTTACTGGAATGTACGTAAGGAGTTGGGGTCCACAGGCAGACCAGGAGGGTGGTGGTGTTGGAGGGTGTGGCTCCTTTCCAAGAGGATGGGGCATGGCAGGGATCACAGAGTTGTAGGAGTTCAAGGGGACCTCTACATCAAGTCCAACCCCCTGCTAAAGCAGGTTCCCTACAGCAGGTCACACAGGTAGGCAGCCAGGCGGGTCTTGAATATCTCCAGAGAAGGCTCCATAACCTCCCCGAGCAGCCTGTTCCAGCGCTTCGTCAGCCACCCAGTGAATAAATTCTTCCTTTTGTTGGGGTGGAACTTCCAACTTAAATACAGACTTCAGCATGGCAGCCTACGAGTGCTGTGCGGATGCACCGCTGGGGGTGACTTAGAGAGCTGTGTTACTGCACAGGGAGGTGGCGGAGTCCCCGTCCCTGGAGGTGCTACGGAAACGTGTGTGTGGCCCTGACGGACGTGGTCAGTGGTGATGGGATGCGGTTGGACTGGGCGGTCTTTGTGGTCTTTTCCCATCTTAATAATTCTGCGATTGGATGATTCTGTGTTTGACCGTGACAGAACCTGCTACACTCAGCAGTTACCTAATGAAAGAGCATCTGCAGTGTGCGCGTATAGGAATTAAACGGGGGGAAAGCACGCCTACAAAATACGATCTCAGTAACAAAGACAAGGGCTCAGAAATGAGAACGCTGGAAAATTAAGGCGAGCTTTGATCTTGGATGTCCCGTGCCATTAAAGACTGACGTCATTAAAGAGCCGCCCCTCAGCACGAAGCCCCTCCCCAGGCCCGAGCCCGTGCAGGCGGAGGCCCGGCTCTGCCGCTGAGGGCGCTCTCTCGGACTGCCGGCGCTGAGCGGCGCCGCTCCGTCCCGCCGTGGCGGCGTTCGACTTCCGGCCGGCGTGCCGGCGCCGCTCTGCCCCACTTCCGGTGCTCGGCGGGCTGGCGGCGCCGGGGCCATGGCGGCGGTGGACGTCCGAGGTGCGGGGCGGAGGGGCTGGGGGCGGGAGCTGCGTCCGCAGACGGGCTGCTTGGGCGCGGGGCGGCCTCGGGCGGCGCTCCCCGGCTCTGTATCCCAAATTTGTCTTGAGAAAGTGATTTATCGGTGGTCATTTATACCGTCAGTATGTATATCTACAGAGCGGGCGGCGTTACCTTCTTAGCAGCTGTTCCGAGGAGCAGTTAATAATGTGTGAGCAGCTGTTTGGAGTGTATCTGTCCGTCCCTGGCCGTGCAGAGCTGTCCCAGAAGTACGATACAGTGGAGTGTAGAGCGTACTTTGAGGAGAGGCATACAGTGCGTGGAAGTGGAGGAGTGATTCCTGCGAGAAGGGAATTTCAGCTCGTTGTTCAGTCTTCAGTGACTTCTCATCACTTACCCGGTGCTGGTGGTGCTTTTTCAGGGCGCCCCGTGGATCTTCAGTGGTAGCGGATTTGTTGTCCATAGAACCAATTGCTGGCAGTGGTTTCTTTGGCCTGGTTGTAACTTTGGCCAATTGAGTGCTTCAGGAGTGTAATTGTGCTGCAGCGCAGTAATAAAATGGCAAGGACTTGCATTTAAATGTCCCCAGTCTGGAGGAACATAGCTGGCGTATGATCATTTGCACATTATAGAGTGTATGTCATTTTGAAAAGCTGCTTTTGTCTGTGTGTAACTGTGAACGTTTGCAGAGGCAGATTTCTGTAAAACCCACTGAGGTGTGCAATAAGGGATTTGCCACGAGCAATCTGGCAGCTTAGTGTAGCATCTCTTCTTCGTGACAGCTGGGAGACATCTACCCAAAATAGCATCCTTCTTTCCATCAGTTCTGAGGCTTTGTTTGTTAAAGACTTCACCCATAGCTTTGAAACATAATGGTTTCAGCTGCTGGGATATCGGGTTCATTGTAATAACAGCATTGTAATAATTGCATCTTAGAAATGGTAACGATGCCGCTGTTCTGTTTCACTCAGTAATTTGTTTGCTGGCTTTAGCAGAAGAAAACTCTTTGCTTTAATTAATAGATCTCTGTAACCTTTTGCCTGTTTTCCAGCACTGTGGTTTAGGACTCGCAAACTATGTTTTCTCAGAAATAAGCCATTTAAAACGTGACCAGGCTCAGATTTAGTGTAAGGTTAATAACTTCTTTTTTTTTTTCAGCAAGAGATTCTAACTTAGTAACGTAAATTCAACTTGCCTGAGGTCTGTGTTTCAAAGGGAGCTATGCCTTTCATGTGCTTTCTACTCAGCCAGTACTCTTGTTCATAAAATAAGCCTTAAGTAATACTACTAATTAGGCTTATACGAGCTAAGTATAATTAGGCTGTTATGCAACATCACAATTACTGACTCCCATTCTCGAGCCGTTAAAGGTATACCTGCAGTTAGGAGTCAAGGAAAGAAGAACACCATAGTTAAGATGCTGTATTTCTGTTGTGTAGCTACGACTGAACTGCAGAAGGCTAAAGGACATCAGTTGTTATTTGAACTCTATAAGATGTGTTTATAATTAGAATTGGTTTGTATGGGGCTGTGTTGCACCTTGCTGTAATCATTAGCTGGTGGCAGCTTACTGTTGGTGACGGTTGTAGTGTTTCTGGCTGCCCTGGTACTCAATGTAGGTTTCTTTTCCCAGATAACCTCTTGGGAATTTCCTGGGTCGACAGTGCCTGGATTCCAATCTTAAACAATGGCAGTGTGTTGGACTACTTCTCGGAGCGCAGTAACCCATTCTACGACCGAACTTGTAATAATGAAGTTGTCAAAATGCAGCGGATGACCTTGGACCACTTGAAGTAAGTTGCAGTTCAAAACCGCTTCCTACTAGCGTGCTTTGTCCCTCAGTCTTTGGTGACTGAAGGGAATCATGCTGGAAACCTTCTGCTTCTCTCTTCTGAGCTCTGTAGTCCCACCACTTGCCTGGGAGCCTAGCTTGCTTTCTTTCTTTCTTTTAAATTTTTTACTTCTTTATATTTAGTTGCTTTCTACTTCCTTTAACGCTATCTCAAGGAGTGTTGATTTTGAAGCATTCTAGCTACATGCAGAGATTCTACTGAATCACCTTTTAGATATTTCTAATTAGAAAAGCTGCCGACCTCCGTCTTTCCAGCTCAGCAGAAGCTGGGTAATGGTAATGGCTTTAAATGTTTTTTTTTCCTACAGTCAGGAGGGTTTATGTTAGGGGATACTTTTGTGTTCATAAGTAGTCCATGATTCCATATCACGCTGGCTGCATGCCATGATTAGTACATAACTTCTCTTAGGAGCTGGCCTTTTAGTATGGATGATGAAAGTATGGAACGTTGTAAATAAACTGGTCACAGATGGTTGTGTAATGAGATGGCAACATGTGCAAGTTAACTTTCTCTGCAGTTTCCCATCTGCTGCACTGAGCACAAGTGAGGTATTAGAGAACTATTTAAAGACTCTTCAGTATAATAAGGAGTGTGCAAACTGAGGTGAAAGTTCATTGGCAAAGCCACTTGTGTTTGGATGTGGTTGTAAAGGGGCTTTCAGATGAGATACACAGATAGTCACATCATACGGTGGTCCTTTCTCTGTGTTTAAATCTTTATGCTTATGGCATCTTTATGCTAATAGACCGTGTTGTTTTCCTTGCTATTTGACCGCTAGTGTGTTTAGTTTAGATGTGTCAGGTTGTTGTAGTGTCATTTGCATATGCAGGTATAGGTTATGTGCAGGTGTATGTGTGGGTTTTGACAGCTAGATCAGGAAATGCTATGAAATCCTATGTCTTTATTTAGAAATAGCTTGAGAAATGATAATAGAAAGCTTGAGAACTTTATTGCTGTAGTGCTAGGCCCTTGATATCTCTTCACATCCCACAGATTTTGCTTTGAGAAAGATATTTATTCAGACTGTTTCTGTTTCAGCCAGATGGTTGGAGTGGAGTACATCCTCCTTCACGCTCAAGAGCCCATTCTCTTCATTATCCGAAAGCAGCAAAGACAATCTCCAACACAAGGTGAGGTCATTTAGTTCTTGTCACTGTTGAGGAAGCCAACCAGTTAGTCTCTTTTCTGTGTTCCTCATTTGTATGAACACTTCTGACTCCCCTTTTCTGCCTTCATCCTAAATTTAAGTGGAAGGTTATGAGGCTTTGTGTCAGAGGTGTGGTGGAGGTATTTTGTCACCGGCGACCTCTGGTGTGCTCATAGCTGGGGTTGCCATCTCGTGGTGAAATGTGAAGAGTGCAGTGAGAAACTGCTGCCCCGTGGTGTATTCTGAAATTGTTAGTAGCATTCCTGCAACATCTTACATGTTCGGCTCTCTAGGATTTTTCATTTTAATTATTTAAATGTAAGGCTGATTATATCTTCGCTTGGAGCTGATGAGCTTAGTTTAATTACAGGTAATCATCGGAAGTGGCTAGTATGCAATTGGGAGTGAGCTGTGATTTCCATGGGTTAGGGACAGTGCTCATTCATGGCTCTTTTTCTGTCATTTTTAAATTCTGTGCTGTTTCCACCTTCAGTTGTCGTTTGGGTAGACTGAGTAGCATCTTGTCAGTAAGGGAAGAAGGCCTACCTGAAAAATGACCATGAGATGATACAGATACTTGGTTTTGTTCTTCTGAGACCAGAGTACTCTGAAACCATTGAAATCATTAGACCTTTACAGGTTCTAAGTGAAATACCTTTTGTTTTTTCTTCCCTTTGCATGCATCCTGATTTGGTATTCCTTTTCAACCTTGAATTTGTTCAGCATGTGTGATTAATTAAAAAAGAAAAAAAAGCAATCACATCTCAGTAGTTTTATTCTGTATACATACAAAATATTTTAAGTTATTTCAGAGTAAACAGAAAAGAAGAGCATGATAAATGCTAGTTACTTTTTAACTTTATGTTAAGTAACTTAGACTCTGCACGTGCATTTTGCTGTTGCGTAGGACTTTGACTTCTTATTTGCTTATATCAGATGTTGGCCTCTTAATATTGTTGTTCTATTCTGAAAAAAGCATATGTAATTACTTAATTGATTTTCCAGTGTTTGTTAAAGGTTTCATGTCTAGCTTTCGAAAGGTGCATATCAAAATATTGTGCTTAGACACCTTTTAAATCAAGAGCAGAGTTTGTCTTCCACGATACGTGTGTTAAGCTGAGGCAGGGGAGCTGCTGTTCTCTGTCTTCCTGTGCTTCTAGGGAAATGCTGAGAAGGAACTCCTCCTCCTTTTTACCAGCTGTAATATGTCGCCGGTTGTCTTGGCCTGTTAATTTAGGCAGGTATCCAAGCTTCATAAAATGCAAGTACAGGAGGAGTTGGGCCCTGTCAGTAAAAAGGTTGAGACAAAATGAGCTAAAGCAGATGGAGGAACCAGGACAAATGAGTGCACAGACCAGAGTCTTGGGAATGTGAAGCTGACATCATCGTTACAGTTTCTAAACTGAAGCCCGTTCAGTAGAACATTATGGAGACAACTGTGATGTTGTTCTGCACTGCAGGTCTAACAAACAGGTATATTTGATCAGTTAGTAGTTGTTGTTCCCAAACCTGATTTAACAAATGGCTTTGGAAGGCCTTTCTTTCTTGCTTGCTTTTTTTTTTGGCAGAATGTTCTGAATTTAGGAAGGCATCCTTTGTATGTGCTCAGCTGCCATTGCGCTTGGGAAATTCAGCTAAGAAAATTGCACAGGTTGGAGAGAGCAGACTTCAGAAAAATGAGATCTTTTGGTTTGGGTTTCTGATAGCAGGACCAACTGGTGGAACTACTTCCGCCTGTAGCTTATTTGATTCCTCCTGTGTAGCTCTGAAAATGCCAACTCTGCTAAGATCAGTTATTTGCTTGCAATAGGGGAAGACCTAAGTCTGATGCTTTCCTCTCTGTAAAGCAGACCTTGGGGCTTTTCTTCTTAGGTGAAAACAGCACAGATAAAACACCTTTATGGAAAGACATAAAAAGACAAAACTTGTTGATGAGAAGGATATTGCAGTTTCTATTTTTACTACTGAAATTCAGCGACAAATATGGTGTCTTTAGCCAGAACTTTAAATTGATCCTGCATATCTTTTTTTTCTCCCCACAGTTATTCCTTTGGCTGACTACTATATTATTGCTGGAGTGATTTATCAGGCACCCGACTTAGGGTCTGTCATTAACTCCAGAGTTGTAAGTGTTCTGTACATTTTATATATGTGTATATGAACAGTTTGTATCTGCTTTTATTTTCTGTTGTTCCTCAGGCTTTTCAAACTTCACTGTAATAGTATGCTATATATATGCATGGTATGCATGGGCTTAAAAGAAATGCCACCAGTTAATATGGTGTGTATTCCACGTGGAAATGAAAGATCCTGGCAGAGTGCAGTACGGCCCAAAAAGTAGGATGCATTCCTTAAGAATTAAGGGATCAGAATAACTGTAGATCGACAACTGTCAGAACATGAGGTTCAAATAATCAAAAGAGAAATTAAATGATAAATATATATGAAACAGTAATTAAACACATTTAGCTTTGAAATGTTCGTCATCCTAGGGTAATGTGGTATTTCTCTTGTAATGAAACTTCTCTTTTTAAGTTTCTCTTTAAATTAAACTTGCAAGTTTGTTTTTATTCCTTCTGACCTTGTAAACTGTGGTTTATGCAAGCTTTTCCTCTGTGAATTTAGCAAAAGAAAACCTCTGGTTTTGTGAGATCCTTTTCAAGAGATTACATTCTTAGTCCAAAACTACCTGTCCCGGGTTTCTTTCCCAGAACATAAATGAATATAGAATACTAATCTTAAAATTACTGCTTACAGAAATTTGTACTGTACTTTCTCCTTAAATTCTGAACACTGCCTTATGTTGTCTTGTTCTAAAAGCTCACTGCTGTACATGGAATTCAGTCTGCTTTTGAAGAAGCTATGTCCTATTGTCGCTATCACCCATCAAAAGGCTATTGGTGGCATTTCAAAGATCAGGAGGAACGAGGTATGATTCTTAGTTGCTTCTGTGCCTCTTGGGAGAAAGGGAAGAAATAGAGGTTAGGAGGGAAAAGCTTGAGGCAGCACATGGTGGTGGTGTGGAGATGCTCTGTCTGAGGAGTAAGTTGGTGCACTCTGCCAGGTAGAAAAAATCTTGCTGATGTGAATAGACATTGAGACGTGGATAGGAGATAAAATGGTGAGCTATGTGTCAACACAGTGGACCCAATTTCAACCTATTGGAGACCAAAATGCACTTTGTTTTGAAGTATAAGGTCATTTTTATCCTGTCTTCCACAATAAAAACCCAACAAGCCAAAGAGAAGATGGAGCTGAGGTTAAGAGGGGAACTGCATTCCAACTTTGTGTACATCAAAGAGCTGCTGAGAGAACACAACTTTTCATTAGCTTCCTCTTACATTTTTGTACTTGCAGAGAAAGCTAAGCCAAAAGCCAAGAAGAAAGAAGAACCAAGTTCTATTTTCCAAAGACACCGGGTAGATGCTTTGCTTCTAGACCTGAGGCAAAAGTTTCCACCCAGATTTGTTCAGGTATGACACTTATAAGCCACAGTATTACTGTAACTTACTCAGAATTTAAGGCAGTCATAAGCAGCTGAAACTGACAGTGGGAATTTTCTGTGCTTTCTACAGTGATAATGCCAGTTAAGTAATAAGTTTGAAATGGAAAGCTTTGGTTTGAGTGTGGGATTCCCCTCGGTAATTGCAGGAGTTAAGACCTTGGCAAAACTGTGAGGGTAAATCGCATTATACCAGTTCCTTATCTATTTGTAAGGAGTCTGTAAGTGTCAGCTATCTGACTTTGCTGCTGCTTACAGTTTCCTGCTTTGTGAGCTGAATCGGATCACCACAAGCGTTGTGTTCTGGTTACCCCATTGTTCTGGGCGCTCATTAATTAGTATGGAAATTCTCAGCATTCTGTGAGGTTGTTGTGATTACCTCTGATAATCTCTAATAGTTCTTTGTACCATTGTGTCTTCTGGTTGAGGGTAATGAAAATAATTTCTACAGCAACTCAGGAAACCGCTCCTCAGATACTGAGAAGGACTGGCTGAACATTTTTTCATTTAGTCCTTTTCAGCTGTCTGAGGAAAAACTGGATGTTAAAAAATGAAAACTTGGTGTTTAAAAGTCGGATTTTGTTTTAAGTGTATTTAGTGTTCTGTTCAACAGCTTTCCCTTCTTCCTTCAGTTCACATATGTAACAGCATTGCTCGGTGTGCATTGTTAAGTGAATAATAGGAAGGGTCAAGAATTAAGACTTCAGTTCCGCTGATGTGTTGTTTTTTCCTCCCCCACAGCAAAAGCCTGGAGAAAAGCCTATCCCAGGTAAATCTCTAACATTATCACAAGATCTAAAAAAAATATGCCGTGTGTTGTGAAGTCTTCCTTTTGCCCTATGAGCTTCTCACTATTGCCACTGAGGTGGTTAGGGATTCTGGCATTGCCAAATTGTGCAAAGGCAAGAGCAGAGAACTTAGTGATAGCAAGAATGAAATTGAAAACATGTGTATTCTGCTCCCTGTCTTGAAGATGTCCTGCCCTTCCCATCTGTAAAAACGATGTTATCTGAAGGTCCAAATGCAGGAAATAGTCTTTGAAAGCAGCAGACAGGGAAAGGGTAAAAGAGGAAAGGAATCATTTGGTCAGTCCAGCATCCTAGTGATTTTGGCAAGTTGCTCAGGAAAGCATGTGAAGTCTTTTGGTTGATCTGAAGCAACTTCAAAACAGGAAAAGCATAAACTAGATCTTTTCATCCACTCTTTTTTTTTTTTTTAACCTGTATCGGCATGAATTTATTCTTTAGTTCTTAAACCTTTGAAACTAATTTTATCCTTTTGAAATCAATATTTTTCTAAACACTCTGAAGAATATTTTGGAAATGAAAGTAGGAGGTTTAACTCTGTTTTGCTGTTACTTCTTAAGTGGATCAAATAAAGAAGGAGCCAGAACCAGCCCCTGAAGCTGTCAAGACAGAGGAGAAAGAGACTGTAAAGAACGCTCAGCAGAGTGCTGCTGCTAAAGGACCACCTGAAAAACGGATGAGACTTCAGTGAAAGGCGAAGTCGATGCATGTCTGGATTAGTCAATACCTGGAAAACAGCAGATTCCAACTCCCTTTCTTCGTATTTACGTTCTTCAACCGAGACTGTGACATTTCAGGAATTCAAGTCCCTGTAACAGCTTTTTCTGTAGAAATCTGTTACAAAAATGTTAATGGCAGGATGTGAGCTGCCTCAAGTAAGGTGTTCGCAGTTCTCATCTTATTTTGAATATTGGCTTCTGGGGATGGTTTTTACAGAGATGTAGATTTCAGGAGGCTGCAAAATACAACCCCCTGCATCCTTGTGTCTTGGTTTGCTATGTAAACAAACAATTACAAAAAACACCCTTTAAAACAACAACAACAACAACCAACCCACCTCATGTCTCGAGTAATAAAATCCTGGTTGCTAGAATGCCTTTCTTAACTGCTTACTTCATTAATAGCAATTATACCATATGTGCAAGCAGCAATTTTTTTTTTGTTTGGATATTGAAATATGCTGTGGATTATTTTGAGGAAGGCAAGTTCACCTAAAGAGTTTAGGCTGTCTGCTATAAATTGCCATGCCTTTAGTATGCTTGGAGTACACATCAGAAATTTGATAACTGAGAACAGTTTCACATCTAATTACATGGATTTGAGTCCTCAGTCTGTAAGGGTTCTTGGACAGTTGTTTATGGTTTAGCTGGTCTTTTATGACAAAAAGTTAGTCTTGAGGGGGATTTATTGTTGCATAAAACAAGCTTAAAATGTCCTAACGTTGCACTATTAGAGTGAAGCTGTTCACATTTTTCCTTTCTTTCCCCACCGTCTCTGAAATATATCAGTTACATATTTCTTCCTCTGTGCTTCTAGCACCTTCTTGCTGCATTTTACCACCTTGATTACTCATCTGCCTTTTAGACCTGAGGAGGTAGAGCAGTGAAACTGCAAAGAGCACTTTGTTATTTAAGTATGCTGTTTACACAACTCTTTTTTTTTTTGCCTTGCAGAAAAGAATTAGAAGCCACCTATTGCAAAGAAATGACCATCAGGTTGTTTTTTGCTTTTGTCAAAGTAATGGAGCAATGCAAAGTAGCTCGTTTTCTTTTCTCAACTGTTGTTGTCTTTCTTGAAGTAAACTCTAGGAAGTGACAAAAAGAGCTGTACATAGCATATAAAATGTAGATAGGAAGGGCGACTAATATACTTCCATTGTTTCTCAGATTTATTTTGAAGTTGTAAGAGAAGCCTTGTTTTCTGACTTAGTGACTAATAAAGAGTTCTGATGGGATAGCTGTTGAACAATGGAAGGACCCATGGGATTTTTGCCCTTTAATCCAAAGCTGTAAGAGCAAATACAGATAAGCCAACAACTGTTTGCTGTTGTTGCAGATATTAGACCTAAAATTGATACATCAGTGTACTTAAGTGTATATTAGCTTCATTTTATATAATGTGGGTGACATTTGAACTGCTGTTTCTTTAAATGTTGATGGAAATAGGTAATAAGTTAGTTTGAACTATTAAGTATATAGAGAGCAGCTATTCTGGAATGCTCAAAACAAGCTGGAGCTAATTATTTAACCTTGAATAATTACAAGGCAGCATGAATATGCTTAGAATAAAAGTTTTGCTTTTTTCTCCTACTAAAGAAATTCCTTTGAAAGGAAGGAGCTTGAGAAGTGCCAAAGCCATCGTCTTGTTCACCTGCATGGTAGAAAGGAGACATCCCCAGAAATGAAGCATGAGTGGTGAGGAGCTTCGAGATTCCCCTCTGAATTTTTGATATTCACATGAAGTTCTTGTAAAGGGGCTATTGAGACAGCTGAACTCTACACAGTCATTCAAATTACTAGAACCTATAAGCTATTTGGAAAAGCTTAGTTAAGAAAGATGACTAGATTGCACTGTAGTGAAGATCTAGGGTTTTATTTCTGTTTGGGAGACAAATTAAATACCTATACATCAAAGAAAGATTTGAAATTACTAGCATGGGAAGGATACCTTGTCTATTGTTAAAAGCATATCAAAATGGTCAAAAGTGGATGTTAGTACAAGCAAGAATTCTGTCATTAAGCGGGCTACCCCTACAGTACAGTGTATTGTACAGCACAGAGAATTCTGCCATAGAAAAGGGATTTGAAGATTGGCAATAATATGAATAAGAGGGGGAAAAAAAATCTCTTATGAAGCCATTGGTAGGACCAAGACTTTCCTAGGAAAGAAAAGACAAATACTGACCCTTTATAAAATCGAGTCCTGTGAAGCAAGTAGGATACCTTGTTCTGTCTTGCTTTGTACGAATACATGGACAAGTTAATGAAGCTGAATGGAGTTGCATTTAAAATGAATCACTGCACTTCATGCTCAGAATTTGACCTGATTTAGAGATGAGAGTGAAACTTAGGGGGGCAGACTGTCCTTGTGTTTGCCTCTCTTAACAGTGTTTTTGCTTTCTGCAGATGCATCTGGTTTTGATGTCCAGACTGAGGACATTAAAAAGGACGGTTTTCTGCTCTGATCCAGCTTGAGTTAATGCCAGCATATAAGCTATTGAAAGGCTAGAAAATGGTTTCCATGCATGAAAATGTGAATTAGAATGCAGTAAGCCTTTTTATTTTTATTTTTTCCCCACAGAGGAATGATCTCTTCTGCAAAAAATATCAAGAGCTGTAGAAAGCACAAATTATGCTATAGAGCAGTGGGAGATGTTATCGATGAATGTGTTGATTTCTTAGTAGCCATCTTTCAGTGCTGAAGGTTTACTGCATGAGGGAGTGAGGAATTGGAATCTTGTCTGATCCTATTATTTGCTGACAAGATATTCTATAACAACTTTACCAGTTAAATGAGCTTTGGTATTTACTTGCTCAAGTGACATTCTATCAGATATTTCTGCTAAAATCAAAGTTAATGCCAAGAAGCTGCTAAACTGCTATCTTTTAGTCAGTTATGTTTCTTGGTGTATGAGGATCTTTTTTCCCTCTGGTATTTATACAGTATCTCTTAGTCTGAGCACTGAAGTCCAAAGTCCTTCAGAGGTCATTCCGTATTTGTAAAGCTTATAGATGAAAGGGAAATAAGCAGTTCCAAAATTTTTACTGTCATTTTGTTTTGGAGGTATTTGGTTGTACAAAGGAAATAAATTTTTCTCTGCTTTTGCTCTTAGATAATAACTGTTTAGACTTTAAAAGGGCTTTTCTTAGTCCAAATCAGAGGGTTGAAGGAATTGAAGATGACCTAAAAATCTAATGAAAGCCTTCTCCCCAGAGCCTGAAGATGCATATGTCTGCATACATATTCATATGAACAGATATGCATACATATATATGCACTGCAAAAATCTGGACAGATTACAGGAAGAGAGGGAGCCTTGCTATCTCCCTTCACCATTTAAAGCTAACAGTATCTGAAATGTGTCACAAATACGTTTTTTTCTGCTCTTCATCAAGTAAGATGTGACCGGACCATGCATTATGCTCACACATTTCTCTTTGCCACCTGCACCCATACTTTGTATGTCAACAACCTTTCCCTAGTAAAAAAAAAAAAAAAAAAAGTTACATTCCATTTGAGTATTCAGTACATGTTTGCCATGTTTCCTTGGAGAGGTACGTAAATGTTGGATCAAGTATTGTTTTAGTCTTGTATTCATGCACAGAACAAATGATCACTTACTTGATGAATGTCCTGCAGCATAATCTGGTTTATGGATGGCTGGGTACTAAGGGGAAATCTTCCCAGTGGAATGAGGTATGATGTAGTACTACTGATCTAAACAATCAGAAGGTTTCATTTCTTTCTGTTAGGAGAGAGGATTTCAACCTGTGTTCCTTCAAAACTGTTGTGAGTCTGTGACCTGTTCATAAAGACTCAACAGCAGGTAAGTGAGAAAAGTAAATCTCCTTCTAGGATTCAGTTTCGTAAGAACTTGTACCTCCACTGAAAATTTTAGGGGATGACCACATGAAAAAAAAAAGTTTGAAAGCACTGCTGCATATGGAGAAGGCCAGTTACACCTGCCATACAAATGTTTCTGCTGCTGAAGTAGCTATGGATTAATACAAACTTTCTTCTCTGCTCTGTTTATAAGGTCAGTCTTTTTTTTTTCCAACCTGTTCATTGTCATACAATGGGAATCTACCTCCCTCTCATTTATTCTGAATCAGAGTACAAAGTGCAGTGTTCTGTTAATTGAACACAAATGTAATCTCTCTTTATGTAATCTTGATGCCAGAGGGCTTGCTTTAGATGTTCAGTGTGATGTGAAACTGTTTACCTGTTTGCCAAATAACCTGCAGTGAGTTTAACAGTGGAACCCACGTAGTTTCTAGTCCCGACTGTATAGTGATACATATACTAAAAGATAAGAAAGTAGTTTGCCTGCTTATCTGCAGCAGTTTGAAATGTTAAGATTTTTTTCCCCCCAGTGGTCTAACCATATGATCTCTTTGCTCAACGTGAATGACTAGGAACATGAAACTTAGCTGGAGTTGCTCCTCACACAGAGTTCTTATATCTATGCAGGAGAAATGAGGATTATAGAAAGCTGGGAGTTTGCTTCTTTTGGACTGATTCTGTTTAATCCTCCACAAGAGCCTATTCCCATACTCATAGAGCAGGGAATGGCTGTCTTGAGGTGCCTTTGTGGCCCTCCAAGATGTACTTCTAGGCAGCACGGTGCCATTTCCTGATGGAGGAGGCAAAGGAGGCTGCTATGTTGCTGATCTTCCCCAGTACCTCCCAAGGGGAGGGCAGGCACTTGAGGGGCAGTTCTAGACTTTAGGGTGGCTCCTCCATTCCAAGCTCCAGCCCCTCACAAACAGAGCGTGGGGCAACGCTGGGTAGTAACCATGGAGACGCTGCTGGTGCTGGTGGTGCTGCTGGGCCTAGTGGGGTGCCCCACCACCCCTGATGATGAGTCCGGGCCACTTCATGTCACTGGCATGTGGGTGACAGTGCCACGACAACTGAGCCCCCGGGCTGACACCAACCCCCTGACTGTCTCCTACTGGCTGCAGGTGGAGGGGCGGCCACAGGTCCTGCGCCTGCGGCCCAGGAAGGGCCTGGCATCCCGGCCTTTCACTTTAGTCACCTATGATGAGGATGGGGCACGCCGGGAGGAGCAGGTCTACGTGCAGGACAACTGCTTCTACCAAGGTGAGGTGCAGGGAAGTCCCGGCTCCCTGGTGGCCCTCGGCACCTGTGGCAGGGGCCTCCGTGGAGTGCTCTGGATGGAAGGCAGCACCTATGAGATTGAGCCCATCCCCGACGATCCAGCCTTTCAGCACATGCTCTACCGCATGGAGGCAGACAGCGAACCCATGGGCCCCACGTGCGGGCTGACCCCGGAGGAGCTGCAGTATCAAAAGACTGTGCTGCCCTGGCTTCAGGCTCCTCGAACAGAGGACAAGTACATGCTGAAGGACTGGTGGACGCACACCAGGTATGTGAAGTTAGTAGTGGTCGTGGACAACGTCCGGTTTGTGAGGTCAGACAGGAATGAATCCAAAGTCTTGAGGCAAGTCCTAGAAGTCGTCAATATTGGGGACTCTCTGTATGACCAGCTTTCTGTTCAACTGTTCCTTGTGGGACTGGAGATCTGGACCAACAGCAATCCTATAAACATTACTAAATCTGCAAGCAAGACACTTGCAGACTTTAACAGATGGCGAAAATCAGACCTGTATCCACGGATGCAGCATGATACCGCTCACTTATTTGCATTTCAGGGCTTTGGAAAAAGCCTGGGATTGGCATATCTAGGGTCCATATGCGACAGGCAGTGGTCAGCAGCAGTTGATTCCTACACCAACAGGAGGCTGTCTTCATTTATTGTCACATTTGTCCATGAGCTGGGCCATAATCTTGGGATGCGCCATGATGAACGGCACTGTAAATGCAGGCGGAAGAGGTGCATTATGTACGAAAGCGAATCCGACACCGATGCATTCAGTGACTGCAGTTACAAAGACTACTTTGACCTCCTTGGGAGAGGTGGTAGCTGCCTGTATCAAGCACCAGCACTTGGCAGTTACTACACTTTGAAGCATGAATACTGTGGGAATAAGATAGTAGAGAGCGGAGAGCAGTGCGACTGTGGTTCAAAGTCAGACTGCAGACGTGATCCTTGTTGTCACCCTAACTGCACATTGACTGCAGGTTCAGTTTGCGCTTCTGGAAAATGCTGCAAGGGCTGTCAGATCCTTCCAGCAGGAACCCTCTGCAGAGCACGTACCGGTGACTGCGACCTGCCGGAGTACTGCAATGGGACCTCCCCTTGGTGCCAGGAAGACCTGTATGTACAAGACGGAACCCCTTGCGAAGATGGTGCCTATTGCTATAAAGGAAAGTGTTCTTCCCACAGTAAACAGTGCAAGCATCTTTTTGGCAGACAAGCCAGGCCTGCTCCTTTAGAGTGCTTCAAAGAAGTGAATACTCGAGGTGACCGTTTTGGAAATTGTGGTAGTCGTAACAATATTCGCTTTACTAAGTGCAGTGTTGAGAATGCCTTATGTGGTAGGCTACAGTGTGAAAACGTACACAGGTTGCTCCCTTTGCAGAACCACATAACAGTCATCCAAACCCCTGCTGGAGGTAAAAAGTGTTGGGGTCTTGACTATCATTTAGGGGTGCCTACATCTGACTGGGGGGCTGTGGAAGATGGCACAACGTGTGGCAGCAACAAGATTTGTATTGAAAGGACGTGTACCAATATTTCAGTGCTGAATTATGATTGTAACATAACAAAGTGTCATAACAGAGGAGTGTGTAACAATCTTAAGAACTGTCACTGCAAGTATGGTTGGGCTCCTCCATATTGTGAGCAGGAAGGATTTGGAGGCAGTGTTGACAGCGGACCCCCTCCATCCAAGCAAATGTTTTGGAGATCAAGAATAGGAATAGTTGGCCTTGTTTCTCCTTTTGTCCTTGGAGTTATTCTTGCCATATATTATAAAGGGGCAATAGGGGGATGGCTTATGAGGAAAAGGCCTGGTTCCACGGAAGAAGCTAGGGGTTGTTTCAAATGCTGCAAATGCCAGTAGTTGCTACAGAACATCTACTACTGAGACAACATCTACTGCAGTGTGCTTCGTGAAGACCAACAAAGCTGTGGCTTTGGATGCTCCTAAGATAATCTCCGGTAGCCCTTGTGCAGAGCCAGCTGATACCTTATTGAAATAAGTCAACACATTCTGAGTTGTTATAATCTAATGCAACATTATTAAATATTAGAGAGATTAAATGTCATCTTTGTCTAGTTTAAGTTAATAAATGCAGGCAATAAGGTACGCTGCTCTTGGTTTGTACCTTGGGTTCTTAAAAAGGAAGCGCTCAGGTGAGCGGTAGGTATGCAGTACCTGGACTGCTGGGTCCTCCAATGAGGTGCTGTGGAGTTCATTGCTGCGAGGACCAGCAGTCTGTGAGGCTGCATGACTTCAGTGTGCTCCTGTAATCGTTGGGGCTGTTCTGCAGCTCTCCCGCCCTCAGAACTCCTGCACTGTGTGATGGATGCTTTATATCTGCCTACCTTGGGGCCTTTCTCATTTCACTCTGTGATTACTTTGGGAACTCTTACCAAATATGCTGCCGTAGCTCTACAATGTGTCACACAGAAGCATTTCTTTTAATAAGATGTAAAGTATGTGTCATTTATGAGAAAGCACAAGGGATCTGGAAATACCACTCAGTGCTTTATTGCGTGCATTAAAGCAATGTCTACAGCTCTCCTCTAGCGCAACAGTTAGACTCTAGTCTTGCTTTAACAGTGAGAATTTTATTCTGGAGGAGGGGCATTTCTTTATGAAAGGCTGTAAAATAATACACTCGTCTGCTAGCCGAACAATCGCTGCTGCTGATTGTCAGAAAGCCGTTAACTGCCTTTTTTGACGTGTTAAACGGACGCGGGCAGAGCTAACCGTCGCTTCCCGCCCGCCCCGGGCCCGTCCAGCTGCAGGAGCTCGCGCGCCCACAGCGAGCCCCGCCGCGGGAGCGAGGCGCTGAAGGCAGCGGGCTGCTCGCGGGCTGCAGCGGCCGCCGGGCCCGGCCCGGCCCCTCCCGGGCGGACTACAACTCCCAGAGCTCCGCGGCGCGGCCCTGCGCCGGCGGCCGAGGAAACGAAAGCGGTTGCACCGCCAGCCGACTTCACCTTCAGGCTGCAGCATGAACGGCAGCGTGGCGGGCGGCGGCGTTTCCGAGGAGGTGATCAGGCTCACCCGGGGACCCTCAGGTGAGGCCGGGGCGGCCGCGCTCTGCGTGGGGCCGCCGGACAGCGGGGCCGCGCCGAGGCGGGGGGGGGCAGCGGGCTGGCCCCTCAGCAGCCCCTTCCGTGGTTAGGGAGCGGGGGGACGCGGTCCCGGCGCCGGGGGTGCCGCCGAGGGGCGGAAGGGAGCCTCGAGCTCTGCGGGAGCAGCGTCCTGTCGAGCCCCGGCCGGGCAGCGCGGCGCTAGAGCCGTGCTGGCGCCCCTGCGCCGAGTGCGTTGCTCCGGAAGGGGACCGCGAGCTGTATAAGCAAGAGAGAACTCCGTCGGACTTGGTCTTCCGCGGTAACAGAGCGGCGAAATGCCGTATGCTTCTCTGCTGGAAGCAAGTCGGTTTTCAGCACGTCTGTGGCTCTGGTGCCTGCGCGGCTCCTCGTGCTGTCCGGTGAAGCGACAGGTGTGCTGCCCTTCAGCGCTGTTGGACGCCCAGAACTGGGGGCATTCCTACAGCTTGTGGGCAGTGGTACCCCATAAAGGCAGCTCGCAGAGGCCAGAGGGGACCTCTGAGTTCGTCTGGGGTGGTGCTGAGCTGACTGTGAGGGAAAGGGAATAGCGAGGTCTGGGGGGGGTGTTGTTTGGCTTTGCTTTCCCCTGTCTCAGTCCCGTGGTGGTGACCAGGCCTTTAGACACTTGCTGGCTTTGTTACAGCATTGAAGTAGCATTGTGGTGCGGCAAGTTAGGGACAGATGCCCCAGTCTGAAGCAAAATCCTAGATCTGAAGTGTTGCAAACTCTGGGGAACTTCTGAAGCCAGAGCTTTGATGTATGAGGCCTTTAATTAAAACAGAGGTGAATGAAACCGGCCCGGCTGCAGCAGATGGCAGTGGGCCAGCTTTGCCTTCTTATGCCGCACCACCGACATCTTCACAGCCATAGCCACTCTGACTGACTCTGGGGAGGCAGAAGCCCCCCCTGCTCATCCCGGAGAGGCCATGCAGATAACACAAATATTGCAGTTTCCCCCGTCCTGCCTCAGTGAGCTTCTGACAGACTGGTTTGAGCAGTGGGCTTGGGTACCTGCAGGTGGTTAGGCAGCATGGCAGACCCTTAGCAAACAAAGCTCTGTTTCTGTTCTGCTTCTGATCTCCTGGTAGCGATCTATAGGATCAGACCTGGCCCCACCACGAGCAGGCACCCTCTGCTTTGTGGCCGTAGATGGAGTGACTGCTCTGAGACCTGTGCAGTCGTGTTGGCATGGTTGTGAGCCTCAGCCAACAAAAATAAAGCCAGTTCTGCCTTGAAGCTCCTTCGGTGCATTTGGCAACATTTCACCTAAAATCTTGAGGGGCAGGAAAGGGATGTTGAAGGGCAGAGTTGAGAGGTCTTCACCATGGCTACTGGAATGTAGATCTGATTCCTGTGAGCAGCACCTGTCCAGTCAGTAGGATGAGATGTCTGTTTTTCACACAGTCCCCTATGATCTTGAATGACTTGTCATTCATTTCTGTTGAAGGAACAAACCTGTGAAGCAGAGCGTAGTCCTACAATCTCTCTAAGCTGAGTTTTGACAGTCTAGTTTGCTAGAATATAACTGATGATAAACATCTCTGGCAGAAGTTTGCTGAGGGATTAACGTATTTACAGTAGCAAAACTGTTTGTATAAGTCTCGTCTTTTTCATCTTTCTTTCTGATTTATTAAGCTGAAGGGAGGCAGAAAAGTCTGGTTTAATGAAAACCTAAATAACTTTGGAGGTTCAATTTGTAGTTCGTATTCTTCAGTATCTCACTCAAGATCCTATAAATCTTGTTTCTGAATGTTGTTAGAGGAAACTTTTGTGTTTTAGAGGGTAAAGGAGACATGGAAAGGTCAGAAGCTACACCCACACCTTCTGTTAAAGCCTGGTCATTACACTTCTTGCCCCTTGTAGGTGAGGAACTTAATGCCTCGTGCTCTCTTCTTCCCCTTTCTCTTTTTCTCCTGGTTATACTCAATCTTTTAACATGTAAGCTGGAAGGAGGAGAACAGCAAAAGAGCTGAAGGGATGGCAAGGAAGGTATTTTTAGCCAGACTGGAAGTTTAAGTGCAGAGCAGGAAGGACAGTGAAAAAGCCCTGCAGCGAGTCCTGCGGGTACTTAACTCAGTGTGACATACATTGCTGCCTCACAGAACTCGGTGTCTTCTTTGTCTTGTCCCTGCTGATGTAAACAATGGCTTTAGGTTGTTTTGGTAACCATGGCTGAGAACTTGTAAAATGTTTTTTTGTTCATATTGTGTTGTTTTTTAAATATATATACATACACAGACATATCAAAACTGAGAGTCAGTGTTCTCTGAACCGTAGATTCCTTCTTTCTGTTTTTTTTTTGTCTTTTTTTTTTTAATAAACGTTGATTAAAACTCATATTTTCTATAGTATTGATTTCCCTGAAGCTCCATGGCAAATCATTTTCAGGCTTGTGCATGTTTTTTCTTTTTTTTAATTCCCACTGAAGGGTGCGTTATTGTGCTCAAGTGCTCCTTGTAATAGATATTACTCCAGCTGAAAAGTCGGTGTTCTTCACTCTGTTGCTCCTCCCATCTTCTTCCTCATTTGTCTGAAGCTGCCAGGAATAGGAGAGAACAAAACAAAACAGCACAGGTGTCAAGGTCACTGTTAATATTTCTCTGCTTCCGAGCTGTGGATGCACACTTACGCCGTGACTCATCTCATGCAACCTTTGGTCCCTTATGACTAATTAAAAATACTGCTTCCCAGCAGGCACAAGGTGTTTTTTCCCTTTCACTTTCTACTCTGCTGCCCAGCATTTCTAGTACCAGCTTCAGGAGAGCAAGAGAAAGAGGGGAAAAACAAACCAGCCTGGCTGAGTGTGGGGAGAATTTGCCTTCAGCTGTCCTTGACAGTAGGGTTTGCATGACTGTGTTATATCAGAAAAATAAAGTGTTTTTTTTTCCCCCTCAATTTACTTTGTTGATATACTTTATTTCTTGACTTTTCTTTCTTTTTTTCACTACAAGTATCCTCTTAAGAATCTTTCCCATCCCTTAACGTGTATTAATCTTGACAGAGAAGCTCAGCTGCATGTGCAGTGCGGAATGTGGTTTTCCAGATTCTGAATTCAGTTTGTTCTTCTGGATTTTGAGGAAACCAGAAAACATAGTCTTTAACTATGCTTTAATCCAGCTGCTGGGTCCAGCTAGAGGTCTGCAAACAAGGCTTGTTTTAAAGAACCATACAAAATATAATAGAAGTGTGGACATCGGTTCTACGTAATGTATGTGTATTTCTTTTTGTTTTTCTTGAATTCCTGAAACTTTGTTTCCTGTCATGTTTTGAACTCCTGAAACAGAGCAGAATGAATACATAAAATTTGAACAAGCTGTGTCTGACCTGCTGTGACTCCTGGAGGCAAAGGCTGCCAGTCCCAGCCCTGTGGGCGTGGATGGGAGCTGCTGAGCTGTCCTCAGGCCAGTAGCATGGCTCCTCTTGCCCATTTCCTCGTCTGCAGGCAGGGACTGGTGCTCCTTGCCTTCCCTAACTCTGACTCTCGACTCCAGAAACTTGTGAGGCATGATTCTTTTTTGCTCCAAGGTGATGATTTGCTGCAGCCTCCTGTGAAATGCAGAATGCTTCTATTTCCTTTCATTCTACGCTGAAGAGGTGAATTCCTGCTGAGGGTTGAGCTGGCATCTTAGAAGCGAAGTGCTCCGCAGTATTTCTCAACTGATGCTTTGTGGAATGAAGCACTCAGGGTCTCTCCTTTGCTTTGAAGAACTAATTATCTTCTTTAGACAAAGATGGTTGGGAAGGACGGTGCTGATTTGTGCATTGTGAATTTCAGCATGGTAGAGCAAACAGGACAGCGTGGGTGGGCACGCTTCCCAACAGCAGCAAGAATACCTGGAGCTTTGAGTGTTTTCTCATCAGCTTTCTCTTTGGCTTACCTTAGGGCTGGGCTTCAACATTGTTGGTGGGACAGATCAGCAGGTCGATTCTAACGACAGCAGCATCTATGTCAGCCGGATCAAAAAGGATGGGCCAGCTCACCTTGATGGCCGATTACAAGAAGGAGATAAAATTCTGGCGGTAAGCCCTTTCTTCTGTCATCCTGTGCGATCTTGAGGTACCGTGTTCAGTGACGTGATAGGACATGCAGATTTGCCAGCAGAGGAGGAAGGATGTGATGAATGCAGTTGATGGAGGAGCTATTCTGGGGATGTGGGAGAGCTCTGAGCACCAGGGAGATGAGTGCCTCTACACAAGGGCCCTTCTCTTTTGCCTTCCTGATTTGTTCTCAGAGGTGATTCTTGGTGCTGCATTTGTATTTCCTCTGTGACTTGCCTCCCTGACATTTGAGACTTCATCATGCCTTCTGTTGCTCACAGAGGATCACTGTTTACACACACGTAAATAAAAGAATTGGTCTTCCACCTCTGCATTTTTTTTCACTAGTATTCTGTGACTACCATTCCTTCTGCTCAGGAGGATTTTTAGGTCATAACTCTTCTAGGCCATAGAACTCCTCACTGCAACTCATCAGTAGTACAGACTGTTCCTCCTTTTAGACAAATGTTTTAAAGTATCTGAGTTTGAGTCCCCCCAGTTCTTGGAACTGTTGTCTGTCATACAAGACAATATGCTTTAAAAAGCAATGAGTGAAGAAGTAGCCTCTCCTAGTGAGATATGTGCTCTTTGAATACTCTTTAATTTTATTTTATACTTAATTATGTTCCACATGTGAACTTTTTAGTCCCTCTAAATGAATTGAGTGCCTTGTACTAGGTAGAGCCTATTATTGATCCAGAAAATGACATTAAATTAAACCGCAGAATACCATCCTTTATTTTCTTGACAGCTTAATATTTTTGTACGTGTGTTTGGGGAGTCTGAGTGTCAAAAGAGAGGAGGAATTGGGTGTGATCTCAAGGGATGCAATTAGAGGTAATGGTGATGAAACAGTGAGGAAAAATGGGATGAGTATCATTAGTTAGTGAATGAAATAAAACAGGCTATACAACCTTCTGCCGTGAGAAATTATTGAAAGAGAAACCCTAGCATTTCAAAGTGAATGCCAACGTGTGTGTCTTTTATTTTTTAACATCATTGTGCTTTTAAATTTATGTTTTCATCAGTCTTCCAAAGAAAACATTTCAGAAACGTACCAGTAGAGGATCCAGTGTGGGAAGGATTCTCTCTTAACAGTAATAATAATTTCGCTGTCGCTGCTCTTTTGTTTTCATCAGCTATCACAGTTACACCTTTGATTTATTTCCAGTAAAGCAACAACATAAGAAGCTGCTATTGACACAGCTGTTGTCTTTTGGCCTGTTGTTTTTTTTACATCACCTCTATCTTTTTGTCTTGAAGTTTCTCATGTTATCTCCCGACTTAAAAATGCATTTGTAATATGAATGGATGACTATTGATGTTGGTGTCTGTTGTGTCATGCCCTCAGTAGCAGAATTCTGTGGAAGAGGAAGATTTTTATCTCCTGTCCGTGCCCTCTAGCAGTTGGGTCTCCTTTTCCTTTTGCTAGATCAATGGCAGAGACTTGAAGAATTTGCGACACATGGATGCTGTGGAACTGTTCAAAAATGCTGGCTATGATGTGTCTCTGAAAATTCAGCACAGGGTATGTTTAACCTGCTTCTTAGGGTTATTTCTGGCTCAATTTACACTGGTTTCTACGCTTGTTACTTCTCTGTTTTATGAAGCAGAAAAATGCAATGTTCAGGTGCCCAGTCTAAGTTACACATATAAAGAACTTGACCAGTGGCCTCCCTTAGTCAATGAGTGCTGTGTCCATACCTTGGATTACTTGTTTATAAGTGTATCAGTGAAGTGATGAGGTTGGAGGAGTCCCTGGGTCTTTCTTTTGCTGCACTATGCAGCGTTTTCTCACAGATCTCCTTTCTCAGAGGCAAAGGTTTGCCTGTGAAGGCAGAATCGCAGCTTCTTCAGTTTGCTTTCAGAGGCCAAAATCTAACCGGTGACAAAACCTTCCTGTTTCAGAGGTCATCACTCACGTTAGTGGTGAGATGCGTATGAAGCCCAGCACAAAGGAATGTTTGCTGCAGCAGTTTAAATATACTGGCACTGTTTTGGACATAAAAAGGGAGGATTCCTTAATCCGCTGCTGCCACTTGAACATCCCTGGCAGGAGATACCGGTCAGCTTGAAGCATGCTGGTGGGAGGTGGTGGGTTGAGACCTCTTCTCTACTCCCTTAATGAAGAAGTAAATATTCTTGAACTTTGTATGTGGCAGATGGGAAGAACAGAGGAAATTACTGAAGGAGGAGGTGCCTGCTAGTGGCTGGGTGCTGTAGTAAAGCTCAGTTCACCTTCTAACCCTCCCGTGTGTGCACAGGCAGCTGGGGAAGCCATCTTGCATGTCCTTACAGAGCCAGCTGGTCCTCACACAGAACCACGGGCTGCAGCGGGCTCTCTGACACAAATGCTTTGTTCTTCCTTGTAGTTGCAGCCAGAAAATGGCCCAGCGGGTCATCGAGGTGGTGGAGACTCAGGTGGGCTTCCCCTAGCAGCCATTGTTGTACCGGGCCTGGCACTCGCTGCAGCAGCAGTCTGGATCTTGTTGAGGTATCGACACCGGATGTGAAGAGTACACGCTTTGGATATCACTGCGTATTTCACAGCTATGATGTAATTTAAAGATAGAGATTAACGATCTTATCACAGACTGATGTCAAAGAGGATCACTGTCTATCATAAAGTTGCTGCTGGTGTTCTTTATATATTGATTTGTTGCAGAGTGAGCGGAAGCAGAAGGGAGCAGGGGAAAGGAGATGACTCTGTGTATTAAGTGGGATGGCTGTTGTGTTGCTATTTTTTAACTCGTATGAGAAGTTTTTAGCCATTTCCCTCCTTTTTGCACCGTGAACTTTCAAACACACATTTATTTCATGTTCTAGGATGTGATTCTTTATAAAGAGGTTGGGAGGGTGGGTGCGATGGGTTTAAACCAAAAACTTTACTAGAGGCTTTGCCTTGTTCCCACTGAATTTCTCTTGGAACTATTGATCCATACCTGAACCGTGAATAAAGAGAAGTAATGCAGAGGCTATCTTATTTTTTTCTGTTGGCTTTTGTTGTTGTTGTTGTTGTACTAAATAAATGCCTTAAGAAAAATGTATAAAATATAATCTACAGTTTCACAGGTAAAATCTTCAGTATAACTGCTGATTTAACACTAATGTACAGTATTGGTGAGGTATTCTACCAGTTCTGGAAATACAGAAGACAGTCCACTGCTAGAGAAAGACTTTTGTTGTCAGAATGGCTGCCCAGTTTTGAATCTGAGTTGTAAGAGGATGCTTTCCACAAATTGCTAGTGTAGCAGAGAGAGATGTGCAGACAGTTGAAACACAAGGATAAGTAATGGCAAGAGATATGGTCGTGCTGAAGCTGCAGAAGTCTTTCAAGTAGTAATGAAGCAGCAGCACCTCCATCTTTCAAGCTGATTGAAATCTACATCTTTCAGGTGAAAAGTTTCTGTTGTGGGTTTTGTTTTTCTCGGTAGGGGGAATACTGCTTTTCTGTAGCAGCTAACTTGCTTTCTGCAGTCAGAAAATCTTACAGAGATTGAAAGAGGGAAAGCTGAGAGCAGTCTGGGATCATCCTGGCTATGGTTTGCTGTGAAGACTGATGTAATGCTCAGGCTCAGGAGATAGGGTGGCGAGTATGAGACAGTTGAGACAGTATGAGTAAGGTTTAGCAAATACAACTGAGGGGCAGACCCTTTCTCTGGAAAATATCTTACTGAATTTACCTGCAGAGACTCTTCTCCTCACTGTGACTGGAATAGTTTTAAATGCCCCAGCTGACCTGAACTCTGTAGAGTAAGACCTGTTTCTCTTGTCTCCAAGAAAGAATGTTTTTTTTGTTGTTATTTTTGTAAAAGAAAAGCACATTGCATGATGTGGTCTGTATGATGCAAAGAAAAATCATATATGCAATATACATGTTCAAACAAAGTAAAACTGGTGTCTCAGTGCTTTACTTTTCTCTCTCCTTTGTGATTTTAGCAGGACGTTGATGATGCATTTGAAATTGTTATGTTTTTGCTCAAGGCTGTAGTCTTGCCATCCACAAGAATTAAAAATGGTGTGTCATTATGCATGATGTTCCTAAATCACCACAGAGGTTCAGATCAGTCCGGCCTTGTGAAATCTTAGCCTGGTATGTGAACTGCTCTAGTGTAAAGAGAGGAGAAAGCAGGAGGAGTTTTCCCTATGTTCTTGGAGAACCTTAGGAACAGACTTGATGCACTGGTGTTTGATGGCCTGGGCTGATGCGTGCCGCAACTTCCTTTGCCCTGCCCACCAGTTATGCTGGACTGTGTGAGGGCAGCTGTTAGGACAGATTTTTGCAGATGCTGCAAGGAGCAGTGTGCCTGTCTGTGACCTGCTCTGGATGTTTGGCTGTGGTTTCCACGTAGGGCACACATGTATTAAAGAAGACAACTACAGCTTGATGCTGTTTTATTCCAACTGTCAAAAAAAGGTGCAGAAAGCAAGAGAAAGTCTCAGAGACAAACATTCTCTTGTTAGCCCTAGAGTGAGTCTCACCTCTCTGCAAGACAGGAGTGTGGAGCAAGCTGGGAAGGATGAGGCATTTCGGAGGAGCTTATTTGCTTTTTTACCATTGAAGTCAGCAGAGAAAACACAACCATTTTTATTTTTATTGTTTTTTAATGCTCTTCAGGCATGATTGCCATCTGTTCTGCAGGCAATTTATTAAATTATGGGGGGGGTTATCTCCTGTGCCTGAATAATTCATCTGGCTTACTGAGCAACTAAAGACCTTTCTGGTGCATGCTATTCCTTTGAATTCCTTTTCCACAACTATTTGAATTATTTTAATACCGTGGCACTAACTTGGTGGCTTTTTCAGAAGTAGCCTTTTCCAGAATAGTGGCTTTTCTTTAACCAATCTAACCCTCAGGACTCTCTCTGCCTTCTTCAAAAATGCATGTGGATACCACGGAATGATCCTCTTTCCAATCCCTAACCACCTCATGGCCCATTTATTGAAAAAACACCTTAACCTCAAACAGCCCTATGAGCTGTGGCTCCTATTTCTTTACCTCAGCAACTAAACTGTGTCACCTAAACGTTCTGTGCTTTCCACAGTTTCCTTCTCCACTCAGTTTCCGTAGCCTTGAGTTTCATCTCTATTCTGAGCACTGTATATAACATTTTCTGTCATTACTGAAGACATAAATTAAATGAAAAGAAAACAGCTAATGATGACAGGGTGTACATGCAAAAAATGAGAGAGAATGTTAGGGAGAACACTTAGGACAGCTGAAACTCTTAAATCCCTGTTTCTTTCTCATTTTCTCAATTCCCTCAACTTATTGTGAACTTATTGACCTGCTGAGGCCTGTGTTTTCATATCCATAGTGTAAAGACCAGTCCACTTAATTTGACTCCCTGTATATTCCAGGCATTTATGTCTCATCAAGTTTCTGGAACTATATATGCTAATGATGTATATTTGACTTAGGCATAACAGTGAGAAAGAGCAGCCAGGCTTGATTTGAAGATAGGGAGATGTGCTACTTCTGGCACTTCTTAATTAAACAAACTAGAACAGAGCATGTGGGAGGGAAAGATAGCTTACTTTCAGCTTGCCTTCAGGTTCCAGCAACTCTTTTGTTAGGTGTTATATGAAAGAGGCCTCTAATAACTGATGGTTTTTTCCCTGTGAGGGTACTCGTGTTTTGTCATTGTCTTACCTTTCACGTATTACTTTTAAGAAATTAAGCCAATGGAACCCTTCAGGATTTTCAGCCAACTTATAAGAACTGGCTTGTATGAAATAACTTTTACAAATCGCTTAGAAATGGTAGACTGTTTTCCCCATATTCTTTTGCTTTCTGAAGTGCCATACAGAGCCTGTAGATGACAGTATAAGTGCCACTGGCACACAGAGAGAGGAATTCACTTCTTTTCATTGTTTATACCAATATATATACTTTTTGGTCTTTGTGTGACACTAGAAACTTGTGTTAATTGCCATATGAGTTTTGACTTCTAAATCCTCCACCGTACCCAGATGTGACCTACATGGTGTGGGCAAGAGTATCAGTATTTGCATTTTTTTGAATTAATGCATATCTTATATGAATTGGTTGTGCTTAATAACAGACCTAGATTACTCTTTGTCTGCCTTGTCTGTGGTATAACTTGCACAGCCCACTATCTGTAGTGATACTGATTTTTGTCTTCTGCCAGACCACTGGTGAAAATACTGAATGGAGTTTGGTACAGAGGCAGTGTCCCAACATGGTTATGCTTTTTTTTTTTTAATAACTGTTGGTATCTTCTGATTATTGGATTCTTTGTATGTTTAATGGACACATTTTGATGGCTGAGCACTGGCACAAGTTACCTGGAAGCTGTGGACTGTCTTTCTTGGAAGTATTCCGAAGCTTCCTGGACATGGCCCTGGGCATCCTCCTCTGGGTGTCCCTGCTGGAGCAGCGATTGGGTCAGATAGACCCTGATGTCCCCGCCAGCTCCAGCCACTCTTGCCATATAGCATCCTTCTTCAAAAAACCATGTATCAGCATGCTGCATAGTGCTAAGTAGGTTCCATCCGAGAGGTTGTTAAATTTCATCAGCTTTCTTCCTGGAAGAAGCAGATAGAAGGATAATACTATATTACCATTGTAATTTAATCAGGTGAGTTTATTAGTCTCGCTCTCCTCCTCTTTCCCAACTTGTTGATGTGGCTTTATGGGATTGTTTCCCACAGCTGTGATCCCAAGAGAACATTTCCATGGAGAAGTCTGAAGGAGAGTCTTAGCTGCACCTTTATGGCTTTCCTCGTGACCAGCTTTAGGCAAACTGATGCTGCATCCATGCTGCCCTCTCAGAATGCTTCCTTTTAGGTGCTCTGGCAGTGACCTTGCATGCAGCTGAGGGATACTCCATGCCTTTCAAAGCTTTCTTGAAAAAGGATCTGTGGGAGTGTGCACTGATTCAAATGAAGAGCAATGCTGTGTGGACTTGAACCATGGCTTTCCTTGTCATATTGAAGAGCTTTTGTTCTTGCTGCTGCATCTGTAACTGATTCTGGCAAACTTCACTATGGGGAGAGCTGTGTGTCTCTCACTTGGCTGCTAAAACCAACTTTCCTAGAATAGTGCTCTTATTAAGGGAGGCTAACTGTGCTAAGTATGCAGGATAATTATTCAAATTGCCTTGTGTCTGATTGGCAATTATTTGCCAAGCTTTTGTGCTTGTGTGCAAAGTAAAACCTCTGTCAGTGGGTACTGTTTCTGCTTTCTCACTCACTGGGCAGGTCTTCCAGCCAAGTCTCCCTTCGGTAAGGTTCTCTTCCTTTTTATCCCTCTTCACCAGCTCTCAGCAGCCTAACATTTGTGCCTGGCTTGCATTTTTTGCAATGACATAAAGGCAATTGTTCTTAGAAAAACTGCTGCTTTTGCCTTGTATCAGCAAATACTGATATTTGTTAATTCAGCGATGTCCCTTTAGGTGGTTAGAAGTTATGTCAGATGCACTGGCAGATTTTGACTTATGCACTGAACTGCAACTGTTGGACTTGCTGCTACTTACTCCTTTACTTTTCCTTTTGGAAACAGATGTTGGCACTTAGCTGTGTGACAGCCCTCTTTCTGACTGGTGCATCTGGTGATGACTGGAACACCAAGTGTGAGCGTTTTCTCATATGATGTGGCTGAGGCTGTCCAGTTAGACTGGTAACAAGCTCTAATCAGCTCCAAACTGAACCCAGAGACGTCCTAGAACCAATACTCTGAGTATCAGTATGTTAAGCAGGATGCTACACTCTTAGCAGTAATGTCCAGCCTCCAGTTTGGGTCATGTCTTTGGAGAGTCCCTGGTGCTGTCATGATAACTTTCAGTTCCGCATCTGTCCATTGTGATGTGTCTGTGCCTCATCTTCCCTGGTTCCTGATCATGGGCGGTAGGGGGAGAAAAGAGGCTTCCAGCTGTTAGAGAGCATCAGTCCACGTTACGCCTGTACTCTGTCTCCTGCCATGAGTTGGATGGGAGGGACAGACAGATCTTGGCGAGAGATTACCATCCAGATGACAATGCATCCAGTACTTGGGAAAGTGCAGCTGAATGCAGGTCGTGCTAAGCCTGTCGTTATTCTGCTGGAGCATGGTATTCCCAAAGAAAGCAAGCAAAAAAGCAAGCTAGTTTTGCAGAGGCAGGCAGAGTTTTAGAAACAGAGCTGTACTTGTATATATATCTCTGGCTAACAACGTATCTGGGAAAAATGATTGGGAAAGGCTTTGAGCAGGCTGAGAAAATAAGTGCTGGAGAAACCTGTTTGTTCTTATTCATAGCATTTGTGTGAGGGAAGTGTTCTTATAAATAAAAGCAAATGAGATTTAAAGGAAACAATGTCTGAACTCTGTTCAAGAACACTCCTTGGGGTGGGGGAATTTGGTGAACAGTCAGGACTGGCTGATTTAAAGGCAGCATTTTGTAGAGATGGAGAATAGCAGTATGAGCTCTAAGCCATGCTGCTTTTTCATTTTTGACACTATCGCCTGCTTCAGCTACTTTACTTCTAGCTAGTACTTTAATTCTAACTAGTATTAGGCACTTGATCATAGAATCATAGGATCATAGAATCACAAGGTTGGAAAGGACCTACAAGATCATCTAGTCCAACCGTCCTCCCATCACCATTGCTATAAGCCACTAAGCCATATCTTGTAGCTCCTCATCCACATGCCTCCTGAGCACTGCCAGGGACGGCAACTCCACCACCTCCCTGGGCAGCCATTCCAGTGCCTGATGAACCAGTAGAGGTAATAAGGATGTTATAACACCCTTGCAAATAGATTAGAAGTTCTGTCTCCCTGAATCGCTTAAAGTTTATTGTTGAGAGATGGTTTTCAAGGTATATTGCTAACATCACTTGAAGGACATCAAGCTGTTAAATTGGAAATAGTCTAAATTAGATGATGCTGTGCTTATTTTCCGTTAGTTAGTGCAAGAGAATACTTTTTAAAATTATTATTTTTTTATTTTTTATTTTTGAACAATTGAAATACTGGCAGTCTGATGTTAAAAGTTGTTAGCACGAGGATTCCCAGGTGAGGAACTGCAGGCTGAAAGAAATTGCTTGGTTAATGGGCAGAATATTTAGTAAGTGTCTCATTTAAGTACCTAGGCTATATGTGTGTCCACATACAATACCATGAAATGGTGGGTTCACAGTTACCCCTAAGGGTCTTTTGCATTCATTTCTTCTCAACCTGCTTAGGTAAGGTCTAAATGATTAATATGATAAAATAACAAAGGAATAGGGATAAAAAAAGTTGTAATGCTTATGGCTTCTTTCGCTTCTTTTTTCTTTCTAAATAGCAAGTATAATACAGAGTTTGGGTATATAGTTCAGAGATTTAATTGTGGAAAGTGAGCAGTAATCCATGATTATGTGCATATATTCCTGCTTTTATTGTGTAAATAACCAGAATGTTTTCTAGTGAATGTAGAAAACACATCATGCAGCTGTGCTTATGTTCCACCTCAGGCCGTTATGAGCTGATACACAAACGGCATGCAGGTCACATACTATAATGGTAAAGATAGTACCATAGGCTGTAAAGGGGAAGTACCACAGAGGGGAAGCATTCACCTATTGTTGGCTTTGCTGTGTTAGGGGAGTGTGGACAGGGAGAAAAATGAGTAGAAAGGCCAGAAGGCCCAAAAGTCTCAGAGAAGCAGAGACTTTGTCCAAGTCCCTGCAGTGCTGGGGGGTTTCCGGGTCCCAGCTGAGCTGTCACATGCCACGTGGCTTAAGTGCAGGAATCACCTTGTCTGCCAGCCAGCCAGCTGCTGGAAGAACACAGTTCTGCAAAGAAATTTGAGTCGAGTGCTTTTTTCATGTGATTTTTTTTTTCCCTAGCAGTCATACCAGCTTTGCCAGTTAATTGTAAGATACCAAGAAAGTGTTGTACAGACGTTTTGAAGGAATTTGATCGATCTGTTAACTTTACTGTAGTTGCAATTAGAAAGAAGTGTTTGAAGTTCTACTGAAGTTATACAGTGTAATGATTTATGGGCTCTGCTGCATTTCATTCAGAGGTTGAAACAGTTCTTCAGACATTCTTGTGTGAACATTTACATGCATTGGGGTAAGGAAGAAAAAGCCATCCCATTCCATAGTTGAGTTGTCCTTGCTTGGCAAGCCTTAATTAACCTCCCCTTGAAGTGCTGCTTTATCATGTTTTTGTCACTGAATTGTTTGTAGTGTATAAATACTTCTAAAAATCCTAAATGGGGGATGTAAAAGCGCTGATCAGCTGAACAAGAGCATACAGTTGTGGCATGAAGCTGAAAATAAAACAAATGCAGTCCAGCACACGGACTTCTGTGGCTGTGGTTTAAAAAAACAACAACAAAAAGCAAGCAAAATTCTCCCCTCAGGGAAACCACTTACCACTTTGCTTTGGTACTGCTCTCTCTAAGTGCTATTTTAAATGCTGGCATCAGAACACAGACCGTTGTTCAAGGTGAATGCTGCAGTATGAGGATGTGGACTGGATTTGAAAGACAGCAATGACACATGATGGCCAGAGAGAGACAAAGGTGTTGAAACCACTTGGACTTAGCTGCTGTTGCACTGTCTGCTCGTGGCTCGCTCAGTATCCTGTATCTGTCTATGCTGATTCTTTGCGAAGCAGGCCCTGCTTTCCCAACTTGCAGGTTTATTTTTTGCATAAAGTCAACGTGCCCTTGATTTTGAAGTGGTTAAAGTTAAAGGGATTTACTCTCATCTGCTTGATCTGCCTGAAATTTGTTCTGACAGTAGTGATATTGAGTATTTTAGAGGTGAGATTGTAGACTGCCCTATAATAGGGGCAACCATTTCTGATGCAGAACTTAAAAATGGAATGCTTTGTCAGATGAAAAGCAATATTAGGTCTCTGTTCCTCTGTTCCTGCCACATTTCTTCTGGGACTTGGACTTAGTGGCAGGAGGAGGATGGCAGAGTTGTCTCCCTTCCCTGTCAAATGTAGATTTATTTTAGGAGCACCAAAGTGGAAACTGTTCTCCAAAGCTTTGCTCTGCTGTGGCCTTCTAGTGTTTGGGTTTTTTTTTTTTTTTTGTTTGTGTGTTTGTTTGTTTTCAGTGCCTAAAATACAATTTTTTCCTTTTTTAAATTTTATTTTTTATTTTTTATTTTTATTTTCTGGGCCTTTGGCAAAGCAGATATCACATTTCTCCACCTAATTCTGAAAGCTTTCTACCTATCACCAGCTCCTCCATGCACTGGAGAGATGTCAGAGCTTTTTCAAGCCTGAATTAGAAGCTTGAGGCTAATACAGGCTGATGCGTTTTCTCTGAATTTAACTTTATTTTATTAACCAGTTAGACAACTTGAGAGAAAAGTGGTTTTTCCCTACGGAGAAAGAGAAGACATCTTTGTTTGCCCTTGCTGGTATGCAGAGAGGTAATTACCATCTGTGGGACAGGGGTGGGTTAGTGGGGGAAAATCCTGGTGTGCCCCAAAGCTGTTGTCTTGAGACTCTGATTTAGAGAGGAATTTGTATTTCTTAACTTGCCTTTTAAAGGTATTCCATACTTCTCCCTTATGGATTAATTCTCAGGTGTGGAGAACAGGAAGATTTTTTTTGTGAAACCAGCGTTAATGGCGTTTCCGTCATTTAAACATCGCCGTAGGGAATTCTTTCAGATACGTAGTATTTGTTTGGTTTAGCCCACGTAGTTTTCATGAGGACACTCGATATGCCTTTTTTATCTGAATGTGTTTATAAGTGTGTAGTACAGTAGGGCTGAAAAACTGATTTAATACTGTATACACACAGAAGTTTTCCAACATTACAATCACTGTCTGCTTGCTAAAGATCTATAATCAATGAGAGTTAGTGATTCACTAGAAGTTCTTATTTTCTTGGTCCCCAAGGTGGCAATATCAGATCATTTCCTGGTTATGAACAGTGACTAATCTAAATATATGTCGATAGTTTTGTTTTGTTTTAATTAGGAAAGGTCAGAAATGTTCTTAAAAGTTGGGATCCACAAATGCTAAGAAGACTGTGAAGCAAGGAAAAATGAGGAATTCGTGCCAATGAAATGTCGTCACAGATGGTGAAAGAGATGAGTCAGACTCGGATGTGCTAATAGCTGTTAATGACGAAGGAACTCCGTCTCAAGCAGTTGTTAGTATGGTTTAAGCTTATCATTTGCAGACCTGTGTGTTCATCCCCAGACTTTAACAACAGACTTACTCAAGAGCTCAGGGCTCATAGCCATAGCTGACAGTTGCTTGCACACATGGCTAATTGGAGAGGGTCTCCAGCAAGATGATGTATGCCAGAATTGGTGACTGGCTGCATTGTTTGCCCCTGGCTAAGAGAACGTGTTGATTATTTAAGTAGCCCAAAAGAGCAGGAAGAGGGGAGAAGAATGGAGAGCTTTAATATTTTACCAGCACATCGTAGTTTTGCAAGCCTGCTTATTGGGCACATTGAAAGTGTCCAATTATACATAGTAGGAGGAAACTCTGCCTGTCAGTGGAATAACCTGTATTGAATATGAGAGGGGATGTTCTTAATTGTGCTTCTTTCAGGATACTAATAATGAACTTTGCGATTGGAGGAACAACTTTAAACAAGGGAACTAGGTCCAAATGCCATACAAATGCAAATAAACATAGTTGGATCAAGTGTTTGTTCAGAGTGGTGCCTTTGAAAAACTTATCTAAGTGGGCAGTGCCATAGCTGTCTAATCAATTGTTTGTGGACACCAGCTATATATGCTAGGGCTCTGATCTTTACTCAACTCTATGCTGCTGATGTTCTAAGCTTCTGTTGAAGCCCCACCCTGCCCTGGCACAGAGGGAACCTTCTCAGAGGTAACTTTGCCTCTGGTCAGCTGTTGAAAAAGGTGCCTCACATATCTAATGGTAGCTCAGGGAAGGGCACAACTGTCCCACAGCAGTGAACATCTATCCTCAGTTGCAGAGAGATTTGAAACAGTCACCCATGTCAAACAGGTGCTCTTTTGCCCATTGGTAACGCAGACTCTGAAAACCAACCTCAGAGGTCTAGAGCTTTTAGTATTTTCTGCAGCTAAATTCCTACTTTGAAGACAAGACAAAAACTGTCTTAGTCGCTCCTTTCACAAAACTCTTTTTTTAAGACCTTAACATTTTGAGTAATTTTTTGTCTGAAATGGAAACAAAACGTGGCTGCTAGGGGGATCTTTGAAAAGCTGCAGGAAGAATACTTTCAGCTTTGCAAATGGTTCTTTATTACAACCCTTGCTATTAATTGCACAAAGCTGCTTTTTGCGCTCTGCAAGTTAACAGGGAAGTTTTGAACAGCAGTTTCCTAACAGAAGACCTAGTGACTGAGCTTACTAAGTGATACTTTCTACTAGATGAGGGGCTTAGCAGAGGGAAAATTAAGCCATTAACTAGAAAACCTCCTAAGTGATTTTTATATTTTAAACTTGCATGCAGTATGAGCTGAGTGTATTTTTAAGTCTCAATTATCACTTCTTGCTGTGCTTTTCAGTACTGAATTTAAAGTTGACTGCTTAATAAAGAAATGCACTGAATTACTGAGCTGTGGGAATTCATCTTGGGGTGAGGTATATCAGCATAGAATTTCTTTTTCTACTAAGGGATGAATTCCTATTTTGCACCCTGAATGCTACTTCTGTTACTGCCAAAGAAAATGTGGAGGTTGAGGCTCTTGGGTTAAATCATCTTATTATATAGTAATATTAAAAAGCCTATGGGAGAAGTCAGCAATCATCTAAGTAGAGTGCACATTCATGCAAGAAATGGGAACAGAGTGGCTGCTGCTCTGAGTTGTATTAGAGACCTTTCAAATTCAGAGGTGATTGTGGTTCTGGTCTGTGTCTGGGATCAGTATTGGCTATTTGAGATAGACTCCACGGGAGGTACTAAGAAGATGCAAGGAGAGTTATAAAACTGTGGAATCATTACCTTACATCAGGTTTCCTCTGATAATCCTATTCCTAAATACTGATGGCATTAGTACTATTATAATCGGTATCCTTTAATTTAATCAACTAATAGAATTGGAAACAGACAGGGGGATCTCAAGAGTTAGCATGCCTGTCTGCTGACTCTTTTCTACCTGAGGAGGCCTCACCTCCCTGTATAAAATTTACTTTCTTATTAGTGGTATCATTTGATATGTTACTATCATATTCCTTGTCTTCTTTACCAGTTGACTAGCATGTATTTTAAGCAAAGAAACATCCAGGTTTTGAAAGTTGATGTATTCTGCTGTCAACCTTCTGTTACTGAGGAGAATTATTTGTTTATTCTTATTTTTCTGCCCTCAGTCACAGGTCAGAATGGTCAAATTGTGATTCCTGCAGCTTAAACAATAGTTATTTATTACTTCATTACAAGGAGCCTTCTAAAAAATAGAAGTTGGTCACTACTTTCTCTTTGCACTGTGATCCTGTAGGAGTATCTTTGGGATTCTGCTTTCCAGCAGCTATTCAACTGATTTATTAAGAAGGTGAGTAAGGTTTAACTTGCTCAGATTACTGTCTGAGCCTTTTAAAATTAAGAAAAACAAACTTGTTTTCCAATTCATTGAAAGAGAAGCTGGTCTTAATGAGGCTGCATGATTTTCTGCTGTATCTCCTCTCTTGGAAGTTCAACATACAGGCCTCATCCTTTGATGCTTGCAGTCCAAACCCCTTTGGATTGTTTATACTAATGACCTCAGTGGAAGAATTAGGAATCTTTAATGTTACCTTCCCATTTACAAGAATATTCAAAGGTGCTTCTTTTTTTCTACTACTACAGCAAGTAGTGCTTGTGTTCTTTCTTTGTCTCTTTCAAAGAGATGCCCAGATCTCAGCCCCAAATGTCCCTTGCTGAATTGTTCTTTGGAGTTTTTTGCTTTCTTCTCTAACTCTGTGCTAGTTCCCATGTTATTTCTCCTGATTCCTGTCACTCTTCTGCAACTGTATACATCCCAGCTTCTAACAAAAGCAATGTACCTTACCTGCTTTTCTAGAGTCTCTGAGCAGAGACTTGTGGGGATGCAGAGGGCAGACAGTGATGTATTTTCATGTTCAGGGTAGAGGCTGCTGAACTTTTTCAGATAGCTGTCTTAAATAGTAAGTCCTAGTTTTTCTACTAGTTTCAATATGTATTATGTTGATTATAGTAGGCTCTTACTTTTGCTGTTAAGCTTCAAGACAACTAAACTTCCGATGAGCTTCAACATCTGGAGATATTTCCAGGCATATCAGCACCTGAAGATGTGTTATTGAATGCAGAAGTTGTACTAAAGTGAGAGTTCTGGTCCACCTTCTGCAGCTGAGCTCTGGGTAGGGACTCTTAGTTGCTCCACTCTTCCATGCACTTCATTTTTTCTTCTTTTCTCATCACTCAAATTAATCTGGGGGATCTGCGTTGTTTACTGTTCTCTAAACGTCTTCCTGTGGCTCTTCAGAACATAATAGTATGTTTTCTGCACTCCTGTCCTCTAGAACAAGAATTGACCTTAAGAGAGAATGTGATTTTTGGTTGAGTTATCAAAGAAAAGCTGCAGTTTTTGCTGATGTTTTGCAGGTCAGAAGAGTGCTAACCCAAAAGATTCCCTGTGGAAGGCACTGTGTTCCTTTTTAAGGGACTCTTCTGAGCAGCTGTCAGTTCTCAGCTTGTCGTGAACCCACTGACTGGGCTTTTGTGAATCTCACAAGCTCTGGAATTGTATAGCAGTCAAAGCCAGCCCTTTACAGATGGCCTAAATTATTCAGGAATTAGTAACATTTCAGTGAAGAAAGTGGAAGAGCCCCCAAAATAGCAGGTAGTGCTTTGCCTTTGTGAGCAATTTCATAAAGCTATTACAACCCTGTAGTGTTAGTGAAATAATACATGCATCCCTTAGAGGTAATTACTTCTTGTTTCTGTGCAGAACTGAGCAATTAGGGTTGTTTCAACAGCTCCTTTCCACTCCTGCATCTTGTTCAGAATTGGAGATCTCTTAAGAATACTGGTGGATTTTTTTTACACAAAATGTGCTCTCTTTGCCTTGTCTTTATCTTTCCTTCTTTCAAATATCAACAGTTATGGCAACCAAAAGGCTGGAGGCAAATAAGCAGCTGACAGTCTTCCTGATGGGCAGAAACACAGGGTGGAGTCTCTCCTGAATTCAGTGGCACAGTGGTAGAATCACAGCAGAATTGCTAGTGGTGACGTAAAGTGCGTTTTGAGCTCTCAGAGTAGCTGGATTTAATGAGGTGAGATATTACTCATGCAAAACCTTCTACCAGAACTGATCAGCATGATGTACACAATTGCAGAAAATATGGTCTAAGGTCTTAAAATGCCTTTCCTATTTTTGTATTTATTTCTGCTTCCAGAACAAAATGAAGTTTTTTTCAACCTTCACTCTGATATATTTATATTGTGCTTCAGTGCATTCTGTCTTTGTCTACTGAGTTTCCTTAACTTATACTGTTTCCAGTTACAGGACAAGAATGGTATTTTACGGTCAATCATCCAGGAAGGTAAAAAACAATTGGTAACTTCAGCCCCAGATTTAGATTGTGCAGAAGGGGTTTACCAGGTCTTGTGGGTGAAATTCATTTTTTAAGTGTTTGAAAGGCATTGAATGGCTGAATTATTATATTAATATTATTATTATATTAAATGTCCTTAGTATCTTTGAACAAGGGTTAATACTCCAAAATTCAGATCTCAGTCTACTTTTTCTCCTCAACTTCAAAGATATTTTGTTTGGAATTTCAATCCAAATGCTTGGCTTTATCTGCATACTGGTTTGAAGGTAATATTGAGTTGAAACACCCTCCACACTTCAGGGAAGTTCAGATTTGAATTTCAAGAACGAGTTGGATTGGGAGGAAGAGTGAAGGGGAGCCAGCAGGGTTTCCTAATTACTAGTAATTCTGTAATGAAGAGGAACAGAGCTGCATGAACATGATAATCTGAGTTTCCCTTTAGAATATTTCTGTATACTAGGAGATACCCCTTTTGGAAATGTATCCTTCTCATAGTATCACACCTGTGTGAGAGCCATTTTATCCTGTCACTTTTAATGAAAGTTAAACCAGGAGTATTTGAAGTCTGTCACTTTTGGCTGACAACTACTTCATCTCCATTTTCTTGCATTCAGCTTTGTGTGTATAAGCTTCCCCTACTTAAATATATGGAATTCTGCATGCCTGTACTCTACGTGGACTACCTGCAAAACCTATTTGACTGAGAACTATTCAAAATCAGTGTTTAGGTATGCAAAATATTAGAGTGTGTGTTTGTGTATATATTCAATGACAGGACTCGGTGCAAGAATACCCTCCAAGTTGAAGCTGTAAGCAGCTTCAGCTATTGTCAGCAATAGTGGGTAAGGCCAGCTCAGCATGTGTCAAATTGTGTGGAGGTACGCATCAACAAAACAGCTCTTCTACAGTCACAGTCAGACACTGTTCTTAGTGCTGGCGCATCCTGCAATCTTGCAGCTGCAGCTGTCTGCATTGTGGTGTTAGGGCCCTCACTTTACCCCCTCTTAGCTTCTCTTCCTGGCTCTCTTATTCTTTCCTTGTGAAGGAATGGCCACAAAATGCCAGTCCTGCAGATGGCACCCCATCCCCCTGGGTTTTGGTACCTGCCTGTCCAGAAGCAGAGCAGAAACAATCAGAACCCTTACAGCTTCCTGAGGTTCAAGAGCAGAGGAAGAGAGACTGGGGCTGTGAAATTTTATTGAAGGTTGTTTCTGCTGTGCCCAGAGCAATCTGTCACAGTGCTCCAGGTTTACTCCTTTCAAAACATGAAAAAGAATTAGTCTTTACAAGTTCATCCAAAAAGCGCAGTAGTGCTGGTCACTTGCAGCCTCTGAGTTGAAGATGCACGTTGTTCCTTGCAGGAAACCTGTTGATATTTTGGGGCATCAGGAGGGGCACCAACAATGATCAGCTCTATGCAGCAGTGTGCATGTTGATGAACACTTGTTGCTCAAGTGGGGCTTGTTCTGTCCCAGCACCCCACAATCATGGTCACACCCAGCCTTTGCCACCGTAAACAAATAGCATGAGAGTTCCGCCAAGCTGACTGGGTACATGGGGAAAACAGCAGGAAATCCCAGTAGCAGGGAGAATAAGCGTATTCTTGCCTCTTTTGTGTAGGAGAGAATCTTCTCTGGGAGGAGACACTTGCAATTATCTTTTAAGATCATTATGTTACAATGGAATTTAGGTTTCAGTTACCAGAGATTTTGGCATTGGGAGGATGTTCTCATCACTGTCTGAGAGGCCCTCAGCACCTACACTTGCACTGCAGTTCTTCACCCGTACTGGACTGGTGCATGGTCTCCTCCTTTTCTTCCCTACACCTTGTGTTGCTCTCTGAATGTGGTAGGACAATTCCTCTTTTCCCTGTGCCATAATTCCCATAGGAAATTGCTGCTGTTTTTTTATCAGTGAAACCTATTCTGTTCAGGTGTCTTTTGCATCTGCTCTGGCTTCCTGAAGTCAGAATTGTTTCTATCTATAGTTTCAATATATTAGAAGGATGATGTTGCTTTTAAAGCAAGTAATATGAATTCTAAAAAGAAAAATGCTTTTAAGGTGTGATTTATTTTATGAAAAAGTGAATATAAAATAAACAAAAAATTCCTAAAAAAATCTCAGACTACTCAAAGCAAAACAAACTTGGTACATTAAATAATGTATTAATAAGCATCTATAAAATAGATGTTGGTTTTAATCTGATATGACATTTATTTGTCAGTCCTGTGGAGACAGCTGATGAATCATACGTAGTTATGGCACTTGTGAATCGTAAGTTTCCTCATGACTGAAGGTAAATGTCAAAGATACCATGTGTTAAAAAAAGATATCTTGCTTGGCAGGTATAGCTTATTCAGGAGAAAGGCTTCTGTTTCATACACATACTCTTTACATTGCTCAATTGAGTGTACTGGTTCCTTGAGCACCATCCTGCAGCTGTCTTATGTGCTTGAATACCTCCTCCCCATTTAGGTAAATAACATTTTCTTTGGTAGTAAAGAAGGAAGAGGGTATGATCAGTGAAATCTTTTTCTTTGGCTCTGTTCTAGTAAGCAATAAACAGAACAGAGCTGTCACCTGTGCAGATCAGATGTGCAGCATGAGCTGGGTTAGAACTCTGCACTGGCTGACGTTGACATCCTACCTGAGTGGGAGTGGGTGTCTTCTGTCAGTACTCAGAGCTCCATCCTGGCCTTTCTCTAGCAAACAGAGGAGGTTTCAGACATTCAGACAGAGCAAAGGACATTTGATGAAAAGCTTTTGTCACCTGGCCTTTCAGGGCTTTTCTGAGAGGTGAAAGCTGTCCTTGGGGACTTGTATCTGAGAAAGTTTCCTGAAGAGTTTTTGCATCTCCTGGTGGTCTCTTTCATCTTGTCACTAATGTCACCACAGAGCTTATTCCTGGGATAGATCAACAAACCCGGGACCTCAACAAACTCTAAAGGTGGGCTCATGTGAGCCTAATGAAGTTCACCATAGCAAAGTGCAAAGTTTTACACTTGAGTCAGAGTAATCCCAGACACATATACATACTGGGAGAATAACTTGAGAGTAGCCCTGTGGAGAAGGACCTGGGGTTACTGGTGGGTGAAAAACTGAACATGAGCCAGTAGTGTGCTCTTGCAGCTCGGAAAGCAAATGGTATCCTAGACTCCATCAGAAGGGGGGTGGCCAGCAGGGACAGGGAGGTGATTGTCCTTCTCTGCTCTTGTGAGGCCCCATCTGGAGTACTGATTCTAGGTCTGAGGCCCCCAGTACAGGAAAGATGTGGAACTGTTGGGGAAGGTCCAGAGTAGGGTTACGAAGATGATCAGAGCGCTGGAGCACCTCCACTATGAATGTAGGCTGAGGGAGCTGGGCTTGTTCAGCCTGGAGAAGAGAAGGCTGCTAGGAGGCCTCATTGCAGCCTTCCAGTATTTAAAAAGGGATTATAAACAGGAAGGAAGTCAACTTTTTACAAAGGTGGACAGTGATAGGACAAGGGGGAATTCTTTTAAGCTCAAGGAGGGGAAATTCTTAACAGAGGGTGGTGAGGTACTGGTATTTTGTCTGTAAATGTACTAATGAAAGACACATCAAGGAAAAGAGTGGAGTTTTGTATGGGAACTGCTGAGTCACGGCCTGAACCACTGATTGAGCACCTGGGGAAAGAACCCGGTCAGCCCTGGGAGCACAGGTGAAGGCAATTCACATGTGTGACTGGAAGGGGAGGAGCCTGCCTGCACCTCTCTTAGACCTCATTTAAGGGCTGCCACGGGGAAAGTACTGTTTTCTGAGGATCTCTCCTTGGTGGATTTTTCTCCTGTAGCCTAGATCTTTGGAAACAGGTGAGTGGTCCTTTTTTCCTTCCCCCATAATGCCTTTTTTGTTGTGTTGGTCCCCCTGTCATTATTACCTCTTGTATCACCATTCCATCACGTTGATCTTTCTGATTGTTACAAGCTTTAAGTTGTGACAGGAATCTGCACAAAGGTGTGTCCTTATTAGTCTGGAGTGGATGGAAATACCCCTGTGTATGTTGCATAACACTGGTCTTCGTGCATGTATGAAACATGCCTCTGTTGTGGGTTCTTCAGTTCTTATGTGAACCATTGATCTGCTCTTCCATTGTAGTCCCAGGGGAAATGTTCTGCTCTTTTGCCAATGGTGAGTAATGAAACAGTTATAAGGAGTGATGGGGAATGTAGCTCTGATGAAAACCTTGTTGGAACGGAAGGTAGGGTTAATCCTGTGCTGGTGCACACCTTATGCATATCTAAAAGGACTTCATGTGTAAATGACTCCTTACTGCCAGCAGTGAGTTTCATAGCTGCAAAATTCTGATTGTTTTGAGATGTTATAGGTATATGTAGCTGAAGTGATGCAAAAGATATTGTTGCCTGTCCCTTAGCTGCTGGGAATAGGTTTTCAGGGCTGAATGAGTTTGATTGAGTGGTAGAGACAGGAGGTACCACTAAGCAGATTTTAAGAAATTTCCCTCAAACCAATATTTTTATGATCTAGCATCTGAATCTCTCTTTTCATACTCTGCTCAAGAGAGAGGATTAGCAAAGAGATTTCAAAAGCAATGTAGTTCAAGATAATGGAAAACATCTGACCTGAATCTGATTCCATTTGGGATCTCGGTAACAGCTGCAAATAAGGCCAAGCTGAATTCCATCAGCAGAGCAAGATCTCAAGAGCACCTTTGGAGTGTGCCTGGAATACAAAACACAGCTAACTCTCTTGCATTTATTAGCATGCCAGCTCTCTCAGAGGGAGAAGAGAGGCTGTGTATGTGTGTGACTTGATGGCTAAGGTGGAATTGTGCTGCTTAAATTTGTAAAGATGAATTTGTAGAGTCCTTGCTTGTTGATGAGGTTGGGATGCTTTTAAGCTGGGAGAGGGGAAAGGTTGAGCACCTGCTGAGATTCCATTTTGTCAAGCAGTTCCTTTCTTGATAATGACGGGACTTGTTCTACTGTGCAATGTTTTAGTAAAAGCTGGCTTTTTCATCTCAAAGGCTGCTTTGTTTTTTAATTTTCTTTCTTTCTTTTTTTTTTTTTTTTTTTTGCCTTCAGGAAATATTGATTTCCCATACAGTCTCAGTGGGATTTACCAAAAGAAGCAAATTCCTTTGTTCTCCATTCTCTCTGGAGAGGCTTCTGGGGAGTGGAGTACAGGGATTTTTGCAAAAGTGAATAATGCAAAGAAAAATAATGCACAGAGCTCTTGTCAAAAGTTAGTTTATATGTATGTGAATCTGTATGTACATATGAATATATGCATCTCTGCCATATTTAATATTACATTTATATGTGAATAAATATATCATGAAACCCTGAACTCTTTTGAGGAAAAATTACGGTGTCAATATTTTCAGTTTCATCAGATGTACCTTTTCAGGATCAGCTCTAATAATTCTTATTTCTTTCTGGATGGTCGAAATCTGCACCAGTGACTTTACCCTTCAGTTGGCTTCGCACTTTGGAACAAATGCTGTTCATGATCTAGCCCTTCTTTCCCTAATTCTTTGATGAAGTGTTAGGCCTATAACACCTGCATCCTAGTGCACTAAAATTGGTAGCATTCTGCATGTCACAGAGGCATCCAGGGCTTTACAGATGGTCATTCCAAAGTAGACTGGGGAGAGGCATCGAGAATTCAAACCATGTGCTTTTCCATCCACTCAGTTCAGCACAGCATGTCCTCCCGTTATATCTTTTTCTTGCCTTCTTAGACTGTACCCTTGGTTTACACACTCTATAGGCTTTTGCTCTGCATGTCTTTGTGTTGCAGTAGAGCCTTGCATGGATGAGTTCAGCTGTTTTGGTGCTGGGAAGAACTGTCTTTCCTTTCTCATCCAGCTAGCAATGTTTTCCCTTTGTGTAAATGCATTAATTGTAGGCTTCATTGTTTCCCACTAAAGGAGGTGTGTCCCAGCACTAGCAGGCTGGTGTGTCTGCAAGCCCAAGCTCTTTGCTAGTAGTGCTAAGGCAGCATAGTTATCATCTGTCACTTTAGCACTTTCAGCCAACAAAGAGTTTGCACTGGTGTGTTACTGCCTGCCAGGATATGTCATCTGTCTTGTTTAGTGGTGAGTAGCAAATGATACAGGACACACCATTTAGATCTATGTATTCCACAAGGCTTTATTTTCATGAAGAATACAGACAGTGTTGTGCAATAATTGAAGTTTTTAGCTATTGCAGAAGAAAGCTAGAAGCAGTTGCCATTTCCACTGATACTTTGATAAGTTTTGGTTTCTAGATCAGTAACGATTGTCTGTTCAACTCAATTAGTTGAAATTCAATCAATTTGTCTTTTTTTGTCACATCTAAAAATAAAATTGAATTATACCATCAACAGGATTGGTTCCCTGCCCCTTCATCAAATAATAGATAACAAGAACTAAAAGGAGTTCTTAATGGAAATCAACAGAGATGTTAGGAACAGACTAGAACCTAATTCTGATGTCTACTCTTTCTGAAAGTTTGAGACTTAGGTATGCCAGGACTCTATCTGATAGAGTGCTCTAGATGTGAAAGTCAAAACTCTTGGAGTCAAAAAGGTCAGTTTTCAGCTGTTGCTTCACTTTCTCTTCCCATTCTCCTCTTATCATCAACATCTCTACAAATCATCTCCCTCTTATGGGTGTTCCAGGATCACAGAAGCAGTGAGATCAGCCGTTTGAGATGTTCCTCTGTTCTTGCAGAGGAGCTGTTGAGAACTGTTCCATGTTGACATGAGCTCTCTGACCAGGACTTACTCTTGAATTCAGAGGTTACTTTTATGGCAAGAGGAATCTAGGAGGAGAATGAATAAGGCCATAGAAGAGAAGACATGGAGGACGTTCTCTTGTTCTGTTCTCCAGAAGAGCAGTGGTATTGGCTGGGAGGTGCAGGAGGTATGTAGAGGCTATTTCTTCCTAAACTAGCAGGCACTTCTTACTCCAGGGCTCTGTTAGCAGACCCTGTGGGAGACACATCAGCCACATTCTACTAAGCCAGTTCTGCCCAGGAGGAGGGCTTTACTCATCACCTTTCTTCCTGTCACAGCACTGTGAATTTGTTCTGCCATTCCCTATGTCTGATGGGTGAGATTAGGAGTTAGAAAGGAGTGCTGAAATGAGAATTCACAGCTCCCTGGTAGGAGAAAGGAAGGGGGCTGAAGGGGGGTTAAGTCCATTCTGATTCAGCAAATCCACATCCATCTGAAGAACAGCGGTGCACTCTGAGTGTAGCTGGTATCTGAGTGTAGCTGGTATCTTTGGGGTCTTGGCGTAAAAGCAATGATACTAAGGTTTTGCTATGTGTTCTTAAGTGCTGATGTCACTGCAGTGAAAGTGCATGTGAAATTGGGAAAGCCTGTGTGACACGCTCTAAGAACCACAGCATTATCCTTCTGGAGAAGATAAATTAAGCAATCATCTGTTCTTTTAAGTACACAACTTCTTTAGATGAGATCTATTGCAGACAGAAAGTTACTTTCCTCATATTATTGTATGGCATGTCATCTTAAATCCACGTGACAAAATGGAAATCAAAAGCTTAGAAGAAAAATCACACAATACAAGTAGGCATGTCAGATTTCAGAAGCTGGAGAGAGCAAAATCCTCTGTCTATTGTTTCCTTCCCAAGTGCTGTCTTGTACTTGCCTCAGTTGGAATACCATTAAGGCTGAATATTTGCTTTTCAGTAAGGAGTAATTTTCCAAGTAATGATCACACAGTAGCTTTAATTCTAGGAAGCCTTGCCCTTCAAAATAACACCTCCACCCCAATTCAGAGCTACAGAACCTTCCTTGCAGTTACTTTGTACATGAGTTATTGTCATGAATGGTGGCTGTGATTACTGCTGTGCAAGGCTGCAAGTAATGGCAAAACAAGCACTACGTTCTTCTTTCAAAACGTGTGGAAAGATAAATGAGATAAATGAAGCCTCTGGAGGCAGTGGAAGCAAGTATCTCTGAGGTGAGTCTGAACAAGACTAAAGCATGAAGTCGTAGTGTTTGAAAATGCAGATAAACTAGAGGGAGTGGGGGTCATTGGCAGGCTGTGTCCTTAAGAACCAGATGGAAGGTGTCTGGAATGACACGGAGAGCAAGGCACAGAGTCTCAGAATTCCCTAGGAGGAGCAAGACTTGCTCTGGGCTTTGTTTTTGTTGGCAGAAATAAGACTTTGCATGTGTTCCTGTGGGTTAGCAGGACTGCACCTTTGGAACTCCTTTGCTGATACAATCCTATTGCCTAATAGGAACATAGGTAGGCCTCTGATACTAGCAAACTGCTTAGCTAGAATGTGCAACAGGAAGAAGAAATATGCTATTTTATTTATCTATTTATTTTAGTTTAGTTTCAAGGCTTTTACCAGAAACAAGCTGATATTGCTGTCTTGGGTTGGTTGTGGCTGTGGATGAATGTGCTTTAGTGTTCATGACGCTCACAGTTCGGACCAATCAAATTTTGATATTTGTTTGAAGCAATGCTGCTGTTTTTATCTACTTAATTTCTTCAATCACAGTTTTGAGGATGATCAGTTGTTAGAACAAGTGAACTATTTGTACCTTGCAAAATTATATGCTTAGGCCTGTTGCTTTGAGTTTTTCAGTGATTCAGGGCTGGAGAAGTCTGTGCTAGCATTGGAGCTTGTTGATAAGGATGCCAAATTCACTTCACTAATTCCTATAATAATAAGCTAGTCCATTAGCCTGCAGTGCCACCTAGCCTTCTCATCCTTTGGAGAACAGACAGTATGGTATGACTATTTAAAAAGATAAAAATAAATAGGAAGACATTTGTGTTATGATCGTTTTTCCTCCTTTGTTTAAAGTTATAATTCAATCTCATCAGAAGATTTTCATTAGCATTCTGAAAATCATTATGCCAGTGTTGGGGAAAAAGCAGTGGAGAAATAAAGACGATTTTCTTCAAAATGTTAGTTCTTTGCACGGTACAAGTATTACTCATAATTTGTAAGGTCTGAGCTTAGTGAGGAAGCAGCCAAGCTGGTGCATGACTGTTAAATATTTTAACAGTCTGATTCATCCCGAAGTGATTCAGAGACTATTGATAGTTGTCCTGTCAGGAGTTACCTTTTCTGTGGTGAAGTTGGAGTGATTAGTGACATACCACTAGTGCTCTGTTTAGTGTGGGGCCATACTCCTGGAAGTGGATGAAAAGGTTGAGACATAAGTACAGATGCAGGATGGGAACAACAGCCTCCAGTCAGGTTGGATGCAGGTGGTTAATGAAAGATAGGAAACAAGTTTTTACAACTGTGAGCTCTGTCAGCTTCTGGCACAGCTCTGTGCCTCCACCAATCTCTGTCCAGTCAGTTGACTCTCCTCCATCACTATTAAAAGGCAGAATTGTATTTTCCTTACCCTTTGGGTGGTTAGGTTCACATTTTTTTACTTGCTGCTCAAGTGTGCATCTGACTTACGTGTTGTTAGTAGGTGAGGGGAGAAATAAAATAACTATTTTCTGGCCAGTACACTTCCAGGGCATCTGTGGTAGCTTCTGCCTTCCTCAGTAGCAAATGCATTTAATCTGAAGTTTTGATTATGTGTAGCTCTGTGGAAACAAATGCACAACTTCTTGCTTTGGCACCATTAACCTGAATCACGTTGCATTTAGAGCTGAAAGAGATTAGAACATCAGGTCCTTTGTGAAAGACAACAAATGGTGACTAAAGCTCTGGCCGCACTCAAATGTAAAGAAAAATAGGCAAAAAGTGGAAACTGTGCGTTGCCCCAGTCTGCTTTAGTGCTGGAGACTCTTTCAATTCGTTTGCTGTTGCCAAGTAAAACCTCAAACCAAGCCCAGTGAATATGGGTAGGATGGGACCCCATTACTGATTTTTCTTTGATATGGTTTTCAGCTTATATAATAGTGGTATTCAAAAAAAATTGGTAGCCAGATACGTCACATGTACCACAGCAGGCTTCTTCAGATTTGTGGGTGGGAGAAGTGAGAAACAAACTATTTCGTTCCATCTCCAAATCCTGCTCTATTTTCCTCTGTATCAGTAAGTCTGCCTTCATTGTTTGATGATCTTATTAAATGTGAGCAGTTTTGTTTGAGAAGGTACTGCAGTGGATTTGGGCTTGACTAAATAAAGAATCAGCTGAGCAGTGCATGCGTATCTGTATGAACAGGCCATGGCTAACCATCAGATGATGTACAAAAGCATATTATTCCCAGGATGTACCTTTGCATTAAACAAAGCCCATTACCGGGTCTTGTGGAATTGTGAAATGCTATACATACTAGCTTACAAGTTGCATTTTAGTCTACTTTGCACACCCTTCAGTATTTTTGATTTCTTCACTACTTATGTTCGGATGCTGATCAGACTGCAAAGAGGATAGATATAGAGAAAGGAGTACTTAAATTCTGTGAATAAGGTATGATGCTTACATACATCCTTTTATTGGCATCCTGTGCCTTTGATAACTTCTCTGGAATGCAGCTATAATTTGACTGCAGGATATGATACTCAGCCGGACAGAAAAAGAGACCTCATACCCATTTATCTGATACCTGCACACTAATCAATAGGCGGTTTGAAGGTGCTGGACCAGCCTTGCTTAGCATCCAGTCAACGTGTCTTGAAGCAGTTGACCAAGTGTGTCAGAAAGGGTATAAAATGCCATAATCTGAAGTTTTGGGTGACACATCTTTTCTATTGCTGTTTTCCCATGCTATCTCTTTAAATTATTGTAGTGTCTTTTGGTGTGTTTGTACAGTGTGTAATAACATGAGTCCCTGCTCCCCTCACTGCCTTATCCACTGCACAGTGTTACTGTATCATGGTGCAAGTAGTTGTAAGATGGGACTGATGAAAAGCTCTCTGAAACTAAGCCTGTTTATTTCCTCCAGTATATAGGAAGTTACTGTTGTTGATATTCCTCTTAACTGCATGCAGTGGCTGATCTTGAGCTATTACTTAGTGCCATTAATTTGTTAATAACATTCATAACTACTTGTCTAATTTTTACCATCAGAATGAGCACGGATGTTCAGCATTTCCACCCCAGTTTCCCTGTTGTATATTGATTGCCTATCAGCTGACAATGTTGCTTTATGTAAACAGAGTTCAAACTGCCAGGGACCTGAGGGCACAAGTGGCCTAATGGCCCTGCCTGTTCTCCCCTGGGCCTCTCCCAACTGTACCCATGGCTCAGCAGCCCTGTTTCAGTCCGGCCTAGGGCTGTCAGTTGCTGCCCCAGCAATGCCTGCCCTGGTAGACTCCAGCCCTGCCCTGCTGGGCAGAACCTGTGCATCGATGTCCCAGCTTGACATTGGACCTTCATCTCTGTGAACTTGCCTGATGATGTGGACACTTGGCTGAACATGGCTGCCAGCTCCAGGCCTGCCCTGTGCACCTTGCCCATGAGTTGTGGGATGGGGCCCTGGATAGTGAAGATTCTGCCCTGCCAGTCATGTTACTGCATTCAACTCCCCATCCTTTTAGGAGCAGCCAGCCTTCAGTGCTCCCTGACAAATAATCTAGTATTCAGAAGTTGGGAATTGTATCTGCAATGAGAAAGGAGACAAAATGCAAAACTGAGTGAAGTTGAATGCAAATATTAATTTTGCTACCATGAGCTACTGACACATACCTAGCTTTCAGCTATGGCTCCCCACAGTCTTGCTAAATCCTTTAAATCCCTAATTTGACAGTTTTTCCTCTTGGTACATTCTGAAGGTAACTACTTTACCTGTTGCATTAATACAGAGCAAAGCACAGGCCCTCTGGCATTGCTGGCACCATGTGCTGATTTCTTCTCTTTTTTTTTTTTGCCATATCCCACACTCAATAACCAGAGCGGAATCAGTCATCTCCATGTTATGTGTTAAGTGTCTCAAGTGGAAGTGAGATAAAACTCTTTCAATCAAAATGCTCCCTGTGATGAGCTGCAAAGCTCCAGCACCCACCTAAGAGGTGATTTGTTGCTGTAGATGGAGGAAGGGCAACATAACTCTCTTTATATTCTAGAATATCCCCCAAAACCCTTAGGGATCTGATAAAATACCATCTATTTTTTAAAATACTATTTTTTTTACTTCCTTTAAAAAGGGTAGTCCTGGCTAATGTACTCAGAACGGGATAAGAATGACAACTTGATGTTGATAAAAGCGCTGTGTACAATCCAAAATGATAAGTTGTTAATATAATGGACAGCCAGGGATGGTGTACCTGATTTGGAGATAAGACCATTATGTGTCTTAAACTTGGCAGCTCAGCTGTGAAACATACTTGAAAGCCCCATTGTCTACTTGGTTTCTAAGGAGCTTTGGAAAGCGTATGAGAGTAAATTAAGGAAAGGTGTTAATTTAAGCTGGAATTCCTGACTAGTAATGCAAGTAGGGAGACCCTCAGGTACCACCATCAACTCTAATGCTTCCATTAGTTCTCTCTTGTGTCTGTTTTTCTTTTGTTCTTGTCCCCAGTGGAATATTGCAGCCCTATTTAGGGTGCCCAGCAGTGCCACTTTCCTGATTGGGAACCTGGAGGAGGTGTTAGAAGTGCTCTCAGTTATGACCTTGATGCTATGTAATTACTGAAGGTAATACCTGATTCTTGGTTTTCTATTTCATGTTGGTTGGTAGCATTACTGTCTACTTTTAACCCTTTCACTGCATTTTTTCTTAATCTAAGAATGCAGGTAGTGATTCTGGAAGGTACGCAGTTTTATGTTACAAATACTAAGTATGAATGAGCAGAATTGAATATAAATAAATGGACACCTTCTAAAGGGGTGCCAGTGATATGGAGAAACTCAGAAAAGTAGATGTTCCAAGAGGTAGTTTAATGTGAGCTTTAGACATAAATCTGGGAAAATGTTTGTTTCTGCGATGTGTTGAAAGTAGCTTTGGGATCAAAACAGATCCTGAGTAAGAAGAATCTCCCTTTCCCTTTGTATTTGCAATTAATTTGAATGCTTTTTAATGTTTAGACTATGATGCGTGTTAGCAGTGTGACTATCAGCAGCATTGTACTCACACCTCTGAAATAGTTTGGTTTCATGAATGATATCAGCCTGAGCACTTGGTGAAACATTTTAACACAGCCCAAAGCAAACCATGCCTTGTAAACAATTTACGTGACTGCTAAATAGCTTATATTAATGTCAGGATGTTTGTATTCAGGCCAATCCCTTCTATCAGGAGTTATAGTAAATTTGCTACAATAGAATGAGGTAAAAAAGGAATTTTCAAAGGGTCCCTCAAACACTGGTCACTGTGTAGAACATCATCTTTCCATGAACATTAGAGAGCCTGGAGTGGATACATCCATGATACTGCTCTTGCAGATATATTTCAAGTTAGGTGGAGTGGATCTTGGTCTTCACATGTAAGTGACATTTACTGTCTCTCCTACAGCAAAAGTCCTTTAAATAACAAAAGCACATCTAGACTGGCTTTGATCTCCTAAATTTAAAATCAAGCTTTTAAATTTTTTTTTCCTTCTTCTGTCTCTAAAATTATAAGTGGGTTTCTGGTCTTATATTTTTTTCCCCATAGGTAATTATTTTAGAAATGTTTTTAGGATAAAACATGTAAGACTGTGACTGTCTGTCACCCTTCCGAACTACTAAATATTTATAGGTGTCTGTCACTGGAATGTGGGCCTGGTTAAGTCTCTTCATTTATTTTAGTGAACTTTAGGTACTGCAGACACTGGAATCAATTTAGCAAGTAAACAGGTGGACAAATGCGGGAAGAGATTGTGTGCTGCTCATCTTTTCCAATTACATCAGCTGATCTTATATCAGCTATTCTCTTTCCTTTCTCTTTCTTGTATTTTTAAAACACCATTGCAAGAACAGCAGAGATACCCAAAAGTAACAATCTCAGGATATCTTTGACAGTTTAGCAGGAGCCCTGTGAGATTCAGTAGGAGGTTTGCTTTACAAGTGATGGCACTAGTGATGGAGCTTAGCTCCTTTCAGTGGGAGCCTTTTATTGCTTAGCAGTCTTTAGAATGATGGTGGGGGTTCAGTCTGTCCTCTAAGCAATATCTGGATGTTGAGGTGGAAGGGAGGAGGAGGCACCCACTCCCACCTGCACAAACTGTTTCTGCAAGCCTCAGACTGCTGCAACCAGATGGTTAAAGGCGCCTAACAGGGTAACTGGAGGTGGTGGGTTGGAGGGCTGGGGTGCTGGCCCCAGCATCATGTGTCTGGAACTGCTGAGCCCACTCATGGAATAACCAGCCTGGATGAAATTGCTGTGCTGGAGTCCCTGCCATGCTGCGTGCTCAAGACTGAGCTGTGGTATTCCCTTTTCAAAATGCAAATGCATACAGTTAGGGCAAAGTAGTTCTAGGTCTCCTTTGGCACCAGCTGGGGGATAATTTTCATGGCTGACTCTCTGGAGCTGGCAGTTAGCTATATAGGACATGGATGCACTCTCCTTCCAGGCTTGCCTGCCTCTAACACAAATCATCCTGCAGACTGCGTAACAAGTCGTTTACGAGGCTGCAGCTGTATGGTCTTTTCTTTCTGCTCCTGACAAAGGGAGGTGAGCCCTTCTCACAGACGGGATGGTTCCCGTGTGACTCAAGACAGTATCGGGACGAGCTGGGGCATGCTGGGCTGTGCTGATGTAACAGGCTCCCTGCAATTTTCATTCAGATCTGGTTGGCTGAGAGCTGGCAGAAAGCCTCAGATACGCCTCCAACGCAGATGAGGTCATCTCTGCTTTTTTTTTTTTTTTTGAGCTGCTCCAGAAAGTCTGCGGTGTCTGAACATTTAAGGTCATCATGCCAATTTGCACACCACCTTGTATCTCTGCGTGTGGGAGCCCATTTCTTCCTCTACTACACCCCTTCCCAGCACTATCACAGACCCTTCTCTCCCTTTAAAGGGGGAGGAGGAGCAAAGGGAAGATGAAATTACCGCAGTGGATTTTATAATTGACTCTTGCATCCTGGTCAGAGGGAAGCATTTGCTGGAAAGATGTTGCGGAGCTGCCCGGGTCTAACACGAGTGTAAAGTAGCTCCAGGGCAGAAGAAACTCCAGACCTTGCCACTAACAGAAGTGAAACTACTCGCCGTGCCCAGTCACTTCATTCCTTCCCCGCCCTCCCACCGTGTGCCGTGCAGAGATGCATCCAGCCAGCAGAGGAAGGGGTAGGTCTCCCCGGCTGTCAGTCAGCAGGGGCTGCCCGGCCCGGGACGAGCTGATCCCGAAATAAGGACTCGCCCTGGCGGACAGCAGAGCGCTGGGAAGCGCCCGGACCCACACCGTGCCTAGAAGCATCGCCGGCTCGGCATCCTCCTCCCTCTGGAACCGCTGATCTCTCGCTACCTTCCTCAGGGAACTGCCTGCTAACTTCGGCGCCGACGCTTGGTCTGCCCGCCCGGCTGTGGGTAGGATGGCGGCTACACCATCCTCGCTCTGCCCCGGGGGCAGCCAGCCCCTTCCTCGTCTTCGTCCCACCGCCGAACCCCGCGCTGGAGCCACTGTGGCACAGTCGCTTCGCCACGTCCTGCCGGGGGCTCAGAGCCTTCTCCGGAGCGCCTGAGCACGGGCCGAGCCCCGGCGCAGCGGACGGCTCCTGGCGGGCCGAGCCCCAGCACCGCGGACAGCTCCCAGCGGACTAGTGCGCCCGGCTCCGTGCCTCGGGGCCGCTGTTCATTGCGTTCTCTAGCCCCGTTGTAGCAGCACGCTGCTCTGCCGAGGACGCCGAGAGGACCCCCCCTAGTCACAGTGCTACCCACGGCGGTAGAAGAAGGCTTATCTCCGGGTTCGGAGTCTGTCTTCTGTAGATTGGGAATTACGAGCCTGAGCAGTTCTTGGTTACAGTGGTGCACGAATCTATGGACTCCAAGGTGTGCTACTGAGTTAGAAAGAAATCTGGGATCTGTCACGCTGTGGAAGGGTAAAAGAAACCCTTCAAAACCATCAAAACAAGCCCAAACCTTCCTACCTCCCTACAACCAACTTTACCCCCCACCTCCTGACCGTGAGCGTTTCTACTCCGTTTGTTCTCCCTCTTTTGGAGGCTGTAGGATGAGGCATTTCCCTCTGTCTCAAGGTAAAAGAATATCCTAGGGGCAGCAACACACATCTGGCAGGGATTGAAAGGTTTAAATCCAGCCTCCACGGCAATCAACAATGGCTAATGAACCAGTGATTCTGAATGTGTATGATATGGTGAGTATGAAACAGTTTTGATTATGGGGAGCAGTGTGGTTGGGTGGGAGCTTACGTGTGGAGGCAGACATTGCATGAAGAGGAGCCTAGCACAGCTCCTTAGAGAGCATGATTTTCACCCTCCTCCAGCAGTCTCTTCATCTAGGCATGTCATGTTCTCGTTGTCAGAGATGATGCTGACCATGGCATTTTTCTTCGAAAAATTTAGCATATTGTGCCAGAGTACCAGTAAAACAATACTGGATTTTCTGCAGAATTTTTCAGGAGCAGCAGTGGGTGAGGGGAGGACTTCTTAATTTCCAGTGTCCCAGTTAAGGAAGGGCATATGATCACCTCTCTCTCTTTGCAGGAGTCAATTGTCATTTAATTTTGAGAGATCAAGTACTACCAGGCAGTGGGAAGAGGGTCGGGATGTCACCCAGGGATGAGAAACATCTGTAGAATTGTATTAAGGATGTTGTTTCCAGGCTAATAATAATCTGGATCAATCCCTTATGCATGAGATCATAGTTAATCATAGTCTCTGAAGGTTAATCACAACAGAAGGAGTAAAAAAAGAGAGTCAGAACTAGTGAAGTTTCAGTGTGGGGAGGAGCATAGGGACATGCTCCTTGGAAGTGTTTTCTGGAAGTTCATAGTGTAGCAAGTTGATTCTCTTGCTCTCTTCTTGCGTGGAGGATTGTAATTGGAAGCTACTTGTGCTGAAAAATCAGAATATCCAAATCCCATCCTTGATACAAAGACCTAAAGAGAAGCTGCCTTGGCTCAACCTGTTTTTGCTCTCTGGCTTAGCACAGGCTTAGGATGAGCATGTTCAAATGAGGAACATTTTATCGTTGTTTACTTCTCCTGCATTTGTTAATGAGCTGAAAAATAATAGATACTTTTCCAGAGAGTAGCCAGCAAAGAGTAGGCTCTGGTAAATGCCAAACCTCTTCTTCTTACAAAAATTAAGTGATCTTCTGTTGGCTGGAAAAGCTGGGTTATTTCCTTGTGGAAAAGGTGTGGTGAGGACTATTCAGATAGGACTGTGTCTGTATTGAAAGACAGTCTGAAAAGCACAACTAAAATAGCTTGAAGCTGCCCCTACCAGAGCTACTGTGGGCAAAATTGAGCAAGTGGGTGTGAAGTCTTTCCTTAAGACTTTGGCTTTGAATGCTTAGTGATCTATGATTTCGTTCTACAGATGCTTGGCAGCTTGAACTGTGAACTTCCCCAAGCTGTTCTTCAAGCAAGGGCTGGTAACCCAAGCATCTGGTGGCAAGTTCTTGGTAACCAGAGGCCAATATTGCAAATGTCAAATTGTTTCTAGCTAATAATTTGAAGATGGTAAAGGGGTTGTGTTGCTCTTTTGTTGTATGCACTACCTTCCTTGTGTTTTTTTTTACTTTGTTCTGTTGCAGGCTGTGGTCTAAACTTTCTCAGCTGCTATTGAGCTGTCCCAAACAGTGAATGTTTTTCTACTGAGCAGAGAAAAACTGAATACTGGACAAACTTTGTCTTTGCATCTTTTTGTTAATGTCACTGACACTTAAGATGAAGCCCATAGGAAGCTGGGGAAGAAGAAACTTGCTATTTATGGTCACTGTGGTCTGAGATGGAAACCCAGACACAGTGAACTGAATTGAGATTATCAGTTTAATTCAGAATGACTTTTACTTCCTGGCAAGCCACAAAAACCTTTGTGTGTCAGTACTAACTCCATAGGGTTAAGCACAAGTTAATGCTCTGTACATAGGAACTGTTCTATTTTCATGTAGCATCCGTTTGACTACCACTGAGTCACCTCCAGTTCAAATTCTACATCGTGATTATTGAGGCTACGTGCTTTTACATTGCTGCTATGATTTTAGCACCATGGAGTTTGGAATGTAGCCATGCAAAATCTGCACTTTGTTGCATTGTGGTGGGGAATTGCGGGGGAACTGGGAAATGAGCACATTTGTTTGAATTGCTGTTGGAAAACTAGTCTTGAAGAAAAAAAGACAGCTGGGGATAACAATTAACTGGATGTAAAGCTCTGCTTTCCTGACAAGCATCATGACCCCTGTATGGCATCTGGAAGCACTTACACTGCAGGAAAGCTTACCCTTAGGGCAGAAGTTCAATTATGGGCTTTGTGCAGCTATGAAATACCCACTCTGTGTAGTCTCATGTATTCAAAGATTATAGCCATTTATCCTTTTACCCATTGGATAGTACTGGGCTTGAGAGAGAGAGGAAAAAAAAAAAAGCTTGTACTTAATAAGGTGCTTTGCACAAATTACTGAAGCAGGTAAAACTATTTATTAGACTTATTTTCTTCATTGTTAAAGAACTGAGCAAAAATCACTGGGCATTCCAAGTGTTCAGAATATCTATACCAAAAGCAATTTCTTAATCCCCAGCATGCAGGGTGATTATATCTTATTTATGTGTTGCTAAAGAACTTCTGCACACCTGTACATGCTTGCAGGAAGAAGAAGGGAGAACTTTGCAAGAGTATTTTAAAGAGTATGCAGGATACTGAAGTCTAATTTAAGTGTAAGTGTGAATGCAGGATAACACGGATCAGGGGTTTGATCATGGATAGATCTCTTTCCCAGTTGGAATCCATCTCTTACATGGACTTTACTTAAGCCAACAGCTGTTTGGAGACCTACTGGAAATAACTGGGTCTGTAAGATTTATGGTAGAATTTGCTCTGATCAGTCAGTTATCACTTTACCTTTGGAAGGATAAATCAATTTCCTCTTCATAACTTGCAGCTCCCTTCCCTCCAACTCCCCTTAATAAGCTATTTATTGTAGATCATTTTACTTGGATCACAGGACTGGTTTTCAACAAGAATCTCATCCTGTTTCCTTATTGCTTTATTTTTTCCTATCTTACTTTGGAATAGTTGGCTAAATATTGTAACATTAATAAATGCCACTTCTTTAAATCAGACACAAGAGTGACTGCAGATATTACCTGGGTTTAAATCTTTAGCAAGCTAGCTAAACACATTCAACTAAAAATAACCCATTTGGCAGAGATTCAAGCTGGGGGCTCTTGTGATGTTTTCAGCTTATTGCACAGCACATTCATGCTACCAAATTTAATGAAAATATATTTATATCACTGCTGTCCCTCTTTTATTGCAGGTATAGTTGTCCTGAATTTCCACTGTCTTTGCAGCTGATAATATACAAAGCTTCCACTTTGATCTGCTGGCATTTTTGCTTATGCTTTATGCTGGTGAAAATGAGACCCTGAGCTGTTTTGCAGAGAAGAATGAGAGCCCTGGGCAATGGGCAGTGTTGATGTAGCATCTGTTTGGATGAGAAGGATAAGTCTTTTTCTCTTCCTTATCCCACCTTTATTCCATTGACCTTGCTTATCATTCTCAGGCAAATAGCATTCTGGTTATAGTAAGCACAGTAGCTCTGAGATTTCTTCCTGTGGCTTCTAACTTAAGAGAGGTAGCCAAAAATGTAATTATTTATAATGACCTTTCCAAAGTCTTCCAGTTCTTTCTATCTATATATCATTTGCTATCTGAAGGGCTGATGGCTATTAGCAAAGGGTGGCCCTGCAGAAGACTAAATGGGGTCTCTCTGGCTTCACTGATCAGTGGGTGACAGTATTGTCATTTTGATTTCTCCATCACACCACTGAATGGACCAACTAAGTAGTCCTGACAGAAGGGCCTCAGGATACCATTGGCCTTCTTGGCCAAGAGTGCACGCTTTTGGCTCTTTGTCAGCCTGTTGTCCATCAGGACACCGAGGTCCTTCTCTGCAGAGCTCCTTTCCAGAAGGTCAGCCCCTAACTTGTACTGATGCATGCGGTTATTCCTTCCCAGTTGTAGAACTTCCTCTTGTTGAACCTCATAAGGTTCCCCTCCACCCAGCTCTCCAGCCTGTCTGATGTGTCAGCCAAACTTCCCAGCTTTGTAGTATCAGCAAACTTGCTGGGAGTGCAGTCTATCCCTTCATCCAGGTCACTGGACCCAGTGTTCCTCCTTGGGAACAGTGCTAGTTACAGGCCTCCAGCTGGACTGGCTGCTGATCATAACCCTCTGAGCTCTGCCAGTCAGCCAGTTCTCAGTCCACCTCGCTGTCCTCTCATTTATTCCACACTTCCTAAGCTCATCTATGAGGATGTTGTGGGAGACAGTGTCAAAAGCCTTGCTGAAGTCAAGGTATCCTCCTTGACCAAGGGAAAATTACATTCAGTTCACTGTGACCATAGGGTGGGCTCTTAGCATTAGTCAAATGGGCTCATATCCTACCTGCAGAGTGAGGGCTGAGGAAACACTGTGGAGGTACCAAAGTAGCTCCCTCACTCTTTGCAAATACAGGTGAACCAACTGTGGTGCTAGATGCTGACAGTACAGATACTTGGGCACAAGTCCTAGCCTGTACTTTTTGTACCCTCTGTCCTATTGCCAGGGAGAGTGTGTGTGTGTGTGTGTGTGTGTGTGTGTGTCAAGGCAGAGGCTTTGCAAGTGGGCACCCTTACTACAAAGAGAATGGTGGGGGCTGACCTGGATGGGCTTGTCCTTTCTCTGTTAGTGATGTTGCAAGGTCTCATCAGGACTGAGTAGACTGTAATAGGCTATCATTCTCCCTGGAAGAAGTGAAGTAGTTCTAGCTGTACCACTAGGGAAAATGGACCATGCTCTGTATAGCCAGTCAGCTTCTGATCTTCCAGCAGGAACTGATCACAGCCCGTGAGTGGCTCAGGTGGGGAGAAAAGCTTTGAAGAGATTGTTTATTTCTGACTTTATTAGTGCCTTTCAGCTTGCCTAGGGAGCAAGACTTGGCAGGATAATGCTGTATGAGGAAGAGGAAGGTGTATGTAGCAGTCTGTCTCTCCTCTCAGTTCCAGGAGGGAGGCAGTGAGGATTCTCAGACAAGCAGCTTGTGGTGGGGAAGCCTGCATGTGGTGGTGTTCTACAGCAGACACTGAGATAGCGTGAGAGTTGGATTTTGTATAATTTATGTGCTCTGAAAGGAGAGGACAGGCCAGTGATCTGTGAGGAAAGGCTTAAAGCTAGAGGGTCTGTATGGCCACTGTACAAATGCAGAATGCTTTAGTGCTTTAAGCTAATTTCTCTCATACAGAACAGTATGAGAGAACAGGAGAGGGGAGCTCCTTTGCTGCTTGTTCTTTGCAGCTGAAAAGCATTTTTTTTTTAATGTATACTGCTTGCATCTGATTTGGAGGTAGTGACCTGTGTATATGATTAAAAACCAGCACAACCTTGCCATTCTAGCGTTGCTTTTTATTTTCCTGTGCAAGTGTGTGAGACCCTGGCCACTACAATTACATGCTTTGGGATGAAAGGAATTAGAGTCTCCTTGTATTTCTAGCTTCAGTATGCAAAGAGTCTTTGAATCTATTTTAGAAGCAGCAGCATGATTACAAGCAGAACACTTTATTCTCTGTTGTGAATGTTTTAAGCACTGGCTGGATCACGGAACATTTTATTATCTCTCTGTTTGGAGGAAAGAGTAAGTCTTGTTCCTCAGATAAATGTCAACATGTTTGTGATTACTGTAAGTAGAGGTCTTGGATGCTTTCAGCTCACTTAGTCAGAAGGGAGAGAAATCCTTTTGTAGGTGGTGGCCCTGCTTCTTGCACTACTCACTAGTTGTTTGTGAGCAGCTGTGTAGAGAAATACAGCCTCACCTGACTATTTCTAAGAAAACAAATAGAAAAGGGTTTTTTTTTTTTTTTGTCAAATAGCCTGATAGCTATAGCGTTTCTTGATATGATAAGTTAAAGAGATGCTCTGAGTTAATACAGCAACTTGTGGTCTTGAAAGATGAAGTGATAGAGAGTCAGTGGGATCTCTTCTTTCTCTTTCCTCATTCATATATTGGTCAAACAGTTAATTTATCAATCAGAGAACAGAATGCTAAATATTGCCATTGGGAGATTTTAATTAAATTCTGGCAACTTCTTATATATATTATATATAACCTATATATATATATAAGTGTGTATATATATATATATATATATAAGTGTATATGTATATATATAGGTTGTTCTGAAACAAAACCACCACTTCTTAACACACACTAAATGAAATGTTTTGACTCTCTTAAAAAATGTTTGCCAATCATCTCTGGCCAAAACTGTTTGCCAAATCTGAATCACTTCCATTCTCAGGAACACACTGTTCACTGCAGTTTGCCGTATTCTTAGAAAAGCTTGGTAGGGGTACGATATCCGTATTTATTCTGTGACCACTATCAAAGCTCATAGGAATTCCCTCTTCCACGAATAAGCTCTGGCTTAGGAAGCTCTGTGGTGTCTCATCTTCTTCACAGGCTTCTTATGGAGTAAGTTTAAAGGTAAATCTTTAAATTTCTGAATGACAAAGGAAACATTATGGTCTTGGGATTTTACTTTATTGCTGACTTCGTTCATACAGAGCCTTGATCTTCTGTCTTCAAATAGTATCACATATAGCATACTGTGTAACAAGACAGAATGCTGGGATAACAGTTGCCTGGTGTCTAGTAGTAGGTTTCCCCACAGTGCTGTAATATGCCCTACATAAGTGCTAAACTGTTTGTTTCTTCAAGTAATTGAACTTGCCACTAGTCACAAGCAGCAGTGGGAGGGGAGGACCAGGTGGATCTGAGATGCTTGTTTTCCTTTTCTTCCAGGGGCTGTCATTGGTCTTCTGTGCTAGCTCCTGTATGGGACTGGGTTTAGGCTGTTGAACTGTGCTTGCGCTGCATGATAGGTATTGGGTTCATAGTAAGTCAGGTAAATTATCCTGTGCAAAATTTGTAATGGCAGTAATTATACTAAGATACTTGTTGTTATGGGCCCAGCAAAATCTCTGAGAAAACTCTTGGTTAGAAACTAGAGACTGGATAGACCAACACTGACTGAGGGAAGGCTGATAGTAGAGAAAGTTGCTCTAATTGGGTGTCACAGAATCCTTAGCCCAAGGTATGAGGGACTACTTCACCTCTCTTGGATGCAACATTTCCTGGTGCAAGTGTCTGACTTTAAAATGGCATAAATCGGGTGTTATGGCAAATCTGCTGGCAGTGCATTCAAATCTTCAAATAAGTCAAAGCTCTAGCTGAGCAGCCTGGCAGTATGTGCAGGTGGAGGAAAACTAGGCTTTGTTCTGCTTTTCTCCCAGACTGCATCAATTCAATTAGAGTGATGACAGGCTGACCGCTGGCAGGCCAGGCACTGACTGGGATTTCTGCCTTGCTCTGCCTGAGCATGGGAAAAGGAGAAGGAAGGCAGTTCAGTGGTACAGATCACGGACGTAGTCAGTGCTTGATTCAGGCATGTGAGAAAAATGATGACGTGGAACTAGACGTCCCTTCTCTCTTGCATCTTCAGAGAGAGGAAGTTAATTGGCAGATGAAAAGATGCAGCAGCTAACACACTGATCTGCAGCTGAGTTCAGCAGTTCAAGAAGGACTCAGAATGCAACATCTGATCTAAAGAAATTAAGAAGCTGCAGAATAAGTGGCATGGCCTGGGTTGATAAGTCCAGTGATGGAAGTGTGCCCATTTTGCATAATAAACAGGGTTTTGTTGTCTTAGCAACAGCCTGAAGATGCTATCCATCAGGGAACAGCCTGTTTTGATGTTGTCAGGGTGACAGGCTGTCTACCTGTCCATGTTATTGTTGAATTTCTCCAGCACTGCAGTCCTTAAGCTGACTCCAGCTGCAGCATTCACCCTATCTGCAGCTCATTGAACCTGTTGCCCCGTGAACTGACTTGAATTGATTTAACGAGGATAATGTGAGAATTCTCACTTCTGTTAGTCCTATGTGCACTGGGGAAAACTGCTGAACAACACGCTCTCCTTTACTTCAGCGTCGACAAATATAAGAAACCTTGATGAGAACAGAGAGCTTAGGAAAGGCTAACACAGTATGAAAAATGCATGAGTTCTTCTGGAGCAAAACCTCATAGGTCCTCTTGTAAGGCTGGCTCCCGTGACAGTGCTCTTAATGCAGTTCCTGCAGGTGCCAATCTGACTTAGTATCTCTAAAGTCCTTCCAGGTTCCTGAAGAGGAAGGATTTGGCTTGCTTATGGGCAGGATTCCAGGTGTCGGGTCAGTTCTAACTTGGGGATATGAAACGATTTTTTTTGCTGCTGCGATTTGTCCTTTAACCTCATCTATGGGCAAAGTCATAATCTGCTAACCTGTCTCTGGGCATGGTTCTGGGCAACTCTGAGAGAAATGATTGCTTGCTCTTGTGAAACTGTGTGAAAGCTGGTGACCAGTGAATTTTCTCTGGTGCTTTTTGTGTTTTCCCCAAACATTAAGGCAGGCTCCTGTTAGAACACAGTGCTTTTGGCAGCAAGGTTTAGCCTCTGGCTCATTACACTGTCAAGGTTGTTAATGTCCCTCAGATATTTTTTTATTTTTAAATAAATTGTAGTATTGTTAAAAGTTGATTGGTTGACAGTACTGGAGACTGTCGTTCTTAACCAAAAAGACCTGTTCTGACTGTAGCAAAGCAGACCCTTCTGCCTCATGTGCTTCTATGGTTTATAAGTTTGAGGTACTCTGGTGCCAGGGCTCAGCTGGCCATCTAGCTTCCTGTTGAGACAGCCCCTGGGGATCAATTATACATGCAGAGGGGGCTTCTGCTGCAAAGAGCTGAGCACCAATGACAGAAACAGAGCCACTAAGTTGGAACAGCTGTCAGATCTGTTTCTAAGGGTGGTGGTTATGGGCAGCTCGATATATACTTGTGCATTAGTGAGATGGACTGAATTTTATGGGTGTCCTAAGACTCCAAGCTACTTTATTGACTTGGGTTGTGCTTATTTGATTCTTTACTTTGGTCTCTCTTGCTCCTGTTGTTATGCCAAGATGATGTAGCTGAAGCTGGGGAGGGGAGGCAGAAATCAATCAGTATGTTAGATCTGTATTTCTGCTGGGATCTTAGAGAAGCAAAATTCACAAGTCTGACTGCTTTCACAAGCTGACTCAGATTCTTTGGTGGGATGGGGGGAGGGAATTTGATGTTGTTCTGTGTAAACAGTGGATGTTCTTGAGAGTGAAAAGTCTAGAGGAGTAAAAATGTCCCATTACTTCAGAGCTTTACGTAATAATCAGTGAGATTTCTCAGGGCAAAATATGAGGCTACGTCCTAAGAGTGGAAAATTTGTCTTAATCAGTAAATCATTTTTTCAGCATTGAATATTGAGGTATATGGAAAAGCAGTGATAAGGGGAAGAGAAATGCTTTTGTCTACAATTGATTTTTGTTAGGCAGGGATGCTTATTTACTTAAGGGATTGCCAGATGCTAGAAATGCTGAAAGCATTTCAGCCTGTTTAATAAGTGCCTTCATCATGTGGGTCATCACATAGGTCAGTTGCCATGTGGATACTGATGGGTTCATGTCTCTGGGAGATGGAGGATCTGGCACCGGGAAAGCTTTGTTGATAACGTGCTTTGCTTAAACTTCATCCCTGGATCTGTTACTGTGCTTCACGTCTAGTCTTCAATCAACAGGGAAGTCCTCAATATCTTCTACTAGTGATTTATACTGTATGTAGATGTAAGAAAAGGTTCCTAGGTACTGATTGCTGCCCAGGGGTTAGAGTGCATGACGACCCCAATGGTGAGTATAGGTGGCCTTTTCTATAGGTTAGCTTTCCCTAGGTGCATCATGCAGCAAACCTTGAGTGTTTTTAGACATCTGTTCTTGGCCTATCTGTGTGTCTTATTCTTTTTGAGACTACTTGGAGCAGATGACCTTATTTGCCCTATATTTGTCATCTTCTTCCAGCTCTAGATTTGCCTAATGAATAAATACAACAGAAAGAGAAGATCAAGAGGTTAAGCATGTAACTAGTCTGAGAGGTCATTCTCTCTATCATTAACATGTACTCTTGGGTGGTTTGTAGGACAAACCTCAGCACACTTCTAGTTGGATGAAATCTGGGCTGTAGGTATTTCCAGATAGGGCTGAGATGCAAAGCACTTACATGGAAAACGAAGGGCTCTGTTTACCTGTCTAAGCACAGGCATCCGGGGCCAATTTAGGATATCAACTTCATGTCTGGTTTCCCCTCAATGAAGGTCCAGGTCTCTCCTCTCATGGGTCCTGTTCCATAACTATCATCCTTATAAGCATGTCTGGAGTATTCTGGAGCACTGCAGGTGGCAAGATATGTTGAGAGGTTCTGACACAACTGTTAGATGTGTGCTGCGGGAGGATCAGTGGTATTTCTGCATTTGACTACTACCATCTAGTGTGCTGATTCATCTAGAGTGACAGAGACCTGGTTAAAATCCCTGAGGGAGTCAAACAAACTGTCCCTTCATGCAGGTCTGCCACAGAAGCAGACAGCAGGACACTCAGGATCTGGTCATTCTGGGCCTGTTGTGTCAGAACATGTAATATTTGTTTGAAATGTTCCGTTAGTGAAGAGTGGATGTTCCAGCCTACATACCCCCATGGAGCAGCTAGCTCCCACTGGAAACTATGGCATTATTCATGCTTGTTCTCTGGTCCAGTGAATGTGTATTTTATATAAGAAGGGATCTTTGCTTTACGTGAAAGGGAAATACTTTACCATGAAATGCTGAGAAGGCTTAACTCCAGATACACTACGAGAGTATGGCCAAGTTGCTTCATTTTGAATCCCCTCTAGCAGGCTGAGGAGGTTAGGAATTTGGTCTGTGTCCTCCTGAACAAGTGTTTGCACTCGTTATTGGGTACATGCAGAAAGCACTTTCTACTCCTTGTAAATAGAGGCTAACTGTACTTCTATTGCTTTGTTTCCACTTAGGACACTTTCGGACAGAAGTCAGTCTTTGTTTGCCCTGATTCCTTAGTTGACAACACAACCTGAAAGATCAATTACTTATGCAGCCTCTCTTCTGCATCTGTCCTAGCATTAAGAATACACAGGCTAATGCATTGTCTTAAACTACCCCTGTGATGAGGGCATTATTGAAAGGTGGGAAGGCAATGTTGGATGTTTCAGAATCTATAGAGGCCAGAGCTAGAAGTGCATGTTCCGAGCTGAAATCCACCCACTGGCTTTGGCTGATCTGTCTTCAGTTCTAGTGCTCATTGTTCTTGATTGCAGTGTCATTTGCTGTGCCTTTGTTCACTCTAATTTTTATGGCTGCTTGTTATCCATAGCAGCTGGCTGTCTTCTCTTTGGCAGATGTTGGAATGTGGAATGGACCAACTCCAATTCCTGCTGCTGAAGCACTGTGCCTCTTGGGCTTGCTACTGTGTGGATACTGGGGTCAAATGTTTGAGGAATGGATTGCACCTAACTAAAACAGAACAGAATAATTCTGGTGTAAGCCAAGTAGAAACATATCAAGTAGAGGCAAATTGAATTATTCCATTTCAAGGTCAAACCTTGGGACTAAAAGAATAGTGCTGCAAAACATTTTTTTTTTTTTTTACTAAAGCCTCATAAGCATAAGAGAAAGGTGGCTTCTCTGGAGCAAAAGCTTTCTGAAGGATAAACAAATGCAAACCATGTGAATCCATGCAAATTTTGCTGCTTTTTCTGTCTGTGGACAGTTACAGCTCTTCCCTTGTGTAGAGTGCTGCTGGCAGGAGACACTGCGCCTTGGTAGCCAGATGCCTTGACTGAGCCAGGCAAGCAGGCAGGATGCTCCTTGGTGGGAAAGGGAGGACAAAAAGGCATCTGTCCCACACCTTGTTAACTGGATTAGTCCTTCTGGCCTTGCAACGCTTCTGAGTGATTTTTTTTCTGTCCCTTGTGTGCAGGTATAGCTAATGAGAGAGGGACCATTTCTTCTAGGTGTTTAATCAGGAGGCAAGAGAAAAGGAGGATGGGAGGGAGATGATTGTACTTCACTCCCTCACAGTGTTTCTTCTTCAATCCTATGGTAACCAATCAAAATTTGAACTTTTCAGCATCCTTTACAACTCACCTTATTTCTGAGAGGGCAGTAAGGAGCGAGATACAAGCTGCAATAAAACTGACCTCTTCAAAATCCTTCACCACAGTGAAGTTATTCTAGGAAGCTAACGCATCCATCTGCAGTCTTAAGTGCTGTTTGCTATATGGCACGTTATTGAAATGCTCCAAGGATTCCCTTTGTAGTGTGTAATTACTCTGAGATATGCAGCTCAGCTCCTGTTGCAGCTGTTGTTTTGGATAATCTCGATACAGTTGAAGCTCTTGCTGGATCAAACAAATATGCAAATGGAAATTTTTAAAGTTAATGTAAAGAACAAATTAATACTCTAACTTATCAGGTGCTTAAAAATCTTGTACTTAGTGCATCTGAACTTGAATTTTACTTCTCACACCCACAGGACTTTGAAGCATGTTTCCAGCTGTCTGTTACCTCTCCAGAGGTCTCAGAGGTGTCTCATTAAAGCTGATGTTAAAGTCTATTAAATACATGAAGGTAGCTTCTAAGGATGCATCTCATTTAGGAGAGTTGTCACCAGGAACTGGCTGAGATTGTTGCTGCTCTGATCCCCCAGTGACTGGGTAGTGAAACTACCTTGAGAAGCGCAGAATAATACCTTCTGTATGCTGGGAGACAAAAAGCAGTGTCTGGAAAAGGCTGCTGACTTCCTAGGGGCTTGCCAACCTTGTCACCTTCTCTCCCTACAAGCTCCTCACCCTCCTGCAAAGTGCAGCCTCAGCTCACAAAGCTTGCAGATGGGAGGCATCTGTCCTTGAGCTCTGTGTCTCCAGACAGTTAATTATTAATCATCACGATATCCCTTATGTCAAGCATATGAACTGCTCATGAAGCATGGAGAACTGTTTTATCAGTTAAGTCAGTAAGGTTTCAGTGCCGTGCTGCTCATTATTTGTGATGATGTTGTTCTCTCAAAGAGCTTAAGTACTTGAGGATGGACAAAAACATTCAGAAGTAATGGTAATCTCATCTGAGCCCCACATCTGATGACCTGGTACCCCCAGAAACATGTTAGCAGGGGAACAGGGAAAATGGAACAGAAAGTTAAGCTTGCATCATGGATCCTACAGTACTGGTGCTATACCCCACTGGGTGTGTTTGGAAGCGTAATGCTACTGCAGTGTAGGTATGTTGTCCTTTGTGAGCAAAAGCATGTAAATATTTATCTCCCTTGAAAGGCACCTAAATAACACTTAGATCCTGGGGATGCAACCAGATACCTGTCTGTGAGATGCTGTTTACTACTGCTTGAGGAACAGTGGGATGTGAGCTTGTGTGAGGCATCTGCTGTTTGTGGTCGGGTAAGAACACAAAGGTAGGAAAAAAGAAGAAAGTCACTCAGCTTGTGTCAACATGTAGGTTGTTTCTGAATGTTGGGAGTATTCAGATATGAGAACCTGACCTCCAGCTCCTAGCTGGAACAATCCTAGTAGGAGGGGAACAGCATCAGCACTTTATTTGTTTTACTTTTGCTTACATACACTGACACATCTGAAAAGAAATCAAAATCCCAACCATTAAAACAGGATCATGTGTGTGACTTACTGTGCTCTTTTCTTCCACTGTGGTACAATTAACGCTCAGGTTCTCCAGGGCCTCCAATTCTTTTCCATCCTTCTTTCTATCCCAGGATGCCTTTGTGCAGGGAAAGAACTGATGGTGAATCTCACAAGATGCTTTTTTTTCCTCAGTGAATCAATGATAGATTGTCACTGATTAGCATAGCTAGGGTTGAGTTTGCTCATATTTCATTCTCTCCTAAGATATCATGATAGCAGACAAACTCGAATTTATGTGTAATAATAGAAGGGGAGAGATGTTTTTTTTTCCTCTCTTCAGTTCAAACATAACATCGTGTTCAATGACACCACTATGTTTTTGTGAAAAGTACAAGTGCTTTGAACATGTGGGAATCAAAAGCTCTAAATAGATTGTGTAATGCTGCCAACGAAGCATGTCCTTGGACCCTAGCCAAGAACAGCCAAACCTTCATTTTGACTAAAGCACTGGATTTTGAGAGAGAAATACCAAAACTATAGTCTTGGTTCCCCCCTCAGTCGTACTCACAGCAGGGTGCTTGAATCTCTTTGCCTTGGTTTGCCTCACCTGTTGGAAGGGAAAGAGTGCTCTTGTTGGGGCTGATGGAGATGACTGTGGGATGCCAGAGGAGTAAAACCCAAACCGCTCCTTGGAATCTGAGATGTAACTGCTTGGCTTGTGTTGAAGGAAGGGCAGCCAGCAGCAAGGTTTCTGGGCGGTGGGCTGGGGGCCTGCTGATGGGACCTGCCTGATCTGTGGCCAGGTGAGTGGGCTCCCTTGTACAGCCCCACTCCAGCCGCTTCACTGGCTGCCCCTGGCTTTCATGTGCATGGAGTGATCTCTTCTGTCCTTGCCTCCTGCCTGTGGATGTTATCTAATCGATCAGCCTATGCACCTGCTCCTGGCCTTTGCTTTTACTGGTCTTTGATTGCATAGGGCAGATGAAGCGTTTAGAGGCAGCTGCTGTTTCTGTCATTAGCACCCAGGCATCCTAGGAGAAAGCTGCTGGCTTTGTGACAGCTGAAATCTGAATCAGAGGGAGCATTTTGCTTTAGCATGTACAGAAGAAATGGGAGAGCAAAGTAAGGAGGAGGGAAAGATGTCGTTAAATTTGCTATTCATTTAATTATGCTAGGCAAGACCAGGCAATCTGAGATGATGGTGTGCAAATTGCCAATGTGCATGTTGCAACACACTGATGTTGTTGCAGATGTGCAGTGAGTAAGAAAATAATGCAGTGCAGAGGGCCATGTGCCCTGTCTTGCTAGGCCACATTAGTTCCCTGTGAGCAGTTCTGTGCTCTGGGGTTGCTGCCGATATTTTCTAGTTTAAAGCAATTTTGAGTATCTCTGTGTTGTGCTGCCATTGCAGGTGCTGTAACAGGAGGGTGCCCAGGAGATCTGCTTAGTCTTTTCAAACCTGGTATATGATCCTTTCTGTCTTCTCTACTGTACTTTGCAGTGCTTCCCTGGAGAAGGAAAAAGCTGTTATCCTCATCCCACAGCTGAGGAGCTAGCATGCAGAGAGAATGGCTTGTCTAATGCTTAGGTGTCTCGTCGCTGTACTGTCTCTTGGGATTTGATTCAGAGTTGTGTTTGTGAGACTGTTCTTCCTTTTGTCCAGCTGTGGCTGCTTAAAGTACTCTGATTTCTTTTTAAGGATTGTGACAGATGTCTCCATGCTAAGCATTTTATTGGAGCTTCCCAGTTTACCCGTGCTTTCCTTTGATGGATCTCAGATAGTTCCCAGCAGTGGAGGGGATAGTGGGTCAGAAGCGCTCCTCCAGGGCTCATTTTTCTTAAAATGAAACCGCAGGCTCTGTACTGCTGTCATGATTCCCATTTGAAAGAAAACTCTTAGGATTTCGTGTTGTACTGTGACACCAACAGGATCAAAGATGGTTCTTTCCAGACCAATTAACTTACAGAACAGCGCTGGTAATATAATTCAAGAGGCTTTTCTGAAAAGATGTCACTTAATTTACAGGGGTAGATGAGCCAGAGCTAGAAGAATTAATGCCCCACTTGTTTCCCATGACCCTGTATAAGCCTTGGACTGAAATAGAAAGAGATGAGGAGAAACAGCCAGTCCTAGTTTTGCCCGATGGCTAGGCAACAGGATTTGCGTGTATGTTAATCTACCCAAACTCATCTTCTGCTTTAGAAGCAAAAAAGATTGCTTTGGGCCAGCCTGAAGTCATTATGCTGGCCAGTTTATGCAGATTATCTTTTAATTTGATGGCTACTAGATTTGAAAGTGGTTTTGTGTTTCATCTGAGACTTGTCAAAATAGAAAGCAACCTAGGATTTGGGGGATTGGGACACAGTTGCATTACACACTGGGGTTACTGGAGAGGGTGTATTTAAATACTGCGTGCACGTCTATGCTCTGTGGATGGCTTGACAGACTGCAGGCTTTTGGAAAGAACTAGTCTAGCAAAGGAGGGGAGAGAGCATCTGTCAGTAAATAGGTGGATAAAGATACTCTGTGCTGCTTTTAAGAAGCACCAATCATCTTTATAACTTTGGCAGGTGGCACTGGGGCAGGGAGGGGAGGAAGAGATTCGGGGAATCGTGTGGGTGGTGGAAAAATTAATCCTAATGAAATGGAAGAGCAAATCCACAGTGGGCAGAAAGCTTTGGATTTCTGCCTTGCTGGATATGGATAAGTGCAAGAGAATCCCTTTTGCATGCAAGAGCTAATTGGGCAATTACCATGTAATCTCAAAACCATTGCTTAAACTGTATCCTGACTATCAAGGAGTGAGACAGACTCTCTTCCATTAGTTCATAAGGCTTTCCCTGAGTCTTTTAGATAGGAGTTTGAAATAGGTCTCCTCTTTATCTTTCTCTCTTCTTTGGGAAATAAAATTTTGCTCCTTTTTAAAATCACTGTTATAATAGGCAAACCTCTTAAAAGTGAGCTCTCATTTCTTTCATTCTTTTTCTTTTTCTTTCTTTTTTTTTTTTTTTCATTTCTCTTTACAGAAGAGAACATACAAACACAAGGAATGGCCAAACTGGCTCAGGACAAGGGTTCACCTAGTTCAAGATTGTTGTTCTTCTCATTACTGGAGACAGAGCAGGACAAGCATATATCATTTCTGTCTAACTCAGAGCTTATGACCCATGGCTTTCTTCCTTTCAGTTCTCTTGAGCAGATGGATAAACCTTCCTTTGCTAGGAAATTGGCAGGTCTGCTCCCTATTGTGAAAAGCCCCCCAACTACCCTGCCCTGAAATGACTGCCACTGGCTTCTTTTGATGGGTCTTGTAGCTGACAGCGACTCGTCAATTTCTATCTACATTTTTCATGCCACCTGCAGAACCCTATCCTACCCCTTTGTCTCATGACTAGCTATGTCCTTAAAGACATTTCCTGAAGAAGGTCATAAAAAGTTCTTTAGAAATTGCTGTTAACAGTGTCAGTGAGATCACTGCTTTCTTGATATTCACTGATTTATTTTTTTTTCTGAAGAATATTGCAAAGTGGATTTCATGGGACCTCCACTTACAGAAATTGTGCTGACCCTTACTCAAACAATCATTTTTATTGATCTGTTAATTACATCCCTTATTATAGCTTCTGTTAGTTCATCTGGACTAGATGTCCGGTTCACAGATGTGTTGTTCACTGGTTCTCAAGTATTCCTCAGTTTAAAGATTGGTATTACAGTTGCTGTCTTCTAGTGTTTGATTCCAAAAATGCTTGACACTAGAGAGGGTGCCCACAATAATTACTAACATCCTTGTTTTACTCTTCTGTCTTTGTGGCTCCTCTAAAACTTTTGCACGTGTATTGTTTTGTCCCTGGAATTCTTCAGGGCTGATTCTGTCTGTTCATATGATATATTCATCTCTGTCAACTTTAAACAGAGCCTCTTCTGATTTCCTCACTCTTCCTACTCTTTCTACAAAAATAAAAGTGGGAGGTTCAGGCATGGGGATCTCACCAGGTTTACTTTAGTGGAAACAAGAAAGCTCTGATGCAAAGATTTTATTTAGTTTCTTTGCAATAAGCATGTCAGTTTTAAGTTCTACGTTTTACAGCTTTGCTATTGCTTGGCCCTACAGACTTTTCTGGTGTGTCAAAGGAAGGATTGATGGCATAGCTAAATGTTACTGGAGAGGCTATCCTTACTTTCTTCAGGTCTATCTAAAAGCTGTAAGTGACAATGTCTGTATTTGCTATTGAAAGCCCATGTTCTGAGACAACTTGGATGAGGCAATTTGGATCAGTAAAAGAGCTCTGCATATTTAGAAGCTTTCCTACCCTTAATGTATGGGTTCACGCTGTCTAAATCTCATATGTGACTGGATTTGAACTAAAACTTGAGTGTTACAATGATGAATGATTCTACGCTCCAAAGAACTTGTCTGGAGGTTCCCCTAAGCAGTGGTATTAAAGATCAATAACTGAATTAAAACTTTAAAACTCAGTACTGATTTCTGTTTACTTCAGACATCTTCCCCACACCCACTTATGATGTGAAGCATGTTGTTTTCCATCTCACCTTTCTGTTGAATGTAGTTGGTATTTTTCTCCGAGGGAGTATTTCTTCTTTAGAATTGGCACCAATACAGTGATTCAGCATTGAACTGGTCTTGCTCTTATCCTTTATCTTTGACCATCTGATCTGACAAATGAAGAGTCTGTGCCTTGCTAACACTGAGTTGGAAAGCCAAGAAGATACCTGCAAACACAACTGCTCAAACCCCACTGCCATTAGTGTTGGAGAGAGGTAACAATCATGGCTGCAAGACTGTATGAAATAGAAATGCAGCTGACTTCACAATTTTTTTTTTTTTGCAAAGGGAGGAAGATGCATTGGTGGCCTGTATTTATACATCTAGTACTGTCTTCATGCTTGGTTACCTGGCAGCTACTGCTGCTGAAGAATAGAAAACCAAGCTGTGTACTTGTTCTCATGACTCACGGTCTACAAATATACCTTTGAGGATAAAGTAAGCTAGGAGAAAGTTGAGAAAAGTGCTTTGTTTGTATTTTCCGTGCTGAAGGAAGCTGGCCTCTGAGCAGGCTAACCATTGACACAGCACAAGCTTTTCTAGAGATTCAGCAGCACTCCTGTGCAAGTGACCGCACTGTGGAGGGGGCATGGTTAGGAGAAAACTGTTCCCATAAGGAGACTTGCCAAGGACAATTATATAGTGCTGCCCCTTTGATGCAATACTGGATGTGATTCTAGATTTTCATACTGAAATGTATGTGAGAGGAGGTAGACTGTCAGCATAGCTGTGGCTGACTTTGAACACACTCTGGGCATGTTTTCTTACTGTTTGCTGCTGTTCTCTAATGCTTCACTGTTTTGGTGCAATTGTATGTGTGTTTGTACCTGTGAATGAATATATACCATTTTCTGTGTGAGTTTTAACTGTGTTCTTTAGTTGGATGAGTTAACACTCTCCTGCTTAATGCTGCTATCTGCCTTCTGCTGCTGTTAATAAATTATTCGACAGTAACTAAGAGACCCAGCTATGAACTGGATTTCCACTGTATTTCATGAAGACGCTGTAGCAAGTGGAACAGGAGAGTTCTGGCTCCAAAGGGATCGCAAGCTACTTTTCAACTAGATTTGATAGGATGTATGCAAACAAGGGTTGGTCTATTAGCTTGAGTAGGCATCTGTAACCACTTGGAAGAAGAAAACTTCCAGATTCAAACATTCCTTTGGTTGTAGTGTCCAGGCAGTTACACCTTTGTTCCCTCTCTGAAGTTTTATATGGATTAATTTTTTAAAATTTTTTGGGTCGTTTTCACTGGCAGAGGATCTGCAGAATATTTTGAAGTATTAAGGGAAAGCATAGTAAAAGGAATTATATAAATGATGCCAAGCTTACATTTCATAGCACAGAAGAAAGTTTACCATAAGATGAAATACAGCATCTGGACTGCTGATCTTATTTGTTTGATGAATCTGTTTACCTCTTACATGCATTCATCTAACTCGGGAGAAGGCAGATATATGGAGTGGGAACTGAATCGTCTCAAATCTACCCATTCATCACTTCAGTGACTTAGGAGTTAGAAAGGAGTTAGTTTGCTTTTGAGAGCTGTGGCTCCTTGTCAGCTGGGCCTGAGTAAGGCCTTGGTTTTTCTGTAATGGGTATCTGAGCATCCAGACGGTTCTCGAAAGAACTAAATCATAGGGAGAGTTTAATCTGAGAGCAGATGTCTTTGATACTAGAGGATGTTGTGAGCTAGATGAGGCATTTACAGTGTTTACCTCGTTCTCCTGTATTAGCCTGGCCACAGTTCAGATTAGCTGTCTACTCTGCATGCAGGAACATTTTTTTTGCAGGCCTCTGAGGAATCTGGCAGATGGTACCATTTGCCTGCTGAGGTACAGACATACAATCATTTCCCCTTTAACTAAAATGAATAGAAGCCAAAATGCAGTTGCAGTATATAATGGTCTTTTATAGAGAAATAAAACTGGGTGAGTGAGGTGGGATATTCTTGGTGAAACTTATTACGTAAGGCAAACTATTCTCCTTGATCTTTCTGAACTGTTTCCTTATCCTGCCTTTCCCCTTCAACCCTTGATCTGACCATTTGTGTTTCAGACATACAGGTACTATGAGATGCGTGTCCATGAAGGAGGCAGCTTGCTGAATTGCACAGTCATTTCAGGTCTTTTTCTTGGTTTTTGCACAGTGGACTAGCATAGAAGATGTGTTTTGGCACAAGTCTAAAATTTTTACCATACCTAGCAGATGGAATTACTTAAAGCAGCCTGAGTGATATTTCAACACTGGTCTCACAAATGCTGTGGTGTTTGGAGGGAGGAGGGAGGACAGGCTTAGTGTTTTCCAAAGAAGCTGCACATATGGCACGGTTGTGCCTGTCCCTGTGCATGGGGGTGTGTGTATGTCGTGAGAAACAATCACAGAGGCTATGCAGATGCCCACGTTTCAACCTGAAATTACACGATTTTCTCCCAAAACAGTGTCTTCATAGTAATAAATGCTGAATGTTTGTTGCTAAGCTCTGGGGCTATCTGTCATTCCCGTCTTTTGATAATGGATTGCCATTAAATGGCATTAGAGCCACACATCCAGTGCTGCTTATTAAATAAAGACAGTGGGAATCCTTGAAGAAAAATAAATCCCCTGTAGCCCTCAAGCAAACCAGAGTACAGCATATTGCATCAGAGTCATTAAGAAACTCCTACAGCTTTTTAATTTTTTCCCAACCATCATGGCATGCTGCATGTATTAATCATTCTCTTGCATCTTCATATGGGGGATAAAGTATCCTCAAAGCTGTTTGTCAGCATCCAATAGCTGAGTGTCACCAATTAGAAATGATTACTCAGTCTTCCTACAGTATTAGTGGCTAGTGTTGTTTTCAGTCAGTCTAAATAGTGCTAAAATTATCCAGTGTGGAAGCTATTTGGTCATGGGTTATAAAAGAGTCTCTATCTGCACTTCTCTGATTGCTGTTTTGCTATCAGTTTTGTGCTTTGTAGTAGATAAGTACTGCAGAAACCAATGTGACACCAGACTAGGTTACACAGCAACCCATTTTTTTAGACAGTGACCTTCGTGAGGAAATGTTCTTTGCTCTGCTCTTTTATAGTCTTCTTCAAAGCAGCAGAAACTGGCCTTTTGGGGAAGGTGTATTTGAATTCCCATAGCGCAGCAACGTTTCATCACTGCTATGGCTAAGTTCCTTGGCTTCCACTTTATCCCTTAAATTTTAATATGGAAGCATCACTGCAGTGCACTTCTTCAGTAATTGTGATGCAGACAGAGACTTCGTGATTATGGCACAGATGTACCCATATCCTTTCTCTTTGTAGGAAAAGACAACGCAGGGAGATGAGGCACAGTTTGAAACTGGCACTGTATTTGACGAGTTTTATCCAAGACAGGACAAAGCAGCGTAGGAAAAAAGGACAAGGCACTTGCTGAGGAAGGCTGTGTTTCTCTGTATTTTCCTAAGCTAAGCTGGTTAGAAACACTGCCAGCTAGGCATGGCCCCTGGAACCTCTCCAGGAAAAATCTCAGCTCGCACAGTGAAAGGGTTTCCCCCGTCCATGCTGGAGAACAGATTCCCTTCTTAGAAGCTTAGAGATAAATATTGATTTTTGCAACAGCAAATTAATGTTAATGGCACCCAGCCAATTTCTATCATGGGCATAGTGAGATATTTTGAAAGTGTTCCACCGAAGCCAGTAGGGAGTATGGCTTCCTTGGGTGCCAACAGCCCACACCCCACTCTTCTTCTGACGCTGCTGCTGCTGACTCACGGAACAGGCACCGTTGCTCCTGGCAAGTGAGTGAGAAGGTCAGAGTGAGAATTTACAGGTCTGTATGGCATGTAAACACTGAACTTGAATTTTGGCCTTACACAACACTTGCATGGAGAAGAGATCTACGGGATATATTGTTACTTTTGTTTGGTTGGTTTGGTTTGTTTTTAATGGTTGCATTATTGCCCATAGGAATCCATATTCACTAGTAGTAGGTATAACTCCTAGCTCTAAGTTGCTGCTGTTGCCGTTAGGAACTCCAAGGTGAAGTCTATGTCCACGGACTTACAGCAGAATATGAATCTCCTATGTCCTTTTCCGACATCCTACCTATGGGACTGTCCATACGCTCCTTTGGTGGTTTGTCTATGGATGTATGAATGCACTTCAGTCTCCTACTTGAAGCTAAGATAGTTTTCCAGATTTCTTTTGGGCAATAATTTTCTTTACATTAAAGTTGATGTACCTTTTCTTTTTAACCCCTTACTGCTGAAGAAGTCAGCATTTGTCTAACAATCTTAGCCTGTCAGCCAGGAGGTTCCTTTGAAGTTGTCTGCTGTCTCCCTTGAATCTCGGCAAAACAGGTAGAAGGTAGTACGTTGCTGTATCTTTTATTAAAGGAATGGAACAAAAGGTCTGCTTATTTCACTGCCTGTGGTGTTCCTGGCTCTTTGGTGACATTATGAAGAGACTTCTTGTCCCTTTGTGATGGCTGTAATTTACAAGGACTTTGTTACCTCAGCCTTCTCCAAGTAGTTATCCATATAAGAACTTAGCAGAAGTCAGAAGTTGCTTTAACTGGTTACTTAGTGTAAAGAGAGCAGATGTCACTGCTTTAGGTATCTAGGAGACTCTTGTCCTTGGTGAAAATATTAATGGAGTAAGCTATAATGCAAAAATGTTAGTAGTCTTGTAGATAAGCAAGGCTGCTGATGTGAAATGAGGATTGAGTATGTTTGGATGATCTGGCTGTCTAGGTAAATGTCAGAGAATAACTGAAAGAAGCACCATTTGGGTAGAAGCGCAGCTTCTCCAGTCCACCCAGCAATGGATTTCTGCCCAATGTTAACAGCATACAGATTTTTTTTAATAGGTATTATCTTTCTCTCCAAGAGGCTCTGATAGCTGTACCTATGAATTAGATCCTGCTGAACAGCAGTTCATTCTTGAATTACTGATGGATGGAGAGCGTATAAGAAAAAAAGATTCAAGAAAATCTGCCCTACTTGGTCAGACAGGCAGTTGGCATGCCAACACAACATGTGTGTTCTGGCTAGGCAGAAGCACCCTTAGGGAGAAGAGAACAGAGCAGAAGAATTGGCGTTGTATGAATATTTTGCCACTAAGGGAGAGAAATTCAGGTACCTGAGTAGGGTGAGAGCCTCTGGCAGAAAATTCTTAAGTGCCTGTTTATATGGTGGCATGGATCTCTTTCTCTCCTGATGTACCTGTTTACGTGCACATACATCATATTGGTGGAGAAGCTATAGTGATTAGGGTGTTCATCTTGGATGTGACAGGCTGAAGTTCAAATTCCTGCTACAAATCTGCCAGAGCAGAGAGATGCACTATGCATTTCAGCACTTCAGAGCCAAGCTGCAGATGTCTGACAATTAGCCACTCTATGGAGAGCTCAGGGTGCATGTTACCTACAGCCTGGTTTTCTCAACAAAGGCAGATATTTGTGTCTATGCAAACTCAATACGTAGATTGGAGATCATGTTTTCAAAGGATGCACTAAATGTCACTTTTCCCTCTGTACTACTACCTGTCAAGACTGGACCAGCTTCTGGACAGAGGTGGTGAATAACCACAGAATTGGGCAGCCTCTTGGATGTGCCAGCTGTTGAGGAAAGCTGTAGGACAGAAAGGTGAAACACAGAGCACTGAGGCCATACTTCTGGCTCTAGGTTGGCCATGACTTGCCTATAGTTCTACAGTCTGCGCTCACACTTCAGTTGCCTTGTGGTAAGCTGGACTGTAGTTTATCTCCCTGTGATTTTGCACGAGTCAGCTGATATGTTCTTTGGGAAACCTGCTTCCTGACATGCTCTATGGACTGCACTGAGGGCTTCCAATGCATATAGGTATGTAGGATCCAAAATATTCTCAGCTGGGAATGTTAATAGCTTCCTAGATACTACCAGTGGAAGACGTTTCAGGCCATTCAATACTTTGTCATGCACAGGCACACAAACGCTTTCTTGATGTAGCTTTCAGTCGTATAAATCTTTCCTTGTGCTTTCTTACTGCCAGAAAACTCCAGAATAGTTAGCTTAAGTCTCACTTCATTTTAAACTGTGTGCTACTCCTACTTGAATTCTTTTGTACCATTCTTCAAAAGTCTTCTTGCATAAATCATATCAAATGTTTGCAAATTTCTCATCTGTAGTCATTGCCTTGCCAGGCTATTAATGCTTTTGTATTAATTCTCCTAAGTCAGTCTATGATCACTTAGCTGTTCTTTCTGAAAACTTCTCAATTTGTTATTGTGAATGCATCTTAGGGAAAGGTACTGGCACTTAGCTGAGTTCATAGCACACACAAGTTCTCCAGGTGTATTTCTTGCCTTTTTCCCCCTTCTAACCTCACTTTCTTTTGTCCAAGTGGAAAATGACTAATATGTGTGAGTCATAGAGCAACTAATTCAGTCCTGCAACATAAGGATAATTCTACTACATGTGACCGAACTATTTGTACAACTTATATACATCATGTCTGATTTTTCAAGAGAGTTCAATTCCCTTTATGCTGTGAACTTGGTTTGCACACAGACAGCAAATGAGGTACATCTCTGAAGCAGAGGATCTACTGTTCATAGGAGCTTGATCAGAAAATATGTTCAAAAATATGGCTGCCCTAGGACTGAGAAAAGACCTAATTCCAACCATATGGACTGTATCACTTGAAGCAGTGACTTTACTAACACTCAGTGGTATGCCGCAAGGGGGGGGCAGAGTATTAAGGCTAACCTAGGAGTTAAAACACTTCAGTATAATTCTGCAAATGGACACATTTTTTTCCTTCTAGCTTCATGTTCTTGATACTGATTGTACAGGGATGTTCTCAGAACTAAGGAGATGGAGCACGTGAAGTGATGTGCAATAGCAGGGGTAGTCTTTCTGAAAGGATTGAGTGCACCCGTCTCCAACGCCCCTTTCAGTGCTTTCGTCAGATGCTTGCAAACCCACTGTGGTGTCCTTCAGGCACACTCAAGACTGAGGTTAAGGGAAGCAGGTGGAGGTTGGGAAAACGGCATATTGCTGCTCGTATGGCACAAATAATTTACTACGAACATGGTGTTATGAACACAGATGCCCAAACTGGGCTATTGGTGTCATGACTGCTGTGACAAACCTTTGATCTTGTGGGTTGGCTCCTGCTAGCTTCTGTGTGAACCTGCAAGCAGCAGAAGATGCAAGGATGTTCATTCTGCAGGCACAGAAAACAGTTGCTTGATCTAGCCAGCTACCTGCCCTCTCTCTCCACTGGTAAGGCAGGTCTCCGCTCAAGTTCCAGAACACTGGTTGGATGAACGTTCCCTATCCCCAACAGGAGTTGGCTGCGTTTAATGCAGACCTTGCCAGATCTTGCCATCTGAGCAGCAGGTTACAATTGTGTACGGCTTGAGGGAAAGGTTACACAGGGGTGAGCTTTCTCCCTGGTATGGCTGCAGGAAAGCAGCTCTGCTCAGGATGACACTTGCCATCAGTGCAGTAGGGTGGAAAGTGGAGTGGCAGTGGAGAAAGTTGATGACTGTAAGAGGCTTCAAGTGATGTTAGTATGCTCAGCCAGGACTATGCCTGCCCTTTTATAGGATGAAGTGGTAAGTGGAAACACTGCAAGTATCTCATTCTCACAGCTAATTTTTTTCATAATTTTAAGTGTACAATGTTCAGAATATATCCAGAAGTTAACAGCTGAAATGCATGTTTTTTCCTTTCTGCAGCATGATTAATGTTATTCTGTCCTGCTGTTCTTCCAGTAAAATCACATTACGTCACAACATTGAAGCATAAGTAGATTTCCAACTCTCCCTCAGCAGCAGCATCAGTTTTTAATCCACGTGCAGAGTTCAGAAGCCACAGAAATAAGCCCTTTATGTTTCACAATTGCTAAGATTTTAGCATTGGTTCATGCATCAGGCAATTCAGAAATGTATCATGATGTCTGAAAAACCACAGCGACCTTCAAAGAAGTTCCTCCTGAAGAGACAGCTGAGGAATGTATTTTAAATAGCTTGAGAGGAAAAGAATCCTGAGCAGAGCCTGGCTGAAAAATAGAAGAGCTGTTTATGACAGTTGGCTCTCACAGTCCTATAGGTGTCTAGCCTGTCTTACTTCCCCAGAGTGCAGGTAATGCTGTGCTGCCAAATGACCACTGACGTGTTGCTTTGTCTCTTCTCTTAGCTTAGCATCTATGGGGTTGTAGGAGGGAATACATTTAGCAACATAAACTGTAAATTCAGGCTGTAATTGTCTGGGAGATTCCCTGTTTACTGAGATGTATTATGAAGAAGAGTGGGAAACTGACCTCAACAGAAGCTGAGAAGGGCCAGTGTAGGAAGCTGAAGTCCCTTTCATCCCATCATCCAAAATGCAGTGGAGCGTTCAGCTGCACAAAGAGGTGCCTTGCATTTTTCTTTCTGCAGTGTGACTCTGCTCCTGAGGTACCTCCAGCCAGTTCTTCTAAAAAGTCTTCATGTTCAAATCTGAGGTGGAGTCTTCTCTTATATGGCCCTTCATCTAGGCGCCACATCAAGCTCTCTGGCTGCACTGAGGTTGCAGCCTTCTCTGCACTCGGTTGCTCTCCTGTAGGAAATCCTGGAGTTCCCCAGGCTTTGATTAGTTCTGCCACTGTGGCTGTTCACAAAGATGCCAGTGAGTGACTGCTCTCTATGAACTGTTTTTCTTGAGACTTGCCAGCTGTTACCTATCACAACTGGAGACTGATCTGTGGGTTTGGTTTGTAGAATTGCTTACTGCTGTGTTGTGTTTCCTTAACACTGTCTGGCATTTAAGTGAAGTTAGCATACCTGACTAAAACAGACACTTTTGGCTAATAGGATTTAGAGTGACCTGATAGCTGATGCAGCAGGAGACTTGCAGACTGATCCCTTATGCCAGGCTCTCTTTGCTGCTAGCAAAGAAAGTGATCCTCTAACTGAGAAGAGTCATGTTCTGTGAGTGCTGCAGGGTGAGCACCTATCCAGACAGCTTTTCCCAGGTATAAAGTACCGAAGACAGGTCTCTGTCATCACTCCTCTTCTCAATATCCTGTTAAGCTTCTTTTTCAGTTGCTGTTCTGCCTGCATGCATTTAAATCCTTTTATGCTTAATCTGTATTCACAGTGTATTAGGGAAATAGCATTTTAGATTTGGTTAATATAAAAACCTTGGCCCTCTGGAGAAGTGAGTGTAAAAGAGACACAGGTCACACTGAAATGAGCTTGGGTCTCATCCAATTGCCAAAGAAAACTTACAGCAGCCATGCTGTATAATTGTCATTCCACATGAATAGTGATTTTTTTTTTATTACTAGAGCTCCAGGCCAGAAGGAATGAACAGCAGAAGGGCTTGGACATATTGGCAGAGCTGTGTGCATGCTTGGGGCTGTGGGACATAAGTGAGTACTGCCGTATATATGACTGAAGTGCCTTGACAAAGATCTATAGGAAGCCTGCTGTCCTTCATGTCTATAGTTAAGATAATGCTTCCTTCACTACAGCAACTGTTATTCAGAGACTATTCTGTGACCAGTTTTAGGCTCTTTCCTTCCACCTCTGCAGGCCCAAGATTCTAGATTTTGGTTTAGAAAAATGCACTGGGGGAAACTGAAACTCTTTTGAAGTTGCTGAGCATTTGTATCTGGCCTTATAGGGCTCAGATTTCACTCATGGATTTCCTGAAATGATGTTCTTTAGCTTCCCCTGTAGCTTTGTTGTTTGTGCTCTCATCTTTCAGATCTGGATCAATACATGTCAGAAAATAGTGCCAAGGTACCACTTTATTGCTCTCTGGCAGGTCTCCTGCATCAATCAGATGTTCTGTTTAATACTGGCTTTTGGCTTGAGCTTAAACAGCACGGATTAATTTTTCTGGAGTTTGATATATGACTGACCAGTACATTTATGACTATTCACACTCTGCTGCATGTTTTCCTGAAGTTCCCTAGGTAAGGTAATGGCAGGGCCAAGCACTACAACACCAAGAAAAGGCTACATGGTGTATCTAATAAAGGGAGAGGAAAGAAGAAATGCACTCTTGTTGGTCAGACTCCTTTCATGCAGCATACCAGTAGCAGCGAGAGCCCTGGATGTCCTATACTGGGATCTGACAAGCCAAGGCTCTCTTCTGCAGTGAGCCAGCTGCCCTGTCCTATGGACAGTCTTGTTTCCAGTCTCAGGGGAGCTAGTTAGGTTGGGCTGCTCGGTACAGGGATGCTAGAAAGAATATGTTGACGCCATGGGAAATAATGGTCTGAAACAGGGCGGGTAAAGAGAAAGCTAGTGATAAAAACTTTGATGTTATAATATGATGATTGAAGGTTGAAGTTAGTGGGATATAGATGGGTTTTTCTTTCCTGGAAACCTATGTTTCCAGTAGCAGTTCCCAAGAACTCATGTTCTGAAAAGTCAAAGGGTGGCATTATCTGCAAGTACTGCACTATCTGCTTCTTCATATCAAACCTAACAGAAGCGTAATGAAGCTCTTTAGTTTCTTATCTACAAATACGGGATATGGTTTACTGTCCCAATAAGACTTTCACTTCTGTCTCTGAGGAGTAAAGATGAATAAAGCGGATAACGTAACAACTGACTCAGAGCATCTCCCAGAATCTAAGCTATCTCACCAGACGTTTAGATCTCTGAAGCAAACCAACCATGGAATCAGGGATGGCTTCAATAAAAACTGGAGAATTTCAAATTCTACTTCATCGGGGACCTGCATTAAAAGATCTTAACTGATACACTGCAAAATGCAAATGGGAAGAGGTTCCTCTCTGTGTTTGAATTTGATTCATGGGCTGTCTCCTGCTTTTCTGAAGCAGCTGCAGTCTTGTTTGACTTCATCCTTTCCTCTCTTCCCTTCTGAGCTGTTGTTTGTCTTGGTTTGTGATGGAAATAAGACGGAATGCTCTAAGTCCTTCTGTATAGGCTTTACAGCATGATTTTGCAGGCAGTGTGCAACGCAGACATGAATCACAAGTCCCTTTAAGATCCTGCTGAATTCAATCCCCTAGCTCTGTCATCTGGCTCAGAACAGGCTGCAGATTTTGTGGTTTTTTTTTTTTTTTTTTAATCTAAGCAATAGCCAATTTACTCAAGAGATGAGTATTTGCTGACTGTTGCTGCTATTCTTATGCTCAGAACTGCAAAGCCTTTGGAAAACGAGGCTGGCTCATGCTTGTGTCTACAAACTGGGTTTCAAATCTGGCTTGGATTCTCTCATCCAGCTCAGCAAGTGACCGACATGTTCGCTTCAGCATAGCTTCCTCTTGAGACAAGCCGTGGGCTGTGCCCCAGTGCCGTGCAGTGGTTGCTGCATGTTCACTCGTGCACTGGAGGCACATTCTGCAGTACCCTGGAGATAGGGGTGAGCCGAGGACATCAGCAGTGATTCAGAGCTGCTTTGCATTTTGGTCTTGATAATAGTTCACTGCAAATAAAAATCTTCAGTATTATCTAAGATGCAAATCAGATCCCGCTTCAATAACACCCCTGCATTATTAAGGTTATTTGAAAGAAAACCCTAAACAAGTATTTTTACTTGGTTGAAATTCAAGCGTGGCTGAGGTTGTCACAGTTCTGTCCATAATTGTTCCATAATAGGTTTCATACTAAAGACACATCACTTAAATACAGAAAAGTCTGTGTTGTGGCTGTAATCCTTCAGCACCTGGCATCAGCAGAGAAGTACTTCTGTTCCTCTCCCTTCCCCTTTGGTGGAGCCCCCCCACTAGCTGTCCGGCTGTCTGCAGCCTGTCTCAACTCCCTTGGTTGGGCAGGGGTTGTTCTGGGGCTGTGGCCATGATGGGAACAAGAATGGTGCAGGCAGGTAGGGGACAGGAAGGGCTTGTGACGTGACAATGCTCATATGAGGTGGTTGTATTTAGTGCATTATTTTTCCTCTTTGTTTGCTTATTTGTTTGGATGCAACATTGACTTTATCAAGGAAGAAGGGAAAACTACATTTGAAAGTGCATTTCAATTTAAATTCTTTGTTTGAAACACATACGCCAGATGCAGCGTGGCCTCTGTGGATAGCCCTGACTAGCTAATCTGTGAGAACATTTCTGATTTGAAAAGATCTTCCTATTAGTTACTCCTGTAAGCAAAGCAGCTGGTGTGACCTGGGTGTGTTTCGCTTGTATTGTTGCTGTGAGCCAATAGCTCATCCTGAGGGAGAAAGTAGCCTACTTACCTTCTGGAAGCAGTTACTGTGGGACTGTAGAAACCAGTGTTTTTCTGAGTCTTACTGATGCTACTTACTGATACTGAGAGCCTGAGGTATTAACCCACGTGACTGGGGGATAAAAGAACTGAGGGTGTGCAGTCACTGCCCATGTGAGATGGTCCTTGGGTTCATTAGCAATTGTGGCTGATGTCATATGGATTCCTCCCATATGCATCTCCTTCCACAGTAGTAGCAGGGGTATCCCTCCTGCAGTGGGCAGGGAGACGAGAGGTCTGTGGAGAAGGGCAGCAGAAGACAAGGGGACATCCATCCCCAAACACCAGGTGCACTGCTCAAGAAGAGGACGCACTGCTTATGTCTCATCTCAACTGGCACATATTGAGGGTTGCTTGTTCTAGCTCTGGTCCAGTGCTCCGGTGTGTCCAAACCCAAGAGTTTGCATAATTCAGTGATGAGATAGATAGAGGTTCTATAAAGGTTGAAGAGAGCAGTGGAAAGGGGTCCAGCTTGGGTCAGGTGCTGGTATCCTGCACTAATACATCATCCATGATACCAAAACTCAAAGAACAAGAAGTGTTACAAGACTTTCCGGAAGGAAAGGAAGCTGCTGTACTGCCAGAAGCAAGAATTTTGGGGAGCACAGTGTAAGGTATCACTACTGACCAACCCCACATCAAGTCAGGCTGGGGGCAGCACTTTTTCACATCAAAGCTACTGTGTTTTTCCAGAGTAGCAATGGTTGTGCAGAAAGCATTTCTAGGTGATTTCTAGAGTTACTGTATTCAAGGCAGTCATCAAACATACATAGGAAAGCAGAGTGCAGGAGGTAGATGGAGTGTGCCGGATCTCTGGCTGCCTGAGAGCAGAAGGTTCTGCTCATCATGTGGCAGCTCTGTGTCACCGGGCACCAGGGATACTGCAGATTGTTCTGGCTCCTCCAGAAGCTGCTACCTGACCCATAAGAGAATTTTCACTTAATGAACCTGTCTCATCATCATACAGAAAGATGAGTGAATGCCACTGTCTTCCCTTGCAGTGCTTGATTACAATAGGAATTGGGTTGCTGAGATTTACTAGAGATGCCTTTTCACTGCATGCTAGCTGTAAGTGAACTGTAAATACACCAGGCACTGGCAATTTCCACTCATTGCCTGAAAACATCATTTCTGCAGCAGCACAGCTCTGCAGCTAACCTAATAAATACTTGCGCTGAGCAGGGCTCATTATCTCCAGTGCAGCACTACCCTGGCATGGCTGTACAGCTTCCCACTCCAACAAGCCCCAGCTAAGCTAATTCTGGATGTCTGCACTGTCCTTCACGGTGTGGTGAAAACAGGCCCTGAGCAGTGCTGGCGGAGGAGCGGTGCATGCGTGCTGTGGTGCTCCTCTGCTCTATGCTTAATGGGGAAGAGCTGGACTCCAAAGCAGAAGTCACTTAACAGCTCCTCTTGAAAATTTGTCTCAGAGTTGGGTAATGTTGTGGTTGCCTCGCTCCTGATTTTGGAGCAGCCAGACTTTGGTCTCTTCTGAAACAGTGCTTGATAGCGTGATGTGCCTCTGAGCAAAATGTTGACTGATATGTTCAGGACTCTATTTTTTCCTATAAAGCAATTACTGATGATTTAGGTAAGTCCTCTGACATACAGGAGAAATGGATTTGTCTCCAAGATCTGGTTGCCCAAATAAACCTGCCTAAAACTTGCAGAAGATGTTGTGAAGTGATGTAAACTAGTGTGCAGAAAATAGTTGGGAGTGCTTTAACTCAAGCTGTTCAAGATCTTGAAGATAAAGACAAGTAAACCTGAAAAAAAAGTTAGCTATTTAAATGAGGAGACTGATGAATGACCATGTCCTATTGGAGCCGGGTGTATGAATGTTCAGGTCTGATTGTATCTTAATATAGGAAAATGCCTTATATGGCAAGGATTAGATGAGCATGTTTTGGAGAAGTAATCCCAGTCAGCTGTATAAACAGGGTGCCCACTTCTGTTGCTCTATAAAGAGACACAATTTGTCTCAGAAAAATTACAAAAATACTTCTTGTCCTTAAGAGAAGTTGCCTTGAGGAAGGGAGATGGGGATATTCCCTAGGACAAAACTGCGTGTTTCTCTCCTGCTAATAATTCCAAATGTGACTTTTTTTTCTTACTGTAGTACTGGATAAATGAATACACCTCCACCTTGGGCATTGGTGTCTTCCACTCTGGCATTGAGATCTACGGCAGAGGTATGAAGTATTTCCTTTTCATTATCTGCAGTACGTGGGGAAAAAACCCAGTGTGGCTGGTCTGATATGGAAAAGAATCCAAAATTTATAGCTTTTTTGAGTGGTGAAAAACTCTGCCAGTTCTGTTTTAATCTGTTGGGTAGTCCAGCTAGAACTTGTACAGTTCTGCCATGAACCAAGTAACTCTTCTGATCTTTAGTGGGTAATTTCAGACTCTATAGCTTGTGCAGGCATATAGCAGAATAGCAGGAAAGACCAATCAAATTGGAAGAATCTGCGAAGGAAGTGAAGGAAGGGAAAGTCTGGGGTGGGGGAAGAGAGGTGGATCAGTAGCTGTATTGACACCCATATGAGGAAAGTTTGTGCTAATTCTGTGTCTGGGTAAACCAGCTCTGTGGTAGTTCTTTATGAATGTCTATGGTCTGTAAGTTTTAAAATTAAAAAATATTTTGCAAGAACTCTTCCAAGTGGTTTGAAGCTGAGTAGAGCACCCAAGGGATGTGGTCAAGATGTCTGTGAGAAGAGACACAGCACAGTGAAGCCAAAGGACAGGGCAGCATCACAGACTTTCTGTTTCCCCCTTCAGACAGCGTTAAATGGGAGTGACTGAAATTATCTTACTCATGGTATTTTTAGCTAGTGCCATGTAGCAGATAAAATGCCGGGGGTGCTGCGTTCTGTCTCAAGCACAGCAGCTTTCGTAGGCCATGCGAGATGGCCCATATAACACGGAGGGGCCTCCAGGCTCAACCCACATGCTAAGGCAGCAGAGTGTAATTAGCCTGAATTTTTCTGCAAAGAATTCCTCATAGCTGCCTGCAAATCCCTCTGGAAGAAGAGGACAGATTTCTTCCTACTCTAGAAAAGGCTTCTCCCAGCTCGGTATTGCTGCTGACAGCCTCTCATTGTGTTTCCAGATGCCTCTGCCACACAACTTTGTACTGACAGGAAGCCACCTGGACAGGCACAAAGAGGTGGAGCCAGAGAGCTTTTCTGGCATTGAGAAATAGATTAGCAGTGCTAGATGCTAATTAGCAGTGCAACCAGTAGTATTAGCACTGGTGGAGCCTGCTCTGGAGCTGAGACTGTGAGGGTATCCTCAGGCTGCTAGGTAACTGGGCAGAGAAAATGTCTTTCAGAGGCTGGCTGAAGCTGATTTTGGCGATGGCCCAGCCCCTGGTGCTGACGTTGAGCTTTGCAGACAGCTGCCATCCTGACACAGAGTTCATTCGATTACTCACAGTCTGTTTGTTTTCTTCCCTTGTCAGAGTTTGCCTATGGAGGGCATCCCTACCCTTTCAGTGGGATTTTCGAGATCACACCTGGCAGTGCGGTAGAGCTTGGCGAGACCTTTAAATTCAAGTAAGGGCCCTTTTCTACATCTTCTTTCCCTGCTAGTTGCTGTCTCTGCAGGGAGAGCAGGGAGGTCCTTTCCCCCCCTTCTCTCTCATTAGCACTCTCACTGCCTCCTTTATATGATCCTTGTTCAAAGGGAGCTCCGCAGGGGTCTTGATGGCAGATAAAACGGTGTACACTAAATGAAGAGTGGTGCTGAAGTGTGTTTAGCAGTGTTTAAAGTATAGATATAAATCAATGTAGTTCTCTCTTCCCATTTTCTTTGCTTTCTGTGCTCCCGGTTTTACCTGTCAGCAAGAATGGGAGTAACTGCATTGTACAGAGCCAGTACATGGGGAAATAAAAAACTACTCTTTTTATGAGCATCACCTAGTTAAGGATATTGTAGAAGTCATCTCTTGTGTTTATAGCTCCACTGTCACAAAAGACAGACCAGCTACTAGAGGAGTCTGAGAGGATACTTCATTAAGGTGTTGTAAAGGTGCTCAGGCTTTGGGGCTGTGGTTCAAGGAACTGCCCACAGAAGATGGGACTTGACTTTCACAGTCTGTGGGTTTACACTGGGGGATGCTGCAGACTTCAGAAGAACAAGCACTATTGAGTGAATACTGAGAGAAGCCATATGTCCCTACATAAATCCCTGTCTGCTCCTTTCTGGCCCACACCATGAAAAATGTCTCATCATGGGAAAACTTTCTCCACTGTCCTGCAATTTTCTGCTGAGCAGCTACAGACATAGGGGAAGGCAAGCAGACCCCAAGAGCTGAAATGTCCCTGGTGGTGAGCAGAAGGCTCTGGGGACTGCTCCTGTGCTGTAATCTGCTTTACGGATAAACTTGAGGATATTAGCATACTATTTGGTTAGTAAGAATCTGTCTGATAGCCCCAGATACGCACGTCCATGACTTATGCCTGGCCTTCTTGCCATTGCTTTATCATTTCCTTTTCCCTGGTGATGTATCACTCTCTTTCTTATAGCTTTCCATGTTTCCTGTTGTGCTTTGTTTTTACTAGAGAATCCATTGCACTGGGCACCACAGACTTCACAGAAGAGGATGTGGATAAGATTATGGAAGAGCTGGGCAAAGAATACAAAGGCAATGCATACCACCTGATGCACAAGAACTGTAATCATTTCTCTGCTGCTTTGGCTGAGGTGGGCACAGCTATTTTCTTTCTCTCTCTTTTTTATTTTTTGCTGTTTTAAATCTGTAGTAGTGCTTACAGAAGGGGAAGTAGGATCAGAACTTCCTGCCAAGTCATAGCCAAGAGTCAAATCTCCTGTCTCAGCCCTTAATATTTTTGAAAGCCCGTTGATGTTCAAAAAGAAAGGGTTAGGAGGTAGAGATGCAGCAGGCTTATCACTGGTTTGGTTTAAACTGCTTGTAAGAGTTGGACTGTTTGCACTGAAGCTCACTGAATAGGCTGCTGAGCAGAAATTGCAAAGACAAACCTGGCCAGCACTCAAACTTCTATCATTTTAATACCAAGCACATAAACAACCCTCCGTGATCTGAAAATGAATAAAAATGGCTTGTGTTCTGCTAACAAAATATTGCAGTATTCAAGAAGTGAGTGTTCCATTTTTTTCTTTAGTGTGCACTATTTAGAAGGCATTTTTTTTAAGTATTGATTTTTTTCCTCAGACTTCTTTGATGATTACACATTTCCACTTTGCCAAAAACACAGAATTGTAACAGAGCTGTCATTTCTATTCAGAGAGAACTGAAGCAAGAAAAGTCCAAATTCATCCTGAATTTCTGTTAATTTGGGATATTCCATTTTTCAGTTGACCAAGATCTTACAATTCTGAGGGAAAGTTGCCTTTCCTCCATTCCCCTCTGAGATGTTCAATGTTGGTGTTTCATTAAGGTGTGTGTATTCAGCACTTGTGTAAATCTGAATTCAGGTTCTTGACCCAGTGCCAGAACAGAAATGAGAAGCAGAAAACGCAAATGACCTTCTATCCAAAACCAAGACCACGTTTCTGTGTTTTCTGCAGGAATTGTATGGCAAATACAAGGATAGAATCTTTTTTTACCGAGTTCAATTACTTTAACTGTGAAACTTTCAATTCTTTTTCTGGTGTCCCCATCCTCAGTCACTGCAAATCCTCCCGCCTTTCCTCATCATACAGGGCAAGAGTCCAATAATTTCCTTTGCTACAAGTGACCATTCATCTCCAAACAAGGCCCACCATGGATCCTAAGTGAGATGAGTCTGTAAAGAAAAAAAAAAAAAGCAACAAACAACAACAAAATATGCATACATACACTCTTAGGAAAACCAGTTCTTAATTTATTTCACCTTTGCTAATTACTGGAAGGGAAAATCACGAGTCCATTCAGTAAATGCTGTCATGTTAAAATAAGCAAGAAGAAAATGTATCGGTACAGAATGAGTTTCAAGCAGTAGAGTGATAAATCAATGAGTTGGCTGAACTACTGTTTTGGAATTAAATCATTACATTACAACACAAAGCTTACAGATTATTAAAACAAAATGTAAACTTAAATATTTTGAAGGAAACCTAGGAGAAAGCTGTATGATTATTAGTGAAAGCTAAAAAAAGCTTTACATCCAGCAGTGAAATAAGGCATTGTTTATTATATACTTTGACATGTAAAAATTCTGTCTCATATCCAAGCCGTAAGCTCAAAGCCCTTTTCCCGTGATTCTGCTGGAACACATCAGCAAACCTTTTACTGCCTTTTCATTATCCAACCTTTGAAATGTAAGTCAAAGAGGACAGATGCTAATAGAAAACTACTAGCAGATTTTAAACTTTAAGATTTGTGGTGAAGGTGAAGTAAACCTTCAGTGAATACCTTTGCAGGAGTGGAATTTAGGGTTAGGTTTTCCTACATTCACTTTCTTAACAGATTAAGCATACCCATATGTGCGGACCTTAACACATCCAGATAATAAAATAAAAGGCTAGATAGCTAGTTCTGACACTTCTGCTCTCATTCTCTTCATTGCTCATATGAAATGGGTAAATCGAGGTGGGAAATCCATCTAAAATATTAACAGCATGATCTAATCACCACAGAACTCAAAAGGTCAGTTTAATAAATCCTTCATAGGCAAGCAGGATTATTTTGCCGTGGTTGCTCTTCACATAAGATTGTGCTCATTACCCTTGTCTAAACTATTAAAAATGCAAAAAATAGAGGAGATGCACTTCAGGTCCAGGAGTAGGAGGCCTTGGATGGTCTCCAGCATCAGGATACAGAAAATGGGCCCTAAAAATCTTAAATAGCCAGTGTTAAGACACTAAGAAGTCAGAGCCATTCAGTGTGTCTCAGTCAGCAGTGCTAGAACTATGTGTGGCTGCCTTATGACAGATGTCTTCATCCTTTCTTATAAGTGCACTAATTTGACAATCACTCCATTTTAGAGCTAGGTGAGAGAGAAGTAACGTACCTTATTTCAGGACAATTCTGACTACATGGTTGAAAACTGCTTGAAATCTGTTGAGACAGAACCTCTCAGAACTAAAAGCAATTAAAGTTTCTATTCTCATTTCTCAACACCTGAATGCTTGCTTTACTTTGCAGCCTTAGTGCTTTCTTTTGTTTTTGTAGTTCCCATTAAAAAAAACCCCACACAACAAAACAAAAAACCAACCAGCTACATGTAGAGTTCTAAGGCAGAACCTTCTGCTGGTAAAGGTGAGCAGAATGCACTAACTGTATGACGAGTGGCTCTCAAGACTATGGAAATACATCACCACAAAATGTAGGAGAGAGAACTGAGATCTGTGCTCTAAACCAATGCTGAGACTAGTCTTAGTGTTTCATAGAATCATACAATGGCCTGGGTTGAAAAGGACCACAATGATCATGGAGTTTCAACCCCCCTGCTATGTGCAGGGTCGCCAACCACCAGATCAGGCTGCCCAGAGCCACATCCAGCCTGACCTTGAAGGCCTCCAGGGGTGGGGCATCCACAGCCTCCTTGGGCAATTTTTTGTTAATTTTTTTTTTTTGTTTGTATTATCCTTTCATGCTCTCCTTCTGTGAAGGAGTAATAATAATACTAATTAGCATTTATTTATGCACAGCTACGTTATGCGGCAGTTAAAAGCAGAAAATGGGAACAAGTATTCAAAGAATTAAAAGAAAGGATGTTAGAAGCTTTGTTTGACAGAATAAATCTGCCTGGGGCGTAAGCGTTGTGGTGAGTTCAGGAGAAGGTTGTTCTGAGCCTCCTGACTAATGCCAGGCAAGTCACATCCCTGCTTTGTGCATGAGCATCCTGTCTTGTATGCTAGATTACTTCCTTCCTTTGAAAAGTACTTTGAAATCTTTTGATGAAAGCTGCCTTATCTGCCATGGTGAATTTGCCAGCTTGTGGCTTGTACTGCTCTATATCAGCAAGCCAAGTGGGAGCTGGAACTTGATGGCTGTGTGGTGATCGTAGAATCAGAGAATTGCTCAGGTTGGAATAGACCTTAAAGATCATCGAGTCCAACCACAACCTAACCATATTACCCTAACAACTAACAACCCTCTGCTAAATCATGTCCCTGAGCACCACATCCAAATGATTTTTAAACACATCCAGGGATGGTGACTCAACCACCTCCCTGGGGAGCCTATTCCAGTGCTTAACAACCCTTTCTGTAAAGAAGTGTTTCCTGATATCCAACCTGAACCTGATGTGTGAGTTAATGCGTTCACACAGGTGTGTCCAGCAGGCTCTAGGATTTGGCTGTATGATTGCGTACTAGATGGCCGTGTTTGGTCTTCCTAACATCCTCACTTGGCTGTGGCCTTGCTAATTAGTATCCATACAGACGTTGCCCTAGTGGCTGGGATGCAGGCTGGGAGGATCCCATCTGGTCACCTGGACTGAAGGAGCTGCAGCCACGTGCCCTGCTGGCCAAGGCCGTGATTCTGCAAAGATGGAAGGGCAGGCATAAGGCTGGCATTTCCTGGCAGCTTTCTTGGAGAGTGAATCAGTGAACATGTGTGACCAGGATTCTTCTCCTGTAGATTTTTTGAGAAACACTTCATCATTAGGGAACTTTAGGATACTTGAGAAGTAAAGAACTGCCTGATAAATGTAAACCTCTGCCTTTTAAGCGCTGCAGACTGTCTGCAGTTCTGAATGAAGTTCTGTTGTAATGCAGTGCAGAAGTTCCTAGTGGGCAGTCATGAAGGAGAAACTAGAAGCACTCCCTGAGCACGTGCCCTGCTTCAATTTCAGGCACCTGATACACACCACTGGATACTGTTTTGCAGTTTTCCTTCATCCTCACAATCTGTCAGTGTGGGAAGGTGAGGGAGCTTGATGCAATTAGTGAAAATCTAGTTAGTGTTGTCTCAGCCACTCTGACTGCTACATGGTCCTGTGGTACCTGTTTTTATAAAATCACTTAAGCAAATTAGTTGTGGGTTACAATAAAGAGGTTCATCGAACTGGGATTAGGAATTTGTCTATAAGGAGCTCGTTCATTTCATGCTGCTTGTGTTGATAGTGACCAAAATCAAGTAGTAGCAGCATCACGGTGTCTGAGAAACTCATCAGGAGGATGGGCAATCCTGGGGAGCTTATGGCAGCAATTTCTCCAAAGGGAAATCAGTTGGACCACCAGTAGCAGAGCCCAAGCTTCCTGCAGTGTTCTGAGCTTTCGTGCCTTGCTATGTGTTGGTATTATGGGTGCTTCAGGAAGGGGATGCTGCAGGCACAGAGCGAAGGTTTTAGCATGCTGATAACATTGTGTGTGTGTGGATTAAGTCAGGATGACTTCAATATTGGGTGAAGTCCTTCTGTTTGATCATCTGTTGGTAAGTCACTGTTCCTGACAATCCCAACTATACATGCAAATGACCCTCCAGGGAATAGCAACATATTTATGTTCTTTATGAGTTGCCCTGGCTGACGAAAGAGGTTATTTGAACTCTCACAGATTGGAGGAAAAAAAAAAAAAGGCTATTAAACATTAGAAAAACCCTTTAAAATAAAAAAGACAAAAATAATTACGTCTTTCCATAATATGATATATTGAATTTCCTGGCTTACAGAACAAGGACGTGATATAGCAAAAGGATAGAAGTTGCAAATTGCTGTAAAGCAAGCATAAAGGAAGAAGAATACATCTGTGCTTTCAGCAAAAAGCCAGTGAAAGTAATTGCTGGCTGTACGCTCGCCTGCAACAATCCACAGGTTTGAGGTCCCAGCCGTAGCATTGCTTTTCAGAAGCACTTGTCACTGCATCCTGGGAAAACAAGGAAGTATGCTGTGAACTCGGGGTGCTGAAAAAGAGGTGCAATTATGCTATCACAAAGCCTATTCTTTGAGCATATATAAGGGTAGGTGCATGCAGATATAGGGGACTGTGAAACTGCTGTCAGAGGGCTCTTTTCAGTGCAAGAGCATGCTTTGTGATTACTCTGCAACTCTTCAGTACAATTTGGACTTGTTGGAAGGCAAATGCATAGTTGGCATAGCTTATACCTCCAGACACATGTAGAAAGGTTGACTGCCAGTGGATAAACTGCGGGCAAATAAGCACAAGCCCCATTCATTTGTAGGCACGTAGTGAGTGTGCAGTGCCTGAAGATAGCTGCCTGAGAACACAGTAGTATCTGGAGGACCAGAGGGAAGATGAGTGCTTTCTCCTTCCAGGTTCTTCAGTCTGGGAATATTCATCAGTACTGAGAGTAAGGACACCATGTCACTGCAAGTTAAAGATTCTGAAAAAGCTTCTGCTGCTTAACCCATTCACAAACAAGATGACTCATTCAACTTCCCAACAGCAATTTCCCATGCTTCTGAAACTTCCTGTCTTAGATAAGCTATGGAGCTCCGTTCTTACCAGAGTGACAACAGTTGGTACAGCATGTCTCAGAAAAGAGCAAACCAACAGGGGAAGAGAGAAAAACAGCTTTGAATCAGTACCAGAACTGGAAGATAAATGGAATGACTCAAAGAAACCACTCCTCCTCCCTTCATCAATATGATTACTGCCAAGAAACTGGAACGGTTGCTATTTAAATAAATTGTTCAGCACCTTGCTATAGGCCACATGACAAAAAATTATAAGAGAAGCGAGGCTTTTCTGAGCATCAAGGAAAATAACCCCTTTTATTCCCCAGTGGCCAGTGGTGGGACAGCAATAAAGTCCGTGAGTCCTCTGAGCCCTTTTGGAAAGATCTGAAGTTGATGCTCATCAAAAGAAATGAATTGAGAGACATTGATTTGATTCACCTTAAAGATTGTTGATGCTGAAACTTTACCCGAGGGCAGCAGAGACAGAAAGTTTTATTCTTTTATCATCTCTCGTCTTGTTCTTCTTGAAGGAGGAATAATTTCTTATGATTTATATGTATACCAGAACAAGTCGAAACACTGCATTTTGTAGCAGATTCCCAGCCTGAAATTATTTATCTGTCTTGCAAATGCTCTAAAGTTATTATTAAAAAAAAAAAAACAACAACAAACAAAAAGCAAACAAAACAAAAAAGAAAACAGCACAAAAAAACTTAGGAGAAAGCTTAGTCTATTAGTAGGACGAGTTTGGATTTCTAAGAGCATTTTCAGAGAATCATAAACCTGGAATAAATTTGGCTCAGAAATACTTGAATGGACTGGTATGAATTCCACTGGAGTCAACATAATCAAAATTTGGCTGCATGACTTGAGAGATGGTGAAGCAGAGTTAAACATCTGAGAATGGTCAGGCTCTGGCACAGGCTGCCCGGGGAGATGGTGGAGTCACTGTCCCTGCAGGTGTTCAAGAAATGTGTACATGTGGTACTAAGGAGTGTGGTTTAGTGGGCAACGATGGTGGTGGATGGATGGTTGGACTAGATGGTCTTAGAAGTTTTTCCCGTTCTTAATGATTCTATGATTTCGTGATCTCTATTTGCTTCCTAAATTATGACCTAGAGAAAGGCATTAAAACTGACTAGAACCAACACTGGAGTTAGCATGCAAGGCTAACTTCCATATGTGATCATCCTTCAGAAGGCTCTTCAGAGTCAGACTGATATCTCTTTATCCACTTTCCTCTTGTACTCACTGATCCTTTTCACCCATTTGCTCCTTTAAATACCAATGGATCTATTTTGTTATTGTTCAGTATTTCTTCATAGAAAACACATTCCAGGAGGAGAAGAGAGAGGCCTGAATCAGAATGAGTGTATTTGTGGTTTTAGAAGTCAGAATCTTACTGATGCAGCACTGCGAAGTTCCCCTGGGAGTTAAATAGCACTCTCTCTCCTGAAGTCAGCAGGACTCTCAATTCAGTTGACAAGGATGTTCTCCAGATGATAACACTCTGAAGGTTAACTGATGGAGTCTGCGTGGTGAATCCTGCAAGTGAGGATTCATGCAGGCATCTGGCCTGCCTACAGTTGGTTGCTGACACTACAGTATGAGTATTAAATCATCATGTCAAGTTGGATGGACGTGCTTGGTAAAGCCACACAAACTGAATCTCCCTGTGGAGGCTGTGGGTCTGTATTGAAGGGACAAGTGATGCTGGCTGGTACATACTCCTTTCTCTCTGTCTAGTCACTTGCCCTTTTTCAGCTAAGGCAGAACTGACAGCATATAACAAACTTGCATCAGAATCGTGCTTCTCTTAAAGTAGTTTGACTTCCAGGAAACTTGCTGAGACAGGCAAGCTTGCTGAGTCAAGGACCAAATGAGGGCAACTTTTTAGTCACAATGAATAATTCAACCCCAAAGCTTTCCAGGTCCATCCCCAGATACACATGAGCTCTTGTAATGTTATTAAAACTAGAAAGCTTTCCTTAGCCTGAAAGCTCAGAGAGAAGGGATTAAACATCAGAGAAGGGAACTTCAAGAGGCATTTGCGTCACAGTCAAAAGCAAGAGAAGCTTTTATAAACCATTCTGCAGCAGGTCCTAAGGAACCAAGTAATACCCATGGTTTTTTTCCTTAGTCAACAGTTGCTAAAAAGTCAGCTCTGTTGTGAGGAGCAGATGTGTGTTTTGTTGTGCAGAAGCACACATGCTTGTCTGTTATTGGCAGAGGACAGAGCACTCCAGACAGGCAGGAAAGAGGGACAGAAATGAACAAACCAACAAACCGTAAGCAACCACAGGATATGAAAAAGCCCAAGTAAGCTTTGGTTTCCAGGCACCTGAACCAGTCCTCACACAAGCTGATGAAAAGACATGCTTTATTTTAGTAGCCTTTGAACATTGCTAGTTCTACAAGGAACAGGATGTATCTTGTTTTCTGTTTTTAAAACACCACATACATCTAGAAGAATGTTACTAATAACGACATCCTACACTCGTAAATTATCCTCATGGTTTCAGATGGATGTCATTTTCCTCTAAATACTGCCTGTAAATATGCATGAATTTGACTATATGCTGTTAGTGAACTGCTACACTGCATTCCAGATGTGCTACTGCATTCCGTAGTGACAAAATAAGATTTCTAAGGGTAGTTTGTATCGGTTGAAATTTATGAAGTATTTGGGGAGTCCTTGCAGTGAAGGCTACAATAAAAGTCCATCATTAACCTTTCTAGTCTTGCTACCCTGAATGAGCGCTCTATCCTAATGAAAGTGGTTAACAGAATAAATCCAACATGCACCTTCCAGGTCTCTCGGTAATTCCTTTTTCTCCATCTACCTACTTTTGCAGGGGAATATTATGAGATGGCAAATAACTTGAAACAGAAATCAAACTCTCAAAATGTCAAGTTCTTAGTACATCGTTTCAATTTTTTTTTAAATGGTTTGATTGTACTCCATGTGCCTCTGCAGTTATTTCAGGTTTTCTCTTTAGAGTGATCTATCTAGACAAAAATATTAAATGTGAAAATATTTTAAAAGTGAGTTTGGAGAGAAAAATGGAAGAAAAACCAACAAGCCACCACTGCCACCAACAAAGGAAACCAACATACCAAAACATTTTAAGCTCCCCGGGACTGGTATAAATGTGGATATTTTGCATCATCTATTTTGCCTTATTGTTTTATTTTTGCAGCTGTCTTTCTAAACCAAAAGCTCTGTGGCCTTTCTTTTATAATGAAGCATAACAGCTTGGAGCTAAGTTAATTCATACCCTCTGGGGAGTTCATCTCTAGCCACACCATTATGGAGCCTTTGAGCGTGACTGTGTGTAAGAATGCTAAGAATACATCTCCTTTTCACAAACAAAGATGGCAAGGAAAAACCATGTCCTTTTCACCAAGACCTGATGATAAATGAAAAGTGTCAGAAATGTAAATGAACTGTCTAAGTGTGTTGATAGGCTTTTGAAACTGGAAGCTTTTTCTTAGGAGTCCTGCCAATGCTGCCAAAGTCTTCCCGTGTTCCTATGGCTTCCTGTATTCTCTGTACTCATTGCATTGCCATCCGCAGTAACCTGCTGCTGTGCAGTGTTAAGAAAGAAGGCTTCAGACTGAGATAGAAACGCAGGATTTTCTTGGTTACCTATTCAGGAAAAAGGATACTGTTAATGCCCATTAATCCATGGATGTGGATTGGCCTGGACATGTTCAACTCACACTTTGTGTGTACATATATATTTATGCATATTATGACATATGGACGATCATGCTGGGCAACAGCTGTTCTCAGCCACTGGTCTTGAAACAGAACCACTTCGGGTACCAGTAAAACCCTTTGCATTCTGTAAGACATGTCAAGGAGAATACTGTACAGTAGCTCAATGGATATGTGCCCTGTGTGGATGCTACCTCATTTTCAGCAAGGCTGCTAAAGTGGAAGTGGCAGTGCGTGGCTTAGCAGATGTTCAGTGCTGAACCCTCATAGGCTCAACCTGATGATAAGAATTGAAATAATTAGCATGCATTGTTTGAAGAATGTAATGTTGCCTCTGGCCATCTTGATTTTCACAGACTGGAACATTACATGGTGCCTTTGGGAGGGCTCACTTAAAAAATATTCCTTGACTTATGCTATGCCTGTCCAATGTTTTGGCTTGCCAGGGCCACAATGAGTGAAGAGGAATTGTCTTGAGATGCATATCAAATATATAATATAGTTAATGTACTTAAGAAACAAAAATTATTTTTTATATATTTTTAATTTAAATGTAAAAAACAGAGCAAGAGAAACATAAAATTAGTGGGATATGTAACCTTGTATTTCTGAAAATAATTCAGTGTCTGGTTTGATGGCGCCGGTTGCAATTCTTAGTGAGTTCCCAAGGTGCTTGTCAGAAATTTTTGATGAAATATTACTCTTCCTGTGATTCATCCTTGAAAACGGTTGTTTACAAATGTACGTACTGCCAAAAAGTGATGACGTATAAAGCGTGACTGTGAAGCACGGGATATTTTTGTCTTTTAAGACGGGTCTTATAAAAGTCTGGTAAAGAGACATAATCACATTTTTCTTTGAGTTGAATGTCTGGTTGCAACTCCATGCATTTCATTTGCAATTGTGTAGATAATGTATTTATGTCAAAAGGAAATGGAGTTGTGAATATGAAACAAAAAGATGATTATTTTGGAAATCTGAAACCTATTCTCAAATTCTTTTATCAAAACCGAAAGCAAGGCTGCATATTTTATGCTAATCACAGGACTGTGTTTAAACAACACATAAAAATGCGTGAAATTATTTGGCATAACTTGAGCTTGCCATAAGTTTCATTTTGAACTGTTATGGTTTGAAACATAGCACAGATAAGTTGATTCTCACCTTGAAGACACATGCTTAACTCATCTAAATGAGTAGTCAAATCCACCAAGAATGCTGTATCTACGAGCCATTATTCATCTTCAAGTTCTGGCACAAATTTTCCTTTTGATTCCATAAATGAATTGATTTCATTTTGCAAATCATAAAATCTTCTTAGCACTTTATCCCGACTTAGCCACCTTCCTTCAGAAAAGTAAATAATCAACATCCATTTTTTTAAGGAACTCCTGGAACTGGCAATGATTCCATCGCTTGGACTTTGTGAAATTCATAGCTTTGATGACAATTTGCTTGATGTTATCCATTTTTAAAGCTTTTGCACATAAATTTTCTTGATGTCTGATGCAGTGATATTTCATCAAAATGAGTTGCCAGTGGTAATTGCATCATCTTCTATTAATTTTAAAAGTTATTCTTTTTTACATATCATCGTTGGAGCACCATCAATAGCTCTACCAGATATGTTGTTGACAAGGGTTAACGAAAATTGCTTTAACAAAACTTTTACTGCTTCATACAAATGAAGAGATTTAGTTTTGTCTTTTAATAGCACTAAAGAAGCAATTTCTTCAGTGATTCATTATCAATACCTCTGATGAAAATGAAAACTTGTGCCATATCTGTGGCATCGGTACTTTCACCTATTGTCAAGTCATAAAAATTGAAATTAGCAGCTTTACTCTCCTGATTTCCTTTGACAGAAGTTCTTATTTCTTCAGTGTACCTGGCTACAACTTTACAAATTAAGCACAGTGCCATATTATTTGTCTTGACACTGCACTGTTCTCAATAAGCAACACAAGCATGTGCCATGTGTAATACACGTGGGGTTTGATGTGTCTGAGTGTGCGATGGGCACAAGAAACACAGTCAGCGCTGCCCTGCACCCTCCCCTTCCCTTGGTTCCAGTGACAGTGCCAATCGCACACCAGTGCTTTGATTGCTGCCGAGTGATGGGTGCACCCCGGGGCACAGCTGCCGCCATGATGGTGCGGGCCAGGGGGTGGCCACACCACAAGATTTGCCAGGCCACACGTGGCCTGTGGGCCGCGGGTTGGGTGTGCCTGACTTATACTTCTGTGTGTGGCCTGAGCTGCCCCAGGTGCATCATCCGGCACAGCACAGAAACTATTGCATTCAAGCATTTTGTCTTAGGATCTACAACTACTCAAGCTCTTCAGCCTCTTTTGAAAGGAGCTCCTTTTGTGACACTACCTCAGAGTATGTCTAGTATATGCTGACAGACACAGAGTGCTTAGAGTGTAGCTCGGAGCTTCACTCTCTTTTGAAAGAGAAGAGGAGGAAAACAGCTCACTGATAGCATTGTCCTCTGCAGGGCAGAGGGCTCAGCCTCATCCATTGCTGGATGGCATTTAAACCTGTGTTTTCCAGCTGCTTTCCTGCTCAAACTAAAGTTTACAGGGAACTTTAAGATCTTGCTGAGAAATAAACCCTAGCTCTCAGGGTATTCAACAGGGAGAAGAGTCATGGATTGCAGTTCTTACTCCCAGAGCTGTTTATACATTTTAACCAGGGACTCATTAGTGCAAAGTGGCATGGCTTAAGATGCTGACAGGCTCGTCTAAGTGTTCCAAATGAGCTGCCTTTTGATGAGCTGAAATCCTGGTGTGGATTCGACAGCTGAGCAGAAGTAGTGCCCAACCTGTCAGGTCCTGTTTCTCCCTCAGATTTGGCTTCAATGTCTGAACTGCTGTTACCGTTTGACTCTGCAGATGCCAGCTGGGTCACTCACTGCTCTAATGCAGAGTCCCCAGAAGCAGCTGCAGCTTCGGAGGCGTGTGTGACTGTCACAAGGTGCCACGCAGTGGAAGCTGCACGTATATGCAGCCTGCGCAGGGGCTTCTGCCTCAAGTGGGGACTGGTCTGAGGAAGCAAGCAGAAGCTCATGCCCTTCAAAAGACAGAAATCCACTTGTTTGTCAGGCAAGAAAAAAAAAACCTCAAAAATTCCAAACTCCAAGAACCTTTAACAAAGATGAGAGTTCTGCTTGGGGAAACAGTGGATGTTAACAGGGTTCTGTGAGTTCATTGCTCCAGTGTATGGTTTTCAGTTGAGAACTGCCTTGAAGAGCCACAGTAAGTACATTTTCTGTGGACTCATATCCAGTTGGAAAGCATACATTTCCTCTTGCTTCTGTTGTTTTATTTAAGCTCAGTTGGCTGAATCCCATTGCAGTCAGGTTTATTTGATGTTTCTCCATTAGCTAAGTACTGCTGGGTGCTGTAGCACAGTGTTTTGTGGCAAAGAGTTGAAAACAGAGGAGCAGGTTGTAGTGTTGGTGGCATTCCCTCACAGATTCATTCTTGGTGAAGAAGCTCCCATGAACAAATGGCAAACATCTCAGCATCGCTTCCACCTTGGGAAGGGCTATTTCAGTTGCTAGGGATTCTGCTTAGAAAAGAAAACCAGATCTTAAAATCACATTTCCATACCAGGCAGTCTAACCTTGTGCTGTTCTGTTGCTTCTGGTAATTTTCTGAAGAAATCAGAATCATGCTCAGTTTTTGTTTTCCTATTACTGTTTGGGGGCATGTTGTTGGTAAGACTCATGGCTTCTTGAGAATTAAACTCACATGCGTGCATGCGTCCCAAGGAGCCTGAACTGTGTTACTTTCTACACGGGCAGTATGTTGCTTAAGTTCTTGGGAAAGAAAAAAGGGAAATGCTATAAAATCTAGAGGCAATTCTGCTGCATTTGTTGGCTTTGTCTCAGGTTCAATGTTTGAGTTTAAGATACTGAATGAAGCTTTAAAAAATAAGGAATATTCTTGTGAAAACAATCAGAGATGTCTGGTGAGAAAATTGAATAGATCAGCCAATTTTCTATGAATGAGTTGTAAATGCAGGTAGAAAGAGCCAGTGTTTATTGATTCAAGCAGTAGTTCTAGCAATGGAAACCAAGGATCCGGATGGGAGAACTGCTAATGAAAGAACTAGCCACAGGTTAAAATTATCAGAAATATAGATTCAAATGTCTGTATCTGAGGTTAAGTAGAATGTTAAGAATTGAAATAGAAGTTACATTTGAGTTGCAAGTTACAGGGTATTTGGTAAAGAACGGAAATCTATGCTTACAAGTAATCTTAGCAGCCAAATGATTCTGCTCATTCTCTGATACCTAACGATAATATCTTCATTTCCACACATTGATTTTTAAACAATGTATGTCAAAATAAACCAAGTTCCATAGTGGAATTAGCATGGTCATGGGCTGACTGCCTTCTCCATACCTTACTGGAAATTCCACGCTGTTGGAGTTAGCCAATTTACTTGTACTCAAGGCGACTGCTGGAGTGGTACCAAGATTGTTCTGGCCAGACCACAGTACGCATGAAGGACCAGATGGTCATCAGTCCTTAGAACTATAAAGCAGGCAGGCCTGTTCTCTAGCAACTGCTCCAGTGCTGCTCCCTGACAAATCTCTTGAAATCTCTAAGCAAGCTCTGCATTTCCATTGTCAGTAACAGACATCTCACCACATAAGCTCTTTAGTGGACTAGAGACAAACACCCTCTTAGCTTTTGCAGTAATTAGTATTAAATTAAGTGTAGTTTTAGACAGGAAGAGGGTGGCAGAAAGAGCAAAGGAATTTAGCATTAGCAGAAGGAGCAGCATGGACAACCTTGGGACCATTAATCCACATAAAGTGGGATTATGGGGTGGAATTTCCTCCCAGTCTGTCCTGTAAACTGTACTGGAAGGAGAATTCAGGTATTATGACCACTGTACCTGCCACAGACCTTAGGCTCTAGGACGCTGCTGTGGGACTGGCTGCATTGACAGTATATTTACCACAGACAGCTCCTTGAGGCTGATTAGTTCCAGGTGCCTCTTCTGTGTCTGCTAAGAGAAATGGTAACATGCAAAGGAGGATTTTCCATATTTATCCTAAGCCAGATACAGCTACTAAAATCTGGCACCTGTATGTACTTGTGGCCAAAATCTGCACAAGAAAGTCTACAGTATGCAGAAAGTTGTTTCATCGTGCTGAATATGATATGAAAAGAAATCAGTATTTGTGCTAGCAGAATATAACCCACATGGGTGCCAGAATCCAGACCTAGTGAGAGGCTACGATTGTTACGTTTGTTGCTCTCTACCCCACTTTTAGGAAACACCTCACAAAGAGAAATTAAAGGGTAATATGACAATAGGAAAAAGACTCCTAGATACCATGGTTTGACCGACTTGGTGCGTCAGCATGAGGATGAAAAGTGAGCAGAAAGAGCAGCTTCTTAGATGTCTCCATCTGCCTCATCAGGCTCAATTTCTTGACTCCTCAAGGTCTGCCCAGCAACAGCCTAAATCTTTTTGCAAAATTTTTGAGCCGAAGATGTTGAAGGCCATAAGCTGTTTTCCCCAGTCACTGCTCTGATGCTGATAAGGGCTATGGCTGGCAGGGCTCTGTGTGCATGTTGAAAAGTCACTGCATGCAGTCATTTGCATTTAGAGCTGTTTTTAGCTGTAGGAGATACTCCCTGCATTCAAACAACTCTCTTCAGAGCAACGGGGAATTCACCCTGCTGAGATGATGGTGCAGATGGAAATAACATTGCCACTACAGATGCCTTTTGGTACTATTAACTGTGTTCTCTTCTTGTTTGCTCCACAGATCCTGTGTGGGAAGGAGATCCCCCGCTGGGTGAACCGCCTGGCCTACTTCAGCTCCTGTATCCCTTTCCTCCAGAGCTGCCTCCCCAAGGAGTGGCTGACCCCAGCAGCCCTTCAGAGCCACATCAGCCTTGGCTTGCACAAGGAGGAGCAGGGGGACACAACGGACGAGGAGTCTCCCTCCACCTCTGCCACCCCCTCAGCCTCAGGCACCTCACGAACCTGTAGACATACCAGGGTCTGAGCTGTGCCCACTATGGCCTCTAGTAACATTCTCCTCTCTCTTGTGCTGTTTCTTCCTCAGTCACCCTTTCGCACACCGTGGTTTCTCCCCTCTTTTTTCATCTGACAACACAGGGGAGGGAAGACCCCTACCACTGAGGAGGAGAAGCTTCAGACCCTTTTCAGAGGGCTGCTACTACAGTTGCTTGGCAAAATGATTGTGAACTCCAACACTGAGCTGAGGAGTGTGGCAACTATGCTGGATTCTCCTCCCAGGATCCCCATGCTCCTTGATCCATGGAGAATGCTGCTCTCTCAGGCACGAGAGCTCATGTAGGAGCAGGGAGCACCATACTGTGATGTCCCTTCACTAGGACAGTTTTATCTTTTTATCTTTTCCCCCACCCACTTGAGCCCAGCAGCCTCCTCTGTATTTCAGCTTGGGTTGCCACATGGCAAATTTCCTGCTTGCACCCAGTGAAGCAGGCAGAGCCAGAACTCAACCTTCTCATCTCTTAGACCAGCAACAAGCTCCACTCAGCCACATCCCTTTTGTAATTATCAGGTTTCTAACTCATGTGAAGGAAATGAAAGGTGCTGATGTTCTTACAACCACCAGTTTTCATTATTCAAATTGAAGAGCTCAAATGACTGCCCTGCTCTTGAAAATAATAACAGAGAGAACCCAGAAAATGAATGTGTTACCATGGCTTTTCTTTGGAGTCAAAAAAAGAAAAAAAAAAGAAAAAAAAAAAGAAAAAGAAAAAAGGATGGGGCTAGTGCTTAGAGGCAGCTACTAAGTAGGTGCAGAGATGACTGTTGTCCATATTGGTGCTTTTTGGCACAAACCCCACTCAGTTCCCCTACTTCTAGGCAGTGTTCCTGGTTACCTTTCTTTCACTTTCCCCAGGCTGGCAAATTTATCTCCTAGCTGACATTTGCTGGCTGTTTTTGAGGGAAATGGTCCTGTGGAGCAGTAAGATGAGGGGAAGAAATCTACTGGGAAGATCAGTACTTCCTTCAGCTTTTTCTTCTGCGCCCATAAACATAAAACATGTCTTCTGAGCCACCCTTCCCCAGACTATTGCAGAGCCAACCCAAGAAGGTAAAAAATAAGCGATGAACCTGTTTCTTCCTCCTCCCTTTCTGGAGGTGGAGGGGGAAACCTAAGGCCACATCAAGAAAGCATGGATGACCCTTCCCATGCATGGGCCACCATGGTGCCTTCTCTTGTGTCAACTATTTCACTGGCATGAAAAATGGGCAGAGCTGGCTCGTTGGTCTCTCCAGGCAGGTTCTTGATATGAATCTGGTCCTTGGATGTATTTCTGCTCATTCTCATGGCTGACAAGAAAGCTGAGGAGGGAGAAAAGGACAGGTATGCCAACCCTTCCACTCAATTACCTCACCAAGAGTTCAGAAGATGCAGGAGAGCATCAAAGGGGAAACCCAAGCCTCTCTCCCCCTTCTAGCTCCTCTTGACCACACAAAGGAGGATAAAAAAAAACAGGCCTGGTGATGACAGGAGGTTGCTACTTTAGAAATGCTGTTCTCAACAGCTGCTATCAAGTCAGGACTTTCACCTCCATCCAGAAAGAACTGTAAGTCCTTCAGCGATGTTGTTTCCTTTTACTGGTTGCAGTAAGACCAAGAGCATGCTAAGTCCAACCAGCTGTTTCTTTAGCTCAGGTATATAGAATTGCATGCTCTCAGTGCTGAAGGTCCTGGCTATGATGCACATCATGTCTGCATAGACAGTGCTTCATATTTTGTTACATGTGCATACCTCCAGTGAAAAAGGAGACTCTGGAGAGATGCACTGTATGGAAATAAAACTCATGGGATGGTCCACTCCACTACTTCCTGGAGTGATGCATGTTTGGACAATGAGCCTTTTACAGCACACCTCCCATTTTCATCTTCTGAACAAACTGCTGCAAGTTCTGTACTGAACTAAAGTTATACTCCTTGGCTACTCACAGCCAATACTGCATTATGAGCAGTTTTACAGCTCCTAGTATCCAATCCAGCACCAGTCTTGATTACCCTGGCTTGTTCAGGGATGTTTAATAAGATTTCCATCCTGTTTTCCATTCTGCTGCCCAGAAACATTACACAATGTACTGTTGTGTGCTCTCTTCACCTGCAGTCATGGTCACTGTAGCCTAAACCAGCAATGCAAGTTCCATTCATCTGAAGTTCCCAGGGTGCCTGCCAATAGCCAGCAGCACAGTACGTGCAGTGAATTTTAAAATCACTTTGTAGGTCCTTCTCTGGAGGTGAGTGAGAAAAGGCCTTTCCCAGAGCTTTTGCATAGACCAGGGAAACTGCAGTCAGAAATGCCTCGTTCCTGATGTGACAAAAGCCAGCCAACCAGCACCCTCAGGTTTCTATTCTGCACCTGAGCTCCAGGTAAAACATCATTACACTTTTAGGAGAGAACTATGGCTCCAGTAGCACATTTCACAAGGAAAGCCTCTCACAGTATTTCACAAGATAAAATATTTAACTGGCTGTATTGTAACACAGACAAGAAAGCTGCACTCAGCCTTCTTGGGGACATGGATAAGTACTTGAAGTATTGGGAGTAACACTTGGGGTGAACTGCTGCTGTCATGAAAACTAGATGTTTATCTACTTTTATGTTTGTCGGTCTTTTATGTAGGGGTCCTAACAAGGAGGCATGCAACCTCTGTTCTAAGTCAAAATGAGAATATATTCCACTCTTCAAAAAGGTTTCCCCTCACCCCTCTCTGTTCAAGGTGATTGAACAACAACAAGAAGAACAAAGGGACACTGTGGAAATAAAATATATATTGACGATAGCTTTATCTCTGTAATTTAACAGCATTTTAGATTATTAAAAATGAAAACATTTTTGAAGTCTAATTTACTGCTCATCTCTGGCACAGCATGTTTGATTTAGGCACCCTTCTTATCCTTCTGAACACAAAATTATTGTTATTATCATGTAATTGTATAGCACTTGCATCACTTGCATTTAGTTTCATATTTAAATTCTCTTACTCCTTTGGTCTGTAATGTCATGGGAACATTTCAGATACCAGTAGTTATTAGTGGAAACAAAAGAGTGGTTTATAACTCTTGACCACAGCACTCAATGGCACCAACGCAGCCCCTTAACCCAGGACTTGTTGGGCCCCCTTAGAAGTTGGAATGCGAGGGCACTGACTGCAAGTGGGCCTCAGCAGCTGTGGATTATTTATCTAACAGAGAGCTAATAGCACTCAGGTGAGAGAGTAATAACAGGTAAGGTTAGCATGATGCTGGAGTTACAAGTCAAACTGTTTCTAGGGAAAGTTACAGTGAGAGGAGTGAGGTAAGTAATAACCTCTCTTCTCAGCACTTCTGGGTCTGTAGTAGCAGCTGTCTTGGTTTTGGGAGATTCATCTCACCCTCAATACGGCTTAGAGATAGGCACAGGACTGTTCTCTTGTTCTCTTTGCTCCCATATGAAAGTTGGTGTTCCTGGAATTCAGGTGTTTGAGTGAATGGTAGAACTCATTAAATTGCTACCTGGAATAAATAACGAATAGTTCTAAATCTTGGAGGAGTTTATCTGCACAGCCTGCTTTGTTTTGAAAGGACATACAAGTTTCTGGGGTGCAATGTGATGAGGATAAGGGCTAACTAACTGTATCTCAGCACGGTAACTCAGGGCCAAGCGTGGGTCGCAGCAGTCTTGCAGACAGCACTTTGGTCTCACCATGACGACCAGGCCGCAGCAACCCTGCATAGTCGCCGTGCTGGAATACAGAGCGAACTGCCACTCACGAGCGTGATACCTTAATGTAACGATGCAGTACATTTACACGACGCTAGGCAACCCGAGCAGGCCTCAGCGGCGTGCCGGCCCCGCGGAGCACAGCGGAACGCCTCGTCCGGGCTGCGCCGGCGGAGGGAGCGGTGTGGCGGGCGGCCCGGCGCCGGAAGCGGCAACAGCGGGCGGGAGAGCGGCATGGAGCGGTTCCGCAAACTGTGGCGGGGCCGCACGATGACCTTCGGCGTGCCGCTGCTGGTGAGCGGGGCGGTCGGGGAGGGGGTTGAGGCACGGGAGGTGCGGCAGGGCGGGGAAAAAGTGCTGTGCGGTTACGTTATGGACGGCGTGGCCGTAGTTTTCCGGTAATGAACGCATCCGATTTGGTGGGGAGGCGCAGCTGGGGGCGACGCGTCGCCCGCGATGAGGTGTTGCGGGAAGCACGGCGCGGATGTGCCGCTTCTCGTTTCCGTTCTTACCGGTTCGAAAACATAACAAAAAACGTACGAGCGACCAGTCTTCCGAAAGGAGAAGGCACCCCTGCGGGGTGCACGTGGGTCATAATTCTGTATGGAAAAAGGGAAACGTCGCTCCGAGAGACGGAAAGTTGCAGGGTGAAGAGATGGACTCCTCCGGTCCGCCCCGAGCCCTCAGCGGGACGGGTTTACCGGCTGCTGTAAGCTCGGCATACCCGGGGAGGTCCAGAGGCATAACAGATGCAGCAGTCGTTGTGATGCCGGGGTCGCTTCAGGGATGCAGTCAGCTGGCTTGGAGAAGTTCTGCGCGGCTGTTGATACGCTGTGGGTGGCGAATGCTTTTGGTGGCTGGTGAAAGAAGTGCAGGAGGACACGTGCACTGCTGAGGTCGGCTGCTGAGGCAGAAGGGTCTCTTTGTTAGGACGGGGAGTTTGTGGTACTCTTTAGGAAGGGATTAAACAAGCAGCTGCCAGCAGGGCTGCGGGTCCCAGGCCGTGGCAGCCATTCAGCCTTTGTGATGCTTTTGCACGATTTCCCATCAGTCTATAGCAGAAGTTTTTTGAGACTTTTTTATTATTATTTAATTAATTATTTTTGACTTTGCACTCCAGAATTTCATTCTGCCTTCCTTACTGCAGAATCCTTCCTCCGGAGTCAGCGTTAAGCAGAGGAACGTTCTGCTTTCTTTCTTCCTGGGGTTTCACGTCTCCCCTGCCTTAAAATTATTCTCCCCTGTGAATATTTCAGCGTGCTGCTGCTCAAAGGCTTCCTAACGAGGAAGGAAAAGGGCAATTCATGCGGCTCATGGCAGTTCCCCAGCTGAACTCTGAAACTCTGAAAGCACCTCAGGAGCTGAACGCCACTGTGCTAAAAGATCAACTGCAGCAGCAGAGGCACTGAACGTGTGCCCAGAACTGGAGGAGCGTGCCTTTGTGACCTCCAAGTTCTGCTGAATTTGGTGATAACGCTGACATGCGAGGTCCTATTAGAAGCTCGGGTGCGGTATGTTTTTTCACTAGACAGAAGTTTATTCAATACTGCCGGACCTCATCAACGCTGTTTCTTAATTTTTGTTAATTGTAATTATTATTATTTAAATGAATTTCATGTTTTGCCTCTTTGCCCCACATATTTGAGTGAAGAGCCCCTGAAGTACTGTTTAAAAAGACTCCAGTGTTAAAGAGATGGTAACTCAGAGATAGGTTAAGCTCTCACTACAAGCATACATGCACAAATATATATGAAAAACGTTTCTTCCTTTTTAGTGTAAATTATCATCTTCGTCATTTTGTTTCCCATGTGTTCATTTGGGAGTTGTCAGAATGTTTTTTGTCTGGAAGGGATTTTCTTGGTTGATCCTTAAAACCTCAAACTGACAACGGTTTTGCCAGGAAAATGTGTCAGTCGCAGTGTTTGGTCCCTCTTTTCCCATAGATGACAGTGTTCCTTTGTGAGCACCACCGAGTCTGCAGGGGATGGGGTTTAGTCCTGCAGGAAGCCCTGAGCCGTGAGTGCTTACTTTAACCCTGCAAACTTGTCACTTGTTCTGCGTGGTGTGAAAGGGAGTGCGTGCGGAGAGAGCGATGTCGGCACAGCTCGTGTGCTGCCGGCCGGGCAGCCCGAGGGCTGCAGTAGAGGTGGTGACAGCTGTGTGAGTGCTGCATGGACGTAGCTCTGAAGTTCACTGTTAGGATGGAGCGCTGTGCTGTGGTGACTTAAGTGTCTTTGCTGGCTGCATTGGCATCTCTTTCCTATCGTAGTGTAAAATCTCTCCTTATCGTGTGAAGCCTACCGTGCACGAGCATTTTCAGGGTACTTGGTTCTGTTCCAGGAGAGCTTCATCACTACTTTAAAAAACATGGTACAGACCATTAATTTGCATGCTCACAACGCTTTCCATGTTTTGCGTTTGTGGTTCTGCCTTTGGCTGATGCCAGACAAGGGTCTTTCATACCCTGTAAGCTGCAAAAGCCACGTGCACCTGTGGTTCCAGTTCTCCTGTCAGCTTATCACAGGGGAAATATGAATTTCTCAGTGTCTTTGCAGGCAGGAGCCACAGTCTCTGCTTGTTTGGGGATTTCTGTGTCACGCCTATTTAAGCATATTGCTCTGTACATGTGGTATTTCACATTTCAAGCTTGTAGCACATTACAAAGTCCTTCATATCTGTAGGTGTGGATTTCCACATTGTTCCTGTTCTTTTGCTTTCTTCTTTTTCCCTCGTCATGTAATGACTGCACGTTCACACATACTTTCCTTGTAGGTCTCTTCCTCTCTGTGGATCTTTGGTGTTTCAAGTGCTGCGTGTAGTGTTGCCAAAAGAGAAGATGAGGGCAGCCTGGAACCATGAAAGATCTTTTTTTCTTGTGAATAAATGTTTTCCTAAAATGTATTTCCACCAGTGTTCATGCATGCAGCCTGTCCTACATTGCCATCTATGTTGCTGCCTTGAGCAGTGCAGGTTTTCTTTGATAAGCGCTTTGGCCCAGGTATCAGAGGAGGAGAAAGGCGTTGTTGGGTAATGCTGTGGCTGTGTGTTCATCTCCCAGGAGAGCCATGGAGAAGCCCAGCAGTGTCTCAGCCTGTGCAATGAACCGCTGGTCTCCCAGCCTTATCGACCTGCTCCAAAAACCCACATTCCCACCCATCAGGACGTGGATTTCTGTCTGTGGATGAGTTTTCTTCACTGGTGAAGTCCAGCTCAACTGGAAGCTGTGGCTCATGCTCTCTCTGTTAAAACTGTTATTGAATTATCTTCCGATAGTGTATGAAAAAGGATTACTACAATCAACATTTTTTTTACTTCTAGATATGTCAGTGCTGTTGTTAACATCGTTTACATCGCTCAAGGTGGTGGTGGGGGGAATGCAGGGTTGGGGAATTGCAGAAATTCATTAACGTCCATTACTTTGTGGAGCTTTGCAGAGAGATGTGACGTATGCAGAACTGTCAGCTCATACATTTCTCAGCTCACCTTTTGAATCAGTGCCTTCAACTTTTCTTTTTGATTCTTAATATTTGAGGAGTATTTTCCAGATAAGTATTAGACAAACAAATAGGTGCTCCTTTCTACTTTTTGAACCTGAGAGTGCCCGGAATGGTAATTTCAAGAAGGAATCCAAATCTTGGCTTTTAGGAGCTTCTGATGAAGGAGGAGGTGGTATCCAGCAGCTGCAGCTTGGCCACCATGGCAAACCTGGTTTTCAGACAGCTGCAGCTGCTGGGTGAAGTTCCCGGGTCATCTGAGCATCCCGAGCCATCAATGTGTGTAATGCAAAGTGACAGGGCTGTGGCTGAAAATGCCCTTTTTTGCTAATTGCTCACACTGAGGAACATATGGCTTGCTGTCTCTTCTGCATTGTTCTTAGGTTGGTTTCTACTTAATGTGTTTGCCGTGCTTTCCAACCTGTTATGAAATGGACATTTTAATAAACAAAGGTTTTGGTTTTTTTTCTTCCTAAGACAAAGAGTAGTAGTGTTGCAAGTGACAGCCTGACAGAGCTGGGGCTGTGCGGCTTGGAAAAGATAAGGCTCTAGGGAGACCTGAGAGCAGCATTTTGGTATCTAAAGGGGGGCTGTAAGAAAGAAAGGGTCAGACTCTTTAGCAGGGACTGCTGTGATAGGACAAGGGGAAATGATTTCAAGCTAAAAGAGGGGAGATTTAGATTGGACATAAGGGAGTAGTTTTTTACAATAAGGGTGGTGAGGCACTGGCACAGGTTGCCCAGAGAGATGGTGGATGCCCCATCCCTGGAGACACTCAGGTCAGGCTGGAGGGGCTCTGAGCACCCTGGTCTCGCTGTGGGTGTCCCTGTTCATTGCAGGGAAGTTGGGCCAGAAGGCTTTTAAGGGTCCCTTCCAGATCATACGATTCTGTGAGTCTGGATGTATGGACTGGTTTTACTGTATTGTGGCCTGTAGCCACCTGTATTTGCAACTGTCAAGTTGACTGCGTTGAACATACTCTGCCCTGAGCTGGTTAAGCCAGTACTTGGGCCAAGTGTAATACTTTGCCTGGTGTTCCACGCTGTTCCACATAGCACTGCACAGGTCTGCGTTACTGGTTGGTTGTGACTGCCTCTGGTTTATGCCAGGTGCTGCCCCAGGTGTGGATGCAGCCATCTATTGGTGTGTTTAATCTGTTTCTGGATGAAGTGCAGTTTGTGAGCTCGACTGTATGCAGTAAGTCAGAGCACTCCCTTACTTGATTGTGCTCTTGAATCAAATGAAGGGATTTGTATTCTTGTTTTTCCCCTGATCTGAGCTGACGGTGATTCCCGCTGGTTGCAAACAAGAAGAAAGGCAGGCCCCGTTCTGCTCCCAGTGGGAGCTGAGTGAGGTCTCAGTTTCTGGGAGGATTCTGCTCCGGTTCTCTCTCAGCAGCCCGCGCAGCACTGGCAAACAACGACAGTGAGTGGGAGCTGGCAGAGGAGGGCGCTTCAGGCTCGGCTAATTTTCCTGGCAGCTCAAAGTGCTGCTTTATTTAGGGAACAAATGGGAGACTTCAGTCCCCCGGGCTTCCAAATTGCTGTCTTTCACCAGCCCTGCACTGCATACGTGACAGTTCTTTAGAAAGGAAACCCCAAAACCCTTTTGACTGTGATCACTGCAAACTGAAATAAAATCATTCACGGCTGCTCTAGTTTTGAAGCTCACGATGAATAGCTGGAGGGTTTTGCAGCAGTAGTCCTGAAGAAGAGGCTGAAAATTATCATGTTCCTTCACCGGCGATATTTATCATAACATTTTCCTGCTTTCTTTACACCATAATCTGTGTTGCCAGCACTAATTAGTGTGGTTCAATTCATGTTGGGCTCTGCAACAAATGTAACGTACCTTCGTGATCTGCCTTTCTCAGTGGCTGCTGTAGCAGGGATGAGTCTCTCTAGCAACAGGGATGTTTACAACACCACCAATTGCTGCTGCTGGAGAAATTGTTTCCTCTTATTGTTTTAGCCCAAGAGACTGAAAATGCCTCCAAAAATGTAGGGATCTGCTCTTAACTATATTCTTGTGCTGTTATGAGTCCTCGGTGAGCGTTTCGCTGTGGTTGGTGACAAACACAAGCGTTATCCATCCTAAGACACAGTTCAAGTGATCAGCCCGATGCCACCCATAACTAATTGCATAACATACTTCCCAACGGAGAAGTGAACAAATAGATTTTTAAAAAGAATTAGAGAGAATTTTATGTCATTTTTTTACATAAGACATTTATTGAGGCTGCTGAGTGTATGTGACAGATGGTGCTCTTATGTCACATCCTATCTTTCATTTTGTTTTGCAACACGCAAGTCTTCCATGCATGCATAATTGCATTACAACATTGTAGGGTTTGTGGGGTTTTTTTTTTGTGTACTCACTGAAACATAAAGAAATGATCCAGCACGAGTTCTTTGACGGGGGGTTGAGCTCACGGTGCTGCTGAGCTGTTCACCCTAACGGGTGCTGAGTGCTGCTTCACCAACGTGTTTCCTGGTTTTACATCTTAAGGTAAACTTCAGGTGGAAGGGAGAAAGCACAGCATTTCATCACTCTGCTGAATGCATTCGAGTAATGAAGCAGGTTGTGTTCACTACATAATAAAGTTTGTGCTCTGTATCTGAAGCACATAAAACTAATAGTTCCCTCACAGAATGCTGGTGTATCTCAGCTTTCCAACTTGAGTAATCTTCAGTTGCCCATATGTTTACATTTTCTTGTGTGACTAGTGATAGGACTAGAGGGAATGGCTTCAAGCTGCACCAGGGAAGATTCAGGCTGGACGTTAGGAAATACTACTACTCTGAAAGAGTGGTCAGGCACTGGAATGGGCTGCCCAGAGAGGTGGTGGAGTCACCGAGCCTGGTGGTGTTCAAAGAGCGTTTGGATGTTGTGCTGAGGGACATGGGTTAGCGGGAACCATTGGTGAAGGGTGAATGGTTGGACTGGATGATCCTGTGGGTCTTTTCCAACCTTAGCGATTCTATGATTCTATGATTTTATGATTTAAGCATCTGTATGATTGTAAAATCAGAACAGAGGAAAAATGTACTTAATTCTCATTTTGTGTGGAGTTATGTTCCCAGTTTTCAGTTTAACCGGAGTGTCAACTTGCATCTGACCTCATGAAAATGTTGCCAACCTAATTGTTCTATTTATATGGTATCCTGAATAGCTTCTGCTAGGCTTTCCCCTGCGTCTCTTTTGTCTGGGCTGTGGTTGGAACATACTGGACTTTGCTTTGCCCTTGACTTACGCTGAGCAAATTAATTCATTGTAATGCTTTTTTTTTTTTTAATCTTGCAAGGAACGTAGAAATTATGTCCATTTTATAAATTGCAAAACTAGAAATGTGAGTAAGAAATATGGAGTATGCAAAGCCAACAAGCTAAGAACATTGCTGAAATTTGTTATGTCTTGCCCCACTTCTGATTATTTTGCCTGCTAAATCTAGATCTATCATTGTTTGTGTGTCTGTATTCTTCCCTTTAAATACAATTGTATGAACGTAGCGAGGACATCTTCCCTCATAATACGAAAGAGGACAGCAGTACTTAAGCCAAGGCCAATACTTCCACTCAACACACTGTCTGTCTCCAGGTACTTTGTTACCTTTAATGCTATTACAGTTGCACAAACTCATTGATACTTTCTTGTACTGTCATTGCTTCTTTTATTGACTTCTGAATGCAATTAAAAATATATATGATCAACTAAAGAGCTGCCCATAGCTGCTGTGGCATAGAGTCATAGAATCACCAGGGTTGGAAAATATCTGATGTTTCATCAAAAGAGAAATGGACCATCGCAGTACTGGAAGTGTAAGGCATCCATATTGATAATGGCTCTAAGCGACGCGTCCAGCTTGCCAGGCTGGCTGTTCTGCTTATGCTGTATGAAGAGCAAAAGGAAACCAGAATCCAAGTGTGGTTTTTGCCCCGGTAGCCTCATAAAGACGTTGTGAGTAAGATTACAGTTTCAAGCCAAAACTTGTCTTAAGGAAGAGAAGCGTGTGCGTATCAACTTCTTTATCATGTGTATAGCTGCAGACATGAAATTAACGTATAATAGATGGCTGCTGTCAAACAAGTGAAACAGTGTGGTGAGGCCAAATGAGAGTAGCACATGATTTATTTCATGCAGCAGCTGTCTACCTCACTTCCACTAGCTACTATACAGAGCTTTAGATGATCTAAGCTTAAAAAATAAAAAAACAAACAACCTTTGCTTTATAGTTGAACGTGCCTTTGTTCATATTGCATCTCTTAACAATATACTTCATGCAGTTTTGTTGTCAGGCTAATTTTGAAGTGATGCTGCAAGAATTTCTGCTTTCTCCTTAGTTAAACCTGCCATACACCAGTGCATCTGCTTTGGCTCCACCACAGCCACTCTGACATCACAACCATAAAGTGCTGTTTGTACCTGTAGACTTGGCTATAGTACTGCTGATTTCTTTCGTTAGGACATGATGTTTGTTAAGTTAACTCACAGGCAGTTAATTAACATAATGCTCATTAAAACTTAAAGAATATCAGCTAATGAATTTTTTTGCAAAGATGTCAGCCATATTAAGATTCATTTACTGTCTGTTCCTTGAGACTTTCAGCATATGGTGTGAAGATAACATATCATCAGCTGACGTACCTGATATGACTGAGTAAATCTGAAATAATTTTCAGGTTCTTTTTAACCATTTTGAATGCTTTTATTTTCTGTTTCCTGCTATTTGTTCTTACCAGAATATTTATACGTAAAGAAAGCATTATATTTTCCTTGATATTAATACTTCATTTTCTACTGTATGTGTGGATGAATCGGTATCCACAAGAACAGCACTAATGCCTTGAGCTACAAGTATGGGGCTGTCCCATTTGTGGTAGGCCTCTCAAAGTTGCATGCTATCCCATAAGGGTTTTCTTACCAGCTTTTTGAAGCTGTAGCTCTGTGATATAAACATCCAGCTGCCAGACTACAAAACCTCACAGTCTGTGTTTCTATGTCAGTATGTGGAGTGTTCTTCACAGCGCTTAAATGTTTAGTTGTAGTACTGAGGGACATGGTTCAGTAGGAAATATTGGTGATAGGTGGACTGGATGATCTCGGAGATCTTTTCCAGCCTTGGTGATTCTATGATTCTTTTTATTGTGATGGTCCTAATACACACTTTCTTTGTGTTGTTTTTCAGCTCTACATTGTTGGGGGATCTTTTGGACTCCGTGAGTTTGCTCAGATAAGATACGACGTCCACAAACTACATGGCAAGGTACTTCAAGTGGTTTTCTCTTCATTTCATTTTGCAAACATGCTGACTCATAAAAGATAGTTTGCTAGGACTAGCAAAATATTAGCATTAGGAGATACTATTATATGCTCTTAGGCAGCGAGCAGTGTAGATAATAGAGGCTGAGATAATAGCAAATCTTTTTGCCAACTGTAGAAAGTGATCAACAAATACTTTGGTTCCTGCTACCGTTTGTAAGTGGCAATTCTGAATCTGGAGAAAGGAAGTGTAGCACATCAGGAAGGAGGTTATTAGAAAGATTTTGTATCTAATTTAGACTAAACAGCTTTATATTTTAAAAGGTGCACAAAAGACATTTGCTACCCACTGGGTGAGACTGCCCATGGCCCCATTCAGCCTGGCCTAGCATGCCTCCAGGGCTGGGGCACTTTGTCATATGCAAGCCTGCCATTGCAGTGCAGAGGGTCATTCTAGTCCCAGCCCTGCTGACTTGCAGAAAGTCTGAAGCTTTCTCTAAGTTTGTATAGCACTTCATATAAAAAGTGTTTGTGTGAGACTCTGGACACTGTGCATAAGAGGTTCATTACAGAATTTGTAACATAAGTGAGAGTGGGCTTACAGTGGGTTTCTACTGTCAAATCTTTCAGATCCTGCGTTAGACAATTGTTGTGGGCCATCTGAATTACTTCATTTGTTCCTCATTGCTCCCTGCGTTGCATACCTGGCCCATGAAGCACCATGCAGGCTGCTACTGCTCAGTCTATTACTTGATGTAGCCCATAAGATGGGAGAAGAATCTTAGTGCTCTGGGTGGTTACTTTTTCCAGTCCTAGGCTTTCAGAACCAGTTGTAGCATTTAAGTTTTCCTCCAGCCAGGTGGGGATCACAGGAGGTGGGGGAGAAGTTGTCCATTGTTCCTGTCATTTTCTTAGCCTGTACTCAGTAAGTTACATTTGACCTCCGTTAACTGAACAGTGACTGCAGCCCAGAATAAAAAGGCAGTGGTAGTTATGCTTATTCAGATCTATGAGGCTCTGTGTCTCAGCATTTATAACCAAGGGAAGCATCATTGGATTAGACAGCAGTACATGAAAGCTCTGAGGGGAAGCTACTGCACCCTGGAGTTCTCTGACAAGCTAAAAGAGGACATCTGGATTCTGCTCCAGCCTGTATTACTTAAGGCTGCAGCATCTCTTTTGTGTTTTCTTTTCATGTTGATTTTATTTTTGAATAGATGAAATTTAAATAAAGAACAGTGTAATATTAGCTGCAATCTGGCAACATCAACTTTAGGCTAGAAGTTACAGAGACACAAATGAAAGTAATGTGTTCCATTAGTTTTTGTTTCTATGTCCATGAAAATAATGTTAAGAACCATCCTAATTCAGTAACTGCGAGAGCAGAAGTGATTAGAATGTAGTCTTCTCTCTCTTTATTGGTTAAAATACTTTATGTGTAACTCAGGTAAAGAACAGTAATCTGTGTAATTTAAAAATGCTATTAAAAATCCTGATGATCGTAAGATCTGTCACTGGTTGAGACATCTTTCTGTTAGAGTAGAATGTTTTTCTTATGTAACACACAGAAGTCCTTAACAGGAAAGGGAAGAGTGCACCTCTTGGGGAGATGGACAGTTGTATGCAAACTGATGCAGACAATAACATAAATGGAATATTTTTTTTGTTGCTCCTTTGGAATAAAAGCCTTACTTAAATAACACTTTTTCTATACAGAGCTCAGTAGGCTTTTACAGAATTTAAATGAATGAAGCTTCATAGCCTTTCTGTCAAACGTGGCAGGTTTATTATCTCCATGTTACTGCTGAAAAAATGGAGGCCGTGGAAAGTTAAGCAACCCATCCAGATATAGGGTAGGGTTTGTAATACCTGAGTGCCTGTCTTTTCTGGTTGTATATTAAGGATGTGCAAATTATGGTATACCACTTATTGTGAGCATGACTGCTGAACTTGTGTTCTTGCTAATTCTGCTGCTAGATAGGTAGGTTTTAGATGGCTCAGCTGATGTGTGCTGTTTAGGATTGGAACAGAAACAGAGCTGCGGGAGGAGAGGGGCTAGCAGCAAGAACAGGTATTCTGTCCTTTTAGAATAGCATCTTTGGATATCAGGGCATTCTTCACGTCTATCTCTTTCAAAAGAAATAAACCTCATTGGGTTTACCTTGATTTTACTTGGGATACCAAGACCAGCTGTATTCTGCAAGCACGCTGAGCAGTCTGCATTTAAATAAACTTGTGCCAAGATGCTTATTGATGTAAATGCCGTTTATGCTAGACAGAATCAAGGATTTCTCCATCATCTGTTGTTGCCAAAATAGCCATTAATGCAGATTAGGTAATTGTTTCTTTTCTGGGAAGAGTTTATGCAAATTGCAGTTGGATATGGAAAACCAGATATGCTTATGGGAAAACCACCTTGAATTAGTGGAGAAGCAATGGGCGGGTTTGTGTGGGCATGTTTCCAAGCACCTTTATTCTCAAATGGAAAATTAAGCCCTGTCTTTGTCTTACTTTAATGTTGCACATGTAGTTGAACAGAGACGCCTTTAAAACAGAAAATGTGACTTCTATTGTGTAAACAGGAAATGTTTCAAGTACATAACATTTTAAAAATTTTTATTTATTTACTGTGTGCCCACTTTTGTCATTCAAGGCATGGTTAGAGGCGTGCTAATTCAGATCTAATTTTGGATATAAGAATCTTGAACACAAGTAACAGACAAGCGATCTGTACTGTTGGCTGATAGTTACTGTGAAGGGCTGGAGAGTATCAACTACTTGGGGAAGTGCAGGCTTTCAGCCCCTCAGCAATCCCTTCTGACTAACAAAACAGAGTTTTTAAGCTCTGATACAGGTTTGTTGAGAAGGTGTTACTGGGAGGCAGATTCTCAGTGTGAGGAGATAGCACCAGGCAAGTTCCTTCAGGCTACATGCAGCACGAACACTTGCAGGTAACCTGGAATCTTGAGGTCAGGAAGCAAAACATCAGTTGATTTTGAAGTCTGCAAATAGTTCCTACCATGCACTGTGCAAGAGTGCATCATTGTACTGACCTTCTCAGAGGTTATAAGATATGTAGATCCTGGCTCAGTCCTCTTTTTCTTTTGTCCTAAGCAAAGTGAGCGCACCCCAGAAGTAGAATGCTAAGAAATGGCCTTAGTAATAATGTTTTACTGAGGTATAAATGGCTGCAGAAGGCAGTTGCTGGACGTTAGTGAGTCTCACTTTCTCCGTGAAAGAAGGATAATTAACGCTGCTCTACTTTACATAGGGAATAGGCAAGTTAATTAAGGCAAATAGAATTATTTAAATTCAAATGAGTATTTAAAAAAACATTTCCTCAGGTGAGATCCATTAATTCAAGTGTTTTGGGTCAGAGTGAAATAGTGCGGGCAGAAACAGGAGCAGAGAAACATCCTGTTTCCATTAAGGCCTTGTATCAGGTGGGCATGCAACTGGCAATTGCCTCAGGAGGGTCCGGGAAATCAGCCCAGCATTTACTGACTGCTGGGAGTGGATGGTCAACAAGGGGTATCTGCCTATTAGAATGCTTTTGTGTTGCAGTCAAAAACATTCTTCTGCTTACGATGTGCACTGAACGTTGTTGGAAAGCATTGATCATGACAGCTGCAGGAGCTCAATATTCATATGAGGCTGCAATACCTGCCCAAAAAGAGGAGTAAATCTGTGAGTGATTGGACGAGGCTGTGTTGCTGGCTGGCACATCCATGTTGCTGTCATTACACAAACCAACTCAGGTGTGTATACAGGAATTGCAGGCGGAGCCATGCCCCAAATCACTGCTACTAAAACTGCCTGTTGGCTGTTGCTTCTGTTTGATGGAGCCGTGCTGGAAATGGTACTACAGCTCAGTGTTCCCTGAGTACCGAACTCTGGCTAAAACTTGACTGACATCACCACTGTAAAGGAGTAATCTGACCAGGCGAGGTCATTGCAATTGGACTGAACTGGAAAAGCACAAGGTTTGTTCTAACAATAACTGATGGGCATGACTCTATGGCTGCCAGCCCCGGTCATTCCATACACTCAGTTGTCTTCTATTTTCTGCAGACTTTCTGCTTGATTTTGTTCCAAATGCATATAGACTCATCCCCTGGACTTCCAGGTGTGCCAGCACCTCCTTCCAATGTTAAGGTCAAATTAAATTAACACCGTTAGTACTTAAAATAGTCTAAATTGGATTATTTATATAATTAGAGTTATGTAAGTGAAATTAAAACATTCAGTATCTGCTCAGCTAAATCTAAATGTATGCTTGTGATGCTGTGCGTTGTCTGGGATTCACCTTGCTCATGTTTCCACTGTCTTGAATGTAGAGCCTAGTTTGGGAGCTATCCAGGCAGCCCAGTGTAGGTGGTTTGAGCCAGGAATGCCTCTATAATATTCTTCTTTTCTTATTCACGTAGATGCTTGAGAATGATGTTCTTGTTTGACTGCAGGAAAAAGCAGAGAGATTAAGCTCAAAACTGTGTTATTACCACATTCCAGTGAGATGCACCATCCTTAGCCTGGCAGTATATTCAGTTTGACAGGTAAATAGTAGGTGAGATAAACATTTGTGTAATTTCAGGTGTGGAAGGCTCAGATCCAATTTTGAACACGTATCTTACTGCCTCTAGAAATACCCACCTCTATTCAGCTGAGCGTAGCAGAAGCCTAAACAGTGTGCATGCTTCAAATCAAAAGCCTGTCCTTAAAGTTCTTTCCCTGGAGCCTCGTGCCTTCCTTCAGAAGGAACACTTATTTGATCCACTGGTGGTCTTTGATGTATAAAGGGATTATGGAGAGCTGCCTCTTTTGCTCCCACGATGTCACAGGAGGTAGCATTAAAAAGAACCTGTGGGACGCAAATGTGAACAAAATCAAATCAAAACCTCTTTAATTAATGTTTCGTGGATTGTTCTGGATGGATAAGGTGTCTCCTAAATTTGTCAGCAAGGAAACATGGAATCATTTTAGGGTCTGTCACTGAACTTGGTGGAGTAATTAAGTCTTCTCAGCAATCTTTTGGCTAACATTGAGTTACTTAGAAATGCACCTTTATGCATTTGATTGGTTTTGGCAAGGGATCAATGCTGATGATTTTGTATTTATTTTTACTTAAGCAGGTCAGGCTGGCCTGAGTCACACACCTGACGAGGACAAGCTTTGACTAATTTCCCTGTGCAAGTTGATTTAAGTGATTTTTCAAAGACTAAATTCATTAATGACTGTGGTCCTAGGTCCTCCAAAAATTAAGAAAATAATGCACTGAAACCTTTGATGCTTTAGAGGCTCTGATAGGCATACATTTATGATTGCTTGTAGGGAAAAAAAATATCTTTGTCAGTCATTTCTTGTTATGTAATGGAGCACTTTTTGCTAAATTAAAGCAAACCTTGCTTTCAAGCATGGCCTGCTTAGTGGAGGGTTTTAGAAGTGGATGTTAAGTGAAGCAGCCTGGCTCCTGTTGGCAGGGGGATTTGAAGCTTGTTACATCTTTTGACTGTGGTTCAGAATCGTCCAAGGCAGTAATTTCTGCCCTACAATATGGCACAGAAATGAAAGGTAGCAGAGCTGCATTGTGGTGGTACCAGATGTTCAGACATCAGTTTTCTGTTGTTTTGGTTCAGTCCAGAGGGACTGTATGGAAATCAGCTGTCTATCTGTGCTATTCTTGGAAATCTTTGAGTTTCAGCTGCTAGCATCGGATTCGTGTATTTTGCATCGATTTCAGGAGAAATTAATCAATTTTACTTGAGCTCAGATTACTTTGCCACTTCATCTCTAGACAGTGCTTACTGAATTTGCTATGCCAGACAGATATGTAAATTTTCATTTTTTCAGCCGTCCTTTCCGTTTAGCATTTTAACCACTCAAAAGCAAAATATGTATCCAGTCCTGGGTTTGATAAGGTTTTTGTCTCTCCATCCAGAGGCTGATGGTGCATGCATGCTTTCTGATGGTTTTCAATCACCTGCACCCACTGCTTATTGCCACCACTGACAGCTAAAAGCACTGTAGGACAGCCTGGAGATAACCTATGGCCCACAGCTGCCCTTTCACATAATCCCTATCAAGCTGAAGAAAAATGAGACTCTGGTGAAGGGAGGCTATCCTAGTGGTACCAGGAGACCTGTGAACACCGAAAGACTCCTGCTAGTAATCTGAGCTATATGTGAGCTCTCAGAACCACCATATGGTTGTTGAAAGTTGGAACAGTCTCATTATCATCATATGTCGGGATATGATGATAGTAATATTATCTGGTAATGCGCCTTGTTTTCCTCCCATCCGTGCTAGATGCTTGCTATGGTATGTCTTTTTGTAAGGATACCTTAATGAACTTTGCTGAAAGACGAACGCCTTGTCTTTAAGAAGCAGCAAAGTGATGTGTTTTTTAGTACAGATTGGAAATAATTGATTTGAAGATTCATGGGCTTAGTATCTGACTAGATCAGAAGTTGTGATTCCTCTGTTCTGTGGTTGCCTGGATGCTTATTACCGCTGGCCTGGAGGTCCTTCATGTGCTTATTATTCTGCTTTAGGCCAAGCTCTCTGGTACCAGAGATTTTATGGTGCTGCATAGCTTGGCATTTATTAAGTGTATAGAAAATCTTTTAGGCTTGGTTAAATATATTCCTCAATCGATATTAGGTGAGATGTGATCTCCATTAAGTGAGCTGATGAGTACAGCCTCCAAGGCTTCGTACAGAATGACTGTAGAAGTAGGGGTGCTTTCTGGTACCTTCTGGTTCGGTCAGCACACCCTTACCCAGGGTGTGGAAAGGAGTCTAAAGGCACATTTCATTTCTCTGGGAAACTTCTCAGCCTTTCCTGTTGTCGCTCTGAGGTTACTGTTGCTCTAATTGCTGCCCAGTGTAAACTCCCCTGCTAGGGGTTTTAACCATCTTGCCTTTTTTTTATTTTTATTTCTTATTTTAATTTTTTATTTCAGAAGTCTAATTCAGGCTGTGGATTTTGCTGCACAACCAGGTGCTAGGTGCCTGTAAATCTGCTTCTGAATCTTGGGATGTGTGTGCCAGCAGAGTGGCTATTGCTATGTTGCCTGTTCTGAATTAGTAAATGTCAGATGGCCTGGTGTGTTGTTCCATCTTTCCTGTATGTGGATTCACTGAGAAGATTGCCATAGAGTGAATACTTCATGTGAGGGCTCTTGTGTTTCTGTCCAGGAAAACCAGGACACAATTTCAGTCCTACCTTGCATATCTTACTCGGGAGTTCTCAGTAAAGGCTGCTCGCTGCGTATGTTCTGGATGGTTGCACACAAGGTAACTCTATTTGGATGGCTGGCAGTCCCAGTGCATATATATTCAGCAGGATTTCCAAGCATCTAGCAACTGCGTCAGAGCTACTGCATGACTGTGCTGCCCAGCATCTGGAAATTCCAGGCAAGTGGCCAAATCTTTCTTTTTCTCTCTCTCTCTCTTTTTTTTTTTTTTTTGGTCTGGATTGAATTTCTGGGTGGAAAAAAAAGGGCTACGTCTGGGGAAAGCTGGACATCTGGCAGCTTTATCTCAGATTATTGAGCTTCTCTGTGACAAAATATGAAATAGAATGCAAGTATTCTGGGTTCCTCGTTTTGAAACAGAAGCCATTTTTCCATTTCATAATTCTTTATGGTGTTTCTTTTCTGTTGTCAAGATTAGATTCAGATGAAGAGAAGACTGTTAAGTGGAGAAACTCATTATAGTGCCATTGCAAGTGGAACTAATTTTGGTATATAAAATGTTGATAGATTTCAGAATGCTACATTTTATGCAGTACTAAGTGTTCTATTTGGTTGTTGTTGTTTTTTAAATCCTGTCACATTGACAAAATTAATTACTGGTATTTTTAGCCATGCAAGTGGAGGGATTGCAAGTGTGTAATTTAGCTTCAGGTAGATTTTAGCTAAAACATAACATCCAGCTTGTTGATGGTTTACGGGCTGGTCTGGCCCGGTTCCGTGACTAGTGGGGTGGAGGGATTGTTTTTTGCAAAATCCGCGCCTCCGGAAAAGGGAAATAGGGGACCCCCCACAAGAAGGAATAATTAAAAAAAAACAGTGGCAACGATCTGAGGAGAAACAAACTAATTTACTAAATATAGTATCGGAATGCACGATAACACACTATAATACAATATAATTCAATATAATTGTTAATAAAATCAAACATAATTGAGAGAAGGCTTGTCCGAGAGCCAAAGGCCTTACACTAATACCGAAGCCTTGCGTGCAGTCGGGAGCAGTGGCGAGATGATCCAAAAGCGAGCACAACGACACGAGAAGAAAGGGAAGGCGGCCCAGGTCAGGTGATCTACAGGCCTTATATCTGTTCCCCTGAGCAGGAATGATAACAGTACTCGCACAGTCTTCTGGGGAACGTAGTAGTTCTTCTCTTCTGGACAAGTACCCGGAACTAGAGCATTTGCTCTTTAACTCCCAGTACACTGCATGATGTTATGATGTGGAATACTGATAACCAAAAATCATAAAACCATGAGACAGCTGTTTTACCCTCACCTCTCTCAAGCACCGGGAGAGCTTTGCAGGCTCCTTGTGATGCCCTGGCAGCGGGATCAGCAGACTGAAGCTCAAGCACAAGGGCTGAGGTCCCAGTCCCCACAGCAGGATTTTCTGTTGCTCTTGACTTGTAGATGTCTACAGTTGTTACCAAGAAGGCATTGAAAACTCTTTACCTGCAGATGTTCCCATTTTAAGTGTGGTCTCTATGAGGATCTTTCCTATCCTTTGTGTTTTGAGGCTGGAAAAACTCAACTCACTTGTTTCTGTTGCTAGCTACTTCTGTGTGGCTGAAACAGCAGAACCCAAACTCATATGTGGAGTACAGTTGCTAATGAGAAAATGCAGAATCTGTATCTCTCCAAGTATCCGTTACTACACAACACATTTATAGTTCTGCTTGTGATTTGATGGGTGATATATTTTCCATGGAGTCTGCACTGAGCCTCCTGTGTGTTGTGTCAGGCAGTGCTTAATGCCTTTTTTTGATGACACGCAAAAATGAGAACAGTAATGAGTGCCAAGATGAATGTTGTAGCTGGTGTAACATGGTGTCTTGCCTCTCTGGAGTGCAGCTGAAGGATGGCAGAAGGTCTTTGTTGTATGTTGTCCTGGTGCAGGCAGAATGGCGGCCATGAGGTCAAGAAGTTCATAAGCTCTCTTTAAAGCCCGTCTACTTCTGAACCCTCAGAGAACACGTATGTTCTTACACAGCCTTCCGTTCTCTGTGTTTAATGGGAGCAGGAGGCTGCTCGTTTAGGTATTCCCAAAGGAACTTTTCTTTCTTCACTGATACAGAATGTAGGAATGCAAGCTTTGCAATACTGCAGAGAGAACTTGCCCTGTTAATATCTACATTGTATGAATTAAAATTTTTCTCATTCATAATTCCCATTGAACTTATAGTTGTTTTTTTCCTGTTGGATGCTTAGCCCTTAAAAGTACAATAGTAGCCAGAGGGCTTAGGGACTGCTTTCTGCACAGCTGTTGTTGAGCCCTATAACATTTTTTTAGTACTGGAAGCATTACATGCTGCTTTTATGTTTTTCTCTGCTATAAATAGATATGTCACATTTGAAACAATACAGTAAGTAACAAGATCCAATTAATCGGGATATCTAATGGCAAATTGGAACTGCAAATTTTCATCTGGCATAATGGAAAACCAGTAATGTCATTAGTCATGTTTAATTTTAATTATTCCACGTCTTCTTAGGGCTTCCTCTAATATACCCATCAGAATGTCTGAGCCTTTGGCAGGTAAACATGTTCTTTATTGAAAAATAGTGGCAAAATATCTTTCAAAAGAAAAGAGTGCACGATATACAAGTGCTAGTCACTTTATGCATACATCAGTAATTAAAATATAGGTAATTTGGAAGGCAGTAAGCTCTGTACAAGTATAAGAATAGGATTTTTCTTTTTCTGTAAAACTTCACTAGATGTCAGTGTGGAAAGTATTTTTTTACTGTAGGGTGGGAAGCTGTTACAAAGGCAGTAATTCCTTTAGAAAATGGATATTTAGGATGGCGGTTGTTAGAACGTGGTAGGTTTTTTCACTGTGCAATTTGTTTGCAGAGATGGAGGTTGAAGAGAACCAAAGCAATTGCATGAAGTTCACACTGGATTCTGAAAGTTGTTTCTGTTAAAATACCCATTAAAAAAATGCCAGCATTGTTACAGTACTTGCAGAAAGTCTTGAGACTTGTCCATGAAAATGGCATTTTGAAACGAAACCAAAATCAATCGTTGAGGTTAAAACGCAGCAAAATATTTTTGTTTTCTTTTGTGTAGATAAATGTTTGGACTCAGCAAAAGACTTCAGTGTGTATTTTCTTGCTGTTGTATGTGATGGGTTGTTGGTTGGACTAGATAAGCTTAGTGATCTTTTCTAACCTTAATGACTCACTGATAAATAACATGGTGACAGGCTAACCAAAATGGCAGAATATGCATTCAAAGCTGCAACTGTCAGATTACTTACTAACAGCCGAAGCATTATAAGGAATTTTGGGAGGTTTGTTGAGGTATTGAAAAGTGCTGGCAGGTAAGTTAAGGTGTGATGAAACTTGTATTAAATATGGTAAAATCTTTTAGTAGGTTTTATGAATTTTTCATAAACTATACCCGCTTTGAGGAGAAGAAAAGGAATTTTTTAGGTACGGCTTTTGTAACATTTCCTTTTTCTGGACTGATACCTTAAGGGCATTTAGTTTGTATCGCGTACTTCACACTGTTTAAGTGGCTGTAGCAGGACGGGTATTGCATACTAAAGAGGCTTCACAAAGGCACCTTGAGAAACTCTCTTAATATTTCTGAAACAGATATCTCGCTCCTCTTGCTGATTTGCCTGTTAATGCTTTGTGGTGGCTGATTTCAGCCAATTTTCCAAGCACGTTCTTCCAGGTTAAGTGACCAATGGTCCACATTTCGGCCCAGAGGCCAGAACACACTGCTGCCTTACTTTTTACCCCTTCCTGTGACAGAGTAAAGCATTAAATCCTCTGTCAGTAAAAGCAGGCTGAGCCATTTCTGTCTTTCTTGCATGGTTTACTCTGAGGCCTTGAACATATTTTTCCAATTCACCTGGAAGCTCTTAGACTTCTGTTTCTTGTTCAGAAGAAACTAAAAAGGAGACTGCGGGGAAACTGCACCCAATCCTTGGCAAGTGCCTCCCTTTGTACTCTTAGGCTACAGGGGAACCAGGGTATAGTAAAGCTCAGGACTGCCACCATTGAGATCCCATACCGGGAAGTTCTGTCCTGCACAGGTGGTTGGGTCTGTGCTTAGGGCTGATGCATCCTCATGTACACAGCAAGATTTGGATTTTCTTGCAGGGTCCTTTCGGAAACACAAAGGGTTTTGCTGTTGCTTCCAGAGTTTTGTACCACAAAGAGCAGTATTTGTACTGAATTTTACTGTGAAAAGAAATTTATGGTGGCATATTCAAAGCCAAGGTTTAAGATGCTAATTTATGTTTTATATATCACATAAATGTGCACCTGCAAATCAAGCAGGATATGAAGGCATACCATTCATTGATTAAATGCTTGAGTACTTTTTTTTCCCCAGAAATCAGAGCTAGAAAACTCTTGTTAGCAATGATGATTTTATATGAAGAAATCTAGATGTGCTTAAGTGCTTGGTGATGAAGGGCTTGGTTTGGTCTCCGTATTAGCTTTTAACATAATAGCTTCTATTGCCCTTATGTTATTATGTGAAAATGCATGGTCTAGAGTTTGAGATTGCAGCTGTTTTTGTTGTGTTTTTTTTTTTTTAATCCATCTGGAAGCAAGTAGAAGATTTGGATTTTGAGAGATCACTGGCACATCATGTACCAAAACTGTGGGAAGTGCTTCTGAAATAAGATTTAATATTGCTCCTTTGGAAATGTCTGCATTGATTTCTGTCAGAGGCTGGTTTAAATATATATATTTTTTGTTTAACTGTCTGTGTTCTATGCAGATCTTAGGAGAGAGTCGAAGGACGTGAGCCTGAGTGTTAGATTTGTTCTCAGTATCACCTCAGTATGCAGAAGCATTCCTGTCCAAACCTTACATACATGTTTTCTGTGTATTGTAAATTTGGAATAATGTAGTTAAAGGCTGGGAAAGCAGCCACATGTAATGCTGTGTTTTCACTTGCCCTTTGCTCTTGCTGATGCTCTAACCTTTGTTCTCTTACTGCCTTCAGCAGAATGACACTTAGCTGTAGATTACAGGCACTGCCCTAGTCTTGAGATGTGTCATTTCATGTCCACAGCTGCCCAGGCTGCTTATAAACCACAGGTTGGAATATCTGTGACACAGGCTTTTGTAACAACTTATTGGAGTGTTTCCTCAAGGAAAATTTAAGTTGTTCTGCTTCAGATTGTTGATTTTCCATCTAGAGGAGCAGACACGATCTATGTATTTGAAGATGGTATTCTATGGGACAGCCTGAACTGGTGGTTTTTGCTTTATACTAGATTTAAAAAATGGGTGTGGAGAACAAAGTGCAGGATTTCATGTAAGCAGTCAATTTTGTGGGCTGTCTGTGTTGTGGATGCTGCAGGAGAATTGTAGCCCATCTGTTTATGCTGGTGTGAGCAGATGGGGGGGGGGAAAAAAGCTTAATTCATGTTCATTAAATCCCATCCATCGCCCTTCCCATTTCTAAAGTAAAAGCTGAAATCTTTCAGTGGGATATTATTTTGTGGAGAATTGGGTAAGAAAGAATACCAGTGTTTTAGTAAAAATAACTAACTAGTTTTAGGGTAGACGAGTCTTCTGCCTTCTGGAAATGTTTGCTAGAGGGAAAATGTTCTGAGGCTGGTGTGCCAATATTTGGTCAGGCCCTGGACGCTGATGTACGGCTGATGTGAGAGGGGCCTGTTTAGGCACAGGGCTCTCCTCGTGGTGTGGCTGTCCCCTGACAGCATTGCTGTGTAGCATGAGGGAGCTCCCAGTTTTAGAAGATGTACTGTACTCAGAGCTTGGCCTGCCCTAAAACCCCAGCCTACAAATAGTGAGAAGGTATGGGTAAGGATAACGATTGTTAAGGTGGGCTGTCTGAATTGCACGCCTGGGTGTGCATTTGTTGTGAGTGACAGAATGCTGCCTTGAAAATCAGAACATGGGTCAACTCCTGTCTGAAGGCTGAATGGGGGATGACACTGTTTGCCTGCTCTAATGCACTGGGGTAGTTGTGGTGTTCTCTGGGCTCCTTGGTGGCTGAGCCACCCTTTGGGTATCCCTGAGTTAAAATAAGCAGTGTTCACAGCTTTCACAGTCAGTGTCTGTATTATTTGCTTCTAAACCAAAATGAATTGTGGTCACTGAGGACCAGCACAGAGCTATTAGCTAGAGAATTTTTAGTAGCAGTGCTCCTAGGTTTAAAACCACGCCAGGAATATTTGTGTTGCAAATAAATATTCCCTTTCCCAAGAGAACACACAGGGGCTGGCAGCTTCTCACAGCACGCTGCTGAAGGGCCCGGCCTGGTAGGGGTTGTGGGCTCGAGGTGTTCCTGCCCACCTCGAGGAGATGCTCGTGGTCTGCACCCGGAGCCAGGCTTGGAGGAATATGCACCAGCTGGTTTGAACTGAAAGACTGGAACGTCAGCTTAACATGAGAAATGGGACATCTTTTAAAAGGATTTTAGGGACTTACAGACTCAAAAAGTTGCCTTACTAAATTTTCTAGGCATGTTTTTGTGATTTGCTGCCTAAAGGTTTTTTTTAAAAGTGTCTCTCTTTGGTAATCTTGAGTACCTTTAGAAGTCTAGTAAGGGTAAATATGAAGGTATGGGAGCTTGTGAGATGAGACAAAATTTTAGTTCAATAACTTTGCTCTTTAAATTTTTGTTGAGATTTGTCTGTATACCTGCCCTTGTGTTTCTGAGTGATAGAATGCAAAATGAACTCGTATAGAGCAGAATACTCTAAGAATGTCTTACTCATGTTGCTATGAGCTCTGCACAGAAATGGTAAGGGGTGAACCTGCTTTATGGAATGCTGTCTTTAATACCGCTGGTGTCCAAGGCTTGCTGATGGCTTCTCATGAAAGCTGTCCAGATACTTCTACTGTGCCTTTCAGTAGCTTTTCAGCAATAATTTAAAGTTGCGCAGTAATTGAAAGAACAACATGCGTCTTTGAATTCCATTTTTAGTGACAGAGCTTGGATTTAAATGGATCATAAAGGAGTATCAGAGATCTAGCCCGACAGGCAGTAGGCTAGTGCAAGAGGATGTTGTCTTCTGCTCCTGCCTGCCTCCTAAATGATGGTGCAGAGGTTACTGCTAGTGCCAGGCTGTGAGGGCACTTGGGCTTTGCCATTTCTCATCAGCTTTATCAATGGGGATTTGTATCCACAGCATAGCTGATGATTCATTTCAACACGTGGCTGAATACTTTCAACAGCACGTGCATTGGCATGGCAGTCAAAAAGAAGCAAAATGTGTGTACTTGTGCTTGGCTCTTGTGGAAGGTATGTGATATGTGGCACTTCTCTGGTTCTACCCACACTGTGAGTGTTCCTGTTACAATGTGGGATCGTGGTTCCTACTGATATTCATCTGCCTTTTCAGAATAGCAGTAGGACCGTTATGTTTCCCTTTTTTCTTACTGTGTTGTCACAAGGATAACACAGCATGGTACAAATGCTGGGAAAGCAGAGCTTCGGTGCACACTTTCCCTCAACTACCCTATTGGTTCTAAAAATTATTTGTGACCTTCTATTTAGATTTGGCAACTGTGAAGTGGGGCTTCACAGCCAAGGCTTTAGAACATGTGTGACTCGATGTCTGTGCAGAGTCAAGTGCATTTTATTTATACATCATAGGTAAGTAAGTAGGGAACAGGAAAGGTTAAGATAAGAGGAAATACATCTTTGCTTCCTGGTATTTTTGTGCAACTTCATGCAAAATACCACATCCTGCAGGTTGGACTTGAGTCTTTTATCGACTTGTCAAGTAAATATTAAGCGCTTGCCAAGGTGTGTGCATCGTTTGCCCTCAAGATAGGGTTTAACTGCTATATTTTTTCAGTAAATTAATTTGCTGAATAAAATCTGTGCTTCTAAAGAAGCACTTTCTCTTTGTTTCTTGTTTATTGGATAGTGGTGGTTTTTTTCTAAGAAATGTAAACTATCCTCTTTCATTACTGCACTTTTGTCAGTATTACAAAGACAACATGGAACAGTCACAAGTTCTGGGATGCCTGGGATGTCTCTGCTTTAGCCAGTCTTCTCCCTTCATAGAGGGGAGAATAAATATGGAAGGAAGTATGAGGACAGAAGGACCTTCACTGCTCGTTTCCCTTTACCTTGTAGGAGTTAAGTTATGGCTGCAGCTCATTAAGTAAAGATGCTGCTCCAACCGTGTTATCTCAGGTGTCTTCTTATTAACTGAAGGGAGAACATAGGAGGAAATGAAACTCCCTCTTTCTTGCTTCTTCACCTGCTGGAGCATTTATTTCCCCTTGTCCATATGTGTGCTGTGAGAACGCTAAGCGTAACAAATGGTGTTTGCATTTAGTTCTGAACACACTGAGGTCCGCGATCGCTCTCATCTCAGCGAACACAAGCTCCGCAGTGTGCCTGGCCGCCCAGCAAGGTCCCGCTTCTGCGCCTGTGATGGATGGGTTCGCTGCTCTAATGAGGCATGGCTGTTGTTGGAGGTCACAGTCACAGAAAGGGAGAGGCAATCTGTCTGCAACGAAGGGCAGTTCTTTGCAGGCCTTGAATACCAAGGCACAGACATAGCATCTCATTTTTTATTTGGTGTAGGAGACCAATATAGGGCGGAATCTGAAGGTAGAAACCAGGCAAGTTCTCTAACTTGTGTTCCCTCCTTCTTCTCTAGACTGATTTTAGATGTTCAGAGCTGACGGTGATAAGGATAACGGAGCACTTTTCGGTCACATCGAGAAGCAGCAAATTAAGAATAACAACTTTTGTTCATTGAACTGTTCATAGTTGAACTAGTGAACCATAGCTGTAGAACTAAATACATTGCCAGTCCCCTCACACATCTATTTGTTTAACAACATTTGTATTTAAGGTCTAAAAATGAGAGTGAATTGTGGTAGATTTGATATTTTAATTGATTAGCCTAAAGACTGTGTTTGAGTACTGCACATCTGGCTGATTTCTGTTTGAGGAGAAAGAAGATGAAACACTCTCTAAGGATGAAGAATGTTTCTGCTCTCAGGCCTTTTAAGAAAGGCTTAGCAAGGGGAGGGATGAGCACAGCTCCCTCTGGGCTCAACTGCATGAAATTTATCCACTGTTGGTCACTCATATTTCTGTTCTTGGGTTTGTTCTTTGACTAACTGTAGGTTGGCAGTGATTGCCAACATTGTTGGTATAGAATCAAAACTAGGAAAGAGCAGCGTGTTCATCAGAAAGCTAGAAATTTGACTTGTGTGGACTTTGTAAAGCAGAGTGTGTTGCATGTCTGTTCATGGAACACACCATTCAGGAGTAAAATATGCAACATGATAGCAGTTTTTCCTTTGGTTTTCTATTGTTTGTTTAAGGCTTTGTTTACTTCAAAACTGTCCATCTAAACAGTTTCAGGTGGAAGCATCTAATGTCATGCAAGTGTGGGTCTAATTGCAGATGTGCTTCTGGTTTGATGTGAAAATTTATTGACTTGTCTCTTTTCAGCCCAGTTCTTGCACTATATTTGTCATACCAGTATCTGAACAAACGGCATATATTTAAAGGAGAGGAGGGATTACATGTACCAATACTTAGTTTATTTGAGGTTTAAATTTCTTTTAAAAAAAGAATCTTAAAGGCAAACTTATATATTTATATATTTTACAGGTTGATCCTGCTTTGAAGGAAAAATTGAAGCAGAACAATGTGACGTTGGAGTCTGAATATGAGGTAAAATAAATCTGTTGCTTGGGGCTCATAACCTTGGCTACCCTTTACTACCCTAGCTGCTGGTGGGGTGGGTCTGTCCCTATCTAAAATTAGATCAGCCATCTGCCTTTGACTCACTGATGTCCAATAAAAACAAGTTTTTATGTAAAGAAAGATTTTTGAACATGCAGTACTTCTTTCTGAACACAGCTTTACTCTGATGCCCAGGTGCCAAGTACAATGCTACAAATAAATTTCACTATATCTGTGGTTTACCTGGTCTATAAAAGTAGAGCTGATGCTGGGCTTAGATGGTATGTGTATATGTCAACACTTCTGCTGCATAAGTTTTGACGATCTTTAGCCTGAACAGTGTACTTGATGTGCTGCCTCTTACCATTTCTTGCTTTTTAAACTTCTGTATAGTTTTCAAACAACTCTGATTACTTTTTCACTATTTCAGGGCGTTTTATAGAGAAATACTTCCTTCTTTCCTCCACAGCACATTTTCTTCAAACATTACTGAGCTCCAAAATGGCTATTTTGTCCAGTTTAATTTTTAGAGTTTCATAAATCTTCAGGCGTGCAGAAAACCTTGTTAGGAGAATTGGAAAAAGGCTCCTTGTATCTAGAAGCAAAGAATAGAGCTATTTCAGATAATTTTTAATGTTTTAAAATTGCACAGATCAGACGTTCAGTTAACACTTTGTCTGCCACTGTGGTCTTCCCAGTGAATATAGCATTCAACATTCCTGTCACAAGCACTTCAAGAGCTTGATTGCACCCATAGCTCTCACACTTAAGTGTCCAAATGGTGTTATACGGTCTTGCTAATAAAACCTTTCTATTACATTACTCTTCTGTGACTCGTCTCTGAAAGAACTCTCAACCTTTTGCACTTTTATGTATGTAATTTGGCAGAACATCTGCCTACCTGTCAGACTTATGACAACGCTCTACCATTATTGAAAATGGTTTGGGGCCAACCCTGTTCTATAACAAGCTGTGTTCTGTGGTGTGGGAAATAAAAAGTTTTGATCTTTGAGTACGTGTGGGAAGCTCAAGTGGAAACTCAAAACATACAAATCCACTCAGTTCCGAATGCCTCTGCAATTACTCTGTATCTCATTTTCCATAGAATATGTGTGTCCACTCTGATTCATTTATACAAAGAACCACAAGCAGTAAAAAGAACCGCTTCTCTCCATTTAACTCACTGCCTAACCACAAAATCAACTGATCTGTATTCAGATATGCTTAGATTTCTTTCCAGCAAGATAAGTAAATAGTTGAAGGATAATATTTAAATGGCCATAATTGCATCAGCTTTATGGATAAATCAATGGTAATAGGATGTGGCTAGCATAACAATGTATTACAAGCCTACTCAGGTAATGAGGCTCCTTCCTGATAAACAGAAGTGACAGAAGCAATCTTATTTTTTCTTAATCTAAACTGCTGAGAGTTCTCATGCTGAAACTTTTCCAAAGCAGTGCTTGAGTTTTAGGGAGGGCACACCAGTACAGGAAAACAAATGGATATGAATTTCCAAATAATCAGAAGAGACCCAGATCACTGTTTTGGACTCCAGTCTCAGTGTGTGCTTTACTGGGAGCGCTGACTTGCAGGCAGGAGGCATACTCATTCCTTGCTTCAGTGAAGCTGGTGGAACCACCAGCAGTTTGGCAGTCAAGCGTGTACTTCACAGCCTCTCTGTCAGTATTTGACAGTTTTAATCAATACTTACTGCCTCTCTATTCTGATGGACAAAATCTAACCAATCACCGAGTTACTGCTGACATTTAGGAGAGCAGTTTTCTGTGGACCCCATGTGGTCCAGCTCTTAAGAACATCTAATTCTATAGTTAGGTCACATTGGGGGATTACACTGGTGGTTGTTACTAAATATGGCGCGATAAGAGAACAAGGGCAGTTTAAAAAAAAAAGTTGCTGTTTTAATATGTGAAGCCTTATTTTACGGTATTATTAGCATTATATCTGCAGCTGTTACTGAGAGGACCAAGCCAGCTCTTTTGAAGTATGATTGTTTGATGCATGAAAATGTCCACTGCTCTCCCCTCCCCCTGACTTTTAAAGTTATCTTCTTGTCCTTACAAAAGTCTACATGTTGAATATGTACTGGATTCTTTTAGAACGTAATAATTTCTGCTTAAGGGTATACCATTACTGGATTATTACAGAAGACAACAACAGTTCTCATATTTCATGCCTGTTGAAGTCTGCACTTTTTCTTCAGTGTGGTGGTGGTAAGAAAAGATTTAACCACAGATATGAACAACTTACAGCAAGGAAAGTAACAAAGATGTTTTTATCTTCTTGTTTACTAAGTACTGTCCTCTCAAACTAAACAAAGTTTACCTTTTTTCATATAAGAGTGTTTCTGGAAAGCGCACTGATTTGAGCAAGATTGAATTCGCATCTGGATTACATACTGCATTTCTTATATCTCAGATCTGTTAGTAATGCCATTTACTATGAGGTTGTACCAAAGGAACAAGCTGCCTTTGCATGTGCTCTCTGTTGTTTAGGCATTCCTCTCACACACTGGTATGTCCTCATCCAGCCAATTAGTCCTTGCTGCTCCCTTTTGCCTAATAAATCACGGCTCTGTCCACTAGTGACACTGGTACTAATGGAAATGTAGTTCTGCTGCTGAGCTGTGCCTTGTAGAACACATTGTAAAAAATGTCAAGTTCTTGACCTGTGACAAAAGTCTAGAGTATTGCATTTGAAAGTGCAAAAATACTGTTTGGAAGAGAGGGGTAAGGAACTGATTATTGCGATGAACTTTTTGTGGGTATCTAACAGTCAGAATATATTCCTTGTCACTGTTTAAATGTAATGCCAAAATTGCATTCTGATTTTGGCGTTTTGTTTCTGTGCTTTTGGGAAAACAGTGATGTAGTACACAGTGAAAAAAAAAAATCCTGCTTCAATTATTCACATCAGATCCTGAAATAAAGAATTGTTGCTTAGGGTTTTCCAAACAAAAAAACCAACAGCCAACAAACAACCTTAAAAAGAACATATTAATAATCTATAGAATTATAATTTTATGATGGAAAAATCACTTGAGCTTAAATCAGATATGTTTTTAACCAGCGGGGGCTGAAGTACAGTTAAATAATGTAAAATTATTGCTATGAAAATAGTAAATGAGAAAGTAGAGAAGATTGATTAAAGGACATCACGGAGTTTTCTTTTAAGTAAGCTGACAAGTTGACATATCTAGGCAATATTGAGTACTTTTTTCAGTGATCTGGAAGGAACTGTAAAATCATTACTGATGTACGAGTGACACCAAAGTATTGAAGTAGTCAAAGTGTGGCCAGGTAGGTGCTGGGACCTCTTCAGCATTACTTGGTAAGCTGGGCCCATCAAGTGAGCGAAGTACTCGTTAAAATAACCACACTTATCTGCTGAAAAATTGGAAATGCAGGTCAGAGTGGACTGTGCGATGAAATGCAGCAACTCTGGAAAAGATTTAGGAATCACTGAATGAATAATTCAGATTGATCTTCTACGGTGGTGCTGTGGCATGAGGAGCTAATTCAGACTTTATAAATATAAACTGGAATGGCAGATAGTAGGAAGAGATGACTTTTACTTCTGAGTGTGTTATTGATGAGGCTCGTACTCAAATACCATATCTGCTTCTGATGTCCCCATTTTGAACAGGACTTTAATAATCAAATAGGTTGCAGAAAAGGCTGAATTTGTGCACTTAGGGCTTGAGAAAATGCCTCAAAAGAAACTTTAAAGATTTGAATACCTTTAAAGGTAGCTAAAGTAATTCTAGTTTTATATAAATACCTTCATTAGAAGAAAGTGCTAGCTATTGATGAGTTCTCTGATGCAACAAAGATACTAGAAGCAAAGGCCATTATTAACAGATAGGAACATCGTTTGAACATAACAGCAAAAAAAAAAAGGTCTGTGTTACAGAACATTAAATTGCAAAATTTTAAGGTTTTTCTTCAACTGGTTGTGAACTGTTGGACTTGACACAGGATGAGTGAGTACAGTGCTGTGCTGTATGAACACTGTTCCCCTGACTTAATGTATCTCAGTATTTCGCGGATTTTGTTCCTCATAACTTCATAGATCAAATAAAGGTCAGCGCAAGCTTTGAATGGACATCTGACTGTTTGTCTTGAGAATTACAGCAGAGGTATTGTAATTGCAGTGCTAAAATGTTTATCCGGGACAGTTAAAAAATCAAAATCAGATGTACGGTGAGGTGATTTGTGAATATAACCTGTGTATTTACTCTCTAAAGAGTATTCTGTAGATACATCAGAGATACAGATGGGAGGACTGTATTGGAAGGTAATTCCCCAATAGCGGAGGCTGAAATCTGCAAGCATCTTGTTGTTTCCATTGTTGGGATTACTGACTTTGTTGTTATTGTTTCAGAATTAATGTATTGGCCTGTTTGATTGATTTACTTCGGTGTCTGTGAGCTAAATGCTAGTGGCTATGTATCTTGAGCTGTTTGAGAGATGTTAGAAATATTGGGGAAGAAAATCCACACTGGTTTCTGACACCAGGTGACATGAGATGTTGTTCCTTCTTCCTTTAACCCCTTCCCATCTTTTCTTTGTCAGAGTGTTGTTAAGCAAAGCGGCTCTGGACAGCCACAGGTTCTGCCTGTCTTCTGGGCTGTGCATTGGACAAGCACTGGATGAAGCTGTTTGTGTTTCAGTTAGTCAAACGTAAAATGAACTGGGGACTCTTTATTTCACTATAAGTCCTCATCACTTCTGGTTTTGTAGAGAAGGACAAAGTGGTGTTAGCTTGCCATAGAGACTGCCATGGACAAGACAATACAATCAGATAAAGGTGGAATTTAGTGGTGGGTATGGAAAAGGGTCCTTTGCTGAACAGTCCTGTAATTTTTTTTCTCCTCATGCTTATAGCGTATCTCTTTGCATGGGATTTTCTGTAGCCATGAGCTGTTTCTTTATGTGTATTGCATCTGCATGTTTCTTATCCCCATAAGATGATACTGATTTCTCATAGGTGAAAACCAAAGTTAGGCAGCTAACAATGCAGTCAGGCAGCAGACTGGGCTGCTATGTACAAATGTGTTGAACAAATAATCTCCTTTTTCCAACATACACATCTTTGTAAGTGCTTGCATCCTTGTGTGGCTTTTTAACACAGAAGAACTGAGCAGCTCTTATTACATTAGAGCCAACTCTGTGTGTTTTCTGTCACCGAAAGTTAAAAAAAAAAAGTAGTAAAAGTAGGGAAAGCGGCATCCACACAGCACAACTGAATTTGTTCATTTACGGTCCTGGGGGATGCTGCTATCTTCGACCAGGCAGCACTGGGAGCGTTCTTCTGTGGAGCTGACTATATAGAAATGTAAAGCACATCTGTCATTACTGGGCCCCCAGTGGAGAATTGCTAGATCTTTGGTATAAAATAAGTAGCTTTCAGTATAGTGTACGGGAAGTTAGCCACATGGTTGAGGCTTTATACGTTCCTTGCATTTACTGCCTCTGAAGTGGATACAGCAAAGCAGATAGTGTTTATGGAATGGACAAAAAAAGAAAAGAGAAAGCAAAATTAACATGAAGCTGCCAATGAAAAGCCTCACTGCCAGGTCACTGAGATAAGAGCTTTCTTAGAAACTATCTGGAATATTCTGTTCCTCAAGCTGTTTGAAATACTTCAGAAGATTGCTGTACAGTTCTCACACACTCTGCTTGCTTCTCAAATTATTGTTGACCGTCTTTATTTAGAGCTCACAGTACAAACATACTGTGAATTGCAAGTTACTGTCAGAGAGTGGGATGCTGTGTGTCTTACAAAATGTATTGATCAAGCAGGAGAATGAGGTGGTGCTGGAGACTGATCCTGGATACTGGGCAGTTTTGAATGAAATAATCAAGATTTTAATAATTGAGTGGTCGCGTTTCCTGTTTAACCCCTGTTGTGATGTGTCTGGTTGAGTTGAGTTTTGCCCAAGAAGAAACCATATTATTAGTTTTTTTTTAGTTTTGCTGGAAGAAACCATTGAGAAGTTACCAGGCTGAAGGAAATGCTGTTAATGTGTAGATCCGCAATGCTCCATCCTGTTCATGGCGTCTTCCCAGCAGGTCACTGGGCAGGCAGTGTTCCACTGTGTGATCTTACAGCTCAAACAGGAAAATGGAGGAGGTTCAAACCTGAAATATACTCCAGCCAAAGTAATATTCCAGACTTTACCTCCTAAAACTTCCTCTTTATTCTTGGAAAAATTCAGATAAGAGCCTCAGTCCTTCCCAGGTACAACATTTTGAGGACCCATTGGTTCAGATAGGTTGAGTGATATGAGTATTTTCGAGTTACTTGTTCGCTGTGCCATCAGCAGTATCGCTCAGAAGTATCTTTACTGACCCTGGCAGTACAGTGGGGGACCAGCACCCATATCAGTGTCCTCATCAAACATTTGCCCAGTGACACAAATCAAAAGTTGCCATTGATGTCATTTGAAAAACTATTTTTGGCTGGAAGGATTGAAGTTGCTCAGCTAACAGCTGGCCAAAGCCATAGTTTTTCAAAGAGAAAAGCATTCTGCTTCAGCATATAAATTGACAAGCGAGTTCTGGAAGAGAGATGTGCTGAAAATCAGCAGGAAGGTATAGAAGAGAAAGGAAGTTGTAAAGAACAGCAACTCTGTGTGTTGCTGGAGCTGGCTGAGGCCAAGATGGGGGCGGTGCTGTGTGCAACACAGGTTTAACTCAGCAGCTTGGAGAGCTACACCAGTTAGTGCAGTTGGCTGCTGATAGAGTGTGGTTACTTTGAGGTAGTCATGTAAAGGCTTGGATTGAAGTTTAATTTAACATTATTGTTGTAAAACTCCTCTAGTTATTTCTTTTCTTATGCTCACACGCATCTGTTAGTTTAACAGTGGCACCTGATCATTTCTTCTGCTGGTAGTCTCTTAGCCCTTTCCCTCTGATATTCATTACAGCTTTTTTTCTCTCACGTAAGAAGCCTGCAAAAGCCTATTCTTCAGATCTCTTCAGAGGGAAAAACACCAGGTGTGACTTGCAAGTCCAGTGTATTTTAATCCTTGTACAACACTTTTTAGTTTAGATGTTCAAGAGTATTTTTTTTTTTAATAATCATTAGATCTATTTTGCCAAACTTTAGATACACACAGTGAAAAAGTAGTTCACACTTGAAAGTATATTTCAGTCCAAGTAAGAGACTTGAAAGAAACCTCTGTGTTGCCAGCCTAAAAATTCAGCAGGCATTTGTGGGCTCCAGATCGGGACAGGCTGGGGAAATCCATCTGCTCTTCCTCCTAGCCACAGGCCTGGAGGGTTCAGGTATGGTTTGTTGCTCTTACTGCACTTGTGCATTGCAAAAGATCTTGCATCTCCTTCAGCCAAGCTCAGCTTTCGATAGTTGAAAAAGAGCTTGCACACATCCCGAGTGTCTGTCCCTCTTCTAGAGGGTTCTGCTGTAGAAACCAGGAAAGACCTTTGCAGAGTTCACTAAGATGCAAAGTTGGCAAGATCGGACACTTAACATCCAGAAGTTTCTCACTGCTGTTAACTTGGCTCAGTCTCCCAAAGTGTAAATTCATAAAATAAACCTCAGTAAGCAGCTTTTTACTTCCAAGCACATGTTAACCGTAGCTTAATAAAACTTCCATATACCAGGGAAGTGGAAGCTGTGCTAAACATACTTCATTGCTTAATTCACTGTGGAATTTGCTGAATTTTGGACATTTGATCTTGCAGGTGTAATATTGCACTTGTGCTGTTCTTTATATGTTGACTGTTTCAGAATTTCATTCTTGATGAAGGAAAAAATGATAAAGCAAATGACCCATGCAGCTTGAGTTCTTTTGACTTCATCTGTAATGCTCTGTAAACTCTTTGAACCCAGAAGCCCATCTTGGGTGCTGCCCGGGTGTGATGCATAAATAGCAAGTTATTTTGTGAGATTTAGTGTGACTTCCAAGATTTTCACATGAAGAGTGAAGGAGGAAGTCATGGCAAAGTCGTGTAACTATATAGTTCTAAACAACTACCTTAATTGTTTGTTTTATTAAGTAATTTGTATCACTGTAGCATCTTCACACAAGATTATGAGGGCACTCTGCAAGCGTTGAGTTGCAAACTTGATGATACCTCTGAGATGAAGGCAAGCACTTCTCATTCTTCCAATTGGGAAAAAAAAAGGAATGGACAATTTGCGATTGCAAGTCTATGATACAAATCCTTTACAACATTGCCAACTAAAGATATTCCTGTTCACTCTCAGTCCTATGATTCCTTCTGCCATGCCATTTAAAGTGTTTGCGTAGTCTTATGTTTAAATAGAGTTTATTTGTAACACTGTGTCCCAATGTAGTTCAGTTTTTCTGATTTGGAGCACAGCCCCACAGTGCTGAATTGGCCAAACTAAGGGGAAAATAACCTATGGGGAAAGAGCCTCTTAACCAAGCTCATGATAAGTTAATTGGTTGTGCTGTAGGTTAATGGCATTGGGTCCTACTGAAGGTAGCAGCAAGAACTATTGGTTTAATCTGTGTGGATTTTGCCAGTCTTTAGTAAAGCTAAAAAAGAGAACTAAACCTGCAGAGACTTAAATGCAAAAAGCCCACATTTCTTCCCTTACTGAGCAAAAATATTCTGGCCATAGCATTTAATTTCCTGATGTGCTTATGTATTAATAATATAAAAACTAGACATTCTCTAGTTGGAAAAAAAGAGAGGTACCTCTTTTTAATCTGAGGGATGCTAATCACAGATAATTAAATCACAGATAATTAAATATAAAATTTTGTCGCATCCTAAGCAAGGTGAATGAAACCAAGATTTTATTATGAAAATAAGATGTCAGAGATATGGCTCTGGGAAAGTGCTGTGGAAAAATTGGTAATAAGGCCAAAGCAATGTGATGATAAAGTTGAGGCTTTCAGTCCCTCAGAAGACAGGAAATATAGTGTAATCCTTAATTCTGCACCTCTGCATCTCGGTGTCAGAACGGAGTTCCTCAATCTATCTTTCATGGACTTCAAGCTGTTTTGACAGTCTAGCAAGAACGGCCAGGTTTAATGCATTTCTTTCATTGCTTCTCTCAGCCACAGAATGTTCTTCCCTAGCTAAGCTTTTATCTGCAAATGGGGTTGCTTACTATAATAATGGGAAATAATTGTCTCTTTGAATTAGAGTCATTTCTTTCTATGGCACTCGTCACAGAAGTTATTGCAACGCGCTATGCAATAAACAGGATTCTCACATGTAGGAAGCAGACTACAGCCAAACGTTTATTGCAAGTGGCAACTCTGAACCAAGTCCATCATTGCAGCAAGGCTCTAAGCGCATTTTTGCCCATTTGGGTTTGTTGTGGCATGAGAGTGATCCTGCAGGAGTAGAACTCAAACTCTTGGAAAAAATAGTTATTTCACTGTAAGGTTGACAGAGGATTCTGGCTTCTCTTTACTAACCAACCAGCCAGATATTTGAACCAGCAGCTCAGAAATGAAGGCTTTTTGCTGTCCTCGGCGGTGCGCTGGTGCCAGGCGGGCTGTGTAACAGAAGTTCTAAAAGTCAGCTGCGTGGCAAAGAGTTGAACGTTTCTTTTTGTTCACTGTGCCTGCCTGCATAACTGCATTTTTTTCTTGGATTTACAGCTTCTGTCAGCCCTGTACTTTTAAGAGGCAGTTCAGCTGATTTAGGAAGTGAATCAGTAGATTTAATGGACTACACTGATCTTACTTTAAACAGCTAATTTTCATTATCCCTGGGGCTATTTGAGACGAGCAGGGAAAGCGGGGCTGGTCTAATCTGATTACATTTCATTGTAGTCTCCAATGATTGACTATTTAGTACATTTGACTGGGAGAAAAAGCTCCTCACTTTTAAAACTACCAGACTGTATGGATTTAGTAAAAGCTGGAAGTGGTTTGCCGTCTTTATGGTGAAATGAGGTGGGCACAGTACAGGTGGCTAAAAATAAAATAACTGAAAGAAAAAAAATCTACAACAAGAAATCCAGCCAGGTTCACTTCATTTGGAAGAAACACCACCCTTCTGCCTGAATTCTAACAGCACGACATGGCTTGGGCGCTCTGAGGAAGCCTTGTAGCTTTGTATCACGCGCTGCACCTAATCAGAAGAGAGGAAGAAGTTACCTTCTTTTATGTCAATATAAAGAAAATAAATGAGAAAAATGTTTCTTTCTGCATTCAGTAGACTCTTTAATTCTTTGTGTTTTAATTGACAAAAAAGCACTCTGCATAGATCTCATCTGTTCTGTAGTCTGAGGCAGTTGCGTTTACTGCAGAGAGCTGTGGTAGCTTTATTCTGTCGCTAGATCACAGTGTGTTTTCCAGGTACTTCTACTCTTTCCACTGGAAGAGTTTAATAAAGCTCTCTGAAAAGCCATTGTGAAGTTTCAGGGAAAGATTAATACAAACTTTTGGTAAGGTTCTCCAGTATGCATCTCTCTCTTGATAGATTTATACACCGTATCTTTGGGTACTACAGGCTTTGTGGTATATATTTTAAATGCTGTTTCTCGTTCGGATTTTGTGAGCTGAGCACCCTTGGGAATAGTTTAGAACTTCACAGCTGTGTGGTACCTCCGTGCTTAATAAAATCAGCAGGCCTTCCATCTGTTAAAGCACAAGATTATTTTTAGTGTAGTTTCCTTGAAACTTCTACCTCAAACTTCTACCTGAATCAGGTGTTGAAGTCTGAATTTGCAGAGTGGATAGTTGCTGATGCATGGGATGATGCGTACCTTCCCTAAGCACCCTCCTTCTCCCTCCTCCCAGCTCAGCTCAAATCCGTTCCAGCTGAAATCAAATAGCAGCTAGTTGTAAGATATGTAAAGTAGTGAAGACCATGCTTCGGAAAGAGCTGTGCCACCTCCACTGTATGAGAAACTCAGCTGCTTCTACCTCGTGAAAGTCTGCTGTGTTTGTGTGCGTGTTGTCGTAGATCTTCTGTTGAGTGCTGCCTAATTTCTTTTGATATCTGACAAACCTCATTGCAAATTGTAGAAGTGGCAGAAAACTTATATAACATGAACTCATAGTAGCAGGTCTGTTATAGTTGTTGAATTGTTCTGCAGTTATTTTTAAAGTCCCTCAGTATTTGCTATTTTTTTATATAATTGATAGCGTGCAAATTAAACTATGAGCTCGGGCTAAGTATATAGGTTGTTCCAAAAGCAATGCCTCCTATTTATTTCAGTACAAACTACAACAAGTAGAAAGAGCACAATAACACTATTTGACAGAGCAAGCTCTCATCTACAGAGCCTTGGGTAGGATTGGGCTCCAGGTCTGCACCTGCTAGGTGCTTCTGCCTCTCTCCCAGTGGGACTGTGGAGGTGAAGTTTGAGTCCAACAGCAGCAGCTTCCTCAACAGCAGCACTTGATGGGTGCAGTTAGAGGGGCTCCTCTTTTTTGCTGTCCTCTCAGGCTAGATAAAGACTGTGGTGAGTGCCTCATCTGAGTGGGGATAATAGGAATAGGCAAGGAGACCACTTAAAATCTAGCTAGTTTTTAAGTGTATGCTAACAGCTTGGCCAGTAAGCATATCCTATGTATGACTCTGTGAGAGGCCTGTCTCTATCGGATACCACATAAAGCTAGGCAGCAGAAAGCGTCATGCACTTCTCTCCAGTTAAAACTGCATGGATTTGAGGGAATTGCACTGTTATGTCTCTCGTAGTGCTGGATGATTCCTCTTTTCCAGCAAGGTTCGTATCTGTGCTGACAGAATACTTCAGGTCACTACTAAAAGTGATGCAGCTATACCAACGCTTATCGCTCCCAACTCAGCACTAGGCAGACTTGCACATGAAGAACTGATCTGGAAAACAAGGTGAGCAAAGAAAGAATGAATACAGAAATGCCTTCAGTCATGTTCAGATGCTGTAGGTCTTCCTGTTCTACCTTTCCTTATCTGTGGATAAGTAGTGGCAGTAATGCCCACCTTAATCATTTATGTAGCTATATGAATACTTCCAAATTATTTCTCTTTGTTGTTGAACCACTTTTGGAGGGTGGATGACAGTTCATCACCCCGACGGTGATGCTGTGTCTTGTGCAAATAGAAAACAATTCAGGTTAATGCATATTTTAAGTGATAATGCTTTCAAGGTGACACTTCTGTTTGATGTTTATCTGCAGAAATTGGAACAATCTGACTTGGATAACTGGGAGAACATCAGAGGACCCCAGCTGTGGGAAGATTCCAGGGCTGTTCAGAAGCAGCGGCGGGAGGCTGCCCGTCTCAAGACAGAGTGATTGAGCAAGTCTGCTTTGCTGTCTACAGAGCCAAGTATCAGGCTGGACTACCTTATTTTCTAATCCAGCATCAGGAACAGATTTGGGACAGAAGAATTGCCCTGAGCCATTCATGCCACTATGTATATAACTAAATGTGAGATCAAACCAAAAAGCACTATGTTGTATGAAGTTCTTTGTTTGCATCCATTTGCACAGAATTCTACAGGCTGTATATGAGAGTTCTCAATTAAAAAAAAAAAAAAAAAAAAAAAAAAGCTGATTTTGGGACTATCACAGTTTTCCTTTTTCTTTGTTTTTCAACAACTGCAGTTCAAAAGTGAGGTGCTTCAGCAAGAGTTCACATTTCAAGAGTCATTTCTCAGTGCCACAGTGAAAACAACAGTGCTGTCATCTTGATGTGTGTGACCAGATAAGTGCTGCTTTGGAGAGCCCCTGCGTGACTTCAAGCTCTTAAGCTTGGAAGGAACTCCACAGGCATATGAACTGTTCAGAAACAGTGAGCTTGTTTTTTGCTAAATAATATTCTTGTGTTTCTTTTTCAGGAACTTGTCTGTACAGCACTGTGTGCAGAGTGTCAGCTGGTAATTGGTCAAGTTGCATTTATTTAGCTATGGGCTGATTTTTTTATTAGTTTAACTATCAATGTCTGCATGCAGGCAGGACCTTTGTGTTGGAGCTTCTCAGCTTAAGTTACCAAGACCTGTGCAGTTTTCATGTGAGCAAGCATTGCAACAACATCTTCCTGAAGCACTGTGTAGTGATAAAGCGCATCTTACGTGTATGATTAAGTGTATATTTGTTCACATGCATGGAAATGCTTACCTTTTGATGAATTATTCAGAACTGTCTTTTTGTCTTTGCTGCTTATTTGCTATTAGAGGAGGACATGCTTCTTCAGAGGAATGGAGCACTAGAGCACTGATTAACAGTAGATTCTGGATTCAGAGTATTCAGTGATGCCTTTAGGTAGAAACCTTGGGAACTCACAAACGTGTGGCTTTTCTCTCTGCAGAGGATTTGTCAAATGCAATTGAAATGTACTTTCGGACACTTTATTCAGGGGTAGCTTCCATGTGCTCATGTAAATCTTCCCTCAACATGTAGTTTTTTCAGTCTCTGGTGATAAGGTCCAGTCTTTCTCTAAGGAAGAGGAATCTACCTTGATTTTTGAAGAGTTTGAGAAGCAAGTCATAAAGCAGTAAGTAAAATGTGTTAGCCATGTTTTCTTCAGGCTTTCTCCTGACAGAGTTGTGAAGACCATCGGAATGTGTATCTCATCTGGAACAAGGCTGGAGCTGTTTAGTGTGTTTCCCTGTGCAGAATCATAGATATACCTTTGCTTCTAAATAAATGTGCTAGCAAATAAAAATAACCATGCGAGGACCAGGAGGAGCAGTGCAAGACAAGGCAGATGTATATGCTGTAAGGAAATTATTATAAAAACCTAGAATATGGGGACATTAACCTTTGCTACAACTAGAGAAGAAGGAACATTTCATTGTTTCTACATTCTTTTTTACCTAGAAGTTAATATGATGTTCTCAGGCCAATAAGATATAAAATAGGACAAATAAGGAGCAACTCAAACTACCTAGCTTCCTAAGCATCTTCTCAGCTCCTAAATTCAAATTCTGGTGCAGCTCCACTGGCAGCAGCAAGATTGATTGCTCAGAGTGCAGTAAGTGCAGTGACAGCCTTCTCTGAGCTAGAGCTCCTGCTAACACTAGCACCACGGTGGCTACTAAGGTACAAGTTAGGCCACAGGAATTGCTTCCTTACACTGCCTGGTATGGACCCATCTTATATGGATTCATGTCTATTCCAGAGGAAGTGTCTTCCTTTCTCAGCCTTGATTGAAGTCGCCTTTATTTTGCAGACGGTGAGGAATCAGTAGCTCCCAGTCTTGCAACACTGGCTCACGTTATGGATGAATACTACCCCTGAAATAAGCACATGGCTTTCTAGGAACAGCACATAGGAAAAGTTAACCTCTTCCTTCACGGGAAGAAGATATTTCTCTTTCATGAAGCCCTTATGTGTATCACATTCCTTCATGGCCAAATCACACACAGAAAACAACCCATGTATTTTTAGGAAATTGATACAAGGGGTATTTTGGAATCAGTAATCTTATTTTAACATTTTTGGAATGTGGTTGCAATTAATTCTGTGGAGAACGCTTTTAATGTTGTGATTTAGGACCCAGTTTTGGCTTTTGATATTTCTTCGTGGGTTGCTGTGTTCCCCAACTTCACTTTCACAGGTGCTGTATTTCTTATAGTTTCCGAGGGCATATTTGTAACTGCCTTTGAAATGACATCTCTGGAAAGTGATGGAATTATCTCAGCATCAATGAACAAAAATGCCGTGCAGTTGGAAAACATTTTAACTTGCCCCTTCTCTTCACAACACACGTGAAGTGATAGTCCCCGTTGGACTGAATATTTAGCCATCTTCTACTTAAAAAATCCTACTTTCTTTTTTTCTTCCTCTATTGATTCATTTTTGAATTAAAACAACAATACCAAAAAACCGCAGTAACATTTGGCAGGTTCAGAAGCTGTCTTCTTCATAAAGTGGGTAGAGCTGCCTCAGGAATTTCTCCTTATTGCCATGCATTTGGACGACAGCCTCGTGTCTTATGCTGTGCTTTTCTCAGCAACAGAATTGGAAATAATACTTGTGAAAGTACCAGACTGAGAGAGAGACTATTAAAGTCTCTTAAGTTGTCACACACCCTGAAGTAAAAGACACTCCAGAAACGAGGAGAATTGTAGTTCATAACACAAGAGAGAGAGGCAAACGTTAGTTGGTTTGAGATTCATGCTTATTTTGGCTGTTTATTTTTGAATTATCCTTCTGAAAGCCACTTCTGATCATCTCCAGGGTACCTGGGGACAGCCCTGCTAATTCCTGATTTGTCAATCTGAGCATCCAGCACCTGTGGCTGAGACTCCAGAGGTGATGAATTACAGCTGTCTCCAGGATCGGAGAGCTTTAGCAGAGGGTTAGAGTGAGTGGTCTCTAGAGGTCATTTCCAAGCCCCCGTGAATCTGTGAGTTCAGTGTAGCACCACTGAGTATCCAGCTGGATGGTTCCCAGCTGTTAGCACTGTTTCAGCAGTGGGGACGGCAATGAAAAAGACAAGCAGGATTCTGGGTGGCTGTGCACAGCTGTGACACCACAAAATGAAGAGCATCTCAATCAGCTCATTGGCTAATGGTGGTGACTGTGTTGAAAAACAGTGTTTTGTAGCTGAGAATTTACTCTATCAAATAGTGTTATTGTGCTCTCGGTAACTGTTATAGTTTGCATGGAAACAAATAGAAGGCATTACTTTTGGAGTGACCTAATGAGAGATGAGTGATGGAGCTTCTAAACCAGAGTATAGAATGCAGAAACTTCTTACAAATGTCTTAGATACACCCCATCAGCAGGTGGGAAGCAGTCCTGTGAAGCAGAGGGTCGGTAACACTGACTGGTGTTGGCAGGAACGTGCACAGTGCTGAGCACTTGGACCGGGAGAAACCCATTTCTGCACAGAGAAGCAGCAGCCTGGAGTGATTCAAAGGTGGGTGTTCGGTGGAAGTTTTACACAGTTTTTGCTTAACTGCATGTGCATGTTGATAGGTGAAACTTAAAACAGTATGTTTCACCTTCTGAAGTACATACGTAGATCCTTGCAATTCTCAATGGTCTTGGATTTGCTGTAAGTTGCTGTGTTTGAATTTCCAGCACAAGCCCAGGACAAATTGCACGTTGATTTCCAGCATTTTCTATGGGCTTTTCTTTCTGTAAGAAAGAGGAAAGCCTAAGTATTATCCTTCAATTCAAGCCATGTTTCTTATGTGCACTGGAGAAAAATAAGAAGGGAAGAAATAATAGGAAAGAAAGCGTTGGTCTAAAGTCTTAGAGAAAGCAGAAGAGCCATTTTCACCTGAAGATGAGCACAGAATTTTCCATAAACTTCTATTTTTGGAAAGGCTGCTTTTCTCAGTGTTTTCAGTGGAAAGTTTCTTTTCATCCTCCATTGGAGTAAGGTTCTCAGTAAATGCCCCCTGTATTTTAGGCTAGCTAACTACAAATTTGTATTCAAAGTAAGGTCATTGCTCACTGTTGGCCTTCTTTTCCTACAAGGACTTGCAGCCAGATGCATCCAAAGTCTGGACATAGAAACAAGAACTCCATACAGATGTTTTTCTTAAACTCTTCCTTACCCCAGGAGAACCAAAGCAGTCTTTCCTACCACTGGAATCAGACTGACTGTATTTTCTTGTTAAACATGTGCAGTTAAAGTCCTCCTTAGCACAGACAGGTAATTAAAGTTTCATCCTCACCATCTCCGTCCTGCTTGGGAGGTGTGCTAAAATTAAATTCAACCAAAGGAGCAGCTGTTAATGCTGCAGAAAGGCCATGTAAAATACAGTTATACGTTGCAGATGTGAAAAGTAGAATGTGTTGTGGTCACAGGTCATTTGAGGGAAAAAATAAACAAACTAGCAATAAGGCAGCACTGTGTATTACCCGTCTCCGCGGGACAAATTTATGTGCTTTCACCCAGCATACTTGGGGTCGGGCTCGATGTGCTTTACTTGATGGACAAATAGCTGTACTTAATTTAACATTTAGCCATCTTTCAAGGTGGCAGATTAAATCCTTGGCGTCGATACTGACTCTACTGTGCGTGTTCTGTATCAAATCTGTTCTGTTATCAGGCTTGGGGAGGCCCAGTGGCTCCCAGGAGTCTTGCTTAATCCCTGGAATAATCAGGGAGAAACCCATCAGTCTGTCCTCTAAATGCATTCTCTTCTTTTCCTCCTTTCTCCCAGTGTTCTTCCTAAAAAGTAACTGCTCGAGCTCTGCACTGCTTATTTCTAATGGAGCTGATCGCAAAATGTCCTCTGCTTTTTTTAGTGTTCACTGTCTATTGAGAGTTGAAGAATAGTGGTTTCTAAATTAATTTGAAGACGTCCTGTAAAATGTAAGCTCTGAAACACAGCCCCATTATTATATCCCCTTAAGTATGGCACCCTGCATACACTGGGTCTCCTTTTATCTTTAGATACACAATGCTGTGCTCTCTATTTTATGTACAAAGGAAATTAAATGTATTTTTTTTTCTTTAAAAGATGAGATCTTCATCCATCACCAGCTGTCAGCTCCTAATAATGTTGCCCAGAGAAGTGTTATCTGTGATTTAGTGGCTTTAGTGGACTATCTTTTGTTGAATAGAGGATGGCAGAATAAAATTTCAGCTTAATATAGCTCTTTTCATACTACCTGTGAATAACTAAGGAAAGGAGGAGAGAAAGAGCAAAGAATCTTGGCTTCCCAGCTCAAGTTCCTTCTGTTTTACACTGCATAGGGTGTTTTAGAAAAGAAAAGGAAAGAAAATAAGGAACTAAGAGAAAATAATTAAAAAAAGTGGAAAGAAGAAAAGCTTAGGGACAAAAATAGTAGCAGAAAACAGAGTGTTCTTTCTGACTGGTCCCTCTGGATAGAGGAAAAAGGAAAATCATTTCTGTCTTGGGAGAAACTTCTGGGCTTAAAAACGCTCTTGTCTCAAGTCAGAATGAAAAGTCAGGTATTGCGTTTTGAAAGGTGGTGGTTTTAGAAATGATTTTATTTGAGCGAATGGTGATGTTTTATTTTGCTCTTTGTGATTTCCTGTTCTTGATTCTTTTTTCTCGGGGAGCTTAACTTCGGAAATGAAAAGCCACTGGTCTTAAAAGCATGGTTTTTTTTGTTCAAAAGAACATCAACACGGAATGTTTCAGCAGTTTCCAAAACTTTTCACAAAAAATATTCTCAGTAAGAGTGATTTAACAACATAGATTGCTCTCAATGAACGAGTTACGAGATGTCAATCAACCAGATAGATGGTGTTCTATGATACATTTTTTAACCAACCGTTGTAGTCAGTTCCTCAGTTAATTGGTGAATCCGTGTCTTTCATGCTCAGTGTGGGTGTAGCTACATGCCTCGTGGCAGTGCACAGGTGTGTTACCCCCCACCATGCACAGGGTAAGCTGCATGCTTGCCGTTGATGGGGGATTTGGGTAAGAAGACCTCTTCCTTCCTGTCTCTGATGTTCTGCTCTCCTGGCCGACGACACTGTGGCTTTTACATCAGCTGAGATGCTGTGTCTGAAAACAAGTCCTTCTGTCTCCCTCCTTCCACTAATACTGCAACCTAAACTTATTTCTGTTCATTTCATCTTAAATTACGTTATTTCATATTAAATATTTCAAACAGAGTTCTCATATGCTGTAATATAATAAGAAGAAACCGAGCATTTTTTATAGTCTCAAAAGGGCACTACTCATGTGTAAAAGATAGGTGTAGGTTTCCCATCGTTTTAAGTTACTTGTTGGAGGGGAACTGTTAGGTCAGGGTTGAGCTGGTGATTGAGCACCTGGTGGAGGGGTGTGGCTGGCCCAGAGAGCACAGGCACATTGCTTGCACCTGTGCTCCACACATGAGCAGGAGTGGACTCAGGTGGGAGCTGCCCTGGGCTCATATAAGGGCCGGCCACTGAAGGGAGAGCATCTCTTGGACCTGAGCTGCTTCCTGAGAAGGGGTGCTGCATTGTTAGAGAGCCCCTTCACCAGTTGGGTGAGTTCCAGTCTCCTTTTTGTTTATGTCTATTGGCCTACCTGTGAGTACTGTACCTGGTATCGCCAGGAACCTGTCAGAAGCAGTTCTGCTTCTTCATAAGCAGAACGCATGTCTAGCAATGAAGTGGTTTTTGAGTGTGGAAAGACTCCAGTCCTACTTGTGTTTGTATGCTTGAAGTGACTATAGACCATCCAGTCTGGGGTCAAGTCTTACTGCTGTTCTATCTACCCCACTGCAAATGCTTTTTGTCATGCAAACTTGTGTTCTTGGTACAAAAGTCTGAGATTGCACACATCTCATAAAGTCCTTTTGGTCTGTGTGTTCCCTGTGAAGTGCAAACGTGTGTATTGGTTGTGCTGAACTAATAGCAAAATCATGAACTTGGGGCCCTGTGAATTGGGCTATGGGCTCTGAGTGACGTTGGAAAATCAGAGCACGTTGATGTAATTTTAAATTTCTTCTTTCTTTTGGAAAGCTTATGAGTTTCTTGACAACTCGCCCTCCTTTAGAAGCAAAAGTTTTGCTTAGAACATCCTTCAGCCAGAGCACAAGTTGCATGGGCAGTAAGGTCAGCGGATCTATCTCCTCCAACTCAGCAGGGAGCAATAAAAAGATATTTTCTGCCGTTAAAGATAACCTTGTGTACTGCTAAAGCATGAACAGTGTGTCAGCAAACTGGCCCTGTGAGAATAGTTTATTGATGCTGCTTCAGGTTTCTTGTAACATGCAAAACGGCGTTATTAGGACAGTAGAAAACTGGGTACAGACCTTTCAGGATTATGTAATAAGAGCAGATCAAATACCATCTGCCTAACTTGAGAAATTCTAACTTCTATTCCAAGGAGGCTTGCCCTGGCTCTCCTTGGCAGAGTATACAGAGGCAGCTGCCGATCGCTTTTGTCCTCATCCCATCACCACTTCTCGCCCTCCTAGCTGAAATCAGACGCAGTTCAAGTCCTGACATGTCCTTCTCCTGTCTCTGTGGGGACTTGCAGCAGTCTGGACTCAGTGACTTACTGGCTCTTTTCCATCTGTAACTGCTGTCATTCCTGCTCCATAGGTGACCTGACAGATTTAGATGTCAATTTTGTTAATACTATTTTTTTAAGAAGTTAACATAGGTAAATCCCCCCCAAGGGCTTTGTGTTTCTCCGTTGGTGAGGTTCTGTGACCAGGCAAAAAAAAATAAATCTCTCTTACCCAAGAAGCCCTTACAATACTGTGATGATAATACAGTGGTAATACTCCCATATTTTCCTAGTTTTGGTAGTTCTTAAACTTCCTAAATCCAAACCTAAATGCCCACAGGGAACACTAATCACCAGCCAGGCTTAGTGCATGGAGACCTCACCCAGTGCAGGCTTTTGTACGCGGATCTATTAATTTGCAATAAAAAAGAGGCAGGCAGAATAGAGTGAAGGTTTCGATGGCCCTGATTAAAAAGAAGTTGAATGCTGCTTGGTCTGGGATTTTGTTGGGACACTAGGTGTTTCCATGTCTTGCCTGCCTGGGCTATGACCCGCGCTAGGTACTGTGGTTGGAAGTGGTGCCTCTATCAAACTCACCATGTAACGTGTCCCTGCCTTCCTGGTTATTCATCCTGATGTGGCTGCGGGAGCCTGACCTTCAGAGGAGATTTTGGGAAAGATCTGTGCAACTTTTTCTGGTGAATTTGCTCAGAGCAGTGCCTGGTTTGCTTTCAGTAGGGGACCTGGCTTAGGGATTATATGGAATGCATTATATGGTTGCATCAGTGTAATTGCAATATGCAAGGGTTTTTATTTTTACCAAGTAATCCCTCAGTCACTTATGGAACAGGAAATCATATGTATTATCTCTGGAAGAGACCATGAAATAATACGGTGACCATCTTGTTACTAAAAAAAGGAAAGGTGGGGATAAATAATAAACCACATATCCTGTGCATGCGATCTCTGTGCCTCCCTTCGAAGAGTCCTGTGCAAACCTGGGAGGAGTGGGCTGTCCTTATGGGGAGTGCAGCCACCTCCTGCTGTGTGGCCGTGAGCCTGGCTCATGTATGAATGTGTCATTGTGTTCATCTTTTTAAAATGAATGAATTCTTAGTTTCTGTAATGAACCAGTCACTCAGAAGGCAGTCTTCCATTTTGTTCTTCTTTTTCTTTTGGAGAGGTAACTCATGTTTCTGGGTTTACAGAGCAGCTTGCTTCCATGTTCCTGAAGGAGTAACTCATTATCCCTTAATACAGATTTTATACTCAAACGATCCCTGATCAGTAACTAGAACATAAAGTGCATGTGCTATTTTTGTACGGAAAGATGTCCTCTGTGTTTAACTTTGTAATGAAGTTGCTCCGTGAGGTGTGCACAGACCATCCACCTCCAAAGGGCTTTCTGAGATTTCAAGTAAATACATGGTTTTAAAGAAATAAAAAAAACTAGGGACCCCAAAACAAGTGCTAGAATGCTTCAACCATCAATTTCTCCTATTACATTTTGAAATTGATTACTTTGGAGCACTCAATGACAGAAATACCTTTCAGTCATGTAGCTCTCGTGTGTACAAATTAGAGGCATAAGGGGCATTTTTTTCTGGAAGAATTGTGAAAAGCCAATCTCAGTGCCTGAATTTCATGATGCTGACAACGGTCCTAAACAGAAGTGTTTGTATTTTCTTAATCTTCCAAAGAAATAAATCCTTTTGCATAGTATTTTGCTTGAGGTCAAATTCTCTGTCTAACATCTGAGGACTTGTACCAGGCTAATGTGCCCTGGTTTTATACAAAAACAGCTATGTTGCTGGCTTTCATTTCCTTTTGATCCACTGTTGTTGAGATCTATTGCCTGCCATTTATAGCATTTCCAACCTGTAATTAAAGCTTCTATTCTGGATACCTAACACACAAGCAGGAATTACTGTAACTTAGTATTTGGGTATGTCTTTCAAGCCATAGCAGAGAAAGAAAATGTTTCAGATGTGAGGTAAAAGCATTTAAAGCTAACGAAAGTTTATAGTGATATAATGTTATTTGACTGAACTGTAATTTTATTAACTATTTTCCTATCGTTTTGAGCAGCTTGCTTGCATGAAGTCTGTCTCATCCATGGGCTGAATGTGGTGTTTATTTTTGTTTTGTAGAATTACAAGTACATTGAGCATTTGGAGCAAGAAAAACTGAGGATTTTTATAATCACCTTCTTGTTATCTAAGATCTTCTAGATTTAAGTGCTAATTTGGTTTCTGAGGCCTTCTCCCCTGGGCAGCTGGCAAGGCTTTTCTGGCATGTAGGCACTGAGTGGCTCATGTTCTGGGGGAACATCAGGCTGCTGCATGTGATGAAGCCCTACTCTGTGTCTGCTATAACCTTGGTCTTTTGGCAAGGAAAAGGCTGTACTGGCCTCAAAAAGTAGTTGAAATGGCCAAGTTTGAACTCTACAAGCCTGGAGCTCTTACTGTGCAGAAGGGCATGGCTAATGTTGGAGAGTGGGAGAGGGAATGGTATCCTTTCCCTTTGGCTGGGGGAAAGGGCTGGTAGTCATCCAAAGAGCTAGGCTGGTCTGTGTGAGCCTTGATATGTTGTGTTGCGTAAAGGGAGGGCATGATGAAAATAAATGAATGCTCTTGGCCCCCAGAACACCTTTCAGATAAAATCACTGTTTGATTGCTAACACGAAAGCTGGAAATTCTGTTCTTCCAGAGGTGGGGGGGGGGGGGGGGGGGGGGGGGGGGGGGGAGTTGGGGCGGAGAGAACGAAGGTCCATGTGTATTTTTAGCATTCCTTGTAATCATGTCACCTTTGGAAATGAAGGCATCAGTGCATTAGAGCGGAGGAAGTGGGGAGAGGACATGCTCTACCAAGAGAAATGTCATGCCCAGAGTGGATTGGCTGAGTTGCACGCGAGCTGTGCACAGTGATATTGCATGCCTTCTTCCCTCCCCCCCCCCCCCCCCCCCCCCCCCCTCCCCCAGATCCTCAGCTCCATTCAGCTTACTTCCTCATGCATCCCTGCATTTCTTCTCAGGTGACCGTACGCTCCAGATGATATCCAACCAGAATACATCTGGCACAGGCAGGGTGCTTTGGGATCATAGAATTATAGAATGACTTGGGTTGGAAGGAGCCCTAAAGCCTACCCTGTTCCAAGCCCCTGCTATGGGCAGGACTGCCACCTGCTAGCTCAGGCTACCCAGGGCCCCATACAACCTGACCTTGAGCACCTCCAGGGATGTTCCCCCAGAGTGGGTCCCTGTCCTGCCCAGAGGGTAAGGCAGCCCCAGCAATGTGATATCATGTAGCTCAATGGAAGCTACTTAGCAATACCTATTTCTTTTATCTTCTTCCATAAGGAGAAATCAGATCTAGCACAAGGAAGAGAGGAGGGAATCTGTTTAACAACTGACGTTTATTTGCTGTTCACCTCTGAAATGCCAATGAGCATTTGTGCTGTCTAGGTTGAACTGACTGTTGACCTCAGAGAAATCACTGACTGCTGCTCTTGAAAGAAATTGTTTCCTACTTCCTAAGGAAGTATAAAAGAGGTATAGGAGGTCTGTCATGTTCTCCCTCTGTTGTCATGGATAAATCACATCGTAACTCTGCTAACAAATAGAAGAAGGGAGTAAATGCTCCTTCTTCCCACCCTTTATTCTTACCCCTTCCCAAGCTGGCGAGGGGTGAAGACTGGTTTCTCTGCATTTATGCAATACCCAGAGAAACGATCCTCTGCACCAGGTAAATTCCTTGGTGGTGTTAGTGAGCAGCTCAAGCCGTTAGCTGTCCCTTTTAGCTGATAGTAGAAAGGAGATCACTGCAATCACTGACAATAGCTGTGGTCTTCCTTAGGTGTAGAGACACAGAGGATGTGATGTGCTAAGTCCCACGTTCAAGTGACGTGCTCTGGGAGGGCTGAGGGAGATGCCTTCCAGCCTGAGCTGACCTGTTAGCCTCAGTGGAGGAAGATGCTCAGCCACCCCAGCTGAATCCATGCCTCTGGCTCAGCTCTGGCTAGGTGTGCTGGCATCTGCTGTAAGAAACAAAGGACTGCCTTGCACAGCTCTTTCAGTGCATTGGGATGATTTCATCCTGGAAGATAACAAAGTAGGAGGAAACAGTTGCTTAAGGAAGGCTGACTGTGACATGCCAGGGTGTTCATTGCGGCTCTGTGTGGTGGTTAAGGTGCCATCTGCTGCCTTCACCTTGGCTTCAGTGGCCTTCCTTGAGTGGATATGAAATTAGTGCTGAAAGTTTCTTAACAGGCTTTATTGTTGGGAGCATCTTTCATGTGTCTGAGAGCAGCTGACAGCCCTCACCTCTTTCTGATTCTTCCCTTGAGCATTATATTCAATCCGTTCTCCATTGTATTGGTACCAGCTGAAGTGTGATGTTTCTCCAGCTTGCCAAGTCTTCAGTCATATGTTTACGCTACCTCCTGCTGCATGACAGCCACCCGTAAAATTAATTAAGCCACACTGATTTCTCCTGCCTCTTTTTTTCTTTCCCTGTGGAGGAGCTGATGATCCGAAGGACTTTGGAGACCCAACGACCTGAGGTGTGTGTGATTAAAAGTGAAATAAGTGGCACTGTTTCTTGCTTTTCTCTGAGCAGCAAAAGGTGTCTTTAATAAATCTTTGCTTTTCCACACAACAAACCCGTCAAAAGGCTGAGCACAGGTCTTCCCCCACTTCTTTGTTCGTCTTACTTGGCTGTTAGCGACAACAACTTCTATTTGCACAGCACTCATCAAAGGATTTCCAGATAGACAGCCACCTTTAGAATCTATTTTTAATCTCCTTTTATAGATTCTGAAACTAAGAAGCGGGCAGGTTTGTGCTATGCACTCCTTCCAGCACAGCTGTGTATCAGGGTGAGAGGAGGTGAGCTGACTGCTGGAGCTGTGCGGGCAGATGGAGAGGGGCAGGGCTCCTTGGGGGCTCTTGGGCTGCCTGGTGCAGTGTGTAGCTAGGGCCGGGCAGCCCCCAGCCACATCAGCCTACATCTGTCTCCCATCAACCCCTCTTACAGCAAATATGGTTGCTCTCTGGGTGACTTGGGATTGTCACACAAGCGTAGAACAAGGCTTTGTAGTCTGGTGGTGTGCAGAGTGATGTGGTGGCTGGAGCGTGACCTCTCAGATGCCCAGGGAGCCTCGTGGCACTCAGGGAATAGCCCCATGCACACATAAGCACTTGCTTTAGGGACTTGCCCATCATTTAAAGTGGAATTACATGCTTAACTTACTAAATTACTCTAGGCTTCATTTAAGTATGTAATTAGGAATTATGTACTGAAAGTTAACCATTCGTAGGGCCTGCTTGCTGTCCTGCTTCCATTTCTCTAACCGTTGCTTGGGCTCTTGCATTGTTCTGCCTAGGTCATGTACCCAGCCTTGGGACCAGAAGGTAACAGGGACAGGATGGGAGTCCACAGGGGGTACAGACCCATGTGGGAAGTAATCTCACAATCTAGGAACATTGCAGTAGTACAAATAAAACTGGAGGGGCTTATCTCAGTGTTGCACAGGCACAAATACTGGATGTCCTCCAAACCCAGGCCATTCTTTAAGGGATTTTTCCCTTCCTGGGTGGGTTTGGAAGGAGCCAGCCATATCTATGTTCAGCCCAGCCGTTGGCGGGGCTGTGTCCCAGCATCGCTGTTCTGCCAAGAATGGTTTGATGTTTAGCAAGCTCAGCTGTGCAGAGTGAAGCCTTTGCATACCTTCCCTTCTAGTGGTTTCTCCTAATTGCTATCAGCATCCCAGAGGGAAAGCACTGGGGAATGCAAGCTGCCGCTCCCTTGTGGTAAACCAGTATTAAAGGCTACAAACAAAGTGCTGATAGCTGCTGGAACCGCAGCCTTGCGCTGGAGACACCCATCTGCAGCACCAAAATATTCAGGTATCATGGAGAGATACAGAGGACGAATGGGTCTGGACTGATCACGTCATCAAGCACTGTCCTTGTCTATCAGCCAGCTCCTCGGTGTTGGTGCCTCCCAGAGAACGCTTCTGCAGGGAAGATGTTCTTAGGTCCTCTTGTGACTTAAGGCAATGCTTGGCCAAGGCACAAGAGTATGCCAGATGGAAGGTGTATTGCCTTGTAAAGGAGGGAGTGCTGTGTGACTAAGGCATTAGGATTACCTGCTGTGGCCTCCACTTGATGTTAAAGGCACAAGATGCAACATTGTCTACATTAAACATATTTGTAAGGATGGGGAATGCAGGTTGAGAAGCTAAAAGCTTTCGGTGTTTGTATGATTTTAAATACAAGAGACAGGTTTATCCTTTACTTCTAATGACTCATGCTTCTTTTTCAGTGCCAATTTGCCAGAGCTCAGAGAAGGCAAGTTCACATTTTCATGTGCCTGCTCTCTTCTATAGGTCTGTTTGCAGTGCGCTTTTTCCCCTCTGACTGGTGCTTGTGGTGCCCACACCTGGACCTCTGGGCTCAGCAAGGTATCACTGCAGATGGGATGTACTGGGAGAACAGAACCCACCTATGGACCTGCTCCCATGGACAGACCTTTCTCTAGTTACTTTGCAGGGACGGAAGGTTGCTAGGCAGTGGGTTTGGGAGTTCAGGGTGGTACCTGCCTCAATGAAATGAGCTCAACCTTTGGTTTCTGAAAAAAGCTCTAGTCACGTGTCCTGCTACACCCAGAACAAACAACAAACTTGCTGGTTGAGTTGCTCAACTCCTTTTACCTCATTACTCCATTCCTAAAGTTCAGGCATCTTTGGGCAAAGAGTTTTCCTTTGGTCCATCAATATGAAGCTGTAAGCTGTGGTGAAATTTAGGAAGCGGATCTTGTTCCTCTTGAGTCTGGGCTGTGTGAATACACCCAGTGGTGCAAGAAGAGATGGTGCCTGGTATGTGAGCTGTGCGAATGAAGCACAGGGGATTGTTCAAGGTTCTTTTGGTCTGAAGTCAGCATCATCATGAAATCTTGGAAGAGAGCCGTGCCTCCTCCAGGGGGACAAGCCTCCTCCATAGCACAAGCTATACTGTGTATGCTCATGGAGCATAATTCCTGCCTCAGGCCAAGGAGTCTTGCTTGAAGTAAAGCAGATTAATTAAAAATATTAAATATTATTTTTAAAATCTGAAGTTAAGAAAAGGTAGCTGTGTTCCAGAACACTGTTCCCATGTCAGGTTGTTCCTACCTCTCAACGTTGGGAACCCGACTTCACCCTGTCCTTAGCTCTTGCCGAGCTTTGCTGGCCTGTGTGTGTACTTTCAGGCCTAGAATCCCACTGAGCCTCCACGAGCTCTCTCAAGCCAAGTCCCAGTGGTAGTGATTTCCCTTCATCTGTAAAAACATTTCCCAGTGCTATTTGGATTTTGCCTTCTTCACCTCTGGTCCTAAAGCAGGTGTGTTTGTTACAGCTAGTTAGATCTTTGTGGTGTTCCTCCAGCCTGTTTCATTTCAGTGGAGGATGGAGTGGCTGTGGGTGGTTTGTGTTGTTTTAGCAAGATCTTCTTTGATCCTTGGGGAAGATGAACTGCATCATGGCTGGTGCACACTCTGCTTTCTGGGGCTTTGCTCCTCCCACCTTATTATCTACCTAGTGAAGCTTGATCTGATTTGGACTATAATTTAGTGGTGTCATCTGCAGTATGTCTAGTACTTAAGTAGAATCCAAGCACTTGTGTCAAACTACTTTAGGAGCAGGTACTTGTGCTGCACTACACCAAAATGGAAGATTCCTGGCCCACGAAATGAGAGCTGCATTCAGTTTTCTAGGACTAAGCTGCCTCTCAGAGCAAGCTGCTCTATAAATGCAGCTTCTGCTATTCAGAGGATAGCTTGCCCACACTGAGTAATTCCCACTCCCAAGATGCCAGTGACAAACTTTGTGTCACTTCAGTGTTATTGCTCAATTCATCCTGTGTGTTCAATTCATTTTTCCACAGCTTTTAGCAGCTCCGTCTCTGAAGTGTGAGCACAGCTTCATCCCCATCTCCTTCCTCTACAACAACTGTAATAAAGCAGGGAGAGGCAGAGCGGTGTGTGTGTCTTTGAGGGAGCAGCAGCTCTTCCCAAATTCATGCCCATCATATGGCTGTTCAGCAGCTGAACCCTCTGCTGCTGCTCTTTTTCTTTTTGTCATGGCGCCTCCTCATCTCTGATCTGATAGCAAATGTCTTCTTTCATGTCCCTACATCAAGGCTGCTGTTCTGGCCTCCCATCCCATTTGCTTCCCTTTTTAGTGCTGTGCCAAGCATATTAATGACAGGCAGTGCTGCCCCGGAGCCCCTGGAGTAACCCCATGCTTTGCTGGCTGGCTCTGTCCCATCCCCATGTAGGAGCAGCTATTTATTGATCTGGGGGAGGTGGAGGGCTGGCCTGACATCTTTCACAGCTGGCCCCGCTGTGTGCTGCTCTGTGTGCCTCCTGCTGTCCCCTAGTGGGAAGTGTGCTGGCCCAGGTCTGGAAGTGGGACCAGAAGGGGACGGAAGGGGGGCCGCCATGAAAAACCTTTGGTGCGTGCAGACACGGGTGTGTTTCCAAAGCCCGGCGATGCAGGACATGCTGCTGACCGCACACCTCCTGCTCTGGGCTGTGCTGAGTACTGCTTTGCTGCTCCTAATTCTGCTCACATTGTAAGCTTTATCCTCAGTCTACACATGCTGCGAAGTCAAGAAAATCATGAGCAGGCTGACAGTGAAACTGACAAGATATAAAGGAAAGGGAGGAGAATGGGGGAAGGAGCAAGTTACTTGTCAAGTTATTATAATTAGGGATTTTCTTCCTATTTATCTTAGGGTAGCTCCATGCAAGCCCGTTGGGCTGCTCTGTATGAACATAACTGAGTTTTGCTGCTGCATTAGTATAAATCTCCCACTGTAGAACACAGGGAAGGGCTCCTCCCCATTTATGCCTCTGTTACCCAGGAGGGGTCCATCCAGCCTGACTGATGCCCTGCAATATGCTGCTGATACGCAAGTTAATAAGGCAAGGGAGGATCTGGTCACTCCGTGTTACTGACAGCCCCCCTGGGTAGCCAGAGCACTGCACAGTGTGACAGCTCCTGCTTGCTCTGGCTTAGCTGGGGATGAGTCACCTTGAGTGCCTGAGTTCTTGATAAATCCTGGAAAAAACAGGGCAGTTAAATGTCAGCCAATGGGGAAAATGTTCAGCTGGGGCAAGTTAAAGCAGCTCCACAGCTGTCAGAGGCACTTGCCACCAAACACCCACTGTGAGACCTGGCTGGTTTTGCAGGCAGGCTTCATCTTGTGCACTCACCTGCAGCAAATTTGCTGGGGGAGGCTGATGAGATGGTCCAGGGTTTGTAAGGAAACCTGAAGTGCTGATACTCTTTTCTGTCTGAGACTCGAGGTTTGCCTTGTTACTGAGGCCAAGTAAGCAAAGGAAAGCTCAGTCATCTCCTGGTTCTCAGTGTTTCTGTTACAGAAGCAGCTGAGAAAGTGCCTCCATTTCTGCCCAATCTACAGCTGTTTCCAGCTCCTGAGCTGTCTCTTTAGTCGCTTTAAAAACTGATAGGAATTATTGATCGTATTTACCTTCTGTATGTCTTGACTGATTTGTTCTTTGGAAACCAGAGTCTTGAGATGTGAAGGAAAAGTAAAGCTTGTCTCTTGGGCTAGAATAAACAAGTGCTTCTCCATACCTGCAATCTATAAGGAGGCTTTGTGTTTCCATGAGTATGCTGAAATACTGAGTCCCTGGCAGGTAGGGAACTGTGACCCGCTTTCCTACTGTGCAGAGGATGCTGGCCTCATGGTTCTACAGCAGGAACCTCTTCTGAAGTCCCACTTGTGTGCATTTCTCCTGATTCCTCGAATGAACAGTTCTGGGGTCAGTGGGTCTCGCTCAGGAGGAACATAGACATAAGCATATCCACCTCTGCCCAGGCAACTTGCCAAGGTCCTGGTCCTAACTGAGGTGTAAGGGGCAAACCTGACTCTTTGTTTCCAGTTAGTGTTGTGCAGGCTTCTGTCAGAGCTGTCTGTGCTGCAGCTCTCATTTCAGGTCTTAGAAGCATGCCTGATGCTCAGTTCTAAGAGTGCTGAGTTCCAGGGAGGATGTGGTTGACTCCTTTACCCCAGGAGCAGTGAGAGTTGCCTTTTCCAGGAGCTGTGCTTGACTGTGAGGTAAGTTTCTGATAACCTGCCTGTAGGGAAGAAAAATAAATCTTAATTCTGGACGCTTCCTGACTTATTTCCCTGCCGTGTTTCCCTCCCTACCACTATCTGAGCATGAGTTTAGCAAGGAAAATTCCTGTCTCACTGTTAATAGTTAAACGCAGTTTTCAAAAGCATCCAGTAAACAAAACATAAAGAATGGCTAAGTGCGCAGGCTGTTGCATCCAAATGATTTACTGCTTTGCCTTTTATAGCTCTTGATTACATCGGGTTGCTGCATCAATATCTTGTCTATTACATTGCTGCCTGATGGGCCGGTGAGACAAGTGATATTATTGCTGGGTGAATTTTTCAGCTAGGGTGGCATTTCAGGTGGATATAGCGCAGATCCCCAAAAGTGGGAATGCAATTTGGACTCATGCATGGGCAGTTACTTGTCCAGTTCATAGATATGAAAACAATGAATTTACTTTATGAAATATCCTGGGTATTTTGCATCTGACTGATCCAGGCTGTACTCAAGTAATGCAAAGACAAGTGCGGGCTGTAAATGAGAGTCTGGGCTCCAAAATCTCTGGGACATGGAGCTGTGTATGCTCAGCTCAGGATGAGACACCAGAAGCAATGCCTTTCTCCATGTGGGGTTCACAAGCTTCATCTCCTTCCAAATATCAGTAAGGTAGGATCCAGTACATAGTGCCCCATGCTACATTAGAGTTTGGTTTTCCACCCATAAGTCTCATGGTTCTTCTGGATGAGTGCCCTCCTGCCTAGCAGATTGACTTTGCTTGAGGACCTAGCAAAACCCATAACAGGAATGGATTCCTCATGTCCTGACAGCAGAGCTTCATCCTGTATCTGAACACAAAGGAGTCATCACTCTATCTTAGCAAAGGTCGCTGTCCTGCTACAGTCCACCTTGCTTTTCCATTCCCCTTCAGCTGACCAACCAGCCTTTCCTACAGGCTGCATAAGATGTCAGAGTAAAGGGAAGCAAGGTTGTTGCTCAGTGTGTTACCTCTATGATGGTACAGAGCAACTGGGGCGTGGAGGATGGGAGGGAGGAAAGGCCCCAGTGCCCTTTGAGAGATCTTTCCTCTCAGCAGAGAGGGGCTGAGCTAAAAAAGCAACTATTAAAGCAATTCACTGATTTCTTGGTGAAAGTGATGATAGTTGTGAGCTTAAGCCCTGGACAACAACAGGTTAGGGTATGCAGGGAGGGAAGGAGGAGGGTCCCTGTTGAAAACAGTTTTCATCAACGGTTCAATTTCCTACTGTAGCCAGAGCTTGTGCCTCACTCATGTACGTCTCTAGATCAGATACACTTCGCACTCTTTGGCTGCACGATAGACACAACGAGTGATGGCAGGAAATTGAACACACAACTGCATGTCTGTGGCTGCAGAGAATGTGATGGCATTAGCAATCTGACCAAGCAGCCCTTTCTGGTGGCTCCAGGACTCGCTAAAACACAGTATGGAGCCTCAGATCCAATTTCCTTTCTCCTTTATCCTGGATGTATGTGTCAGTCAGAGCGGTTGCCTGTCATTATCAGGTGATTTATCACATTAAAGCAAAGAGGAAAGAAAAACCACACCAAAAAAAAGAAAACTAACGCTTCACGGTCTTGGAGTTACTTCTCCTTTCATCTTAGCCCATAACGCTTTGGTTTAGTTTTGTATTCTAACTGAAGGGTTTGTCTCTATCCAAGTTCTCTGACCTGCTCAGCCCAGTTTGGACACTGGTGGAAGCCAAGCATTGTGTGCATCTGCATGTACCCATGCCGCTCGCTCCATCCAGTGCCACAGAAGCTGGAGAATTGTTGCTGCCCTAGTAATCCACTTTGTACCTCTTTAAATGAATAATAAACAGGCAGAGTGTAGAGCCAGGGTGGCCAGTGACCTTGTTGGTCTGGCGGGTGAAGGAGTAGGTCCATACCAGGAGGTTTCTGGGCACTTTGCTCTCTTCTCTTTGAGAGGCTGAGCCGGTACTATTGGGACTGCAACCAGCTCCAGTTTAGTTTGAGGTCAGGACCAAGTCAATGCCCTGTTTGTTGTGATCTTGTCTTTTAGCAGAATATGTCAACTCAGCTGTTGTCATTAAAGGTCTGCTGATAGATTCTGTAGGAGATTGGTAGTTATGATGCTCTGGACAGAGTCCATATTTCTTTCTGCTTCTGAGAATTCCCCTTGAAAGTTGTTGGATACAGGGCGCTTCAGTTCCTGCCCTCTGCCTCCCTGCTCTGATTCTGTATTCTCCTGAAGTGGAGCAGCTCCAACAATGACAAAATTCCAGCTAATTTCTATAGGATCAGGGTCAGGCTTTATCTCATCATCTGCTGTACTTTGCTAAAGCAATGGGAAGCTCTGTCTTCCACCTGTGTGTTGTAGTAATGTTGGGCTGATCAGGAGTCCATTATGCTCACCTCTCTAAAAGCACATGGCAAAGCAGAGCTGGTGGATGTAGATGAGCTGGTGGGTGTGGATGGGTGTGAGGAGGGATTGACCTCAAGCTCTATAGCACCCAGAGAAGGTCACCCATAGTTCAGCAGTGTGCATTTTATGAATGGGTCCTACAAGATGTGGAGATCCTTGTCTTGGCCAAAAACAGTGCAATGCTCAGACAGCTGTAGCTGCTGGGCACAAGTGTCTGGATGGAGTCCTGGCTCAGAGCCTGCCCTCACCACTCTGAGAGGTGCAGGAGCCTTTCCCAGGCAGCAGAGACCTGGAAAAAGTGCACGTGGCTTGTTTATTTGCTATCTGCTGTTGGGAAATCTGTGAAGGTAACTTCCCGTGCTCAGCATCTCAGCACCCTGGGAGATTTCAGTAGCAAGAACTGGAGCTTGTCTGCGCATTTTTATCAAAGAGAAGAGGTGACCTGATTTGCAATGTTTTGTCTCACTGGTTTCTCCAGCAGTATGTTGGGTAAGGCGGAGCGAGAGGGAACCTGCAGCTGCACTGGGGAGAGTAATATTTTAAGTCTCCACCTTCTGCGATGAAAATCGCAGTCATAAAATTAATCGGTGATTTCATACTTCCTGATACGCTATGAAAATGATTAGACACAGCAGCAGCTGGGGGAAGTGATGGGACTCATTGAGGCTTTGCTCTTTCTAATAATATCTATCTTTTTTTTTTTTTTCCTATTTGAAACATGCATTCCTTAAGCCCATGCTGGCAATGATCTTAAGGTCTCAATAGACTCACCAAAGAACTCCAAGAAGTGAACTGCAGTTGCAGCTCTATTTCATGAAGACAGTAAACCATGAAACCACTGATGAAGAAATGAGGACAAAAACATGTCTATGTAGAGGATAGATGGGGTATGTTTCCCAGGTTCCTAACTTTCCAAAGGCATGATGAAATGAGGTTCCCTTCATGGCTATACTGTATGCTGTTGTATCTGCATGCCTGTGTGATTAAAGCCCATAATGCACTTGGAGGGGAAGGCCGTTTCCTTTACCCCTCCTGGGGTCCCAGGTGGGTGTGGCAGCAACCCAGCCAAAGGCTCAGAACCCACCAGGCTTCTGAGTGCAGCAGTCTGGAGACGCATGGAGCTAAAGGGAGATGCAGAGGGGACAATGCCCTGTCAGCCAGAAGAGGAAACAGGACCCTTGATCTTTTGCCTAGTTCCCCGGTGGTAGTGCTTTGCCTGTGTCCCATGGAACCACCCTCTACTTCTCAGTAACAAGAAAGATACATAAGCATGTTGATTAAGCAAGGGCTCAGTCCATTGCTGGATGCTATTAGAACTAGCAACAGGGTGTCAGTAGGGACAGCAGCTGGAGAGGGAATGCAGAGGGGTTCATGACAGGTCCAGGCTAAGGGTGTTGCTGCTCCTGTGCTGTGAGCAATGTAATGGTAAGCAGGCTGTTTCTCTTGTAAATGCTGAGTTTGGTAATGAGCTACATAATGGGTGTTCCGAGCCACACCTTGATCCTCCAGAGGGCATTGTGGCCAAGTGTCAAGCAATTAGCCCTTGCAGCTGCCTTGAGAGATGAGAAATGCAGGAAGAGACCTGCAGCAAGGCATGTCTAAGGGCACAGATTGTTGTGGAAAGGCAAAGCTGCTCCAGGCCTGCAGCGTAAGAGATGCGCTGACGGAGAGCAGGGCTGAAGCTCTCCCCACAGCATGGCGTGAGGTGATGTGTGGGGAAAGACAGGACCGAGTGTCTAGGCAGAGACTGAGCCTGAGTAAATCAACGCTTTAAGGGTTATCCAGTGTTGTATTCAGGGTCACCCACTTCATCCAGAACCAGGACATGTGTCAGAAGCGTGGCCCAGTCCTGTGGTAAGACCTCTCTCCTCAGCGCTGAGGGGGGAGCAGGGCATCACGGGCTCAGCTAGGCCCAGGAGCACTCATCCCCTTGTGTTACCTGGAGAAAGGCCACATGTACCACACGTGTGATGCACCTCTCTAATGCCTCCCCATGCAAGGCTTTCATTCCTTTAATTAAGCTATTAGCTTGCAAGAACGGCTGACGTTAATTTACATTAAAGGTCCTTTTTCCCTGGAGATTTGCAAACCCGGATCAGCGTCTCCTGGAGGGAAGCATGGCTTCCTTCTAACTGCTCAAGGGGAAGAGACAATCTGGCACTCCTCACTTCGTCCCAGATTTTTAAAGGAAGAGACACTATTGCATAGGAGACATTTTTAGTGTGTCTCAGCTGTTTTGCTAAGAAAATTATTACATTCACCTTAAGGGAATAGTAAAATCTTATTCTATCTTTATTCAGCATTTATTGTTATCCCCACTGGTCTGTGCTATCAAGGTCTGTGTTGTGCGATCTGGTAGCATCCCCTCAGGTCTGGGGCCTTCAGATCCAGCATCTCACACCTCAGAGCAGCAGCAAGCCACGATTTGAAGCCTTGGATGCCCCCCCAGGGGCTCCCTAGGTTAAGGCAACCCACACCCTCGTGCCTGATATCTATTCCATTACCTGTGTTCTACCTGCATATAATATAACCCTGACCATTTTTCATTAGCAATAGCAGCACAAATTAGCCAGTCAGTAAGTGCACTGTCTAGATAGTAGCTTCTCCAAAATTGTGAAGGGAGAGGTGAAGGGGAAGAGTCTGAGAGAGGCCATGCACAGCACATGGCTGAAGTGCCAGCTGCTGCTCCAGAGTGGCTCTGAGTCCTCCTCCCCACAAGGAGCTGGCTTAGTTTTAGAAAAGTGGATTTTTCTTTTATTATTAGCCAGCATCCAGGAAGCAGAAGAAATCTTGGTGCAAATATTTAACAGGGAAACCAGAGTGGAAGAGGTACCATTGATTTTTGTCTTTCTTGGGTTTTGAAATCAATGAAGTATGAGCTTTAACCATTGACTTTTGGAATCTGAAATGATTTTGGGAAGCTGCTAAAAAAAATAATTTACAAGTTTGGGAGCCAACTCCTCTTCTAGAGCTCTGTGGGATATCTATGAGAACCATCAGCACGTGCTGGTATACTTGCAGGCTTCTTTCTGTGATGATATCAGCTGCTGTTGTCTGTCATGCCCAGCTTCATCTGATGTGAGGTTTCTTGTTCCTTGGTGAGAGCGTGGAGAGTAGCAGGTCCAAGCCACTTAAATAATCTGAGCCTTGTGTTCTCCATCTGAGAAAAGGAGTGTATTTCCAGCAGTGTGGGTGCTGGTTGCTAATTATTAGTCACTGCAGTTGGAAGAGGCCTCTGGATCTGCTTGTGCTCTCTAGTTAGGCACGGTCCCTGATGCTGTAAGCAAGAGTCCTATTGATCCTTCCTGCAAAAATCTTATGTTATGAAAGCCCTCCAAAACATATACGCTAGTTTATAACAGGGTTGGTATTGTGCTATTGCTGTAAGATGCCTACAAAGAAGGAAAGTCTCTCAGAGCTTCTCAATCTCTGGACACCAGCCCCACTTAGCAATTAAAATGCTGGAGAAAAACCCTATGTGAACAGGTATGAATGCCTGTTTACTGCCTGGGTTGTACTATCTTGCTAGGTCTGGTTCAAGAGTGTTCCTCCTGAGCAAGTACATTCTACTGCAGATATCCACTCACTGATGCTAACACGGAGAACTTCAGAATTGACACGTATCCTGGATTCCACCATAATCAAAGCCCAGCTTTGAGGTCTACCCTTACTCTCCTTACTTCTCACCAAAAGTTATCAGCGGTTGAGATGTTCTGGACACACAGTGATTAGCTACTATCTTTATGTACTTTTTTTCCTTTTTTTTAAATTTGTTTTTGACTTTGTTGTTGTGCACAGTGTCTGAAAGATGCATTAGGTTTATCCTTTAGGTCCTTGTTCATGAACAAAGAATGCCTTTGGCAAGCACAGGCCGAGATACATTTGTAGTATCAGTAACCTACAGTTGGGCTTGTCTCTGTGCTGTACTCAGTTGCTGTTGTGAAGACAATCACACAGAACTACCCATCCTTCTGAGATGGACCTGAGGAACACAGATACTGACCCCAAACTAAACCTTCTGGGAAGTTCTAAGTGTTGTTGGGAGATCTTATCAATTCCTATGTGTTAAAGTCACATCTGCAAATCAGAGATGAAACTTGTTTCACTCCTTCCTGTTCAGTACACAAATGCTAAACAAAGAACAAGCAATGTTTCATCCTTTCTTGTGCATCTGTGGCAGACAGTGATTCGCTAAGTCCTGTGTAGAAATTGCCCTCTGCTCATGAGAAGTACTATGAAGGCCCATGGGCTGTCACAGATATCCCATGGCTTGTCTGATGGGACCTTGTTTGCTGGTAAGGATGTGTGCGTGAAGCCCAGCTTGGCTCTCAGAGCTCCTGTCATGTTTGCAAAGTAGGCTTTTTTTGTGTGTGTGTGGAGAGAAAATAAAGCACAAAGCTTCACGTTAAACTGGGTTCATTTCCTCTGTAATCACAGATAGCCTTGGAACTGCCTCCAACACAGTAATTCCTTTCCTCTTTTCCCCTAGAAAGTATTTTTTTCTCAGATCTGGGACTTCATTTCAAGGCTCCGGAGATGCATCATACTAATAAATGTCACAATGTGACATTATCCCATCGCTTCTGACATGAACATAAGCAGGCACCTGATGAAAGCTGATGAAGTAGGAAAAGCAAAGCTATGAAAAAATAACATGACACAACCCAGATGCAGCAAGATCAAATCTCAGATGAGAAAAGGGAGCTGTGCTAGGCCCTTGGATACCAACTGTGGGTCAGGAGCAGTTGGTGGAACAGCACGAGTAGATGTAGATTATGTTTGTGTCTGTCCTTGGCTCAGTAGATCATGAGCTGAAAGATCAGAGGAGAACAGCAAGATGGTGGGAGCCATTTCCCTGCACTTGTTCAGCTAGGAATTTTCCAAGACGAGAAGCCTGCAGCTTGTGATGTTGGCTGTAAGACAGTAGTAATATGGCCCTATTGGTCTAAATTTTGGATAGAAACTGTGTGGAATTCTGACCTGTACATGTTAAGTGCATACTTGGAGAGTGAAGGAGTAGACGTAGATCCTTTCTGATTCAGTTAACATGCTCCCAGAATTTCTTCCACAATGTATATGACACTGGCAGATTTTTGGGGTTGTACCGTGCCCAGGCAGAGCAAGCTGATGCCTGCTCCAAAAGTTGCCTGTATCAGCTGTGCTGCTTTCAGGGGTGCTCCGCTGGCAGTGTCTCTGTTACCAGCATGGCTGCCAGCAGAAGACTGAAGCCATAGGATGTTGAAACTATGGATTAAGGTAATGTTCTCTACTCTTAGGTGAGCAAGGCCAGGAAAGGAGAATGAAGTCTATTTTTCTTGTTCTGACCTAAACCTGAGGACTCAAGAGGCCTTTCTCATTCACAAGAGATCTTGCCTCTAAGGTTTCAAGTGATCTTGGAGGAGTCTGGAGGGGAATGGTTCTTGCTTTACATGTTTCATATATACTTTTTTGCTTTGTAATTATTAATTATGCTTGTCACTCACAGAAAATGAGAAAAGCTTTTCTGAAACAAATCATCTGTTTGTTAAGTATATGAGTATTTAGAAGCCTTTTGGTAGTTTTGGTTTAGGTTAGGTAACACTCAAAACATCATGTAGTCTTGGTATTCGTTAAAACTGAGATCCGGATTTGCTTAGTGGGTCAGTAGCAAGCAGTCTGGTAGTTTGAAATCTCTGTGTTTGATTTGCTAAAGGTAACACAAACAAGAGAGATTTATCATTATTAGTGTTAGCAGATGAAGTGTTTGTATGCTTTCGCTCCAAGTTAGTACCTTGCAAACACACCTCCAAGACCAAGGAGACATAAACTTTCACGTACTCTCTGTTATGAACATTTTCTACCTGAACTGAGCAATGCAAGGCCAGGCCCATATGGAACAGGAGAAAAGAGGGAGATGCCCAAGAACATCTCTTAAACACGTTAGGTGTGATTTTATGTACTGGGCTGATGTGAAATGAAATGCCTGCATCCACTAGAGTTCTGTCTGTCTGAAGTTCCTATCAGCTGCCATCCTGTGTGCTGTATGAGGGTGTGCACCCACTGACGTGCTATTTGTACCCCCACTCCTTGATGCCTCCTGCACTTGCTTGGGGCCACCTGATGATGAGTCCTGCATCAGAGAGCTCCCCCCATGCCAGCAGGAACCTTGTCCCTCACTAAGTGTTGGAGAACACTGGAAGGCTGATGCTCTTAGGCTGGCATCCCCAGCTTGGGCATGTTGGCCCGACTAGAGCTCGGCTTGTTCTCTGACTGGCCTGTCTTTTTTGGGTTATTGGGAGACAAAAGGAGCAGCAGGGGGAGCTTAGGGTGATGCAGGGCTGAGGCTGGACCCCATGGGCTGTTCTGTGCTGCTGCCTCCTGCTCATTACCACACCTGGCAGTGATTGAGACCTCCTCCAGCTGCTCCTCTGTTTCTAATTAACAACAGCAGGTTCCAAACCATAAGTAACTGCTTCTGGGGGTTTCTAGATCCTTCCATCCTATCGTGGTGGGGTCAGGGCTGCTCTGTGGGTCAATCACCGGGATAGAGCAGCTGGTGTTCAGGGATGCTGTGACCTGCCAGTTGGTCTGGTGTGTGGCTGTGCCAGGAAACATTGCCTTACAGCACCTTTTGTGGTTCTTTACATTAGTGAAAAGCCACAGCAGTAGGTAAGATGGCTGGAAACCTGTGTCTGTGGTAGCAACAGGCAAAAATAGAGGGGATGGCAACAGGAGGCAAAGCCGTGTGCAAAGATCACTGCGTGTGTTGTGCGAGGCAGAGCTGCAGTCCTGCTCCATGGTCATGGAAACCAGCCCTGGCCATCTCCTGCCCAAGTCAAATAGCAACTTTGGAGGCAATGTGTATTTTTGCCTTGGGATGACTTGCTGTCTCACAAGTTGCTATTTGACTTTGGTTGAAAAAAATGATGGTGCTTTCTGCAAGCACAAACCAAAGTATGTGGCTTCGGGTGGTTACCAGGACTAAGGCTGCCTGTGTAATTACATCGCCTATATTTAATCTGTGGCAGATCCCTTAAATTTCAGATGTGTAATCAATAGCTTTTGCTGTGAGGCTCGGCCGCCGTGTGCGTCCCCTCCCCTGCTTGAGATGCACAAAGTCAAGTCAGTACACTCGGAGGGTGAGTGCACGTTCCCATCCATCCATAACCCACAGTGAGCGCAGAGGTCCGTGTGTGTGCATTACATGCAAGACAGCTGCTCTGCCTCTATTTGTTTTGCGAAGGGTTTGCTCTGGTTTCATTGTGGCTCCCTTTAAACAATCCGAAAATCTCTCTCTCTTCCCCCCCCCCGCGTTCAGGAGAATAAATATGCACGGCTTGTAATTCTGTTGCAGCTCTCGCTCCCAGCTGATAGGGTGACGTGGAGTTCGGAGGCTCGCAGATTGGCTTTTTGATTTGGCTTCTTGCTGCAGTTGTGCAAACCTCGGCGTCTCGCGGCAATCGGGCTGAGCGCCGCTCTGCTGCGCGGTGCGGGGAGCCTGGACGCGCCGGGGAAGCCCGGCACGTTCATTGCCATCTGGGGTACAGCCCGTTTTCTCCCCTCCCTCTCCGACCCCCGTCCATCTCCATCCTCCTCCCCCTTCCCTCGCCGTGCCCGGAGCCGAAGACCGAGGCTGGTGGATTTACCGACGTTTCCCGTCCCCCCACCCCTTTTCCAGATGCACCTCCCCGCTCACCCTGACAGCTGCACAAGAGAGCCCGGGTTCCGTAGCGAGCACGGCAACTTGGACTGACATGCGGAGGAGCAGCCCCGCACACACGCACGGCGGTGGTACCCACGAGATGCAGTGAGCTCCGTTAGGAACCGGAAGGATTTATCCCGGTGGAGCCCCCCCACCTCCCAAAAACTCAGGAAAGCCGCCAGAAGGGGTAAGTAAGCGACGCTCCCCGGGGAAGGGGAGGCTGGCGGCCGAGCGCCCCGCCGCCGAGGGGTCCGTGCGGGCGCCGGGGTGGGGGCTCGGGGACCCTCTGCGGGCTCCCTCCGGGGGGGCGGCGGCGCCGCGTGTGCGGGGTGGGGGAGCGCCGTGCCCGCGGCGGCCGCTGTAGCCTTCGTGCCGGGGGGGCCGGGGAGCGGCGGGGCGCAGCGGGAGCCGCGGCCGGGATCCTTCCCGAGGGTGCCGCGGCACGGCCCGCAGGGATGCCGGCAGCCGGGTGGGGGGGCTCTGCCTGGAGCTGCGCCTCTCATGCGGTGCTATAAATTTATTGCCTTTGGATTTTTTTTTTTGTCCTTATTCTCGTTTTTTTCTCTTTCTTTATTATGATTATTATTTCTGCCGGGGTGGGGTAGTGGGCCATCCCTGCCGCACGCCGGGCGCACCACGGCTGCCGTCCCGGGCAGCTGTCGCGCTCTGTCCGCCGGTGCCGCTTGTTTACCCCCGGTGTCAAATATAGCTGCTGCGCCAGGCGCTGCCCTAAATAGGGCACGGGGCCGCCTGCGGGGCCCCGGCAGCCCCCGGCGCGCACACACACATGCACGCAAACTGGCCTGGATGGCGGGTGATTTCTTGCTCTTTCTCCTGCCCAGCCTCTCTTCGAGCTTTATTGTTCTCACCTGTGCCTGAAGTGTTGCCCTAAGTGGGAGACGAAACCATTGCAAGCGGTTTTGGTTTTTATTTTAATTATACTAAAATGCTAGGATATAGCCATTTTCCTCCTCTCTCAAGTGGAAATGTAGAGAAGTAGTTGGCTTTCTTGGCTCCTTCATGCATTCCTGGGCTCATTTTGGGGACTTCACCTGAGAAATATGCTTCAAACCCAAGGGGAGACACTGGAAGAACGTGTGCACCATATATGCATTTTCTTCTCTATGTGCATATATGTATATTTATTTCTCCCATTACTTCATAGAGCAAGAGGGTGATTTTACTTGAGTTGTTGCCTATCTCTGGAGAGAATGGAGCTGGAGGATGGAGATCCCAGCTGGCAGCCCCATCCTGCCACAGTGCTCACCCGCTCTCCCTGGCAGCGTGGCAGAAGCTGCTGGGACACACGGGCCTTGAAAGCAGTCTGCTTTGGTGCAGCGGGAAGAGGCATCGCTCCCACGTGGCGCAGACATTCCTAGGGAGTCCCCAGCGCTGCTCCATCCACTGCCATTGCAGGCAGCTGTGTGCCCTGATGATGGTTTAGCTAGGAAAGTGATTTGCTTTTGGTGCTTGCAGTCAGGCTTCTGTGGTCAGCTGGAACGAGGCTTGTTTCCTGAGCGGGAGTAGCGATGTTGGAAAGGAGCACGTCCTGCTGCTGCCAAGGGCTGACTGGGGCAGAGCAGGAGGAATGCAGGGGCCCTTGGTTCTGCTGCTGGTGCTCGGTGTGATGATGGCCACCTGAGCCACCCTCCTGCTGTGAACAGCGGGAGGTACAATGCCAGCTGGGGTGGGGGCAGAAGGAAGTGGATAGCCCTAGGTAATAGGTGCAGGTGAGCCACCTGTTTTTTTTCCCCAAGCCAAATATGAGTCCTATTCCGGTAAACCAGCGGTTCCAGAATGAGGAAGGTGTGATATATTGTGGTATTCCCGCTGCGGAGTCCTGTGTGGGCACAGTGGAAGTTCAGGTGGGCTTCCAGCCTCTGTGGCAAGACTGGCATGCTGCTGGGCACAGGGTGCGTCTCCCCCCCTCCTCCCTGCCCTCCCTCCCCAGGGGCTCATTTGTATAATGTAGCTAATAGTATTTTCCAGCCTATGTGAGGAAAAGTTTGCTACAGCTAGTGGATGACAGAATGTGAAAGGGGAGGCAGATGTGGAGCCATCCCACAGCACATGTCCCTTGCAAAGAAGTTGCCCCTTCCTCGGCAAACCACCACCAGAGGGGCCAGCTGTGGGATTCCAGCAGGGATTCCAGGTGTGGCAGCCAGGTGGGGACATCCCTTCCCATCACCAGTCAGTGTAGGTGCAGCTCTGCACCCTGTGTAGGGCTGCAGAGGGCATTGCTGGAACCTGTGCTGACCTAATGCAGCATCACACCTGACCCAGCACTTCCTTTGGTCTCAGAGGGTCCCTTCTGCCATAGTATCATCCATCCCCAGGGATGGGGAGAGCCATAACTGAGTGTGTCAGCATTTTCTGATAGAGACCAAGTTAAGATGTATTCTCTCCACAGTATCTTATAGTAAAGCACTGTACAGATAAATGGCCTGCCTGTCAGGGTTTTGTTTGCTTGTTTTAAACAAACAGCATCCCTCTCCTCCCCTAAGCTTCCCCAATGACCGAACACTGTTGACAAATAGTTCCTTGTTCTTTGTTGTCGTTGTGTTTCTGATGCCTTTCATGTGCTTCAACAGTTAAAAAGATGGCTTTGGTTGTCTGCCAGGTACCTTTTTTTTTTTTTTTTAATCAGGTGGTAATATCTAATTCTGTATTTGAAAAAAAATCCAACAAGGAAATTAGATTACATAGACAAAAAATATCTTGATATGGAAAAAGAATCTCTGTAGCCAGGAAATTGATGGCTGTGATACCCTGTCTGCCATCACCCACCACTGTGCTTAGGTGTTGTGGCACAGATTAGCACTGTTGTTCATTTAATGTTTGATAACAGTAACTCCTAGAGGCATCAGCCCAGTTGGGAGCCCATGTTTCTGTGTGCTGTACAGACGTCTAATAAAAGCTAGGCTCTGTCCTGAGGAGCTCTATACACTGAGAGACACACAGGATCCTAAGCTGCTCTTGGGACACAACTAAAGCACTCTGTGCAGCTGAGTTTGTGGTCTGACATTTGCTGAGGTTGGTGATGTGGGGTTTGCAGAAGTAGGTGAGTTTGCTGTCCCTACATACCTCCAGGATGGAATCTGGGAACCGCCATGAGCCTGCAGCAGTGTGCAGGGGCTGCTGCGGAAGAGGCAAGGCATAGGTGGTACCTGGCTTCCCTTCTTGCCTTCTGTTTTCTTCGCCTTAATGCTTGAAACTGGAAACTCTGGGTGATGACCATCACATATACGCACAAAGCTGAGCACGGTGACCTCCCAGACTCAGGATTTTGCAGAAATAACAAGGCATCAAGCAGCAGTGATATGGCAGGCTAGGCTGAAGGTACAACCGGTGTCACCCCCATCTTCCAGTGCTGCAATGAGGAGATCTAGGTAGTGTTGTCCTATGATACAGCATCATAGAGCAATTAGTTCACTCATAAGAAGCATTTATAAACAGGTGACCATCACGGCCCTGGGCTCCTTCGACTCTCAATTTTCTGGCAATCCTGCCTCTAAATCCGCTTGCTGGAGCCTTTGATCACACAGCTGAGCTGTCACTGATGTCCCTGACAGTTGACATCATGGCAGAGAGGGGAGCTTAGGGCTCTTAACATTTCCTTTATGATAGCTTGTTTTCTAACTAAACGTTCCAATGAGGCTTTTCCATCATAATAAAACAGGGAGCTTTTCCAGAGCACTCAGATTTAGGAAGAAGCCTCTGTTTCCATTCAGTGTTTCCTTTCACTAGCAGATTATTTCAGGGCTGCAAAGCTGGACTTGCTCTATTTGCTTCTTTCGCATACTCTGCTGTCTTTTTACCTAAGCCTCCTAACTCAGGACAGCAGCAGAGACAGCCAGGTCAAGAGCAATCAGAAATACTAAATATCCTGTGCTGCTGGGCATGTTTTGCAACCAGGGACGTGTCAAAGAGCTTTAGAAACTATAGCATACGAGACCGCATTGCCGCTGCTTTCATCATCACCCCCTCCTAGCCTGGTACTTGGAGGCTGTCTCAAAGTAAACAGCAGCAGTATCCAGCAGCAAAGCAGAAGAGGGTTTTAATCAAAAGAGATGGTAGCGGTGCAGGATGTACGTGTGAGAGGGAACTACTTAGATCTCACTGGTGAGGCTGTGTTGAAGGTGACACGTGCAGGAGTGAACATGGGCCTTTGGTGCTGATGTTGCAGGGTGCCAGCGTGTTTGTATGCCGCTGCACTGGTGGAGGCCAGTTTACTTCCCAGGGCCAGAGTAGGGGCAACACCAGGGCTAGCGTGTGTCCACATCTCATTCTGCTGTCTGGATGTGCCCTCACTCCCCTTGAGGGGAGAAGTGGTTGCAGGGAATCTGTTGCCAGATTCTAGGCAGGCTGTGAAACCTATTCCTGGGCTCTGGATGCCCCCTGCCACAGCTCCCCATGCCCACAGGCATTGCCCAAGTGGTGATGCTTTGTGTGGAAAAGCCACTGTCCTTCTTTCTCTGCAGTTTGCTATCAGGAACATTTGTTTGAGGGGCCCTTAGGCCTAGGTGTCATGGTTTTCCACCTTGATTTGTAAGTTGCTAGGTGAGAAGTAATATTTTACGCTGGGTTGAAAGTTCACCTCCATCATCTTTCATGATTTTGATTGAGTTTATGTGGTGACCCTTGGATGTGCAGGTTGGCTGAAAAAGATGTATGTGGAAGGACTTTATGTAGCAGGACAAGCCTGATAAGTGGTCCAGCAGATGCTGAAGGGGGAGACAGGTCCTTGCCTGTACAGCTGATGCCTCTGCCATTTGTCATTTTTATCTTGATTTCTACAGACTTCCCACCTGCTTGTTTCTGCTCCTGTTCTATCCCCTACAGGCAATGGGCACAGCAGTGCATGAGCAGGTGTTGCATTTAGCTTCCTTTTCTGTGCGATCAGTTCCTGGGCATTATTCATGGCATAGCCACACAGACTGTTAGGCCAACAAAAAGGCAAGAAATAGTGAAGAGCGGGAGCAGATGACTGGACATGGAAAATGTTCAGCTTGGCTTGAGAAGCCCAGCTTCTACCTGTAAAACTGCTGTCTGTGTTGCCTGAAGCAGTAAAGGCTTGGAGTGGGTTCAGCCTTGAAGTCTACCCTTGATGAGACTGATAGTCCTGAATGCAAATCAGTTGCAAAGAACCTAAGAGTGATGGGGTCTGCAAAGTACTTGATAACCTATTAAGAGAAACAGGAAGAAAAAAAAAGACAAAGGAATTTTTAATATAAAATCTTCCCAAGAACACGTACAGGGGTTGATCTGGATTGAAAAATAAAATCAAATACAAGGAGTGCAGGCCAAGCTATTTCTCAGATGCAACATGCCAAATGGACCTCTTCAAGAAGAGAATAAAATAACTTCCCCTCCGCTCTCAATTCTTTCAAGTCCCTTGAAAGCTCTGCAGTAGTGCTCAGCACTTCAGCAGCAGCGATCTCACCATGTTGAAGCCTCCAAACTGCATTCCCTGGCGGTACAAATGGGAGCAGCGCCGGTTGTTTTATTAGGTTTGCACCCACAAAACCCACTCGTGAGGGAGGACTGGTCCCTACTCCTCGTGAGGCAACAGTGGGCTGGTTGTCTGCTGCCCTGTGCTCATGGAATGTGCTGCGATTAATTGGACAGCCCTGGGGAAGCTGCCTGCCTCAGAGCTAACTGAGGGCCCTGGTATGTGGACCCAAGGACCGGAGTGAGATGGAGGTCCTAGTGTTGCTGTCTTGAAGGTACAATGCAAGCTGGATCTCTCTGCATGAGCTTTTCATTTGTGAAGAATCCTGATGAGGAATAATGGTATGCTGCTGCTTTTGTTTTGGCAGTCCCCGGGCAGGAATGGGCCTTTCAGAATGTGTATTATACGAGGTAAGCATAGGGGATGCATCTGGTATTAGACGTGATGGAGAATTCTCCTGCCTGAGCATCCTGGACAAGGGTGCAGGAGAAGTTGCCCTCACTTAAATTACCACCTGCTCTGACTCTTTGAGCATCATTTTTTTGCTTCCATTTTAACCTTACAGAGTAGTTTCAGGTTTGCTTCTTGTAGTAAATGTTTCCTCTTCCCTAACTTAAATAATCTATCTCCCCAAACCTAACCTGACAGATGTTTCCCCTGCAGTGACCCTGCACACACTGCGCACTTCATGAAACCCTGGCTTCCATGGGGAAATGCAGCACCAGCAGTGACCCTGCCGCTGTCCCAGCTAAAAATAAGCCTGTCCCTTCTGGCAGTGTTGGGGTTTGCTTTTAAGTAGGTAGGCGGTTTTACCCATTGGCTGCAATGTGCTCTTATACCAGGCAGAAGGCACAGCTTCACCTTCAGAGCATGACAGAGCTGCCTCCCCTCTGGGGAATCACTCCAGGAGACTGAAGGTGAGAAGATGCTCAGCTGCACATGGTGCACTTCTGTCAGCCAAATGGCTGCCAGCCTGCTTGTTGCTTGCCTAGATCTTCTCCTTGCTGCCTCATACCCCCCAGTGAGTCACAGCCACCTCTTTCCCTCAGTTCTGGCCCTTTCCCTCTGCTTTTCCTACTTAAGTATATGGAATTATTCATGATACTCCAGTCACTGTCCCAGCTCACAGAATCAAAAGTGGTTTGGGTTGGAAGGGACCTTAAAGGCCACCTTGCCATGGGCGCGGACACTTTGCACTAGGTCAGAGTGCCTGACCTTGAACTCTTCCAGGGATGGGGCATCTGCATCACACAACAACTCCATGCCTTCGCCAGGCTTCTAACAGCATCCCTCACACATCCAGTCCTCCATTTATCCTGTGTGCAGCCTTCTGTCTGTCTCGTGGGCCCATAGGAACTTGGCTGCTGGGTTGAAGAGAGCATTTGGTCCAGTTAGGACACAGACACTCAGTCAAGAAAGGCCTTTCCAGCTTTTGCTGTATGTGCATGTTAGTAAGTTTCATGAAAACTGGTAAGCAAAGGTTGGAATGTGTTCTGGAACAGGAGGAGAGCTGCATCCCACCTGGTGAATTTATGGATATTTTGAGTATTTATATGCATATCTAGTTTTTCTTTGAGCCTTCCAGTACTTCTCAATTTATTTATTGAATTCCACAGATTGCACAAATGCTCATCATAAGTATCCAGTATTTGCTATGTAAAACACCACTGAGTCTGGGAGCTCTCTGGTGGTACCCTTGGGCTTCTTTTGGCCTGGTTGGCTGTCCCTCTAGCCAAAGGTCATTTTCCAAGAGATACTGAGGAATAGGCATGAGTGCAGTGGCAGAGCTGAGAAATGTGGTTGGTCATGCAGGACTCTGGGAACTTCTCCTGCTTACTGCTGCTGAGAGCCTGAAGAGGTGGCATGATTGTAATTTTCACATACCCACATGGGAGCCAATGCTTTCATGCTGATCTGTCATTTGAAGGGATAACAGAGGGACAATTCCTGTGACTGGAAGCTGCAACTTGATGTTCTTAAACTGAGACTAGGGTTATGCCTCGTGACACTGGATGCGATGAAGCAGTGGAACAGTCTAACAGGTGCTGCCGATCTTGTAGTGCTGAAGTTGAAATGGGTTGCTTCTTGCTTGACTGGGTGCTGGGTATTTATGGGATCGGAAGAGGGGGCATGAAATATCCCATATGCACCTGCATGGATGCTGGAGGATGAAGACAACATGCAGTGGACGGATTACTGAAGAGTGGGGATCCTGTTGGGATACAGGGCTCAAATTCATTGGAAAACCATTTTTATTCACTTATCTGCTCACAGAATCACAAAATGGCCTGGGCTGGAAGGGACCTCAAGGATCATGAATCTCCAACCCCCCTGCCAGGCAGGGCCACCAACCTCCCCATTTACTAGACCAGGTTGCCCAGGGCCCCATCCAACCTGGCCTTGAACACCTCCAGGGACGGGGCATCCACAACCTCTCTGGGCAGCCTGTTCCAGCACCTCACCACTCTCCTTGTAAAGAACTTCCCCCTAACATCCAACCTAAATCTTCCCTCTTTCAACTTAAAACCATTCCCCCTTGTCCTGCTGTTATCTACCCTTTCAAAGAGTTTACTCCCTTCCTGCTCATTTTACTCCCACAGCAAAATAGATTCATTTAAAGTCCTTGCTTGGCTTTAAGAGTTTTTTTTTGTTTGTTTTTTGTTTTTTTTTTTTTTCTGGAGAGGCTGTCATCAGTGACTACAGGGACAGCTGGGTTCAGGATGCTGCTGGGGAAGTATGACGGGCAGGAGAGGCTTTCTGGCCTAAAGGGGTCAAGGGGTGGGCTGAGCGTGGAGTAATGGGAAAATGCAGGCTCCTAATTTTTGCCTTAGCTGTTGCTCAAGCCAGTTCTCTGCACATACTCCCAGGAAGTGAGGTACCCTGCCATTTTCTTCCCTTATCCTTGTCTTAGGAGAGATCTGGACTTCAAAGCAACTAGAGCACATCTCTGTTCTAATCTTCTCTCTACAGAAGTGGATGGAAGGGTAGCTTCTACGGTGCCTGAAGTGGGCTCTGAGCTCCTCAGTAAAACTATTGGAGATGTGGGACTGATAGTATCAATAGAAAAGGCTGTGCTCCTTGGTGGCAAGGCTGAGGCCAACCTCTCTGTCCCCGTGGCTTAAATGGCCCATGCAGCAGGAGGCTATGTGCACTGAACGTGCTGTTCAAGCACTAGAAAGTCACTAGCATTAGTGACTCCTGTCATTGCACTTCCAGGATGAGACACTTCTGGAAGCTGATCCAAAGTGGCACTGAGCACATGGTGGGGAAGAGACCTTCTTTGCTGAGACTTGAGGCTGTGGAAAGAGGTTTTTTCTCCTTCCCTTGTCTCCTTTCAGTGCCTTTGGCTGATGTGGTCATTGCTCATGACTCAGCTGCTCCTATTGGCAGGACTAGTTGTAGCAAACCTGGGGCCAGCACAGGGGGACGGTGGGAACCGGGGGTTGGCGAGAGGAGTGTTTGGTATGGAGAAAGCAGGAAGGTCCCTGCAGCTGCTGGGTGTGATGTGAGTTACAGGGAGGAAGTAGATTAAGTTTTACTGCTGAGGGATTATGCTGTATGCAGTGATGCCAGAGCTCCTCTGGCAGCTCTTCTTGGATTCATGAGAACTATGCTGAGTTATACCTGAGAAGAACTGGCCCAAGGAGCTTCTCTCTCTTCTCTCTTACCAGCATTCATCTAACTGTGTGTAGGTTGACAGGACTAGAAAGACAGTCCTCACATCTCACAAAAGTGAGATGGCTTTGTGCAAAAGGGGACCATTGGGAAGGAAGCTGGCCAGAGTAGTGCTCTGAATACAATGAAAGTGGTACTTCTCCCACTATGGAGAAGAACAACACTATGACTGTCGTGTACTGTGCTAGGAAATTCTTCTGATAGACATTGTCATGCGTCCAAGTTGCTATATGTCCTTTGCTGGTATGTGTGTTCAGACTTGCTGAGTGCTGGGTATTAGGGTCTTGTCACTACAAGCATGTTAGAAATGGTGAGGAGGGATCATCCTTGTCAGAAAAGGTGCTTTGTTGTGTGCCCCCATCACGGCATCTATATCGTGTCACCTTTATGACAGCATACGTGCAGGAAATCCTGAGGTTTTTGGAATCTTCTGGAAGAGTCAAGCTACATACATGGCTTAGCCCTATACCTTTCATGTATGGGAGCTGCCCAGTGCTCTTGTCAGGAACCAAAGGAAAAAAGCTCATGTATTTCTATGGAGAAAACAGCAGTGGCCTCTTGTAGTAATCTGGGTTTTTGTGGGAATGTTAAATCACATCTAGGTGGCAAGTGGAAAATTCATTAATTCAATGGGGTCAGGGTGTCCAAGTAGGTTTAAAGAGATGCTCCATTAAACTTATAACTATCCTGTAAAATCTGGTCTTTTGAGATTCCCTCAGGAAATTTCTGAGGTGTGGTATGCTGAGATCTTGTTTGGGGCAGAGGAGGAAGGTAGTTCTGTTCAAAAAGTGGAAGGGGACATGCAGATATTCAGGGTGACCAGCTCTAGGCTGCAATTCAGTTGTCTATCTTCAACAGAAAAGAGTGGGGTAGACAGCCAGGCAGGGCAGACCAGCAGGTGAAATGCAGACCAAAAGGTGAATAAATCTGTGCGGTAATGCCATAGCAAAGAACAAATCTCAGTGCTATAGAGATGGGAATGGCATGTGGGTTTGTACAGCCTGTAGGGAAAAATATCAGAGGGTGAGGGGGAAAGAAATGAAGGTGGGGCAGTGGATAGCCTGGAGACTGCTGCCACTTACTGTAATTGCTGTAACAGCTCAGCTTCCACTGTTTGTTGTCCATGTGATCTCTGCAATTACCATATGGTAAATATGACTTGAGTCTCTAGCAAATAACAGAGCTAATATTAAGAGAGAATCTGTAAACAGCTAGTGCGTAAATGAACAAAGAGCAGTAAACAGCCTGGACTTGAAAAGAATGAATGAATCATGCTAGATGTGAGGTTACGGGTATTGGTTGGTTTTTTTTTTTAAGCAGATGCAGAATTAACAGCTGAAAAAAAATACTGAAGGATTAAGATGTCTAAATTGTCAATAAAAGAGACGTGGGGATATGTGCCAGTAAAAGCTGAGGGTGCTGTGTGAAATCCTACTTGAGAACTGCATTCAAATGGATGAATTTACAGGTTTTGGCACCTTCCGAGTGAAGTGGGAGGTATTTTGAGGATAACCCATATCAGTGTATTTTTCAAGTCCCCCGCTGCGATCAGATCTGCAGAGGCAGTGAGTGTGTTACAGTGCATTTCGCTCCTCTCAGCTGGAGACCTGACTTGTGGCTTGAAACTCTGCAAACGTCGCTGCCCTCCTTTGCGGTGGCAGCCGGCACGGCAGTCCTCGTGCAAGCACCGGGTGTGCAGAAACAGGTGGTGAGACCCTCGAAGGTGGGCATGGAAGGCAGCTTGTATGCATCGCTCTAGATTTAAGCTTTTAACAGTCCAGCTCCTCTGGAAAACCTGTTGTTTTGGAAATCAGCAGATGATCTGCTGCTGGCTTTGGTGGAAGCAGGCACTCCCAGATATTAGGCTGCTGCTGACCATCTCGAAGGAACCGGGAGCGGAACAAGATATATATGAAAGGGCTGCCTGGGCTAATTTATAAAGATTAAAATAAATTTGTGTGCTGCGGCCAAAGAATAACTGTGGAGGAGAACAGCTATTTACAAGTATTTGAAGCATGTAAATCTCAGGCGGGGAGGAGAATGGTTGAGAGTGCTCCAAGGACACAATAATGAGAACTAGCAGCATAAATTTCCTTAATTTCATCCTAAATGTAAGGAAGACGTCTAAAGCCTCTGAGATAAATTATGTTGTGGCACAGTGTCTTTGGGGAGCTGTGGAAGTGCCATCACTTGGGTAATTTAAAACTGGGCTGGACAAAGTGCTGGGAAATAGCGTTCACGAGGGGAACACTGCAGCAGTGGCCCCAAAGGAACGGGCCAGACAACTCTTCTGGTTCTAATTTCACTAATGCTGTGAAGTCTGTAGTGACTGGGCTAAGCAGGAGCCTTTCCCATCGACTCCGTCTCTGTGCCCGTTGCACAGAGGACTGTAGAAGTCTTCAGTTGAACGTGACAGACGCCGAGCTTCTCATTCTGTGCTGCTATGGTGAAGATGGTTTCTGAAGCGTGGCCTCTCCTTCCCAGCTCCTCGTTGGCTTCTGCCCCTTCTGCCGCCACTCTGCTTACGCTACTTCTGCCTCCGTTCGCTTTTTAATGAGTATTTTCTTCCTCTCTGAGCCAGGAGCTGAGTCCTTCTGAAAAGACTTGTGGAAGACTCATCTTTTCTTTTGTGTGTAATGTGGACGTTTTGGTTAAAATGTACTTTTGGCTGTGTTCAGACCAAAAATCAGAAATACTCATTTTTCCCTTTCTTTGGGGAGGCGCTGAGGAAGGAAGGAGGCCGTTTTAGGAGGGTTGGAGTGGTGCATGGACAAGCACCGATGTGGCTGCCCAGTGCCAGCCCCTGGGGTTCCTTCCGTGCTTCTCAGTGCTACAAACCTAGCACATCACCTGGCTTGCTCTATTTGCCTCAAATGATTGTTTTCTGCCAGAAAACTTCTTCACATGTATTTTTCTTAACTAATTCTGCATCTGAAGAGTGAAATATGACCGTAACAGTTTTTCCCCTTCTTCATTACAAGTTAGCACACCCCTGCGTACAAATAACTACTGGCTCTGCAGCACAAATGTGCTGTTGACAACAAATCCTAGGGTCTTTAATTGTAACTGCTGCAGACCTGTCACCAGAATACTAAACAAATGTCACGAGTTGCCACTGTCATCCTTCCTGTAGGCTGCTGTGAGCCACCAGGTGATAAGTTGCACTCTGATGGTGGTGCCTGAACCAGCAGTATAATATGTCCATGGAGCAGGAGCAGTAAATAACATGCCATGTGTGCTGCCACAGGCACTACATAAAATGTCTTTTACTGATGAGAAGTTTTCCTCGCACCTCTAGAATCATTTTTTTTTTTTTCCTTTCACCCTTCCCCAAATGGTCTTTGCTGCTCTTTGTAACCCAGCAAGATGGAGCTGTGAAAACTGCCTTCAAAGCTGTGGCTCTGAAGGAAGCTGTGCTAGCCCTTGCCATGAATAAGGGCTGGGTCAGCAGCATGACCCAGCGAAGGGTTTCCATCAGTGCCTCCTCGTGCTTTTGCACAGGGTGTAACCCACAGTGCTGGGTGAGTGGCTGCCTGCCTGGCCGTGCTTGGGCGCCTGGCTCCGGGAGCTTCGCAGCACGTGTCTCAGCAGAGCAAGGCAGCTGTAATTTTTCAGCTGGAGTGAGAGTGAGGAAGTAAAATGCCCGGCCAGTCAAGTGCAGAGTGTGCAGTATGGGAAGGGGACAATTAAGTATGGGCATCTTTATGGGCTGGCTATTTATGGCACTGCTTCTCCAGGAGCATCACGAATACTAAAATACAGAAGAAACATCATGGAGCAGTTCCCTAGGGTGAGTTGAGCATTTGGAGATTGCTCTAGCTGTCCACGGACTTGTGATTCATTTAGGCCATCCTCTGGGATCAGCTAATGTAACTGGATCCTGTCACTGCAGCATTTCTGTAGGGAATTATTAGACTTCAGTTGTGTCGATTAACGTCCCTTAAGAACGGAAGAAACCACTCAAATTAGTAGAGGCTCCAGCTTGTCCGTATTAAAGACTTGCTTCAAGGTCTGGATTTTTTTTACAGTAGCTATGTGCCTGATCTTGAGAGGAGAAGAAGGGCTTTGGACATGTATCGAGGGGTTACTCTGTAACCCTAATTCCAGTTTCAGGCGTGTTTCCTGTGGAACACAAAGCAACGAGCAGCTGAAGCTCCCTGCCATAACTTTTCTATAGAGCCAAACTCTGGAGATATGTCATGGCCTAAGCATGACTTATGGTGCTTTTTCCCTCATAAAATACAGGTGTTGCAGTGGTAGGGAGCTGAACTACCTACTGCTGTACAACATCCAATGTAAAGAAAGCTCAGAGTTGTTAGCTGTGTTCCTATCAGGTGGATGCATGCCATCAGTGTGATTACTTAAGGCCTCACATGTGTTTGGAAATTTGCATTTGTCTGACACAGTGGTTCTAATTACACTGCTCTGGCTTTTGGATTGCGGATAAATCTTAATTTACACTTTGGGTCCTGTTGTAGTGATGAGCAAAGGACTAGATGGCACTTGAATAACGATGACTGAAAAATATATTGTGCTTTGTATTAAATACTTCTTATGGGTTTATTTTGGTGAACGACGGAGTGCGAATCAGGAACAATACTTACGTGAAAAATTTGTGTTCTTTGGCAGAAAGGCTATAATTTCCTTTTTTGCTGATGCTTATTAAAATCTTATGCTCAGTCAAAAAGCTTTTACTTGCTTTGGACTGAGGAACGTGAGGAAATTTTTAATTTTTCTGCCCATCTGTGTTATTAAGATGAACCTCATTTCTGTCTCCTCCAACTTGGGAGCGAGACTGTAAGATAAGATGGATAGCAGTACTGCATCCGCTCTGCTCTGGGGCAGATGCTTGTCAAGCAGACAAAGCCCTTGATCCTGAGATGTCTGTGTCTGGACCTAGAGCATCACCCACGCCTGAGTGGGGCTCAGCCAGCATTTGTATCTGATCTGCACTGTTTCCTGTCTAGGCTGGAGGCAGGGGGAGAGAGGATGTGCTCCGTGTGCCTCATGTATTTGGGGGTGGGAGGGAGGCGCCAGGCAACCTGGTATTATTTGTAGGTCAATTTCAAAGGTTCTAGTTTTTATGATAGTTTAGGGGGAGTCTAAATTAGAAATGAGCAGGAACTTAGAGCTTTGCCTTTGATTTTGTATTTACTGAGCAGTGATCTTGGGAATGTGGTATGTGGAAGGTTACTCCCTGTTACCTTGCCTCTTGATTTCTTATCATGAATGCTTCCTTTAGAAAATATTTTTGTCTAAAGAGTTATGCGAGGAGATGTATGCTTAATGCTGAAGTGCAGGAGATCAATCAATACAGCCTTCCCAGCTCCCTGCCTTGCCATAGGTCTGCAGCAGAAAAACCACCGGTCTTCTGAAACCTAGCCATTATAAAAGATGTAAGGAGCTTGATAGTTGTCCGAAGTCATTTTCTATTGCAAGCTTAATAGTGACAAGCATGGTCCATGCTTCCTTCTGGACTGTCTCCAGAGGTATTTCAAGAGCTGATCTTTTTATTTATGGGTTTTATTTATGGATTTACAGATCACACAGCCATTGTCAACTCTTGTGGAAGGAGTTTCCCCTGCTAAAATAACTGTTACACGTCTTCCCAGAGCCTTCTTATTGAACACCAACTCCTTCTGCGCTGGTCCTTTTGGCTTTTTCTCTCTCTTGGCACCAATTTGATGCTTTCAAAACTTATCCTATCAGATAGGGGACAGTTCACTCAGAACCACTGCTCTTATTTGCATGTATTCAGTGCATTAATAATAGCAGGGCTGAGATCTGTGGAAGAAAATGATGTCTGATGGCAAAGAGATAGCAGAAATCAGCAGAATCATGATCTCGGTGGTATAAAGCCAAAGATCAGCTGATGCCAACTGACTTTTCACTGCTGCTGATGCAGCCTCCTGTTTGCATCCTGCAGGGGCTGGGCCATGGTGCAGCCAGAATTTCATCTCTGCACCAGATGTGGATGGGCTTTGTTGGGCTAGAGCTGGAGGAGTGACACCGTGCCACCTCCTCGGAGACAACCTGTGTCTCTGGAGTATGCTGCCAGCCCACCCCAAGGCTCCATCCTCAGAGGGAGTGGCTCTCGTTGCAGCTAGCCCTGCTAAGATCAGCGCTGCTGCAGGGCCAGAGATAGGGAGAGCTGTGTCTGCTTCCTTCTGAGAAGGCTACAGCTACACAGGTCCACGGCTGTGGTGTTGAGACTGGTTGTAGGAGGTGCACGTGGGGCAGACTTGCATCTTGTGTAAGCAGCCTTGCTGACCTAGAGCTACAAAGTGAGTTTCGAATCTTCCATCCTCTGACCGCTGAATGGTAAAATTGTTTCCTCAATATTTTATTAACAGCTGTTTTAAAATTTAATAGTTTTATTCTGCACTTTTGCACCAGTTCCCAAGTGTGGAGAGGAGGAGTAAGGATGCTTTCCTGTGCTTTTCAGATGGGTTAGTTTAACTCTGTGTTAATGAATGCATATTAAGATCTTATTAGGCAGTTTGTCCGTGGGCAGAGTTCCTGTTGATCTCACTGGGGAGCTTCATCTGCATCAAAGAATTGCAAGATCAGGTCATAATTTCAGAAAATGATTGTGACCTCCACTTTATGTTAAAGTGTTTGTCAAGGCAAGCAAAAAGCAATGGAAAGACATGCTCCCAAACTCTGAGATTTTAGTCTACAACCAATAGCCTGAGTTTGGATGTCTGAAAGCATACACAGAGGCTGCCCTGACAGAGACTGTTTTTGAAATAATAATAGTTTGAGGAATAATAATAGAATTAGGCTGTGCTTGAGATCAAATATAAAATTAAAGAAGGACTGGGAAGCTCCTGGAGTGACAGGAACCATCCCAGCATTACGTGGGGTTGACAGACAGAATCAATGACACAAGGTGGCTCTACCACCTCATGGTGGTGGCAGCAATTAGTTTCAGTTTAGTCATTGTACTATTCCTAGACAGGGCTCTGAATTGATGTAATAATTAAACTCTTAAGTCATTTTTGAAACCAAATTTAGGCGCTTGAGTCACATAGATGGTTCTGAAATGACTCCTGTCTTTCTGTCAGCCGTTTCTACATGGCTGATCCTGGAGGACACTGCACCTACTGGCTGCTGTTCAGTTAATGAGACTCTGGAACTTGGAAGAGTCAAGAGGCTGGTGGATATCTGCCAGCAATTGCAGCACAGAATGGGATGAGGTGATGTGCCCGGGATGTACCAGAGCTGTTGTGTGTGTGTACCTTGAGCCAGAGGCACCTGGAACTTGTCATCTTGATGGGGATGTGCATGTATCTTCCTTGCAGCTTAGGGCTGGGCTTGCTGCTCATTGTTTCTCTGTCCCTTTCTAAGGGATTCCCCTGGGTCTGGTAAAATACTCTGCGGAGAGGGAGGAAAAACAAAATAGGGGATGGAAGTGTCAAACTGAACCCAAGTTGCACATGCTGCCTGGGTAGCTCAGTCTTCCCTGCAAGAAGGAAGGCGATGAGATAAGAGGGGCTGGGGCTGCACCCCCCACTGCAGGCTGTGGTTTCCCCAAACCCTGGCGGCTGGGCTGGGATGAAAAGGAAGATAAGTAGGCATTTGAAAGAGAAGATAAGTAGATTAATATGGGAGAATCTGTCTCTCCTGAATTAGTCCAGGTAATATGAAGAAGTGTATTATTTTTTCATATCAAGGGTGTCAGATATGGATTTGTGATCCTGGTACTGCATAATCAATTCTTTCCCCTCTGCTGTGCTCTGTCAGGGATGGTTTTGCTCATTTGCAGTTCTTGTTCACGCTTTCCTTCCTGTTTTGCTTGTCTTTATAGATTTTTATCTGAAAGTTGAAAACATTTTTGTTGATACTGGGAAGATAGCACCTGCTTTTGGGAAGATGTGAGCGACACAACGTGATGATAAAATAGCCACTTGAGACGCATTTCTTAATGTTGATAACATTAAAATGTTGCCTGGAATCCATACAGTGCAAGGGAGAGGTGGGACCTGCGCAAAGACTCAGGGGGCCAGTTCGTCCCTTTGAACTCTCTCCATCCCAAGGTTAGACATTTGCTCTAAACTGACTGTTTGGACACCCTCTCTAGAGCATGGAGAGAGACAGTAAAGGACAAAATCCCTTCTGGAGATGTGCATCTTAAATAGTTCTTTTGGATCAGATCATCCCCAGGAAGTGACTGTCTTTTTCCTCTAACTACAAAGAGAGCCTAGGCAACTTAATGTAATTTACTGCCCGAGATTTAGATAGTTACAGTAGGGGAAATGAATCCCCATCCTACTGATCTAGCAGTACAAACCTCAATGAATGTTAGTGGGAGTTAAGGCTCTTGAACCTTCCAAGTGCTTTAGATAATGCTGTTATTAAGTTTGATGTTTCCTGTGAGATACTTGGCTGTGGCTGGACTCACAAATGTGTTTTTTCAAGCTAAGCCTGAGACCAAATTCTTCCTGGCATAAAGGGAGAAGAGTAGTGTGTGAAGGGCTGAAATTCCACTTTCAGTTGGTGCAAGTCCTACAGTGATGCAGTCTGTAAGGAACACTATTGTGCAGTGATACACCAAATCTACATGAAACGTCATTCGGCTTCTTTGTTTTTACTTGGCGTTTCAGGTTAGATATTACGTTCATTTTAGAAGATATTTGAAAATGCATTAATTTCTTAGGGACACAGAAGGAATCTTTGTAGGTACAATTTACTGTATCTTAAGTCTCTTTCTAACAATACTGTTTTTGTAGGTTTTCTTGCCCTTTTAAAAGTAGAATTACTGATGTAAAATGTGACCCTCCAGATCACAGTGGCAAAGATAGTGAAAAACGGCCTTTAGAGCCTTGCCAAGCACAGAAGTCTTCTGCCCTATTTTCCTGCTGACATCTATACCTCCTGATGTGGGGCCCCTGTGTCTCTGAAGCTTAGGGGAGTCCCGGGACCACTCTGGACATTGCGCAGCCTGTCAGGATGTTCTGGCCAGGGGGATGTTTGGCCACTAAGGTACTCCATAACTGAATTATGCCCCACAAATGGACTTAATTTGGAGATTGCTTGCTGGGCCATAAATTATTCTCCTTTTGTTGTAGTGATTCCTTGACTTGTCTTATCTCCTTGGAAGTGAGACAGGGTTGCCTTCAGATTAGGTTTCTTGTGTTGAGCTGAAGCACAGCTTTCGGGGGAACATGGTGGCATCATTAGGAGAATGACAGCTGAGCTAGCAGTGTTCCTATGGCATACGCTGCAGGTCAGTTGTGGGCTGTTGCATAGTTTTCCTCTGAGCTAGTTTTCTAGCATTTCATCTTCATCTGCTGGGCATGTAAATGCTGCAGTTTGCTATAGTCCCTGCTAAATGTCTTCTTCAAAGTGACAGAGAGACAACCTTTGCATCTCTACCAGTACTCTTCCATGGTGAGATACTCAAGTGCATTTGGATAAATGTTACATCTTCCTTTTCTCTCATGCTTCCCTCCCCCCTCTCTGTTTTGTTTGTTTCAGGTTCTCGGCCTTTTTGGATCTACACAGTGGAAGTTGCATCTTGTGTATGGCGTGGTTAAGCTTGCAGCCTCTCACCTCAGCCTTCCTCCATTTTGGGCTGGTTACTTTTGTGCTGTTTTTGCATGGTTTGCAGGTGGATGCTGGCCTGACGGGAGACTCAACCAGTTCAGTACAAAACAGCTCGTGTTCAGGATCTTTTGACTGCAAGGAAGGTGTTATCCTGCCAATATGGTACCCAGAAAATCCATCCCTTGGGGACAAAATTGCCCGTGTTATTGTATACTTTGTAGCACTGATCTACATGTTCCTTGGAGTCTCCATCATTGCAGATCGTTTCATGGCATCTATAGAGGTCATTACATCGCAAGAGAAAGAAATCACGATTAAGAAACCCAATGGAGAGACCACAACAACAACCATTCGGATTTGGAATGAAACTGTTTCCAACTTGACTCTCATGGCTCTGGGCTCCTCTGCTCCTGAGATCCTTCTGTCTTTGATAGAAGTGTGTGGGCATGGATTCGTAGCTGGAGACCTGGGGCCGTCTACAATTGTTGGCAGTGCTGCCTTCAATATGTTTATCATCATTGCCATCTGTGTCTACGTGATCCCTGATGGGGAAACCAGAAAGATAAAACACCTGAGAGTTTTCTTTGTCACAGCTGCTTGGAGCATCTTTGCTTACATCTGGTTGTACATGATCCTTGCTGTCTTCTCTCCAGGTGTGGTTCAGGTTTGGGAAGGTCTGCTCACGCTTTTTTTCTTTCCACTTTGTGTTCTTCTGGCTTGGATAGCAGACAGGCGCCTGCTTTTCTATAAGTATATGCACAAAAAGTACCGTACTGACAAGCACAGGGGCATTATCATAGAATCAGAAGGTGATCACCCTAAGGGAATTGAGATGGATGGCAAGATGATGAACTCCCACTTTCTGGATGGAAACTTAGTGACTGTGGAGGGGAAAGAGGTAGATGAATCTCGCAAAGAGATGATCCGGATCCTTAAGGATCTGAAGCAGAAACACCCAGAAAAGGATTTGGACCAGCTGGTAGAAATGGCTAACTACTATGCCTTGTCACATCAGCAGAAGAGCAGAGCCTTTTATCGCATTCAGGCTACCAGAATGATGACAGGGGCTGGCAATATCCTGAAGAAGCATGCAGCTGAGCAAGCCAAGAAGAGCACCAGCTTGCACGAAGTGAGGCCGGATGAGCCTGAGGAATTCATCTCCAAAATTTATTTTGACCCATGTTCCTATCAGTGTCTCGAGAACTGTGGTGCCGTTCTCCTGACGGTGGTGCGGAAAGGAGGGGATGTGTCCAAGACCATCTATGTGGACTATAAAACTGAGGATGGCTCTGCCAATGCTGGTGCTGACTATGAGTTCACAGAGGGGACTGTTGTCTTGAAATCAGGGGAGACCCAGAAGGACTTTGCGGTGGGAATTATTGACGATGACATCTTTGAGGAGGATGAACATTTCTTTGTGCGTCTCAGTAACCTCCGTGTGGTGGACAATGAGGAACCTCCAGAGCTCGGTAACTCCCCATACCCAAAGGCCATACTGGCTTCTCCTTGTGTGGCCACAGTGACTATCTTGGATGATGACCATGCTGGCATCTTCACGTTTGAGTGTGATGTTATACATGTCAGTGAGAGCATTGGTGTGATGGAAGTCAAAGTCCTAAGGACATCAGGTGCTCGGGGTACAGTCATAGTGCCATTTAGGACAGTAGAAGGAACAGCAAAAGGAGGTGGAGAAGACTTTGAAGACGCTTACGGGGAGCTGGAGTTCAAGAATGATGAAACTGTGTAAGTACCCTATTCGTTCTTGTTCCTCAGTCTAGTTTTGGTGTTTAACCCCACATTTTGCCTCCGTTACAGGTGAATGCTGACAAGGGACAGGCTCCTTTCTTCATCTTTTCTTCAGTTTCCCTACTTACCTCTTTCAGGCAAGAACCGACAGCAGGATTTAAGATCTCAAAAGTCTTTTTGTGCCTTCCCTCTTGGGAATAACAAAGTGAGGCTTAGAAATACTGCAGGGGACAGGAGGAAAATATTTCATTTTATGAGATCCTATACTCAAGTTATGGGATAATGGTGAGTTGAGGTAGAGAGAGGAGAAAAAGGGCGAGCTTTTAACTGGCTGGGCAAATATGGGAAAGCCTCCTTTTGAAAAAAAACATAGAGGGTAGACAAATTTCTTGATGTCCTCACATAAAAATTTTACAACAGTTATTCCCATGCAATCAAGAGATGCTCAGTAGGTATGGGGCTTTATTTTCAAATGAACAATACATCATACCTGTGTCCTTAGGCTTCCTGCGCAACTTGCAGGTCTGTGTGGCAGCTAATTCAAAGCATAGCTGCAGCTGCAAGCTGTTCTGCTAGACTTGTGCAACCCTTACAGCATTTATGTCCCCTTGGTCTACCCATATTCCCCATGTCACCTTCTCTATGATCTCCCTATGTCTGTTTTTTTTGCTACCTGTGGTTTTTTCTCCTCATAAAATACCATGGCAATTGGCAGTAATGGACTAAAGCACTGCAGCTCACAGCCTGTCCATGTGGCTCTATGACCCAGTGTTTTCATACAGAATTAAGAAAGGAAGCAAAATAGTCTGCACCAGTCCTGTTAATTCAGCTCTTTTATTGCGTACAAAGTAGCTGATACTAAGCTAGGAAGTAATAAAGACCAGAAAGGCGATAATGTCTAATTGCTTTAAGTACCTGCTGTTAACATTAGTGGGGAATGAGAAAAATCCCTTAGCTGAGCGGGGAGAGGGAGGGGGTGTGAACCTGGTGCTAAAACTCCCTAGTGTTAAGTGCCTAGGTTCCTCTTGTTAACGCCTAATCACTTGAGCCATCAAAAGAAGAGTTGTACAGACTTGCAACTGGCATCAGAGAAAAGAAATCTTTGTACCAAGTCTCCCTATACAGTATCTGAAAGGATGTTAATGTGTTAAATGCTATGGAATAGGGATGCTCTGATTCAGAAGCACCTTCTGCCTTAGTCTGCTAAACCACTTAATCCAGCTAATGTACGCGGTCCTCGTGCTTGATTGTAAGCACATGTTCTTCCCTATTAAAAGAACAGAAGTCCCTGGTTGGCTGGATTCAACCACAAGCAGAGAAGGGGAAGGATCAGCTGTGAATCTGGCCTTTTCAGGGAGATGGGTCAGGCAAGTTAGTCTCCTAAATTGTCCCTCGAGCTAATTTCTCCAGAGAAAGCAAGGAAGAATGACAACTGTGTGGATGCAGTCTTCTGTGAGACTACCTACAGTGTAATATGTACTACCATGCTTCACCAAGATCTTGAAGAAAAAGGGCTTTAAGATCCATCAGTAAGAGGCTAGTAAATTTGGGGTACCAGAGAATAAGCCCAAGTGCTCCATTTACTTTCCTTCTGGTAGGAAACTTCTGTTTGTCTTAGAAAAGTCCGAACATACCCACATAGTCGCTCCCTTGCATTAAGACAAATTAAATTCAGCAGGACCACATACATCCCTGTAGAACAGACTAATGATGAGGAAGGTAGTCCAGAAAACAGATGTGCTCTGGGTGCTTAATTTGTGGCCCAGAGAAGATGCCCCAGAGCACAGGTTGGACCGTTGTGTGGTCAAAACAATGTCCTTATCTAACACATAATGTGCCTTTCACTTCTGTGTCAGAAGGCTGCTGGGAACAGTTTACAATCCACAGGGAAGCCCCCCTGTGCCTTGTGGCACAGGGTTGTGGGGCTAATGGGGAGAAATTTATTTTGAAGTTAAGATTAATATAACTTCTACGTGGTTGGCAACCCTGCCCACAGTGGGGGGGTTGAAACTAGATGATCATTATGGTCCTTTTCAACCCAGACCATTCTATGATTCTGTGATTAAATCAAACTAATAAACAGGGAGATGAGTCTTGTCAGCCTAACCGTGTAGGCCAGCAAGCTGCCTTTATTCATTCCTGGGCTTCATTTTAACTGTCTAGGTCTTCCGGGAATGGACTTCTGGTCTGGAAACAAATGAGGGTATTTTTGGTAATCACTCCTTGGACTTAAGCTCAGCAAGTCGGGTGCTGTACATTGCCAGTTCTTTGCTGATGTGCAGGCAGCTACAGTACTACTTTTCCAGCAAGCACTGTCTAGTTTGGGTCATCCCTAGTTTAGGAGGACAGGTGTATGGGGTGTATGGGGCAATTTTGCAGGTCCACAGGGCAATGTTCAAGTGTCCGGTGACTGCACTGTGCAGTACAAGGCTGTATGAAGACACTGGGTCACCAAACAGCTAGAGTTCTGCTTGGCTGGATGATTTAGAGCCTGCCTCTTAAATGTCTTGCCACTGAGGGGAATCTGCCACGAGGTGTCCCTATGTGCTGATGGGGAAACTGGGGGTCCACAAAACCCTGGGTAGAAGAGAAGAAACAAGAGGGAAACAGTGTTCAGTATACAGTGCTAAGGACGAGTGGCCAGAAGGCAATGAAAGATTTGTGCTTCCCACTTCAGCCTGCTGGTCAAACTCGTATTTAGGAAAGATGAAACTTGAACCTTGTCCTTTTCCTCATGGAAGTCACTTGTCAAAGCTTTTTGGTTCAAGAAAGAAGCACGTGAATTGGCAGCCTCATGCAAGCATGTAAGATAGTGTTTAGTTTTACTGTGACTCTGCATGTCTGCTGACACAAAGAAATGCTCATTGGGGTATGCCAGAAGAGGGCAAAAGCTGCAGTTTACACTTAGCTCATTCTCTGATGGGAAATAAGAACCCTCAGATTGCATTCTGCAGTAGCAGGCTATCTGTAAGTGGATTTTAGGTCATCCTCCTTAAGTGTAGCAATGCCTAAATTAATCTGAGGGACACTGGATTACACAGCATCTTTGAGATCAAACTTTTGGAGGACCACCACTTACCAAATCCTGAGGGCAAGTGGTGGCTACAGTGAGCGTTCTCCCTTAGAATGAAATGGAGAAGGGGTCTTCCCTTAAGTCTATCAGGTAAAGTTAACTATTATTGGACTTGTCTTTAAGAGGCTTTCCCTGAGGTACGTGGGACTGAAAAAAGTAGCTGTAGCTGTATGAATTACAGATAAGAGGGAATTGGATCCTGCCGCCGGCTCTTGCTTTCTGCCTCTGTGATTCTTTCTAGATTAACAAGGTCAAAGTTTCCTTACTTACGTTTGGGTGGGAGCACAGATAAAGTGTGCTGAGATGAGGAGACTCAGAACAATGCCATCGTTACTGAAACATGCAATGTGTGCGTATGAATGTGTATGGGTGTTGGATAGCTATAAATCATACCATATGATATTGAATTCTGTCATCTGGCGAGAAGAGAATTGATCAGGTTTTGAACGCTTGATTCTGCTGCTGCTTTTCCATTACACTTGTGATTTCTGAACTCCTGTTCCAGTGAGGCTCAGATATGACCTACACAGCTGGAGGAGACTCTTAGCTCACTTGTTGACTAAAAGGAGGCTCTTGAGGAAGCAAGCCCCAAACTTAGATTTTTTTATAAGATGATCAAACATTTTTTCTATTAAATAATAGTGCATGGAAATAAGTTGGGTTCTTGGACGTGTGAAAATGTAGAAAGGTTATTGACCATGCTGCTTTATCATGTCCAAGCAATACAGAAATCATTAAGAGATTTAAGAGCCAGCAGCAAAAAGTGAATTGGATTTTAAAGGATTTTCTTTCTGCATAACAAAGGGAACTCCAAGCAAGTAAGGAAAGAAAATTAAAATTAAGTTATATTGCTTTGAATTGGTTCCTCTGTTTAAAACTGTTTAAATTCATGTGAAAAATTGTCTATGTCTTGCTTCAGAAATTTTCAGAAAATGTGCAAGTTACCAGGGGCTAATTAATATGCCAGCTGGAAGGCAAATTCTGCTGTGGCCATGTCATTTGCTGCAGTTAAGGTATAGGCTGAGAGATCTACTTTGTTGCTTGCCCGTGTTACTGGTTGCTTCATTAGGTGTGGGATCTGTAGTCTAGTGGAAATGTAGCCATCTGCCCTGAGACCTTTTTCTCTGAGTGCTGCCTGTGGCTCAAGGGGTGCGGGAGATACTGTGGTGTTAAACTGGTATTAAATGTCTTGTGAAGTCAATCTGCAAAGTCAGCACGGCTGGTCTTTGGTACAATCATTTACCTATGTGTGATAGGCAGAACTCACAGTAACGAAAGGCAGATAGTGCTAGAGATAAATGCATTCTGGACATCCTGATAGCCAGTGAAATATGATTTGGAGATGAAGTTGAAAGTTTATACATCTCCTTTCCTTGCCTGCTTCCTCCCAGAGAAAGCCTTGGGCTGCCTCCGAGTGCACTGTCAGCTTGGTGGTCCTCCAAAGCTCTCCCAAAGCACAAGGCAATGGAAAACCACACGCCATTTCTCCTATCTGGAGGCATTTGGTAGCAGGGGCATTCATGGGATATGTTTGTGCGTATGTACCTGAGGGCCAGAGCTGTGCTAGAGACAGACCTGTTTCAGGTTAGTACTGTGTCCTAGGGATGGTGGCTAATAACTGCCCCAAGCAGCCACTGTGTGCTGCTGCTGCCTTCTGTTCTCCATGCTGTGCTACCGTGTTTGTTGGGAAGGTCAGTAGTCGTTTCTTTGCTTCCTTTCCCTCTCCTGTCCAGCCATGCTTGGACTCAGGGCTAGGCCATCGCCTTTTGCTCATAGCCTTGACGTGGTGGATGTTAGCTTCCCCCCGTGGATCTGGTGGAAATAATAGTAGGGAAAGGTGAATGGCAGTTTTCTGTGTGAAGGATGTCATACTGAGGTTGGGCGCAATTAATTATCCTTCCTTTTTGCCACTTGGTGCTTGAAGAAACTGTCAACTTAATTTGTTAATCTGATCACCTACGCAGTCATGGTTGTGGCATTTTGAGGAGAATGCTATTAACAACACTTAGCTCTTTTGCATGGTGCTTCCTCAGTAGATCTAAAGGCACTTTGCAAAGGAGATCAAGGGTTGTTATTCCCATTTTGTAGCTGGGGGAGCAACGCACAGAAAGTCACTTCTCTTCCCTCTGGATTATCCCACAGAGGCAAAGGCGGGAATAAAACTGATTCCCTGAACTGCTGGCCTGTGCTCTCTGCAGAGAACTAAGCTTGTAATTTCGTGTCACTGAAAACCACAGTGAATTTATGCAAATTCACTGACCTCTCCCCAGCTATCACGAAGCAGACTGGTACAGTCCCTCTTCCCCCTAGGCTGTCAACAGTAACTGCAATTTTGGGTGTTCATTTTCCTAAATTGAATTTTGGTCATATGGTATGGAGGTGTATGGGAATCTGGAGCTCTTGGTTTATCTGTGTCATCTGTAGTGACACAAATTAACGACCTAGGTCATGATGAAATGATTGTGATAATCTAGTCTGAACTCTTGTCCAGCAGCTCTCATATACTCTGCACTGATCCTAATGCTCTGGACTTGAAGTAGAACAGCTCTCAGCAAATTAAGACTAAGCAGTGGGAATTTAGGAAATGAGGATTTGCTGTATGAATCTGATAGTTTCCTTCTCTCAGGACACTGTTCCTTCCCATTTCAACTCTCTTGAGATTTAACTTCTAATGAGTCCTCCAAACTCTTCTTCAGTCTGTTTCCATCAGAGGATGAGCTCCTTCTGACTTTCTCTTGCCACACTTTCACATAAATTGGAAGTTCCTCATTCCTATTTTAATCCAGATTAAGGACAAGCAGTGGCAGCTGTCTTCGAGAGGAGATAATGGCCTTGCAAGAAACAGTCAGAGGAGAAGCTCGAACATTGCTCTGTGGCCTCATTTAATGACTTCCTGAAAGGGAAGGAGAAGGGCAATTTTGTTTCTGATGGCTAGTTATCTCACCTGTCCATCTGAACTCTTACTTGCTGCAGGCAATATGTTCCTTGTAAGCCCTGATTTGGTCACTGATATTGGCAGTTTTGCATATGGTCCCAGTAAAAAAACAAACAAACAAAAAAAAACAAAACCCTAAGCAAACAAAAAACCCCCAAACCACTCCAATGGCTTTCCCCCATTATGTTACCAGTGGTGAAAGGCTGTTATATTTATTTATTGCTGTGAAATTTTCATGTTAAGAGTTTTTAACAGTAGAGGTTTCTGATTTAACTGCAGGCATTTACACAGGTACCTGCTCTGAGCGTTTGCGTTAGTCCTGCCATGAGGTCTAGGTGGTGTGCCCTGCAGGGATTAGTGTAAGGTGTCAGGGGACTGTTCCTGGAGTGTTTGTGAAGTCATTCTGCAGAAATGTGAGACAGTGACACCATCTTGGGAAGAAGAGAAGCCCTGAGCTGACCTTTACCTTCCCAGATTGCCTTGTTGGCAGGTGTCGAGTGGACATGCCATCCATCTATGCATGAAGAAGGACAAATGATGTGCTGTGTCAGGGACTGTGACTTCTTGCCTATCAAAGGAGCCATTTATGTGAACTAATGTAACAGCATTAACAAGGGGGCCTGGGACCCCGGCTCAAAAGAGAAGCATGGACTAGAGAGTGGCTTTTCCAAGTTGGTGCATGCTCTGGTCTAGCAGAGAAGTCCCTATGGGCCTGATAGGTTCCTAAGGTCGGAGGCCCTCAGAGGGGCAGCTCTGGAGGTATCAGGGAGGGTAGTGATGTGCAGAGTTCAGAGCAAACACAGGGAAATTCATTGTGCCAAACAACACGGCCAAGTTCTGGATTTAAAAACAATCCGACCAGAACTGATCCAAGATAAAAACAAGCTTACTGTGTGTTGAGTGACTTTTGCCTCCTCCCGAGTCATGCAGTACAGCAAGAAGCACCTTTGGATGAGTGGCTAATAGATGTGCATTTTACATGTGGGATTGCAGAGCACAGATCATGGTTTTTTTTTCCCCACTTAGACAAAGGAGGAGTAGCCACAGTTTGAATAGTGCTGTCTTAGGGCTGAGAACAGATGCTGGGGCAAGGCTTGGCAGACTTGACATCACTCAGTACAGGTATGGGTTGGGATTTTTTGTGTGTGTTTTTGTTTGTTTTGTTTTAAATCTGCAGTGAGAGCATTAATTACAGCATCACTTCAATGCCCCTCTAACTTTTAACAGATCAGAGTGCAAGCAAAGTTTTCAAGTAAAATATGAGCTTATCCTTTTCTAAAGGAGATAAGGAGGCAGAATCTAGAGTATCCCTGACAAGAGGTCCTCCAGCACATTTCTGTTGTGGCTAAATAGAAGCAGCTGACCTTGGTGAAAGAGGGCAGCTTTTTCAAATAAAAGGAGACCTGTCTGTTGCTAGCAGTGTGGCTTGTTTCTTATTTACCTCATGTCAGAATAAACGATGACGGTAAAAGAACTTGCTGCTCTAGCTGTTGCGAGCACTGTGAACCAAGTTCACCCTCTGTTTAGCTTCAGTGAAAACAGCAGATTTAAAGCTGGGAGGAATCTGGACTGGTACACGCTTACAGCTGTCCTGGCAGATGGACCGCTGACAGATGAGGCCCCTCAGGCCCATGCCTGGATGCCAGCATTTAGTGCTGCTAGCTTTTCACCTGGAGCCAGCCCTGCTGCTGAGCAGGCACTGGTGCTCCCAGAGTTGGACCTTTTGAGTGGACTATGCCGCTCTCAGGAGTAGATGCACACACCAGCTAACTGGGAGCAATGGCTATCCTTTCCCCTCGCCAGCTCCTCCCAGCTGGTGGTGTTGAGCTCTTCTGGTTATTCAAGGAGCCTGGGGCTTGGCGCTGCATCCCACATAAATAAGAGCTGTGGCTCTGATCTCCTGGTTTCTCTGTTAGGCTGTGGAAGATTTCCTCCAGCTCTTAGAGTTTAGTGTTCTTTTGCCTGTTTGTTTGTTTTTGTCTCTTTATTGTTCATCTCACCAAACAGAGCTTCCAGGGGTGGCTGCCTTTGCAGCTCTGGTGTGTTGAGCATGTCCAAGTGGTTTGCCTACTGCTGTATCTCTTTAGTGCTCCATGTAAAGGCATGTTGTTAAAGTGAAATGTGCTAGGAATTATCTTTTGTGCCTCTGTGTTTCTTTCCATGAGATAAGCAAGCCAACCAGGTTGTACCCTCATAAAAACCACCACCTGAGCACCGTGCTGCTCAGCTTTTATCCTACTGTAATAAAGCCATCAATATTTAATGCAGAAATTCTGCTCCTGTTATCTTTGCTGTACCTGTCTTCCCTTCTGAATTAGTCTCTCCTTTACCTCATCTGCTTGATCGTGTTGGCTTCGTGCTTCTATCTCTTCCTCCTTTAGTAAAGATAACTGGACTACAGTGCTGGTGAGGAAGAATATGCCAGGAACAATGTACTGACTCTTCAGGAGTAAATAAGCACCCAGCTGTCTGCATCTAAGATATCAGAAGTACTTCTTTAAGATGTCCAAAGTATTTTTGGGTTGACTGTGGTTACTTTTGATAGCTCATAGTACTTTTCTCTTTCTGTAGTGGGGTTGTAGAGGGAAAATGTGTGATATGGCAGCTTTTCACAGATGTGTCCTGCTAGCTGACACCGCTGGAGGTGGGCAGAGCTCTGAATAATGCAGAAGTGCAGCAAATGGACTACATGTGAGCAATAACTGCCTGCCTGGCAGCCAGGCTCCTGGGGCCGGATGGGCTGTACGCTGCAGAGCAGGGCTGCATGCAGGATGGTGCAGCGTGTCAGGCTCCCGCCTGCTGCTCAGCACCACGGCAGCGTCAGCAGCTGTGCGCCTTATCTCAGCACTGACTCTGGTGCCTTTCCTGCAGGAACGTCTTCATTTTCTATAATTAGCAAGTCCTTGGCATAACTGTCTTCCTTGCTCTTTTTGCGGCCTGACAAGTGGAGCGGTGCTAGACACAGGAGCAAGCACAGTCTGTAGGAGTCAAAGCTGATGACAGCTTCAGTAGGTCATTCCATTTTGTGGTGGGCAGCTGGTTCTGGCTTTCCCTTGGAGGTGATGGAAAAAATAATAGGCTCAGGGGCCTGATTATCCCATCCTTTGTATGGTACAGAGCAGCAAAAAAAAGGCATAGCAGATGTGTGTCATGGTTTTGTAACTTCGCTATTGGTATTCCACATCATAACATCATGGACAAAAGAGAAGAACTACGTATCCCAGAGGACCTCACGGTCAGAGAAGGAAGACACATCACGGAAGATACGTCATCTGGTTGCGCGCGGTGCTTCTTCACTTTCGCTTGCTGCCGGGAGAGGAGTGGGTGTGCTTTCCAAGCCGGGCGCCTTCATCAAGTAAGGCTTTCGGTTTCGGAAACTCTCTCACTCTCTCTCTCTCTCCCTCTCTATCGCTCTTTCGCTCTCTCTCCCTCATTCCATTTGGTTTATTATACTTACTCCTAATTAGATTGTAGTGTATCGTGTCATCTTGCATCTCAACATCATAGTTAGTAAAATAAGTTCTCCTTCTTAGATTGTTGCCACCGCTTCGTTTTTCTCGGGAAGTGAAGGGGGAGGGGGGCCCACAAGCCTACCGGCCCCCTGTCACGGGCACAGATCTATCTAGGTAACTCCGTGACAATTTTGGTGGAGAATGCGGGCAGTAGTTCTATGTATATGTATTAAGCATGATATAATGATGTAGAATAAGGGGTGGAATGTCATGGTTTTGTAACTTCGCTATTGGTATTCCACATCATAACATCATGGACAAAAGAGAAGAACTACGTATCCCAGAGGACCTCACGGTCAGAGAAGGAAGACACATCACGGAAGATACGTCATCTGGTTGCGCGCGGTGCTTCTTCACTTTCGCTTGCTGCCGGGAGAGGAGTGGGTGTGCTTTCCAAGCCGGGCGCCTTCATCAAGTAAGGCTTTCGGTTTCGGAAACTCTCTCACTCTCTCTCTCTCTCCCTCTCTATCGCTCTTTCGCTCTCTCTCCCTCATTCCATTTGGTTTATTATACTTACTCCTAATTAGATTGTAGTGTATCGTGTCATCTTGCATCTCAACATCATAGTTAGTAAAATAAGTTCTCCTAGAACTTAAGTTCTCCGTAAGGGGGAATGAAGAGAAGGAGAAAAAAAAAACAAAAAACAAACGGGAACCACTCGGTACAGTGTCTGGAGTTTGGCGGACTGCCCAGGCTATAATCTAATCTATGAAGGTCACACCAGCACCAGCAACGGTGTCAGTAGCCCCTGTAGAAGGCAAGAAATGGAAGCGGGTGTCCTCGCGTCTAGAGCGAAAAAAGGAAGAAGAAGAAGAAGGAGAGGAAGTGGAAGAGGAGGTGGTAGAGGAAGATCCAGGTGAAGGGACTTCCTCAGAACCAAGAAAAGCAAAAGCAAAAACTAAGAGGCACGAAGAGGACAGCGATGAAGAGGAGATCTCTATTACTGTTCGTCGACCTCTCAAGATGTCTGAGATCCTAAGCTCAAGAAAGGAATTTGAACGACGCCCGAATGAAACTGTTGTCACCTGGTTGCTTCGTTGTTGGGATAGTGGGGCCAGTAGCTTGTCTCTAGATGGTAATGAAGCACGCCAATTAGGAGACATTGCCGGAGACAAATCCATCGACAGAGCAATTAGTAGATGTTTGGATGAAGCTGCAACCCTCTGGGACCGAATACTAATAGCTGTGAAGGAAAGGTATCCCTACAAAGAACTTCTGCAGCCTGCAAAGAAAACGTGGAATACAATTGAGAGAGGTATCCAGTATTTGAGGGAAATAGCCCTGGTGGAAATGCTATATGAGTCTAATTTTGTTCCTAATGATCCACGCCAAAACCATGATCCGGAGAGAGTGAGGACAACACCTGAAATATGGCAAAAACTTACGAGAGCAGCACCAGACAGATACGCCCCCACACTATTAGCCACATTCCACAGATACGAGGACCAACAGAGAAGACCCCTAGTCTTCGAATTGATTCTTACACTCCAAAACTATGAGCAGCATCTACCCCCAACCCACGTTTCCATTTCAGCCGTCACAGAGTTAGCAAACAGACTGGGTGATGTAGAAGAGCAGATGTCCCTATTGATTAATCGTGATGAACCTGTAGAACCCGTAATAGTATCGGAAACGTTTGACGACGATCAAGATAAGCAAAGGGGCCTAATGAAAGAGCTTATCAAACTAATGAAAATCCAATTAATTAAAGAAGATGGATCCCCCTCCCCACCTGTAACATCAAAAATTTCAGCTACCGAAGGCAAACGCTTTCCTGCTCGAGTGAGAAACAACAACAGGACGGCTTCGCGTATTGCCTTGTGGCGTTATCTCCGTGACCATGGAGAAGATATGAGGAAGTGGCACGATCAAGATACTCCCGTACTGCGAGCACGAGTGAGAGAATTACAGAACAGACCAACCACCAGTGTAGTTGCTCCAGTTACCACAGGTAATGAATAGAGGGGCCCTGCCCTCAGTCAGGGGAGGGAGAGGGATAACAGAGTTTATTGGACTGTGTGGATCCGATGGCCTGGCACATCAGAACCACAGAAATATAAGGCATTGGTGGATACCGGTGCACAGTGCACTCTAATGCCCTCGAATCATGAAGGGACAGAATCAGTCCATATTTCTGGAGTGACTGGGGGTTCTCAAGAACTGACTGTGTTGGAGGCCAAAATAAGCCTCACTGGTAAAGACTGGCAAAAGCATCCTATTGTGACTGGCCCAGGGGCTCCATGCATACTGGGTATTGATTACCTCAGAAGGGGGCATTTCAAGGATCCTAAGGGGTATCGATGGGCCTTTGGAATAGCTGCTGTAGATACAGACAACATTAAGCAGCTATCGGTTTTGCCTGGCCTGTCAGAAGATCCGTCTGCTGTGGGGTTGCTGCAAGTAAAAGAGCAGCAGGTACCAATTGCCACAAAAGCAGTGCATAGACGGCAGTATCGAACCAACAGGGATTCCTTGCTCCCTATTCATAAGTTGATTCGTCAACTAGAAAGTCAAGGAGTGATCAGCAGAACCCATTCACCTTTTAACAGCCCCATATGGCCAGTGCGTAAAGCCAGTGGAGAATGGAGGCTGACGGTAGACTACCGTGGCCTGAATGAAGTCACACCCCCGCTGAGTGCTGCTGTGCCGGACATGCTAGAACTCCAATATGAATTGGAGTCAAAAGCAGCCAAGTGGTATGCCACCATTGACATCGCTAATGCCTTCTTTTCCATTCCTCTGGCCAGAGAGTGCAGGCCACAGTTCGCCTTCACCTGGAGGGGCATTCAGTATACTTGGAACCGTTTGCCCCAGGGGTGGAAACACAGCCCAACCATTTGCCACGGATTAATCCAAACTGTATTGGAACAGGGCAGTGCTCCTGAGCATCTGCAATACATTGATGATATTGTTGTGTGGGGCGATACAGCAGAAGATGTTTTTAAGAAAGGAGAGCAAATAATCCAAATTCTTCTGCAAGCTGGTTTTGCTATTAAGCGAAGCAAAGTGAAAGGACCTGCCCAGGAGATTCAGTTCCTAGGTATAAAGTGGCAAGATGGGCGCCGTCACATCCCAGCAGATGTGATTGACAAAATCACTGCCATGTCTCCACCCATTAATAAGAAAGAGACACAATCTTTTCTGGGTGTAGTGGGCTTTTGGAGGATGCATGTTCCAAACTATAGCCTTATTGTAAGCCCCCTGTATCAAGTGACGCGGAAGAAGAATGATTTTACATGGGGTCCTGAACAGCAGCAGGCTTTTGAGCAGATCAAACATGAGATAGCCCGTGCCGTGGCTCTGGGGCCAGTACGGACGGGACAGGATGTAAAGAACATCCTCTACACTGCTGCCGGAGAGAAAGGTCCCACCTGGAGCTTGTGGCAAAGAACCTCAGGGGAGACCCGAGGCCGACCCCTGGGATTCTGGAGTCGAGCATACAGGGGGTCTGAAGAGTGCTACACCCCAACTGAGAAGGAAATCTTAGCCGCGTATGAGGGGGTTAGGGCTGCTTCCGAAGTAGTCGGTACTGAGACGCAGCTCCTCCTGGCACCTCGACTGCCAGTGCTGAACTGGATGTTTAAAGGAAAGATTCCCTCCACCCATCATGCTACTGATGCCACTTGGAGCAAGTGGATTGCACTGATTACACAACGAGCTCGAATGGGGAACTTCAGTCGTCCAGGAATCTTAGAGGTGATCATGGACTGGCCTGAAGGTAAAAAGTTTGAAACATCACCAGGAGAAGAGGTATCACGTGCCAAAGAGGCCCCACCATATAATGAACTACCAGGAAATGAAAAGAAATATGCCCTGTTCACAGATGGATCGTGTCGTATTGTTGGGAAGTATCGCAGATGGAAAGCTGCTGTGTGGAGCCCCGTGCGACAAGTTGCAGAGGCCACTGAAGGAAAAGGAGAATCAAGTCAGTTTGCAGAGGTCAAGGCTGTCCAACTAGCCTTAGATGTCGCTGAACGGGAGGGGTGGCCAGTGCTTTATCTTTATACTGATTCATGGATGGTGGCGAATGCCTTATGGGGGTGGTTACAGCAGTGGGAGCAAAATAACTGGCAACGGAGAGGTAAACCTATTTGGTCTGCTGAACTGTGGAAAGACATTGCTGCCCGAATAAAGAATATGGTGGTAAAGGTGCGCCACGTAGATGCTCATGTGCCCAAGAGTCGGGCTACGGAAGAACAGAAAAATAACCATCACGTAGATCAGGCAGCCAAAATTGAGGTGGCTCAAATAGACTTGGACTGGCAGAACAAGGGTGAATTATTTCTAGCTCGGTGGGCCCATGAGACCTCGGGCCATCAAGGGAGAGATGCAACGTATAAGTGGGCTAGAGACCGAGGGGTGGACTTAACTATGGATGCTATTGCACAAGTTATTCATGACTGTGAAACATGCGCCATAATCAAACAAGCCAAGAGGATGAAACCTCTCTGGGAGGAAGGGCGATGGCAAAAGTATAAATATGGGGAGGCGTGGCAGATTGACTATATCACCTTGCCACGATCCTGCAATGGTAAGCGTTATGTGCTCACCATGGTGGAAGCGACCACTGGGTGGCTTGAAACATATGCAGTACCCCATGCTACCGCCAGAAATACCATATTAGGTCTGGAGAAACAAGTTCTGTGGCGACATGGCACCCCAGAAAGAATTGAATCAGATAATGGGACTCATTTTAAAAATTCTCTTATAAATACTTGGGCCAAAGAACATGGCATTGAATGGATTTATCATATTCCCTATCATGCACCAGCTTCTGGTAAGATTGAACGATACAATGGGTTGTTAAAAACTATGCTGAAGGCAATGGGCGGTGGAACATTTAAGCACTGGGAGAAGCATCTGGCAGAAGCCACCTGGTTGGTCAACACCAGGGGATCTATCAATCGTGATGGTCCTACCCATTCCAGCTCCCTACATACTGTAGAGGGAGATAAGGTCCCTGTAGTACATGTAAAGAGCATGTTGGGAAAAGCAGTTTGGGTCCTTCCAGCCTCTGGAAAGGGCAGACCTCTCCGTGGAACTGTTTTTGCCCAGGGACCTGGCTCCACTTGGTGGGTGATGCAGAAAGATGGGGATGTTCAATGTGTACCACAAGGGAATTTGATGTTGGGGGAGTGCAGTCAGTAGTTCTATGTATATGTATTAAGCATGATATAATGATGTAGAATAAGGGGTGGAATGTCATGGTTTTGTAACTTCGCTATTGGTATTCCACATCATAACATCATGGACAAAAGAGAAGAACTACGTATCCCAGAGGACCTCACGGTCAGAGAAGGAAGACACATCACGGAAGATACGTCATCTGGTTGCGCGCGGTGCTTCTTCACTTTCGCTTGCTGCCGGGAGAGGAGTGGGTGTGCTTTCCAAGCCGGGCGCCTTCATCAAGTAAGGCTTTCGGTTTCGGAAACTCTCTCACTCTCTCTCTCTCTCCCTCTCTATCGCTCTTTCGCTCTCTCTCTCCCATTCCATTTGGTTTATTATACTTACTCCTAATTAGATTGTAGTGTATCGTGTCATCTTGCATCTCAACATCATAGTTAGTAAAATAAGTTCTCCTTCTTAGATTGTTGCCACCGCTTCGTTTTTCTCGGGAAGTGAAGGGGGAGGGGGGCCCACAAGCCTACCGGCCCCCTGTCACGGGCACAGATCTATCTAGGTAACTCCGTGACAATGTGACATCTCCGCTGGCTGTCAGTAAGTTGTAGGCAGAGGTCTTGGAGTAGGAGAGAAGCAGTTTCCCTGATGCACAGTACCCAGAGGAGAGGCTGGGGGGTGACCCTGCTCTCGCCTCTGTGTCGCTGTGGCAGTTGCTTGCAACTCCACGGTGTTGTAGGATAGGCAGACAGGTAGGCTGTGTGTCTGGTAGTCCCTGCTGTCTTTGAAGACTTCTTCTCAGGGGGTCCTCAGCTTTTCTAAGGTGGCTGAGACCTCCCTTGTACATCTAGCCTGGCATCTGATGCCTTGTGCAGCCCTGTATCTGCTGAGCCTTGTGCTGGGAATTGACCCAGAAAGGGTCACTACCCCCCCCAGAAATGGGCCATGACTGCCCTCAGTGGGGTATTTCTCCCTTGGGATGCAGGCCAGGGAGTTTGATGGAGTGGCAAATCTGCAGAAGTGTCCCAAGGAAAAATACACAGCAACAAAAAAACTTTTGCTAAAGACACCTCCCTTCCAATTTTGTTTGGGGAGGGAGGTGGTTTTTAAGTGAATTGCTGCATACTATAGCAGCCCGCTCCCTGGAGGGTGCATCTAATGGAATTAAAGGGTATCTCTATCTTGTTCTGGGCGGTGAGAGCTTCCTCGAACCACTGCCCAGAATACTTGTGAGACACCCTATAATTCAATTAGAAGTACCCTCCAGGGAACATATAATTATATCATATCTATGAAACGTAATGACAGCCCCCTCGTATCACATGGTGAGCAACTCTCTGCTGCTGCCCAGAACCTTTCACCGGTAAGGAACTAATCTGCTTAGCACAGATTGAGCTCACTGGTCTGCAGAGCTCACCCGCCTGCCGCTGAAGGGAATCCCTGCCAGCGGAATAAACCTGTTAGCAGCACGCCTGCTCCGCCACCCCGCATCCTCCTTCCACCCTCCAGCTGGGTTTGCTGTCCTCTGCCTTGCCGTCCACTCTGACCAGTTTGCTCTCTGAAGTTTGCTGGGGAATCTGACAGATGGGAAGTTTCCCTTAACCTTTTCTTTTTGTCCTTTGTTGAGCAGTAACAGCCTGTGATAGCAAGTCTGCTGAAGGGATTCAGCTGCAGAACAGGCAAGGTGTCCTATCTTCCTGCCCCAGCATGTGAATTTTGATAGGGGTTGATACGCTTTGGGGAAAGGAGTAGTTATTATGCATAATTACAAACTCACCCAGTCCTCTCCAGCATTCGAGATAGTTTAAGGATGGAATCGAGGAACGCCAAACGTGACAAGCGTGGAGGGGATTTCCATGGGATACTGCAAGTTCAATTTACTTGTGCTAGCTTAAATCAATCTGCAGAAAACTAGAGAGGGAGGGTGAGGAGGGGCCTCGGAGTGACTTTGTGTAGCCTAAAGAAAAATCACATGGTGGAATTTCCTGTTGGAAAGTCCTCTGGGAAACAGCACCAGCTGCCTTCCAGCTGCCTCATGATCAAGACACACCCCTAGTCTGTTCAGGTCTGGTGGATGTATTCAGTAGACCCATATCAGGTCTACTGGCAAGGCTGTATTGCTCCAGCCCTCTGTGGTTCAGCTGCTCCAGACGGCTCTCCCAGGTTTGCCCACTCACGCAATTAATTCATCCCATCTACCTGCCATGAGACTGTACTTGCTGTCAATGCTGTCACATCACTGGCTGCCAATCCCAAAGCCTCTTTTTGTCCTCAAATGCTGGAGCTCTGAGTAAGCTGGATGCTCTGGAATATGAGATGAAAGCAGTGAAGAGGGTGGGGAAGGCACTGTTGGGAGGTGATGAAGGAAGCGAGTGACATTTGCTCCTGTTTGAGGTGCTGACCTTGAAGGCAGCTGATCCAAATCTCAGTATCTGTCCTTGCCTGGTGTTTCAGGGGTGAGTCACCAAATGTGGAGCAGAGATGTGTTTAACTGGAGTTTTTCTCTCCTTGGGGATAGCTATACTGGGAATCACTGGCCAGCTGGGCCATTGTGGGGATATGTTCGGGGTTTGAGGAACTTAGGTGTAGATTGCTGAGTACTCTGGAAAAGGGCAGGTGGAGAGTAAGGTGGTCAGAATGGTAAAGGTAATGAATTAGGGTTGCTTGCACACAGCCTTGCTCTTCTCTCTAAATGTGGGACTAAGGGTTCAGTTTCTTGTTGAGAGGCCAGTACTTCAGTTGGGACTTCTCAGACAGTGGAGATGTCTTGGAGATGGATTCAGCTCCCATGCCACTAACTGGTAGGAGAAGAAACTTCCAGCCTTGTTGAGGCAAGCTAAAAAAAGGAAGGGCTATTTTCTGCCTCCTCTTTTTCCCTGCTGCCTTCTCTGCTCAGACCCCCCAAAACTATTGCATCTTGGAGCCTACTTTCTCCCATTGCCTATTCCTTATGAACACTTCAGATCACACTGGGAAGCCATCTGCTCTTTTTCAGGCATCAATGCCTTTAACTTAGCATAGTGCAGACTGAAGAAAGAAGCAGTTTTCCTGCCAGTGCACATCTTCTCCTCCCCTCTTGGCATCCAGGTACCTATAATGATGGTCCCTAGTTCTGAAGGTTGCTGCAAAGTGAGATATAGCACAAAAGGAAAACTTGAACCATTATGTAGCCCCTGATGGCTCTCAAGCACCATATCTTTGTTTAGAACAGGAGTGGGAGGTAGGCAAGCAGTTGTGGCAGGACCTTCCCTGCCTGTTAGGGGTTATGTTTTCACTACAACTCTGGAGTAACTCTCACTGCTCACCTGCGATTGCACAAAGAAATTGTTGTGGAACAGTACTTTGGTTTTCAGTTCTTAGGGTGCCCTCTTTTACCATCTGGCTCATGCTTAACTTACATAGAGTCGTAGAATCGTTTCAGTTGGAAGGGACCCTTAGAGGCCGTCTAGCCCAACTCCCCTGCAATGAACAGGGACACCCACAGCTAGATCAGGGTGCTCAGAGCCCAGTCTGGCCTGATCTTGAGTGTCTCCAGGGATGGGGCATCCACCACCTCTCTGGGCAGTCAGAGAGACAGTGCCTCACCACCCTTACTTTAAAAATCTTCTTCCTTATATCCAATCTAAATCTCTCCTCTTTTAGCTTGAAACCATTTTCCCTTGTCCTATCACAACAGACCCTGCTAAAGAGTCTCGCCTTCTTTCTTACAGTTGCTTTTAGATACTGAAAGGCCGCTTTCAGGTCTCCCTGGAGCCTTCTCTTCTCCAGTATGCACAGCCCCAGCTCTCTCAGCCTGTCCTGCAGACGAGGTGTTCCAACCCTTGGAGCATTTTGTGGCCCTCCTCTGGATGCACTCCAACTGGTCCATGTCTCTCCTGTACAGAGGGCTCCACATCTGGATGCAGTACTCCAGATGAGGCCACACCAACACAGAGGGGCAGATCACCTCCCTTGATGTGCCCAGGCAGCCTTGAGGCTAGCAGCATTGGATGCAGTGCCTGGCCTGCGAGGAGTCACACATTGCTCTCATGACACGTGGTGACTGCCAGAAGGGTGATCAGGGAGCCCCACAGCACAGGTGGGGCTGTCAGCAGGGATGTTGGTGGGCTTCACGTCACGCTGTGCCCCACTGGTCTGGGCTGCGGCAACGTGCTGGAGGCCATCTTCCCTGAGGAGACCGCTGGGAGCTGAATGTCAGCTGCTGCTGGAGGGCTGCTGTGGGGCTTACCAGAGCCCTGCCATTTATAGTACCCAACCCTGTAGCAGCTGCAGAAATATTTATTCGTCTGGTGTGTTTGCAGCCACTGGGCACACTGTTCTCTCCGTCACACACACACACCACATATGTTGTGTCCAAGGTGAGGGGAGAAAAGTGGTAGGGCTGCTGTCTTCCTTGCTCGTGCTGCCCATCTAGCAGCACTAGGGTCCTTAAAATCTTGATCACACACCCTTGTGCAGGGAGCCCAGGTGGGGCCTGGGGAGCCGTCAGAGGTTGCAGTGGTGCAGGCCGGGGGCCAGCTGGCTGCCAGCAGCTCTGCAGGCAGGAGCTGTGCTGCAGGGAAGCTGCTCACTTCAGGCAGCTCCAACCAAATCGGGATTGAAGTGGTGTATTGACTTATCAGCAGCGTGTAATTAAACATCAATCAGCGAACTCTATAAGGAGGATCAATATCAGCAACGCAGTGGATAAACCACAATAGTGGGCACCTACGCATTGCTGATCTTCAACTATGGATTACTTAACAGCCTTCTATAAATGATCCCTCCGTGGTGGTCTTACCTCGATGGTTGTTTTGCCCAGGATGGGCTCTGTATACCCCACCAGACCTCCTGGTCCCCTTGGGCATGATTCAGCGGCATAGCACATCCTCAGTATTAGCGCTGTACCTCTGCACTGCTGATCTGGGATCCCTGTAAAAAGAGAAGCACCTGCATCCCTCTTGGGGCGGGGGGGCAGGCGGGGCCCCAGGGTAGAGCTCCCTGGGCTGCCCACCTTCTGACCTGCTCCTGGGGAGGGGGGTATCTGTACTGAGCTGGAATTTCCCAGCTGAAGTCCATTTTGTGCCTTTTTTTCTTTTTTGCATCTGGAACAGGTGAGATATTAAGTGTCTCTACCTTTGGTTGGTAGACATATAGCAGAGCTCCCCGGGAGAGTACAGCCAGTACTGTAGCATATAATGTTTGGCAAAAAAAGGTGGAAAAAGCAGAATTACATTGGAGTAATAGTTTGGGGGGAGTCGGTTTTTTTTTTTTTTTTTTTTTTTTTTTTTTTGTTGTTGTTTTTAATGCTAATGACAAGGAGGGCAAAAGTGATATCTTTTTGAGGTCTCAAATATTGTGTATTTCATGCAGAGTAACGCAACAGCCAGCCTGGATGTCTTTCAACCCTAATGTCTGGTTGAATTTCTTCTTCTTTTTTCTGTTAGCATTCAATTTTAAATAGAGTAGTCCTCTGAGGGCCTGAGCTGAAGCCTGTTACGTGTGATAGAAAGACTCCTGCCTTTAGAGCTGGTGGAAGGATTGCATTAACCGTGTCACTGCTGGCATTTGCTGTTCTGTTGACAAGGACAGTGTTCACCCAGCACAGAACATTTTGATGTCATTTTGATGTGATGGGATGGAAGAACAGAAGCCATGCAGTCATGGCAGCTTATATAAAGCACCCCTGCCCAGGCATCCATGTGCCACGAGGGCATATCAGTAAATAGCCTTGAAACTGGGACAATTTTAACCAAGATCTGCCAAGACAGGAGTGCAAGCAAGCATTGAAAATATTTAAGTCGTGTGCTGGTTGGAAGAGCTTTCTTCTTCCTAGCTGAGGGTGTGGAGATTTCACAGGCCCAGAGGATGAACGAGTGGAATTATCCTTGGGAACTTCAATTTTTCTGGTGGCATTTCTTTATGAAAAAGGAATAAGAAGGCAGTTTAAACACCTTTAGCTGCATATTTTTGTTTCTTCCAATAACTTGAAAGTACAAGAGGAAGTAATGAGAAGAGGCAGTAACCAGTAATGGCTGCAATTAGGGGCCTTTCCTGCACTTGTCCCTACTTCCTCTGGGTTTCAGTGAGAGTAGGAAATCTGTGTCTCTTCCATAGGCTTTCTTTGCCTCTGTGAACATTAGGAAGTTTCCTCTGAAGTCTGTTGCTTCGGTCTTTGGAGGGGTTAAATCTCCATGATCAGGGTAGGAAATGTGACATAGGAGATTAGATCTAGAATCCCATTTTGCTGGTGTGCTGATGACAGGATCTTATCAGCCTGCCACTCTTATTTGATTACTAACACTGCTACTGCAGAAACTGAAAGGGAGAGATGGGAAGTGGCTATTGATTGGCAATCAATAGGATCTGAGGTGCTTTCATCAACCCCAGAAGACAGCACGTTCACCTGCTAATTGCAGCCTGCAAATCCCAGAGGGGATGCTCTGGGCGCTGGTATTGGCATGGCTGCTTGTCATGCTATCAGACCTACGCTGGAGAGATCAGTCTTGAAATTAGTGTTTTTGGCACTGGCCCCATGAGCTGTGCCATTCTGTGACAGCCACCCACACTCCAGCCTAAGGTTAGCAGCATTGACTGAATTCATCAAACGTACTCTAGGAGGAGGAAGAACAACTCAGTATTGTATGGTGGGGCAGACTGTGCTTACTGTTTGAATACTGATTCTTCATTAAACAATAGAGGCTTGTGCAGTTGGGAATAGGAGCGAGCGTCTGTGATCTTGAAAGAAGCAGGATGGAAATTCATTTTTTTCACTCTTTTTTTCTTTTCTTATATAGAGTTCTCTATTATCTTTCGTCTCCTCTCCTTCTCTGGCCCTCCTTCATTTCTTGATTCACTTGTGATTTCATCTCCAAGTGCATCTTTGCCTCATTTGCTTTAAAATACCTTGGAGAAAGGAGTCAAGATTGGCAAGCAGTGCAAATGCAAGGAAAGCTGAGGGGTGCCATGCATAATATCAGCATCACCTCCACTATGGGAATATTAAGAGGTTACAAAGGGCAGTCTCTTATGCAGCTCCCTGCATTCAGCATGCTGTTGTGGATACAGGCTCAGGCACAGATGGTCCCTAAGCGGCCAGTGACTGGAAGCTGGGTGCCAGGGGAAACCCTCTGCCCTTCCTTGAACTAGAGGTGATGCTGGGCAGGGCCAAGATCCCTCCTGCCGTGCCTGGTTATCCATGCAGAGCAGGTGTGCTGCGGCCTGATGCAGGGCCGTTAGTGGCAAAGTGGGACATCAATGGGCCCAGCTAAACGATCTCTAATGCTCAGTATGCATCAGCATGACAGACATTTGATGGTGTTTTTAGCATCGGGCAGGGAATGTAGCTTTGTTCTGCACTAGCAATTGCTGAATTGTGTTCAGCAATGGGAATGGCAGAAAATGGAGGCTTTGGACACAGCTGAGTTTCTGATGTCGATGTTCATGAATGCTGTGTGTTCCAACCACTCCTGCTCTTTTTTTCCTTATTCCTTTTTACTGTTAGGATTTCCCCACGCTTGCACAGGCTGTTTGAAGCTGGAGCTTGGGCTTAATGTAGTTGAGAGCCCTTCTGAAATAGTAAGGTAGGGTGCGGTCATCTCTAAGGTTGACCTTCTGCCCCACAGATTACTGGCTGGATCTGCCTGGTGCAAACGTGAAGTTTTTACACTAAAATCAGTCCTGGAATGGAGTGCCTTCTTTCTCTTCCTGTGTTCTACATTTAAGTTCATGAGAGGCTATTTTAAAAAATCTCGTTAAGCGAATGCTCCATTTGCATGATTAAGTCCTAGAAGTCAATAATGCCAAGCAGAACATTAATTTTGCCTCCAGTGTGTATAGTTATAAAGTGATATTTAATTACACAATTACAAACTGTTTATCTGATAATCAAATGTACTCTCAGTGTCTTCCACACACAGAGCTTCATATATGAAACATCTTGTCCTATTTTTGCAGTCTGTTGTACTTCCACCAATTTAATTACCCTGATCCTGCCACATGACCTGTGCCTAATTCTCTCTTAATTTTTACTGAGCTTCTGGTGTTCATCAGAAGATATTCTGTTTGAATTGATTGAGTTATACTCGTGTAAACCAGGCAAAATAAGACAAGGACCTTGTCCTTAGTGCAGGGGTTGCCAGCCTTCCTCAGTTTGTGGGCCCTCAGAAATATTCTAGGGGGATACATAAGCCCCTTTGAAAAAGCTTCACTTAGTTTGCTTTATGGTGTGTAATGATCTTGTTTTTTTGCAGTAGCCTTTCATGAATCCCTTAGGAGCAGCCTGCAGTCTGCCATCAAAACGGCAGGCTGAAAGCCACCACTCTAGACTTTTTAGGCTAAACGTTCCTTTCCAAGTCAGTGAGTGTGTGCTGTACCATTCACTGTCCATTAGCACTCCATTTTAGAGGATGAAGTGTTTAACTTCAGAGCTATTTCAGCTGCAAAACTTAGGTGGCCTAAATATGCCTGCAGTGTTTCTCTCTTATTATGCACTGTTATATTTAATTTCTAGTAGGTTGTGTAACAGCAGTCTACTACACTCTTTTCTCATGAATGACTCCACGAAGTTCTGTCTGTAATATCTGAAGCAATTCCTTCTACTGAGAGGTATTGCATTTACAGAAATAATATGTCTTTGTAGTATTTAAATAAAAAGCTGTGGTTATGTTGGTAATATCCGTACCACGTGTGAAGAGAATTGTGGGTATGCGTCTCTGTTGTGCCACGGAACAAAATTAATTGCCATCATCATGTTCTCCATGATGTTGCCATTCATTTTTATCATTGTAGTACATGTGCCAGAGCGCTGAGCTAAGAATGGAGATTCAAGCATCGCTTTCCTTACCAATATCAAGTCATGCTTTTTAGGGTTGATTTTTTTTTCAGTTAGCTCCATACAGTCATCTTTCTGTTCGTTTACTATTGCCATCAAGAAATATGTACCTTTCTTAGTGCATAAAAGATTCTGAGTTGAAAGGTACCCACAAGGACCATCAAGTCCAACTCCTGGCTCCTCACAGTACCATCCAAAATGGTACCCTATGTCTTAGAGTGCTGTCCAAATGCTTTGTGAACTTTGTGCTGCTCTTCAGGAAGCTCATGGTGGCTTTGGCTTCTGCCACCACAGTGGGGGAAGTTTATGGTCATTGTTACAATATGTTTTTTTAGTTGAGATAAAGATATGCCTGGAAGCTGTGGAAAACTTGAAAAGGAACAAAACTGGAGAGTAGTGCTGCTGGTGTTTAGTTTTGTGGCCGTGCACTGAGCGCACACAGGCTGCTCTCTCTCAAAACCAGGCTGGGCCAGTTGTATTTTTATTGACTAAGGGATTGTCTGCAGACATTAGTTAAAGTCTGTTAAATCCTTGTGTGGCTGATCTCGTTCCCTTGGCCTTATGCTAGCCTAATTGCCTTTGCAGGAAGATTAAGCTGAACTGAACTGAGGTCGTGTTCCTTCAGAGTGAGAGCGTTCACATGGGGTTTTCTCATGCCTTAACTCCACACTCCTAATTAACACAGCTAGTCTTTCTGGAGCGTCCCCAGGCAGGTGAATGTTTCCCAGTGTTGCCTGGCTTCAGCTTCCTTATGTGACGTCTGGAGCACGTGCTCTTCCTCGTGCTGAATCTGGAAGACAAAGGGAGCACAAGTAATCTAAAAGTCCTCAAAGAATTTAAATTTTACTTCTAGGGCACTGCCAGCTCAACAATCTCTGTCCTGTATTTTTTAAGAATGTTTGAACCACATTCAAGGTGGTTCAAACTGAGGTGGGCTCGGTGGCTTTGGGAGAACGATCAACATGATGTTAGCTACATGGCAGGGGAGGCTACAATGTGCCCTACAGAGAACCATGGGGGATGTGACGTGTGCAGGACTAAAAAATAAATGTCCTTTCCCTTTCTCCACCAGCTTCACAGCCTTAGTGTTATCCAAGGCCTGGTGTCTCTGTGAATCACCTCTGTTCACTCAGGCTGTGTGGGTAAGCTGCTCTGTCTCCCAGAAACAAGAGAGCCAAAGGAAAATAGACAGGGCTGCCTTCTGGTTTGTGTAGTAGTGCCAGACTTCCCTGTGTAATTATAGGACCTTTATTATGGGGGAAAGCAGAAAACGCCTTGCCTGACTCTCAGATCCTAGGCTGAGCTTGCAGAGGTGGTAGTTAAAATAAAAAAAAGTGATCTTTTGACTTGAAAACTGAGCCTGTTCCATATGGAGAGAAACAAAAGGACAAAAAAACAACAAAAGCCACCATCACCAATAGAACAACTGAAAAACAAATTACAGAGTTCTTCTAGTGCTAACCACACTCTGGGGAGCTAAATATGTCTCCCTCAAACACTGAGAGCATCTAATTAACAAAGCCAGGCAGTCACTAAGGAGACTACCAACCAACTCCAAGCAAGACATGTGCATCTCACTGGCAGTGTTTGCAAGGTCACCCCTTTTCTATCTTCCCTACTCCCCACCCCCAAAACTGACATAGCAGGGAGCATCTGCCATCCATTTCCCCCTGCCAGGCAGTGACAGGAAAGGTGCGCTGGGAAGATGAGAAGCATGACTGATGGCAGCATAGCCTTGCTGAATTATTGCCTCCTGTGTGGGGAGCGGAGATTTGCTTTTGGGATGCTGGACTGTAATTCATCCATCTCTTTCTTTTAAAGGTGAACTGAAGAGCTTTGCACGCGGGAGAGAATTAACCAGTTTTTTTTCCGAGGGCAAGACAGTGTTTGTAAGCTTTAAGCTCAGATACATTTACTTATTGAAAACAAGGACTGGAAATCGCTTTCTTCTTTATTTCTTCTCTACCAGAGCCATTGATTTTTGTTAGTTGCTTTTGTCTGGTCAACAGCAGCCACTAAGTGGGTGTCAGAAGGGGTTGCTGTATGCTGGTGTTGTTCTGCCCAAATACCACGTGTTTGTTCCTGCTCTCGAGATGTAGCCATCCTGCAGTGAAGCTGTTGTCACATCTCATTTGAGAGACGTAGTCTAGTGGGCACGGTGGTGATGGGTCAGCAGTTGGACTAGATAATTTTAGTGGGGTTTTCCAACCTTAATGATTCTATGATTCGTTGAGGTGGGATGGGATGGGGGCTGGTCTTTACAACTCCAGTATGGACCTTTAGATCTGTTTTATCCAGAGACATTACAGAAGTATTGGAAGGTTACATGCATACAGAAAACCTATTACTGTGTTATCAGAAAATGTGTATATATCTATCTGTAGCAAGATTTGAAGATGTGAAAAATCCCAAGCAGCAACAGGGTTCTTTGAGTATCTCAGTCCCATTATGATGCCCCTTCATGTTGTCACTCCCCCTCCCCCCCCCCCCCCCCAGCTCTGGAGACAGCAGGGCAGGGATCTGCCTTGGGTTCAGTCTTGAGCCCTAGAAGAGAACCCTTCAGGCACCCTAGACCAGTGGGGAGAGTACGAAATCCTGGCATAAGTTAGGAGTTAGGCAGCAAGTGAGAAGCGCCTTTTAAAAACAAAGGCTGCATTTGAAAGGCAGCTTGCCTGGTGGTCATGGTGGAGTTTGGCTGTGGCCTTGGTGTTAGCCTCCCTTGGAGAATGCTCAGAGCACTCAGTCTCACCACAGTTTACTTTGGGTTTTAAATTTCCATTTGACAGGAAGATAATTTTTGCTCTCTGTAAGACAGTATCTGAGCACTGTGGTGCCTCCTGGCTGCTTATAGGGGCGCTAGATCCATGCGGAGAGGGAACGGCAGTGCTGATGCCATTTCTCAATTCTGATGAGGCCTTCTGTGGTTTCTACAAGGGCTTGTGGGTCATGGTTACCACTGGTACATTACTCACCCTAGGAGATGACTGTAGGGAGAAGAAGCAGAGTATAAAGCAGACTGTGAGGAAGCAGGTGGGATATGCGTAGCCAGAAGTTGTGCTTATGCAAATCAGCACTGCTTGATTGGCTTCACTGACTTTTCAGCTCTGAAACCCAAGTTATTCCACAGCCACAAGGAGAGAGCCTGCCTCTGCGCTATAGGAGCAACTGTGCACTTTAGTAACATCTTTTAGTGCCCTTACTGAAGTAACACCCTGTTTTGTAGATGAAACTCTAAGGCGAGGTATCAGTTTTGTAAGGTTAAACCATGATGCCCTGCAGAGGAGAGAATGGGACTGAAGCTTCCAGGGCTTTTCTCAGCTACAAACCCTTCTGTCCATTTTCAAGTATTAGGAAGAAGGAGGAAAGGTTTCTCTCACTTTTTGGATGAAAAAAACGTCAGTGTCGTTACATTTGTCCAGGGAGAAGGTTAGTGAGTGGACACAAGGGGCTCACCTCGGTACTGCTCATGGTAGGGATCTGGGCAGGGAGTGTGGGATATCAGTGTCCTGGTGAGTTTTGGAGTGATTTCTGCTTGTAAGCAGTGCTGTGCTCATCCATAAATTCCAGCTCAAGAGCAATGGTGTAGACCTGCAAGTGCTTTGTGAAGGGAGGAAAGAAGCCACAAATCCTGTGGAGTGCCAGCCCTCAGGCAAGGAGACCTAATCTCATGTTCTTCCTCTGAACATCATCTCTGGATCCCTGGGACTGGTGTTCAGCTCTGCTGGACCCAAGCAAAAGGCTCCCACAGAGGAATTCGCACATTACGTATGCTTGCAGAGCACACGTATGTGGTGGCATGGGGACCGTTCATCCTCTCTCAGAGCTGTCCCCAGTAGAGCAGGCAGTGAAGTGCCTGGGCAGGAGTGAGGAAACTGTAGTTGATTGGCTATTGCTCTGACCTGAGGTGTGGTGATGTGAGTTGGATGGTAGAAGTGCTCAGGCACTGCTGGGTCTTGACTCCTTGTCTCGAGCATCTCCTTAGCCATGCAGGTGCCCTTCCACTCAAGCATTTTACAGACTCAGAGCCCAGTGCTCCCTCTGTTTGACTTTTCTGTCCTGTGGGGGTGTTGTGTGAGCGTGGGCTGACATTTTCCCTTCCAGGGAATGAATTGCTCACTGCCATTTGGGGTGATCTGTCCCAGAGAACAGCATCCCCCCATGAGTCTGCCTGGGCTTTATTGAAGCACAGCCTGGCTCCAAGGCTCCCCCGGATCTTTCTGTCTCTTTTGTTTTTATTGCAGTAATAAATCTCCCAGGATCTCTCTAGCTGGAAGGGTGGGAGGGATGGAGAGAGGAGATTTCCCGTCTAGTGCATTGCAGGCTTTTATTGACTGTCAGGAGCAGCAGTAAATCTGCAGCAGGAGGTGTGCCCGGCATTGGTGAGCAGAGTACCTCCAGCAGCTGAGGCTGGATAGGAGATGCAAAGGAGCTGTAATGGCTCTGTCCTGTGGCTGCAGTCAATCTTGAGGGTGGGACTGCCATAAAAACTTCTCATTCTGCTTTGCTTGACCTGCTTGCTGGTTCATGCTACTTGTAAGGTCCTTTGCGAGCTTCTCTGTATAATCCATATTTTCCAGGGCTTTCCAACTGCAGATCACTCTGGGATTTGCCAGCCTGGTGTTCAGGTCTGTCTCTGTCTTGCTGATGCTATTGCAGAGCTGGAGATCCAGACTGGCTCTTGCAGAACTGGTGTGTTTCAAGACAGAGCTGGGTGTATATCCTGAGTGCAGCTGAGCAAGGTGGGCCATCTGCTTCTCCAGGGCCGGGGTTAGTGTGTCTTTGATGGAAGAAGAACCAACCCTGAAATGTTCTGGCTGACATCGATGCGATGTGCGGATGCCTGGCTTCTGGGATGTTTCCAGATAGGTGCTTTGCTATAGCCAATATCGTTCTCCAGCCCCCAAACCCAAACTATCTTTGTATTTAAGCTCACTCATTTTTGCCTGCTACAAATTTCTTCGCTGTGTTTCTCGCCAGCAGTGTGTGTGGTGGAGGGGCTGGTGGGTGGGTGGCACATTCCCTGCACAGCCCAAAGAGGTCGTCACCCTGAGAGCCCTGATCTGCAGCTGGGGCAGCTCGGGCTGCAGCTGTCAGAAAAACAGGCTCTGGGATGGCCATGAAATCACAGCTCTAGTCCTGCTGCGGGGGGGTAATTAAATGAATGGATAGCCTGCAGCACTCATACAATCTCTGTCATTGGAGGATTTAAACAATAGATTGGATGACTGTCAGGAATGGCAAAGGTAAAATAAAAATCACAGATAAAATAAATAAGGTCTGAGCATATGCATCAACAGTCCTTCCCAGCAGCTTTCAGAGGGAGCACATTGTATGGTTTTGTAGTAAGTAAGTACTTAATACTCACCAAAACACTGCAAATAGTATTTGAAATACTTACAAATAGCTTTTTCCACAAAAGCTGTTAAGCGGTAAATCTAGCAGGGTTCTTTTTGCTTATCTGCCCCGTTTATCATATTTAAATGCAGGGCTGCAATGTAACACTTGCACTTCTTAACTTTAGCATACACATGCATAGCTACATCCCCCTCTGATTTTAATTTCAGAGAAGCTTTGTCAGACTCCTCAGTAAGAGTGTGACACAGGATGTATGTCACCTGGATTCCTCTAGCTTGGGAAGAATGACAATGCCTCATCTCTTTTATGTTTCCCTCAGCACAGCAGAACTGTGTCAACAAGCTCAAGTGCAGGATCCTGTTAGAGGAAAGCTAGGGTGTTGTCCTCAGATGCTGGCAATTCATAAAAAACCTCTAGCCTGCAGTCCAGGTCACACAGAGGTCTGTCTCTTTCTTGGATCTCTGAATGATGTCACTTTTCCCCTCTGTTAGTCCAGCAACCTAGATATGAGTTTCCATTTCTTTGCTTCTATAAGCCCTTCCCTGCTCTGCTTTAAAGGGAGAGCAAATGTCGGCTCAGCATGTGGCCTCTTCAGTATTGACAACCATTTTTTTCCTCTGGTATTCAGATGAGTAGTGGAGGCAAAATGTTGCTCTAGCAAAGGGTCTCTCTGTCACTTGAGCTGGAATACCCAGCTTTTATAACTTGTGGCATGAAAAGTATTGATGCAGCTTGTTTCTCATCCTTCTGGCTCTAACTGCTCTCAATAGCCACCTTAAGGAACCCTTCAGGACATGGTTCTGCAGCCATAATGAATCATCCTTGTGGTCTGGCTCCCCATCCTTGAACACAAGAGACACACACACAGATCTGTGTCCCATCTCTTGTTTCTTCTGCCACATAGACAAATCCTCAACCATGAGGTCTCTTTGCAGTCTCCACACCTGCAGGGGACATTTCTGCATCTCTTGTGAAGTTTAGATACTTATAGTAATTCAGCTGGAAGCAGGAGTATCTTTTCACATTAGATTTCAGCACATTGACTGTATTCTTGGCCAGGATCTGGCAGTTTGTTGGCAAGAGAAAATGAGAAGAAGTAGGGGGGGATATGTAAAAAAAGTCAGATTTTTAACAATGTTCTAAAACTGGTGATGCTACAAAACTGGCCATGGATCTCAGCTCTGTGAAAACAATTCTCACATCCTTAATTCATAGCCTGTCTCATCTGAACACTGGGGCCAAATGGCTTGGCAGGGGAGGTGATTGAAAGCGTCTCTACTACAGCGCACACAACGTAGTTCTCTACAGCTCTGAGGTCAAGTCGGGTAAGCAAAGGGTTTTTCTTCTCCCAACTAGCCAGCTCTCAAATTAGCCTTGCTGCTCATCCTCTGTTGGCCCTGATGTTTATGGAGGAGAATACCACTGCTCTGCTGTGGTAGCTGACCATCAACAGTCCCCATTATTGCCTGCTTTTACTTGGAAGAGATTTCTCTTTTTCCTGGCACCAGCCTGCCTTCCAACAGCTGCAGCCAATGCAGTGTGCTGTGTTACAGGAGAGGGCAGACAGGCAAGGTGATGGGCAAGCTCAGTTTATGGAGTGTGGTAAGGATGTCCAACATTTCCAACGCTTAAGGGAATGATATATCTGGAAAGGAGAATCCTCCTTTTGCTGTCCCAAGATAAGCACAATGACTGTTGCTTGTACAGCTGAGAAATGTGGGCGTAACATGATCTAAAAGATGCTCCATGCAACATCATCTCAGCCTAAGGCAGAGCCACTTGCATCCATGTCATTTCTGACAGATGTATTCCCAGCCTGTTCTTATAGGTCTCTTGGTGGAGAGATATCTACAATATCTCTAGGCAATCTCATGTAGGCCTTCACTGTCCTAACCCCCTGAAAAGATGATCCTAATTCTTAAAATAAATTGACCTTGCTCCAACTCTAGCCTCGTATCTGAGGACGTGGAAAATACATTTTTCCCACATCCATTCTTCTCTCTTTTTTTCTGGATACATGTTTTGCATCCTCAAATGCTACGCCTAAAAGTTGCACTTCCCATCCTCTTTTCTCCTAGTCTGTAGGGTGATGCCAGTTTCTTTAACCTTTCCTTGAGTAAACCAGCTGTCCAGTTGTTCTCTCTGCTCTTCTGTGAACTCCTTCCATTTGCTTCGTACAGTAGCCTGAGCTGGACTCCACACTCCGGCTGGGGTCTTTTCAGTATCAGGTGGTACAGAAAACTGCATTGGTCTCAGGGCAGCTGGTCTGTGCCCATCTCTGCCATCTGCTCTAGGTCCTGTCAGCACACACTGGTCCAGGCACTGGAGAAGATCATTCTTTCCAACCCTTATTTCTGCCTCATTTCCTTGTCAATTAAAAGTAGGTCTTGTCTATCTCTGCAGTTATCAGTGCAGTCTGCAAAACTTTCCATTCGAAGCTGGAGGCATGCTCCCTGTGTCTGCTTTCTTGCTCTCATGACTTCCTCTCAGCTTTGTGCTGCTTTTAGTACTCCATGTCCTCTCTTCTGGCCTCATGATGCTCTGCAGGCCATCTGCTTTCATGCCAGAGTGCACTGGTTCTGCGCATGTCTAAGGGCCATTCGTATCCCACGTCCTGCCTGTGAGACCGTGTTATCATACTTTGTATGCACTTTGTAATATGCACCCTACTAGAATTCAGCCTGAATTGGGCTGCCAAGAGTCACTGCTGGGCTAGGAACAACTCCCCAGAAATCCTATGAGGAAAGCAGCAGGAGTTGAGTCTTTTCTCCTTTGGTCACCTAGCAAGGTGTTGGGCTGGCTATTTCTTGAAGGAGTCTCTACTGGTGTGAGGTCTGGCTCTGGTATTGTGCAATGTGGATGAGCAGATGGCTGAAGAGACTGGAGAGAGAGAGTAAGGACTGTTAGGAGAGGAGCTGGGAAGAAGAGGTTTTCTTTCTCAAAACAAATGTGTTAGATCTGCCTGTGGTCTGAAGATAACCAGAGGAAAGGGAATATTGAAAAGGGATAGGGAGGACAGGTAAGGTGGCTACTGTCAGATAACGGCACCAGGATTGCAAAGTAGTGTGGATGGGGCTGCAGCAGAGCAAGTTGGAGCTGCTGGGAGCTTCTCCAGTGCACAAGGCCTTTGCTTCAATAGCAAACAATATTTGTATGAATGAAATTTTCTTGGAATAAGAATAGAATCAGCAGTTGTACAGATCAGGATGGAAGGATTCCACAGGCTTCGAGATATGAACTGCATGCTGTTCAGGGCCAGGAGGAAGCAAAGTCCATTTGAGACCTCTAATGCAGATAGGCACGCTGCAGGCACCATGCCAAAAGCAGCTGGAGGTGTTGACTGCCTAGATGTAGAGGTAGGACAACAAGTTGCCTTCTTGATGTGGTTGGTGTCCATTACACTGCTGTGGGATGCAGGGTGAGGACAGGGCCAATCCTCCACTTTCTGGGAATTAAATCCTCACTGGCTTTTCCTCTTGGAAATGCAGATTCAACTGAGAGTGATGACAGCTGATGAAGGGGTAGAGTGCCTACAGTGCCTTCTCTCTCTGCCCTTTTGAAGATCTCAGGGGGGACTTCAAGGAGACATTACTTTAACAACGTATCTGAGATCTCAAAATTGTTTCCACTTTCTGAGACATAGCAAGGCACACAAAGCGTCATTGTGGCTATATACAGGGCTGCTTCCATGACTATCTTCTAAAATGTCACTCTTGGAGATTGGTTTAATGTTTGCCTTGCACAGCAGTTTTAGAACTACTTATTTTTACCAACATGTCTTTGTTATGCTCAGCATGTCTATAGCCTCTGTGAAGCTTGCTCTTTTTCCTGGGATGTCACAGTTGTTTATCATATGTGAGATGGACCCTACGCTGGCCATCAGCTATCATCTGCCTCCGTAATAGTTCTGAGTAGGAGCCAGCAACTTAAAGATGAAAATTCCCCACGTCTGCAGTCAACCCTCTGAATTATCCAGGCCCTGGAAGTTCTGAACACATTCCATTGCCCTAGTTGTTGTGGTGAGCTCTTACGTGGTGAATGCCTGAAGTTTGATGGAAATAATAAGCCCTCTTGTATGGCAGCAGTGATGGCATCAGTCCTCAGGTCCAGGAGAGACCATGCATTTCTGAGGTTTGGATGCACCCACTCAAACTGCCGTTCTGTGCAAAAGAGAGAGACAGATGCTACTGAAACAGTTCATTGGCACCTAGCTGAGCCCAGAGGATGCTCTTTTCTCCCTTGGGAAATCTGGCTTGGCTCACAAAAGTTTTGTGGCACTATTCACATGTATGCATTGCTCCCAGCCTGCTGCTGCGAACCTGAGAGCTTCCCGGCCTCCTGGAGGTGTGTTGATCACGGCACAGATACACGTGTGATACTTAGGCCACCAACACTGTGGAGAATGAAGTGGGAAAGGGATTTCAGTCACTGGCAGGTAGCTGCACAGCTAGACACAGCCTTTTTAGTTTTAATCTTCTATGTAACTTGAAATGGAACCTTTCATTCTTCTCTGAAGTATCTTCACTGGCCATTGAGCTCCTTCCCCTTCCCACATCCACTGCTTTTTTGTGTAGAGCGGTTTTTGTACTGAGACATCTCCTGTGCCTGCTTTCCTCAATGGACACTGATGTGACACGCAGAGCTGAGCTGTCAGAGCTCTGGGGTGTTTTTTTTCTCCTCCCTGTGATGAGCTGTGACACTCAGCTTCCCAGCTCCACAGGCCACTTCTCGACGCTTTTGTTAACATCACATTGTGAATGCAGCAGGAGGCCAGGAGCAATGCACGGTGGCTAGAGGTTTGCCCAGGGCAGGGGGCATTGTACACAATAGCACTTTTCAGCTTTACGTGAATAATCGGTAAGGTAGCATTGCAGAATATTCCTGTTCCCTTCTGCTCTTTCTTCGCCAGTTCTTCTGGAATTTGTTTCCTGTTAGCCTACATCATGCCAGCCATTTTCTTTTCCTTCTGCTCTTCTTCTGTCTGGCTCAGGAGAGCATTCTGTGGGTGGATCGTGCGCTCTTTGGGGCAGATTTACATCCCTTGGTGATGCAAACGAGGCACCGCGGTACTGGCGAGCGGCATAAATGAAATTATCCCAGCAGGCTTATTTCCATGGAACAAAATAACGCTGGAAATGATAAAGGAGCCAAAGAGGTATGAGTAGAGCCTCCCTGTTAAATCTTGTTCAACAAACGAATGCTCACCTGTGCCCCACGTGAGGACCAGCTGTGCCCTCAGCAGTTATACTAAAGGAATGTTTGTGTGGCTTTGGCCGTGTGTAGATTTTGCTTCACATTCAAGATGGAGCAGTTTATGCTCGGTATGCACAGTACTGCAGACCATCCCCAGACTCCTTTGTGGAGTGCCAGCTGTGCACTGGCATGATTAGTCCAGAAGGCAAAACATGTAATCTCTTAGGGGAAACATTGCTGGAGGTGAGGTGAGGTCTGGAAGGGAGATCTCGAGCCTCTTGGTCCCAGCGATCCCAGTCATGCATCAGGCCTGGAGCTGCAGTGAACAGGAGGCAGCATTGTGTTCTGCACTCGCTAGAAGTCCCAGCCTCTGTGTTTCACTTTCCTTGGGCTGCAGGTATGATCAGAAGGTGCTGGCGGTGCCCTGGTTGGTGGGAGGCATGGGAAGAATGGTCCTTGGGATCATACTGCATTCAGCAGAGCAGGAGGGAGAGGGATGTGAAGCCAGGCGGGGAACAGGTGGAGGAGCAGGCTGTGGTGCCAGCTCCCCTGTGCTGCCTTGGCCCAGTCCCAGAGAAAACACATCCCCCCCCCAACCCCCCCTTTTTTTTTAATTTATTGGTTGAATAAAAGGCCAATTCCTACATTTTCCAAAACTCCATGCATTTCAGCTGTGCTCCAGATACAGCAATATTGAACATGCATTGCAAAATATCGGTTCTCATCTAGCACATGCCCGAGCAGGGAAGCTGACTGGAAATCCTCAGAGAGATTACCCTGATCTCACAAACAGTGGAGCGTGGAATAGAATAACTTTAAATATTAATGCAAATTTAACCTTAACTGTGTCTTTGTTGCTGGTGGGAGGTGCTGCTGCGACACTGCCAACAAGTCGAAATCTTCTCAGACTTCCTAGTCCTATAAAACAGAGACGGAAAGGACAAAGCAGATGCTTCGTGCTGCTCTTGTGCAGACTGGTGGGAGGGCTGTGGCCATGAGGCAGCCAGCCTGTCCTGGTGATTCTTTGAATAATATGACAGATTTAGGGAAAAAAAGAAACCAACAAAGCAAAACCCACCTTGTAGTGGTTGCCGCTTTTTTTCCACATTAAAGGAAAAAAATAGCTCCAGACATTCCAGAGGGAAGATTTTTATTTGTTGGTACAGCATTTGAGGGTTTTATTCAGATCCAGGTTTCCAGAGCAGGTAAAACCCTCTGCTGGCAAACATGCACTGCATAAAAGCACAGCTGGATTCACTTTCCACAGCTGCAGCGCTAACAGTAAATATACACAGATATTAGGGTGCTTGGAGATCTCCAAAGACTTGGCCTTGCAGTGCTGCAATTATGTTGAAAATATTGCTGAATCTGGAAAAAAGTCATCTCTAAATTAGATTTGTTGCCGCAGCCCCACTGCCAGCTATGGGACTTGTGCTGTGTCTGCAGAAGAGAAGGCTAACTTTGGCTTCAGCCTCAGTGCACCTTGGACTGTGATCTGTGATCGCTCTGAGACTTTCTGGTGGGAGTTTGTTGATAAAGCAGGGCTGCAGTGCTGTGGCCAGGTGTTGGGTAGGGCCAGCCTTTCTGCTCAGCACCGATATGTGCTGGTGGGGATCACTGCTAGTTTTTCCAGGCCACCGCAATGCTGGGCCATTTGAGCTCTGCACAGGCTTTCCCAGCAGCAGAGCAGGGACGTGCTCAGGTCTTGGCTGAAGAGCATTGGCAGATCTGCATGTCAAAGTGCACAAGAGCCTGCCTGTGCTGCTGTAACAACAAATCATAGCCTTTGTGTATCCATGTGAATTTCATGAGACTTAGAAATATTTTCCCCCATGTACTCTAACTGTGCTAGAAATCCAACCAGGTATGCAGTTATGTGAAAGTATTATGCAACGAGTGCTACGGAAAAGCACAGCGTGCTCTGTTTTGCAGCAGTTGAGAGGCTTTTCCAAAGCACTTAGCAGCAGAGCTGGTACAGCCATGCCCACAGCCATGGCTGTACAATTTCTACATCTCTTCTGGACGCAACAACCTCAGTTGGCCACTGTGAATATGCCTTATGATCCTTTTTGTCCCGGTTTAAAGAATTTTATGGATTAGCTGATAGTGTTGGTTGAAACATAGCTAAACCTGTATTTATCGGGGTATTTCCTCAGCAGTACTGAAATGTCTGTTACCTTTGTGTCTTGCTTGTGTGGGGAAAAGATGGTGATACAGCCCCTACGTCCCTTGAGCTTTGGATGAGCGTGTTTATGCATGTATTTATGGATTCTTTTTTCCTGTGCTGTTTATCTCCAAGGTTTAATTCAACTGATGGGCTTTAAGCAGCAGGTCTGTAGATTGTGTCTTGTGAACTCAAAAGTGGCAATACCATTCTATGATTCAATACAGCCTTTGGGAATGAGACCCTACCCTTGCCGTTGTGAAGGGTGAAGGCAGAGCTGAGTGTGGTACGTGCAGAGCACTGAGAGCTGTCTTTCAAAATGAGGCACTTCAGATTGTTCAGTGAAAGAAGTGAAAAGCCAAAGGAAAACAGAAGGTGACTGCAAGGGGTTTCTTTTCTGTGTTCAACCAAACCAACCCTGGGGTTATTAAGCTTGGGGCTCTTAGAGATACTGGGAAAATAACTTCTCCTCTCTCAACACAGTTATTGTGCTTTTGGGATGAGTGCTGATGACCCTGTACTGCTTTGACAGGGATGAATCATGTCTGTGCATATGTCATGCTGCAAGAAATGGGAAAGGAAGGAAAGGTCCCCTCATCGATGGTCCTGATTCCTCGTTTCCCTTCAAAAACAAGCAAGGAACCTGCTGCAGGTCTCCTTTGTTTGGACACTTTGTCCTGAGTAAAAGCAACACAGGGCAAAGCCTCTTCAAAGGACATAATGTCTCCCGTTATTCATGAGTTGCAAGGGTTAAGGAGATTAGCTGTTTCAGTGGATTAGTAAGGGGCTGTGAGATCTGTTCATCTCAGTGTAGCTAGCTGTCTTGTGAGTGGATGTGTAGAGCATCTAAAAATAATTCAATTATTTGCGCAAAATATCTGTCAGGCTGGTTTCCCTCAGGCAGATGTTCACTCCCATGGCATTGCTCTCACAGCACAAGGTCCCACCCAAGGAGAGATGGGAACTCCTGATGGATGTAGAGCGTCAAGATATCAGCTCCCCACTCCTCCTTCCCCCAGACGCTGTTTCCAGGGGTGGGTTTCTGTTTTCCCAAGACCTCGGCCGCCCAACTACTGTCTGTCCCCTGATGTTGATGGCTGCAGGTGGATGTGGAGCCTGGGCAGGGCCTCCAATGGCAGTCCCTCCTGTGGGGCCTGGTGCTGGCCCCACCCCAACAGGGCTCCCTGGGGAACGAGGTGGGTGGGTTGGTGAAGAACCCTGTTTATATGTTGTTGTGTCTTTGCTTGCTGCTGGGGTCATTTGTCTTTGGAAATAACTGCGCCCAGACACCCAGTATTAGTCTTCTCCACCGCCAGTGCAATAAAAATCAGTGGCCCTGGGCAGCGTGAAATGAACTTTAGAAGCCTTGGCTGTAGATTCTCCACCTGTTTCGATATATGAAAAAATAATAAAATTTTTATAGAACCCTAAAGCATCTCTGAGGTATGGGAGAGCATTTCAGCATTCCATGCTGGTGTTATTCCTGCCCACGCACAGCTGCTTGAGCTGGAGGTCCCCGAGGTGGCTGCTCAGGGTTAAAGTCACTCCACACCGAGGGGAAGGGAGCAGCACATTGGGAATGGGCTGGAAAAGCAGGAGCTTGGATTCTTTCCCATTTTTTTCACTGAGCTCCTGAGCGCACTGGCAGGTCACTTACCTCACTGTCTCATTTCTGCTGTTTGTAAAATGGGAACACGTTTCACCTCACAGGGCTGTTGCAAAGCTTAATTAAGATTTGCAAAGTGCTTTGGTGCTGTATAAATGGCAGTCACTTTAATTAATAAAATGAAACGGCTGTGCACTCTTGGCTTCTTTGTTTACCTGGGTATGAGCAAGAAGCAGCTAGCAGGATGATGTGCAGTAGGGCTGATATTCCACACAGCTGTGTTTTATAAATGTCCTATTTTCCTGAAAGCATCTTGAGATGCCTTACTGATGTGCTCCAAACTGGACATGGACTTGGAAACCACGAATGAGGCAAGCCTAAGTCTTTACAAATCTTATGAGGAGTGGCTGAAGGAACTGGGATTATTTAGTCTGGAGAAGAGGAGGCTAAGGGGATACCTCATCACTCTCTACAACGACCTGAAAAGAGGTTGTGGCGAGGTGGGGGTCAGCCTCTTCTCCCAGGTAACAGCAACAGGACGAGAGGTAATGGCCTTAGGTTGCACCAGAGAGGGATTGAGGGTGGATGTTAGGAAAAACAACTCCAAAAGAGTGGTTGGGCATTGGAACGGGCTGCCCAGGGAGGCGATGGAGTCACCATCTCTGGAGGTGTTCAATGAATGTGTAGATGTGCCCCTGAGAGATACGGTTAGTGGGCATGGTGGGGATGGGCTGATGGTGAGGCTAGATGACCTTAGTGGTCTTTTCCAACCTTTATGATTCGATAGTTCTAAGTCACAAGGACTGACTGTGGTGTTGGTCTGGAAGGGACCAGTGACTCCCTGATGCAGAGGGACCCAGCTGAGGCTCTCCTGAGGGTAACTCCCAGTTTAGTGCTTCAGTGCAGGCCTCGGTGGAGCACAGGGAGCTGGGCAGCCCCAGACCCTGAGATGCGGGATGTGAAAACAACCAAAGCATCCCGTGGAAATGGCTTTTCTTTCCCTTTTGATAGTTCTCCCTGACTATATTCAGGGAAGTGTTTTAGCAGCCATGTCATCTGCATCTTTACAGAAAAAGCTTATTTCACATTCATGAGAACTAAAAATGTCCAGGAGGGAGAAGCCAACAAGAGGATTGTGGAGGGATTCTTTTTGCAGTCTTCCAGATGTTGCATGCTCCAGAGAGCACTCTCATCTCTGTCCCTCTCTGTCTGGTCCAGGCCTCAGCAGTCCCTGTGCCCAGTGCCATGCGAGCCAGAGGTGCTTCACGCTGCAGTGACCCAATATTACATGCTGATCCAATGTGAGCAACCCAACAGCTCTGCATTTCTAGTTGTTCTGGTCCCACATCTAAGTGTCTATACTCTGAAATAAGGAATCAAAGCATAAGATCTGTGTTCTCTTCAGTTTTCAGTATGTTGGACTCTACATCTAGAGAATGCACCTTGGCTGTCTCTGTGATGCTCTGTTGTCCAGGAGACTGAGGACAGGTTGTTCAAGCGGAGCCCTCTTCTTTCAGTGCCTCTCTGCTTCTCAGGCACAAGGTGACCATCAGGACGAAGGACACACTTTAGTCCTCTCTTCCTCACAGTGCAAAACTTTTTTGTCACTTTCAAATGAGAAGAATCTGTGCAGGAGGAGACATGGTTCAATTACCTGTGATCTTTTTAAAAGCTCCCAAATGAACAACAGTAGGAGAGAGAAAGAATCTGCAAGAGTGCATCCTTCCTCCACCAGTGTGAGACCCTAAGCTGAAGGCACTACAGGTTGGCACAGCAGCGCATCCTCCCATGGAGGGGACCATGTGGGCAGGCAGGAGATCCCGTGCTTCCCACTGAGGATGGTGTTTCAGCACGTAGGTATCAGTATTAGTACACTCTGCTAGCATGTATAGCTGTGTGTATCCCCACACCTATCATTTGTAGTATAGAGAGGCACTACCTGTTATCTGGGAGTCGGCACCACAGGGCTGAGTAGGCGTATGTATAGATGACTGCTTTTTTGAGCTGCCAGAGGTGCGTACGTGCAGCACGTTGGGGTGCTGGTACTTGAACACCACATGCAGCTCTCTCTTTTTCCACCCAACCCTTTAGGCAGGACCGTAGGAGTTTGCTGGTGATTTCTCAGCGCTCACCTCTGTGCTGGACTAAAGCTAACCTTTGGTGTCTGATTATCATTCCACGGTTCGTGCTTTTAAGCAGAAATCCGTATCATCTTTCTGCCTTGCAGAATGTGAATAACTCAAAGCACAGGCAACAGTGAAGGATCGGGCTGCTCACGGGCTCTCGTATTGCTTCTTACTCATCCCGGTGTGACTCTGATATTATATCACAGCTTAATGTGTTGTCCAGAATGTAATGTGTTAGCATAGTAGCAAATACCAGAGAGAGTCACAGGATCATATTAAGCTCCCTGCCTCTGACAGATTTGATTTCAGGAGTGAATTTACAGCAGAGGATGGAAATTTAGAGTCTAATTGCTAGCCCAGTATGAATTTCCAAATATAATTGGGTCTTTAAAAAGTGATAGTGCTGGGATCAGGAATATGTTATATTTTGTTTTATTTATCCATTTCCACTAAAAGCGATCATGATATGCTGTTATTTAAATTTAAAAGGGCAATTAGCAGTCACATCTGGCACAGTTAGCCCTTAAACAGCTTGCTGCTTTTTTCAAGCTTAGATGCCAGTGTTAGATTAGTTCTGTAGCTTCTTCATACATCAAGGAACAATTTGTTCGTTAATTGTATTGTTTCATTAAACATATTTGTACACCAAGGGTCTAGTGTCTCTACCATGGTTTGCACTAGCTTAAGGCTATCAGATTTTAACCCTTTTTAATTAAACCACTACAATTTCTTGTATGGACAGAAGTAAAGAACAAAGTAATTGTTTGGCTGTCTGTGAGCATCACTTTATAACCCAGAAGTTGCACCTGTGATTCTGGCGAATGTTTCCTTGAGTCAATGTTATGAGACTCTTCAGTGCATAGGATGAAGGAATATGCTTTCCTGGTGACATCGGTGAGAAGGTGATGGCTGGTATAGGAGGCTGGCTGCCAGCCTGTGAAACCACAGAATCCTGTCTGGGGGTTTAACTTATTTCAGAGGCATCCAGACCTTGTGGACGAAGTCAAGAGAGTTAGGCAAAAAGCCACACTACCATCAGCGATGGGCAGAGTGCAGCCCACATTCTCTCAGAAATTTCCTTTTTTTTCCCATGAAGTGCCAGCATCCTCATTAGAGGACCAGTGATGTGTGGGGGCTCAGCTGTGATGGAAATGCAGAAGAGGCCTTATTATTGCGCGACAAGCTGGTACCATGTGATGCAAATACAGAGGTACTGGGTTTGGTACTTACTGAGTAGTGCTGCTTGGGCTGAAAAGAGCCGCTGGCTATGGCTGATGTCACAGCCATCATAACGGCATGGGACATGCTCCTGGCTGCAGAACTGACAGTGAGTCCTAAGGGCGACTTAAAGGATCTGATTAAAAGTGTAGCTGGAATTTTGAGTGTATAAATGTGTTCGGACCTCTACGGAGAGTCTGAGGCTGGAATTCCACTTCAAGAGCCCTGGCATTGCCAGTGTGATGCTGGACACGACACACACACTATGAAAACAGCACTAGTCTGCTTGGTCTTTTTACCATCCAGAAGTGGAAAGGCAAAGAGCAGTGAAAAGTTACAAAGCTAAAGAAGCTCCTTTGAAATCTCAGGGGTGGGGTTCAGTTCAGATGCTCACAACAAAAACTCAGAGAGAATTTCTTTCTTTTTTACTCCCCGGAGCATTAGCTGGGGAACGAGAATGAAGAAAAAAAGAAAAAAGAACAAACAAACAAAAAATAGTACAAACCCTCCCCAAACTGTTCACTCACTGTGACTGACTTCAGCTTCTCAGATATACTGCGTGACCGTTCCTGGTGAGAGCAAGAGGAAGGGCTGCTCCCCTCCTCTCTGCATGACCTCTGACCCGAAAGGAGCAGCATGCCTGGTGTGCTAGCTGCATAAGAGGACCTGGCTCCTTGTGGGGCCCTTCTTTGTCAAAGGTGGGGTGCCTTGCTTTACTTGCAAAGTCGAGAGCAGCACAGCCCTGGGAATGGGAGTATTTCCATGATGCAGAAGTTGCTGGGATGCTGACTCACTGTGCATGCCAGAGGCACTGCTCTGCAATCCTGAGCATGGAGGGGGAGGGAAAACAAGCCACTGCAAAGATTGGTGGAGAGATAAGGTCACCTAGTGCCTCCAGCCACCAAATCAAAGGAGCTGGGACTTTCAGTGCATCGGTTCCCCACATGGAGAAGAAAGCAGTAAAAACCTTTCTGTATTACCCACAGAGAGATTGTGGGTTTAGCAACCCTGGTTTCCTTCCGATGCATGCTTTTTAACTACACATATCAGGAAGGATGAATTACTTGATGTTTAGCCAGCCTGTCTCGATATGCTGAGCGTTACACTGAGAGAGATTAGCCCACCGTAGTCTGTGCTCAGGCATATGTGAGGTGTGTGGCACAGCATCCTGGCATATCCCTGCTTTGTTAGGCACTGGCATCCTCCTTTCCAGTAAGAGCCACCTTCAGCTCTAATCCCATGCTCAGAATCAATAACACTTTGTTGTGATACTTGTTAATTCACCCCGGGCTGGAGCCCTAAATGCAGAGGCACTGGGACATCTCTGCCAGGCACAGCCTGTGCCGGGCACTGGAATGACTTCCCACAGGAGCAAGGGACATCTGCAGACATCACGCCTCCCTCTCTAATTGCAAGGTACCTCTCCGCAGCTTGCTGTGCCTAACGTACCCTCACAGCAGCCAGTACCTTGGAAAAGGAAAAATACTAAACCCTACCGAGGCCAAACTGTGCTGCACACAGAGCCTGCCTTCTGTGTGCAGAGCCCGCGGGGAGGATGAGTGATAACAAAGCACACGTGACAAGCATTAGTCACGTTGCTTAATGAACAGCTAGAAGGCACTCGGAGACTGCGGACTGGGGGTAGATGAGGGCTGCTCATGTGGATTTTCTGGCCCTGAAGTTAAAGAAACACAAAAGACCTTGTTCTTACAAGATTTCAGGGTAGGTTTTTCTATCAGAGAGTTGCATCTATTCAAGATAACCATGTAAGGGAGATACTCAAAGGGAGCTGAAAATGTAGGAGGTTTGGGAATTCTTCTTTTGCCTTTGAAAATCATCCACCAGGATGGTAACAAGGGATTTCCCTGAGCAGATCCTGTTGACATTTTAACTTGCCCATCATCTTCGTCTCTTCTTCCAGCCTCAGTTCTTGATCTCATTCCCTCCCTGAGGCAATTACAATACCAGAGCTAATTATTTTTAAACAAATATATTACTAAACATCATAGGGGAAGCAGGTGGTAAACATCTTTCTAGTGCAGTGGGCACAGATGCTTGGTTAGACCGCCCTGCCCAACATGGTGTTTGTTGCAGCTTACTTATTTTCCTTACAGACCCTTTTGTAGATCAGTTGCAGTGCTCTTCGCGTGGTTTGTGGTGCTCTGCCTGGCATTTCTCATGGCTCCCTTTACATGTTTCAAATCAGTCATCAAAAGGAACTGTGGGAGAGCCCAGTGCCTGGCACAGACAAGCGGGCTTGGGTTCTTTGTCAGCCCAGTGGGTCAAAAATAGTCTCGGGGAACTCTGTGAGGCTTGCACGGGAGAAGAAAGAGCAGGGCAGGTCACTGCTTGAGAAGTGACAGATGCTTTACTGTTGTGACAGCAGCCCTTCTGCTGACCACACAGGAATGCTCCGCAGGCCACTGGTGCCCCACAGACCATGGTCTAAGAACTGCTGTCTGCCATATGGGTTTTTAATTACTTACCCCTTGTGTTCTTTCAATCACTGAAATATTTAGCATCCTCATACCACTCTGTGTTGGCTGTTCTAGTTCAAGATCCCAGGAGTGAATGGTTTGACTTTTCTCTCAGTTATTTTCAGACTTCATGACGAGTAGGTCATATTTTCTTTTCAGAACAGAGGGATGGGAAGTCATTTTCCTTAATCTGCTGGTGAAAGTCCAGCCGGTTGTTTAATCTGTCTCAGCACAGGGGTCACCAATCCTCTTTCCCCTGTGGACATGTCACTGAATCAGGTGAGTGGGGGGAAGGCATTCACTGTGTTTATCCAGAGAAACAGAATAAGGAGGCACAGCAAGAACATTTAAGACAGAAGGAGATATGTACCAATGTGCTGATTAAATGTGTGCAGGTCAGTGAAACTAAGTTCTCAGCCTGAAATGTTGCTGCTATTATCAGCTTGAACCTTGTAGGCTGTTGCATGAGTCCCAGGCACAACATCAGCTCGTGCACACTGATTGTATCAATATTCTCACAGCCTTACCATCACATGCTGCCATCACTATTTTTTGTGCTCTTCAGGGAATGGTTATTCCTTTGTAGAGTGGCACATCATGATGCTCATTTCTAGAGTGCTTGACATCTCAGCATCCAGCTTATTTATGAGTTTCACAGAATCATAGAATCACAGAACAGTCTGAGTTGGAAGGAACCTTAAACATCATCTAGTTCCAACCCCTCTGCCATGGGAAGGAACACCTATTAGACCAGGTTGCTCAGAGCCCCATCCAACCTGGTCTTGAGCACCTTGGGTATCCTCAACTTCTCTGGGCAGACTGTGCCAGCACCTCATCACCCTCTGAGTAGAGAATTTATTCCTAAATTATAATCTAAACCCCTCTTTTAGTTTAAATCTATAATCCCTTGTACTGTCATTATGCTCCCTTATAAAGAATCCCTCTCCAGCTTTCTTGCAGGCTTCCTTTTGGTACTGGTAGGAACGGCTGAGGTTGGCAGGGACCTCTGAAGCCATCTGGTCCAGCCCCTACTTGAACTGGGCCACTCAGAGCAGAGTTCTCAGTACTGTGTCCAGGTGGTTTCTGAATATAGACATTGACAAGATCCCCCCCTGAGTCTTCTCCAGACTGAACGATCTCAGCAGCCTACTGATACAACCTGGGACACCACTAGCCATTGGCCAAGACCATGTGTTAATTAGGCTTGAGCCCCTTTTCCTAGGAATCCACGTATGTATCCACCCTCCACGTAGCCATGTTCCTCCTGAGCTTTTTCTGTTCCCTTGCTTTTTCCCTTTCTGTTGCATTACTGTCCATAACAAAAGTCAGACATAGCCTGCAATTGTGACACTATGTATTTGGAACCATGACAGGGCTCCACGAAGAAAATACCAACTTGGAAAACACCCACAGGGAGTACAAGAACAGCCTGATGTGGAGAGGTTGAAGAAGAGCACTTCTACCACTTTTTTGAAGGCTGTTTTCACCCTATAGCCCAGGGGGAAGTGAATGGGGCTGCCTTAACTAATTGCTGCCAGCTGGGAGGAATAAAGTACTACTGGCCTCAGGTGTCTCTTTCCTTGCTGTCTAGTGAGCAGCCTAGAGGAGCTACAGCCACAGCACTTACCCAAAGGTAAGAAACCTGTGGTTGTAAAGAGCAACCAGGAGCTGTGTCTGCACAGCATCTTTGGGGGGCAGTTGGGGTGTCAACAGGATAAACCTTCTATTTTACTCTTCTAGTTCTGTGTGTCTGCATTGTGACAATAGCTTGTAAAAGGAGACATGAAATGGTTTTGTTGTGGCTTGGAAAGCAATGCAGTCCATGATTTTTTTACTCCAATTTGCAGGTAGCTCATAGCCTGTGAGGGGCTCTGTGCTGCCCTGGCCATATTGGCAGCAACCTCCCATCTAGCTGCTGATAACCAGCAGGGTAACTCAGCATCACCCATAGTTGTAGGTGATTGCACTTACAGATGCAGCCCACAGCATTCAAACCTGAGAAAATCCTACCTGTATGTAAATCTCAGTGCATATGTTTATTTGTGTCAAGAGCTAAATTAAATAGAAATGGATGGCTTGCCAGGACTATAAAAATGTCAGGCCTTCAGAAGAGCCCCATCTCTGCGAGAGCATTTGAAATACTGCTTATATATTGGAGGGGATTAGAGCCAAATGAGAAGATACCAGACAGAGCAATAAACTGAGCTTTGCAGCCTGTTGTTTTCAGGGCTGATGAGAAAAAGGACTGCAGGTTCACCTTGCGACAAACAAGTTAATTGTGAGGACTGTGGCAGGCTACTCGTGTATGCAGGAATGGGCACAACTTCACCATGCCAATGTGAGATTTTTCTTTTCCTCATTGATCTACGTGGACAGGGGTCTATTCTGTGAGTTTGTGCTCAGCTTCAGAAAGCAGCCTCAGAGTGAGAGGTGGATTTTTGATATGGGGTGGGAAATGAGCGTGGCTCGCTAGTAGTAACGCGGGAGACAGAGCAAGCCCTCAAGAATGTCTTCTTCCAGGCTTCAAGCTAATGATCTTCCCTTTGACGGTTTAGATGGTGCCCCTTTTAACCTGAGCAGTTAAAAAACAAAACCCAAAAGAACAAAAGCCAACTTTCCCCTTGCCTCCTAACCCCAAGGTTTAGCAGGTGCCATCAGCAAATGTGATGAGAGCCAGGTATTTGCCTAGACTAAATGCTGTTTCCCATGCAGCCTGTAGATTTTTCTGCCGTTGCTCTTTTAGTCTTTGTCTGATATTTCCTCCTCTTCCATCGCAGAGGACTTTTTCATTCCTTTCCACAAAACAGTATTTAACAGAGCTTTTCTGCCTATGTGTGGCTTCAGTTTGGGTAATAAGGCAAGGCTCAGTTTAGACATCTGCTCTTAGCTACCTTATGCAGAATGTAGGATTTTATCCAAGACATGCACTGCAAATCTGTCACCTCTGGTACCTCTGGCAGGCTGCTCTCCAGAGATGATCAAGCCTCAGATGAGAGAATCACTTACGCGTGAGATGCAGGCCAGAGGTGCTTGTTAAGCGTGCTTTAACAGAAGCTTTGTCTCTATTTCATTCTCTAAAATCCAGAGTATTAACAAATAAGTAAAAGTGAAGTGTAATGATTTTATTATCCTTCTTTCCTCTCCTGTTGCCTGACCCGAATGTAACAACAGCCTGTTAGGAGGGTGTAATCTACTACAGACTTCTCTTTGCAGCCAGCATGCCAGATTGTGTGCGCCTATTCATAAGATAACAAAACCCCTTCACTCTATTTTTGGGTGTAGTCTTATTTTAAGAGCTCTTGTAAAACAAGCCAAATACAAGGCAAAGCTTTGACTCTTCCTCGCCCACATGCTATGGTATTTCTTAAGAGTGGTGAAGTAGTAGAGATGTATTTGTAAGTGGTTCAAAACCATAGCACGTTCTCCGGCTTTGTGTGCTGTAGTGCCTTGTTCTTTGTGGGTAGGTTTGAAGATGCTCTTGTTATATACTTACAGCTCTGATGGACCTGGCTACGCTGAGTTTCTTTACAGCAGATGACATGTCCCTGCTCAGAGGTTTTCATTCCTTTCTGTTGGAGTAGTACAGTCATGGGGAGTTATGAGCCTGTCTGCTTTGCAGGGTGGGAGTTTGACCAGCAAAATATCTTGACTTTCCATTTGGAGATGTCAGACCTTTGCAGCATTCAGATATAACCTCTTCCATCCCTTAGCTATCATCTAGAGGAATCCTTGTGTAGGGGAGGGTCTTCTCGCCCTGTGAAAGCTGGTGGCCAGGAGCTGTGCAGTGCCCAAACTGTCGGGTGCTGTGGGTGGGAACATCAGCTGCTGCCTGAACTCCTTCTTGGGCCTCTGTCTGCAACAGCAGATGTGTGAAAGTGTGCAAGGCATTAGGACATGAGGGGGTTCTGTATGAGACCATATTGCTAGAAATGGCTGTGGCCGTCCTAATCACAGCACGCTTATATGCTCTGCCAGCAAGAATCATAATTTGTAACAAGCAGAAGTCTCTGGGTCTGTAGCTAGGTTTTCTTGGCAGATCTGCTGATTGCTGGTTTGTGAGAACTGAGGATGCAGTAGGGGTGCTGAAAAGACTCAGGAGCTAAGCCAACCCCAGCCTTCACTTGGGTTATGTGCCATGTGTCCCTGCCTCGGTGTCACACGGTGGATACCCTCCTGCCAGCAGTAAAAGAAGGTCCACGGCAGTTGAGCTTTCCCCTCTTCACAGTTTCATCACCCTTGCAGCCAACTCCTCATCTGCCTCAGTGCTGTTGGTCCTGCACTGGTTCTTCTGGGGAGCCAGGGAGCTTGCATAAAAACTGAGGGGAATGGGACCAGTGTTTAGGAAGCCTTCCCAGCTGAGAGCATCCCTAAGGAAAAATCCTGGAAAGGGAGAGAACACGAAGTGGGCAGGTTGTGTGAGGCCAGGTGTCTGAGCTGCTTGGTGAGGTGGAAACCTGCCAGAATTATGTGCCTCGCTGTGAAGCGTGAAAACAACCCACGTGCAAAGCCTGTGAGAGTAGCTTTGGGGCTAAAAAAGGACTTACTGCATTTTTACACATGCATACAGTATATATAGTAAAGCAAGATTGCCAATCTATCTGGAAATGAGTGCTCAGCAGTGTCGCTGAAGGAGGGCAGACAGGAGAGGTGATGCTTTGGGGGGACATGGTGCTGGGCAACCTGTTCTAGGTGTCCCTGCTGGAGCTGGGAACTGGATCAGTTGGCCTCCAGAGTTGCTTCCAACCTCAGCTATTCTGTGACTGAGTGCTCTGTGGCATCTTCCCCATTCTCCAGGCTATGGCCTTTGGCTCTGCAATGGAGCCTGCTCTGATGGCTTACACGCTTTCAGTTCCTAAGTGTAATCTGCAGTCTATAAACTCACTATGTTATTTCCTTGGTAGACTGAAGTGGGCTATTGCTCTTTCAAAGAGAACTGGGGCACCACTGTATCTTCTGGAAGGAACTAATGCCTACCTGGCAGGACTGCAGCTGGTATCAGGCCTGGTGAGAACTGAACAGGCATTCAAGAGTATTCTTGAGAGTTTGGCCTCTTACTATTATGCTCCATGTTTTCTTTCTTTCTCGTTTTTTTTTTTTTTCTCATTATTTTTTGTGTCTTGCCATTTCCAGGTTGTATGATACTGCGTAGCTATTAGGGTGATTGTGGGTAAACTATCTTTCCCTATGGGTAACTGGAACCTTACTGCCTTTGGTCTTGTTGCAGCAGATGTTTCAGGCTGCATCTCATCTTAGTTGTCTAAAGTCAGAGTGGTAGAAAGCTGAAGGATTTCTAGAAGCTGATGAGGATGCTGGCCTGATTGCTTTCTTACTTTTAAGTAAGAAGTTAATTAGCTATTTATGTTGCTGTAAACTGTGATGGCCTAAGGATATGAGAGTGGCAAAGTCTCTGGGGAGAGAAAATGTGAGCCCAGCTGATTGGTGTGAGTTCCCAGGAAAAGGCAATTTGAGTCAATGCGAACCTTTTTACAGGCTTGAAAAGAAATCCCAATTTTCAAACTGAGTACATCTTGGGCACAAATCCCTTATGCTCAGAACTCATACAGAAATATTAGTTGAGCTAGTAAAGCCTATTACCTCTCCTTAAAAACCTTGCTTCTATTTATTTACACATTTCAAGCATTCTCTCTTCCATAATATTGAAGCATCTTGAAACATTAATGCATTTGTGCTTCTGATGTACTTCAGAGACAAAGAAGTGCTTTTTCCCATTTTACAAGTGGGGTAAAGAAGTGGCTTTCTTGGAGCTATAAAGGAGGACATTGTTAGGGACAGAACATGGAGCAGATGGGGGCATCTCCTTAAGCCTTCATCTAAGTGAAGGTGTGCCCACAGACTGACCTGCCCATTTCCCCCACTTGGAGCTGAGCTCCAGCAGCCCAGGCACCTCCTCTGGTCAATGGGATGCTGCTGTAGCTCCTCTCTTGGACCTTCAGCCCCCTTCCTAGACAAGGGCATACAGAGCATGTCCAGTGTTCTGCATGGGCAATGCAGAAATAGGCAACAGTGTTTTTGTTTTTAACATTCAGATATATGGGCTTTCTGCCATGTTAGAGGAGCCTACCTGGGGCACTTTTTGGGGAGTGCTTGATTTTGGCCGGGATTTTCAATAACAAGCTGCAATTAATTCTTAAAACCTTGGTTTTCGTTTCCAGTGCCAAATACTTAGATCTGGAGGGAGACGGGGTATTCCCTTTTCCCATGCCTCAGTTTCTCATCCGTAAAGTGCAAGCGTTAATATTTACCTTTTATTTTCTTTTGAGTTGCTTCAATTTCTTCTTCGTCCTTTG